>NC_133156.1:144999172-145624172 GCF_040802235.1 Manis javanica
TTTTTTGATAACCAATTCAATTTCATTGCTTGTAATTGGTCTATTCTGATTTTCTGTTTCTTCCTGGATCAGTCTTGGAAGGTTGTATTTTTCTAGAAAGTTGCCCATTTCTTGTAGGTTATCCAACTTGTTAGCATGTAATTTTTCATACAATTCTCTAATAATTCTTTCTATTTCTGTGGTGTCTATAGTGATTTTTCCTTTCTCACTTCTGATTCTGTTTATGTCTGTAAATTCTCTTTTTTTCTTGATAAGTTTGGCTAGGGGTTTATCTATTTTGTTTATTTTCTCAAAGAACCAGCTCCTGCTTTTGTTGATTCTTTATATTGTTTTATTCTTCTCAATTTTATTTATTTCTGCTCTGATCTTTATTATGTCCCTCCTTCTACTGACTTTGGGCCTCGTTTGTTCTTCTTTTTCTAGTTTCATTAATTGTGATTTTAGACTGTTCATTTTGGATTGTTCTTCTTTCTTTAGATAAGCCTGTATTGCAATATACTTTTCTTTGAAATGGCCTTCGCTTCATCCAAAAGAATTTGTGCTATTGAGTTGTTGTTTTCATTTGACTCTATATATTGTTTGACCTCTTTTTTTATTTGGTCATTGATTCATTGATTATTTAGGAGTATGTTTTAAAGCCTCTGTGTGTTTGTGGGCTGTTTTGTTTTCTGTGTACAGTTTATATCTAGTTTCATACCTTTGTGGTCTGAGAAGTTGTTTTGTACAAATTCTATCCTTCTGAATTGACTGAATCCCTTTTTTGTGGCCTAGTATGTGATCTATTCTGGAAAATGTTCCATGTGCACTTGAGAAGAATCTGTATCCTGCTGCTTTGGGGTGGAGTGTTCTCTACATGTCTGTTTGGTCCATCTGTTCTAATGTGTTGTTCAGTGTCTCTGTCTCCTTACTTATTTTCTGTCTGGTTGATCTGTTCTTTGGAGTGAGTGGTGTGTTGAAGTTTCCTTAAATGAATGCATTGAATTCTATTTCCCTCTTTAATATGTTACTATTTGTTTCACATATGTAGGTTGTGTGCATAGATACCTATAATGGTTATATCCTCTTGTTGAACTGATCCATTTATCATTATGTAATGTCCTTCTTTGTCTTTTGTTACTTTCTTTGTTTTGAGATCTATTTTATCTGATACAAGTACTGAAACTCCTACTTTTTTCTCCCTATTATTTGTATGAAATATCTTTTTCCATCCCTTTCTCCCTTTTTAGTCTGTGTATGTCTTTGGGTTTGAAGTGAGTCTCTTGTAGATAGCATACAGGTGGATCTTGTTTTTCTATCCATTCAGTAACTCTATTTCTTTTGATTGGTGCATTCAGTCTATTTGCATTTACAGTAATTATTGATAGATATGTACTTATTGCCATTGCAGGCTTTGGATTCATGGTTACCAAAGGTTCAAGGGCAGCTTATTTATTATCTGTCTAACTTAACTCACTTATTATGCTATTTCAAACACAATCTGAGATTTTTTCTCACACTCCTTTTTCTTCCTCCTCTACTCTTTATATATCAGGTGTCATATTCTGTACTCTTTGTGTATCTCTTGACTGACATTTTGGGTAGGTGATTTAATTTTGCATTTGTTTAGTATTTAATTAGTCTACTTCCTTTACTGTGGTTTTATTTTACCTGGTGACAGCTATTTATCCTTAAGAGCATGTCCATTTATAGCAGTCCCTCTAAAATACACTGTAGAGACAGTTTCTGTGAGGTAATTTCCCTAAACTTTTGCTTATCTGGAAATTTTTTAATCCCTGTTTCAAATTCAAATGATAATGTTGCTGGGTAGAATATTCTTGGCTCAAGTCCCTTCTGTTTCATTGCCTTAAATATATCATGTCACTCCCTTCTAGCCTATAAGGTTTCTGCTGAGAAGTCTGATGATAGCCTAATGGTTTTCCTTTGTATATGAACTTTTTTCTCTCTCTGGCTGCTTTTAATACTCTGTCCTTGTCCTTTATCTTTGCCATTTTAATTGTTATATGTCTTGGGGTTGTCTTTCTTGTGTTGTGAGATCTGTGCACTTCCATAGCCTGAGAAACTATTTTCCTACCTAGATTGGGGAAGTTTCAACAATTATTTCCTCAAAGACACTGTCTATCCCTTTTTCTCTGTCTTCTTCTTCTGGTAACCCCTATAATGTGAATATTGTTACCTTTAGTTTGGTCACATAGTTATCTTATTATTTTTTCATTCCTAGAGATCCTTCTTTCTCTCTTTGCCTCAGATTTTTGGTATTCCTGTCTAATTTCTATTTCATTTACCATCTTCTTTATCTCTTCTAATCTGCTTTTAAATCTCTCCATTGTATGTTTCATTTCAGATACAGTATTTTTCAAAGTTTCTCTCTTTCTTGAAGTCCTCCCTGAGATCTTAAATATTTTTCTGTAGCTCTGTGAGCATGTTTATGATTTTTCTTTTGAAATCTTTATTAATAAAATTGGTGATTTCAGTTTGATTTGGCCCTCTTTCTGGTATTTGAGGGATTTTGGTTTGTACCAAATTCTTTTGCAGTTTCATATTTCTAATGATTACTATGGAATAATAACTTTATGTAGGTCTCACCCTCTAGTGCCCAGAAGCTCTACTTTCTGGAGCTTCCCAGCACCTGGAGCAATGGCAGGGGTATCAGGTGGGTGGCACCAGTGTCTGGCAGGAGGAAAGAGCTCTTTCCTTCTTCCCAGCCACAATGCCTGCCTCTACTGCCGGGGCCAGGGTGCTGAGCACACAGGGAGGAGCCTCTGAATTATGATGTGGGGCCACCCTCCAGCTGGCCTGGTGCAACAGTGACCACAGCAGTTTTGCAAAGCAGTGCTGGCTAGGAGGAAGGAGTGGCAGGCTGCATATTGCAGTGAGGGGGCCTCAGTACACATTGCCAGCCAGAGGGATGGATCATCTAAAGCTCCTGAAAGTTCACAAGCTGCTGGACTGAGTGTGCTGGGACAATTTTGTCCACCTGTCCTTTCTCCTGAGCAGCAAGCTCTTATTACTCCTTCCCGCTTTAGCAACCCTCTTGCTGTTGGGAAGTCTTTCAATGTGCCTGCCTTTGTTTTGTCCCAGAGCAGCCGGTTATGTGCATACCTGTCCTCCACAAGTGGCTGGAATCTCAGTTTCTCTGAGTATTACACCTGTCTTAGCTTTGAACCCCTCTAATATCCAGAGTACAATGTGATGTGGGTTTGTGCTCCCAGACTAGATCTCCTGGGGTGGGTGTTTAGCAGTCCTGGGCTTCTACTCCCTCCCCACTCCATTTGTCTTCCTCCCGCCTGTGAGCTGGGATTGGAGGTGGGCTTGTGTCCTGCTGGATCTCAGCTTTGCTACTTTACCCATTTCCTTGAGATCTTCTCTTTTCCCCAGATGTAGGCAGTCTGTTGCAGTCTTCTTTCCAGTTGCTCTTTCAGGCTTAGTTGTATTTGTTGTATTTTTATATTACATGTGGTTTGGGGAGGAGGTTTCTGCCTGTCTTCTCACTCCACCATCTTTTCTTCTCATGTGGCTGTTGGTTCTTTACCTATGAAAGAATCACCCCAGTTTCCTGCCAGCACCATCTACAGCAAGCTCCTTAAACCCTACCTTAAAATACCTAAACAAAGGTCAGTTACTATAATACACTTTCTTCCTGAGATACCATTTTCCACGGCACACACTCGGCCTTCCTGTAACAAGTGATAAACCCAATTTAGTCAACTACAGGTTTGTTGCTGGTGATCTTTGACTTTATTAATGTTAAAAATAAACCTTAATTGGGGGCCTATTCAATTACTAAATTTCCCTTGAGTTTTCTCAATGTGAAAACTGAATGATTTTGTCAGCTTTCTCTTCCCACTTTTAGGGAGAAACCTCTGGCTGCTTGTAAGATTTTTTCTTTGTTTTTAGTCTTCAGAAGTTTAATTGTGATGTGTCTTGGTGTAGATTTCTTTGGGTTTTTCTTGTTAGATTTTTCAGCTTCTTGAATCTGTGACTGTATATGTTTTGCCATATTGTGGGAGTTTTCAGCCACTATTTCTTCAAATGCTCTTTTATCCTCCCTCTCCTTCTGGAGTTCTGAAAACAAATCTGTTGGGTCTTTTGTTCTTATCCCACAGGTTCCTGTGGTTCTGTTCCTTTCCTTTTAGGTTGCTTTCTCTATGTTGTTCAGATTGGATGAATTCTATTGATATGGACTCCACTTCATCCTCTGTCATCCCTATTCTACTATTGACCCTATTCGGTGAGCTTTTAAAAAAAAATTCCATTACTGCGTTTTTCTGCTCTATAATTTACATTTGGTTCTTTATTGTGACTTCTATTTTACCGATGAGATTTCTATAGTTCCATTTTTTTCCAAAGAATGTGTAATAGATTGTGGAAGTATTACTAATGATGGCTTCTGTGAAATCCTTGTCAGATAAATCCAACAAGTAGGTTGGTGATGGTATCAGATGATGGATTGATTTTTTCTCTTCACGTTATGATTTTCTCGGTTCAGGTATGACAGGTGAATTTTGATTGTATTCTAGACATTTGCCCATTATCTTAGGAGACTCTGATGTTATTTAGGCTTTCTATTTATTAGGCAGTTGCTCTGTTTCTATTTAGCATACAGGTCCTGGACTGTTTTGAGGTTCCAATGATAGTTTTCCTTTTATTGCATTCATGGCATTTCTTTGATTTGGTTTATGTGATACCATTTAAGCCCCCCTAATCCCTACTGGTGCTGCCTTATGGAGTAAAATGGGTTTCCTTAGATGAGATATTGGGTGTCATTCTATGGGGAGGAGTAGTCTCAGGCCTGCCAGGACCTGCAAGTTCCCTGGGTGGGCACTTGCTCTGGAAAGATTTCCCCCACCTCTGAAGGATGGAGGGGTTTCCCAAGGTTGGTAGTTCTTGTGGCAGGACTCTCATCACTGGCAGCCTTTGGCTGCCCTAACTCCACTCTCCAGTTGGGGGAGTAGAGTCTCAGTTCAGTGAGTCAGTCCTCCTGCGTCAAGCTACTGATTGTGGCCAGGCTACTCTCTCTGGTTTTGGCTGCTTACTGCCAACAAGAGTCATTATCCCTCCATTGACAGTGATGTTCAGCTCACCTGATGTTGTCAGTCTGACTCCTAACCCATCTGGGGGAGAAATGGACTTCTACTGCTAGGTCAGAGGTCAGAAAATGTCAGGCCTGAGTTTCCTTCTGTTGGATACAGGGTTGTAGAAAATCCTGCCATGGTGCTTTTCTCCAGTCCTGGTGTCCTAAATTCTCATGCCGCTATTTAGAGTTCTCCTTTGGATGCCTCTTGCATTATTCCCAGGATTTATAGTTGTGTTAGATGAGGAGAAACAGGGAGAAATGGGTCTCTACCATCTCGTCTAGGTGAAGAGTTCTGATTTGCTCAATTGAATTTTGACAAAGGTGAAAAAGTGATGCAATAGATGAAGCATAACTTTTTCAATAAGTGATGCTAGAGCAATTAAGCATACAAGGGCACAAAACACAAACACAAAAAACAACAACCACCCTTGACCTAAATGTCAAGCCTTACACAAAAATTAGCTCTGCACAGGTCATGTTCTTAGATGTAAAACTACAAAACTTTAACAAAAAAAGAACATAAGAGAAGAGTGTTATGATCTAGGGCTAGGCAAAAAGTTCTTAGGCTTGATGGTAAAAACATAATCCATAAAAGAGAAAATCATTAAGCGGTACATCATCAAAATTAAAAACATTGTCTCCCAAAGACCCTGTTAAGTGAGTGGAAAAAAACCAAGCTGCATACTGGGGGCAAATATTTATAAACCATGCACCCCATAAAGCTCTAGTCTCCATCAGTCTGGTCTCCATTATCTGGCTGCTCCCCGCCCTGACCTGTGACCAATAGGGCAGGATAATAGCTGTTCTGTTTGCACATTGCACCCAGCCTCAAGTGTGGATCATACTGTGGCCACTCACCTAAAGAGATCTGATAAATAGGAAGAAGGATTCTATTGCTGCCCCAATTTGAGCTTCAGTTGCCTTCTATTGACTGAAATTTGCCCATCAACACTTTGGGTTAAGGCATGTCATCCCTAGACATCCCCTTTAAGATGTTCATACTTTCATGTATCAGTTATCTATGGCTGCCAAAGAAACTGTTCCAAATATATGAGGAGACTTTCCTTATATGTCTAGAATATATAAGGAAATTTCAGTATGCAACAGTTAAAGAAAAAAAGCACACACAAAAGCAAAAAACAATTCAATTTGCAAATAAGCAAAAGACATGAAGAGATATTTCACCAAAGAGGATAATACCAATGGCAAATAAGCACATGAAAAGATGACCAACATCTGTATCCATTAGGGAAATATAAATTAAACCCACAATGAGATATTACTACATACTTATTAGATGGTTAAGATGAAAAATAGTGACAACACCAAATATTTATGAGGATGCAGAGAAACTAAATCATACATGCATTGCTGGTGGGCGTCTAAAATGGTACAGCCACTCTGGAAAGCAATTTTGCAGACTCATATAAAACTAAACGTATGCTGTCATACAACTTGGCAACTGCATGCCATGCAATTAAAAGGCACAGACTGCTGATAAATTCAACTTAGATCTGCAGAGAATTATCCTGAGTAAAAAAAGCCACTCCCAAATACTGTGTGATTCCTTTTATATAATCACTTTTGAAATGATAAAAGTATAGAAATGGAGAGTAGATGAGTGTTGCCAGGGATTGGGGTGGGGAGAGGAAGGGAGATAGGTGTGTGTGAGGAAAAGAGGTCAGCAGGTGGGATCCATATGGAACTGTTCTATGTCTGGACTGTGTCAGTGTCAATATTCTGGTTGTGATTTTTGTACTATAATTTTGCGTCATGTTACCACTTAGAGAAGGGCACATGGAATCTCTATTATTTCTTAGAACTACATATTCTAGAAAGGTCTCAAAATAAAATGTTGATGAAGACATCAAAGCCACATTATCACCTTAATCACTGATAAGAGACAGACTGGTTATGATGGATTTTATATCACCTGTTACTGGGAAACACATGTAAAATGTGTGTCTAGTCTTCTCTTGGTTTACCACTGTAAGCTAGTTAAGCTAGCATATGCATGTTCCCTTATATTCATGATACCGTCTTGACTGGTTTATAATGGTGGTAAGTTTTACTCTAAGGATGCCTCTATCAGAAATGTATAAAGTGATTAGAACTTTCTTTTCTTTATTCTTGCTTCTTTCAGATAACATCTATTTATCAGTATCTGTAAATGTATGCAGCATTTATATACTAGAATTTCCAAACTCAAAAAATGAGTATGTAGGAGAGATACTTTACCAGTTTTCAGTATATAAGTACAGCCATCTCAAACAACATAAACTATTCCCCCTATGTATCAGTTATAAGTTAGGAATAATCATAGTAGATAATACCTTAAAGTTTTGCCCAATATGAGGCTTCGATAATACAAACTCTGAGCTTAATTATAAAAAATACCAGAAACAAATTTTTCTTTTTTTCTTAGTACATTTCCAAGTGGGACATTGTGTGCAACTCAGGTTATTGCAAAACCTAACAGATGGAGTTAAAATGGTGCAATAAGACAACTGAAATGGCCAAACAAGTGGACAGAGGGATCTGACCATTTTCATAAGTGCACAGTATGTGTTTGAGGAGACACAAGAGGAAGTAAGGAAGCCAGTGAATCAAGGGTGCAATTTGCATCTGTGAATCCTGAAGGATGTGGCTGGTGAGTGTGGGCCTGTGCGATGGAAGGTGACTTTACCAAATCTAGCAATGCTAGAACCAGGATGCATTTTATGCACATAAGTTAATTAAGTAAACTAAGTAGAAACCTTATCTTAGTCATTCATTAAAATCTAGATATCAACAACTTTATTGCTTTAAGGGGTTTATCACAAGCATTATGAATTTAAGCAACACGGAAACAGTTTCTGTACGATTTCTCATTCTCTTGCTTAGGACATAATCCCTGTGCCCTACTCTATGACCAGCAGCTTGAGGATCACCCAGAACTAGGTCAGGGCAGTGCCCTTCATCTCAGCAGTGAACTGCCATAGGAAGGTTTTAATATTGAGTTAGGTATTGTACCTGGCACATAAAATCCATTTAGCTGCAACACTCTAAATTCTTCAGTTTTCTCTCTCATTTTGTAAAATGTAGGACATCATATTAAATGGTACACATACATTTCTACTTGTAAAAATCATACTTTCATACCTCTAATCTCTTACTAAAAGCAAGTGTTAGAATGGCGTATTATAATGGTAGTTTCATGTTATGGACAAAGAGATTCATTTCTATCAAACCAACTTGCATGAAATCCTGATAGGTATCAGTCACTATTCGTACCAGGACTTAGAGTTTATGAAATTAATTGTGAAAGGTTTGTGGTTTCCTGATGCAGTCCTCTCTCTGCTCCAGCAAAGCTTAACCTCCTTCCCTCTGCCTTTTTGGATCCGTCCTGCCAGAATCCATCACAGCCGGTACCCTCACAGCTCTCTACAGCACGGCTCTGAATTAAGTTCTCAGCAATTTCCAGCCTTTCTTTCCTGTGCAGATACCCTTCCCCACTCAGGTTTTTCTTCTGCTTGGAAATCTCTCTCCTTTTTCCTCTTTTTGCTCCCTTTTCTCCTTTTCTCTCTTTTATCTCTCTTCTTCCCTTCTCCTTCTCACTATTCAAAGTTTGGTGTGATATTTCCCAGATTTCTAGTAAGTTTACTATTTTTTATAACTTGAAATAACAATATAAGGCAATATAGATTTTTATAACCCACGTGAATGATGTTACAACGATATTCTATGCTCCCAGATGAATCTAGCATAAGTCTTTCTTCATGGCCTTATAGGCCCATTGCTCCAATAGGGAAAGTAATAAATCTATATGAGTTCTTGATTGCTGCATTTTCAGTTTGGGTACTTGATTTATCAGACAGATATAATAATATGCATTTAGACAGACAGCTCCCAAGAGACTTAAAATATGCTGAGGAGTTTTTATGCATATGCTATTCAAATTAAAGTCAGCAATAACTTATCTATATTTTTCACTTCTGATCATTTCTTTTTATGATGGAACTGAGAGACACCCCATACAAGATTGAGTCCTTATCTAAAATAGGAGGCATAACAAGGATGGGGACTTGGGAGCAACTGGAGAAGTAAGCATGTTTTCATGCTTCAGCTGTTCGTTTTCCAAGTCAGCCTCTGGCTGGGGAGGCCAGGGTCACCTATGGGGTCAAGGTGGCCGGTTCCAGTGACAGACTGTGTTCCCTTGCAGTGCGGCATGGTGGGCCAGGGTCTGTACGCAAACCTGATGGAAAGGAACCTGCAGGATGCTCAGAAGTTCATTCTGATGCACGAGGTACAGCCAGTGACCCCAGTGCCCCACTTCATGGAGGACAACAGCTGCTTTTCCCATGTGGCCATGGACGTGGTGCAGGGCCGGGACATGCTCATCCACATCATCTACTTGGCCACAGGTAGGCGCTCTGCTCTCTCTAAGGAGTTTCCTACCCTCTGGTTTTATGTTTTAATGCTAAATATGTGCTTTCACTGTCAAGCTTTGGGTATTTTTTCCTGACAGGCAGCCAAGCCACAGAGCTCCTTCCTCTACCTCATCTGGGAAACATTAATTTTTCTCTCTTTTCTTCATGCTTTGTTCACTGTAATTGGAAAAATACTTAGTACCTCTGCTATTATTTCTTAACTTGTCATAATATACAATTTCTTGACAAGATCATTTTAATTTGGGTTATTTAAGACAATAAAACATTTTGTTAGATGACATTTTTAAGTGAAACATAATCCTATCTTTGGCATGGTAACTTTTGGTTGGTTCAAAGGTAATACAGAAAAATATTTTTTGGTACATGGAAACATTCTTGTAATTATTCCCTTAGGAACAAATAACAGCATTGTATGAAAAACCCAGGGAAAAATTAAGTATGACAATTATATCTGTTCAGTTTCCAAAGAAATTTAATGCAGTGGTGTGGCTTATGCAGTAGGCGAGCAGCAGTGCAGGGATGTTCCATGTCCATGAATTACCCCTCCGCTCAGGGTGCTGCAGGCCAGCGCCAGGGCCTCCCTTCAGTTCTGTCTGCTCATTCAGCTCTTCCCTGCCTTGGGTCCTCCCCTGCTGGGCTCCCTTGGCCTGGAATCATACACACTTGATCCCCATCCCCACAAATTCTTTGTCCTGCAGAATGACCTATTCGCTTTTCAGGTTCAGTATAATTGGCACTCTTGGGAAACAAAATATCCATTATTTTAGCCTACTAATAATTTATATTCCTTCATAAACTTCTCATTTTGTAATTTATATTATCATTTTGTTGTTTTTATTCATTGAGTCACTAAATTTTATTAAGTTTTTACTATTTTGTGGCTCATGTGGGCACTAATGAGTTAGATGGTGAGCTAACTGTGTGTCCTGCTCTCTTGGAGCCTATATCATAATGGATACAGCAGATCATCAGCCAACACCGCTTTCCATTGCAGTGGCCGCTTGAAGCTGGTGTTTGCTTCCACTGACTTTGTAATGACATGGAAGCTTCTCATGACTTCTAACGAAACTGAGTTTGTAGTTTGATTTTGGAAGGGTCAACTATTCAATTGCTCTTCAAATCATGCCTATAAGGAGGGTAATACATATATGAAGATTTTCATTCCCCAGAGTATGTTTGAACAGAATATAAATGTGGTCAAACAGAAAAACTTACCTCCACTCTGACTCTTAAATGAAATGATCATCAACATCAGTCACTCTTCAAACAGTACAACCATCCAGGAACGTGAGTGCTGAGTCTGCTTTGAACCATCTCATGACTAAACCATTCTCTCCACTGGACGCTGTAGTGAGGGGACTAGCCCAGGCTTCACAAGCTGTGTGATCATGTCTGCGTCAGCCATGGGCTCTGCCACAGGCTTGTTTCCTGTTTGTTTGTTTGCCTTCAATTCACAGCTATTTACAAACTCAAATTGTGTGGCATACATAAATAAAATGCTAATTCAAGTTGGAGGTTAGGACTTTCAGTGAAGGTACCCATACATGGAACTCTTCTGCATTTCCCACTAGTAAGGTGGTTTGCTAGACTCAAGAGAAGAGCATGTATAGTAAATGAAGGTACCATCCAGCAATACAAAACTGTGGACACCCAGGGTCCTAAAGTGAGGGCCCTGCACCAAACCACATGCAGTGACTCTGGGCAGGCACATCAGAAGTTCTCCTGGAAGCTGGCTTCCCGGACAGCATTTCAGTAGGTTTTGATGAACTTGACAATTAAAAGTCCATCATCTCTATCAATGACTTAACTAACTTGTGGACCTTTCATTTGAGCTGTTATAGCACCTCTAATGTAGTTTGAAGGAGATGCCATCTTTTGTAAGAATCCATTTGAAATCTTGTGTCTGTACTTTAGAAAAGAAATCCTGGTTTGGAGGTAAGTTTATTTTCTCACAATTTGATATGCTTGAATAAGTAAAAATTTGAGAGAACTTGCCAATGGCCATTTAGAAAGTTGGTTTATTTTATTTGGCAGTATGACCTAAGGGTCAGGTAAATAGACCCCAGAAGGGGTGTAGTTCAGGGTGTGTCCTGTGGCTCATGTGGCATTGTCCTGCCGCCTACCATCAAGCTGAGCCAGCCTTTCAGAGACACGTCTGAGCCTTTTATCTTGCTGTAGTCATACCCCTCTGCTGTTGGAAATCCATCTGTAGTTAGGCAATTTATCCAGGCCCTGTCTGTGTAGATATTTTTGCAACTTCTTTAAAAGTCTCCTAAGAGCCGGAGGTGAAATAGTGAGTGGCAAATCCTTTTGAATGTCGATGGCTGTAGTTCTACAAATGACTGCATCTTCTAGCCACAGAGCTGCTCAGTTCCTCTCGACAGACATGAAATTGACTTGTTCAACTCCTTGTGTCTTCTGGGAATCACTTTCTCACTTGACTTGCAGAGCACAGTTTCTTCTGCCTCCTCTCCTGCTCTGGTTTCTCCTTTTGCTGTTTTTCTTTCTGTTTCATCTTTCTGCCTGTCTTCACATGTGGCTTTTTCTCTGGGCTCCCCTCATGGCTAGGGTTAGCTATGTTTTCATGAGTAAGGGGGAGCAGGTTGGGTCAGTGAAGGAGGATGAAGTCTGGAATCCAGGAGCATCACCTCAGAGTTCTTCATCAATCAGGTATCAGGGAGTGATAGAGATTCCAAGTTGCCTTTTGTCCCCACTCACCATTTGTTGCCATCTTGTCCATATGAACATCTATTAGGGCATATATATAATGAAGTAATTCTACTGTGAGAGGTGGTTCAAAAGCAAGGACAGTCTTTTTTTAACCCCATTACACCCTATCAAAAGAATGAGAATTATAGTAGACTGCCTCATGTAAAGAGTTGTAATAAGGAAGAGGAGAGGAAACAAGATGGTGGCATGAGAACTGAGGCAGAAATCTCCTCCCAAAACCACATATTTTATGAAAATACAACAAATACAACTATTCTTAAAACAGTGACCAGAAATAAGACTACACCAGCCAAGTCTACATCTGCTAAAAGAGAACATCTCACAGAAGAAGGTAAAGTAAAAAAGCCAAGACCCAGCAGAATCTGAGCACCACCCTGACCCCAGCTCACCAGTGGGAGGAAGAGAATCAGAGCAGGGAGGGAGTAGAAGCACAAGACTGGTAAATACCCAGCCCTAGAAATCTACTCTGGGAGCACAGATCCACATTGTATGGTGCTCTGGAGATTAGAGGGGCTGAAAACAAAAGTCAAAGCTAAGACTGTGAACAGGTTCCATAACTAGCTTCCCTGGGACAAAAGAAAGGTGGGCACTTTGAAAGACTTCCCACCAGTAAGAGGGCTGCTAAAGGGACAAGGGTTTAGGAGAAGGAACAGGTGGACAAAATTATCTTGGCACACTCAGCCCAGCAGGTTGAGAATTTTCAGGAGCTTCAGGTGCCCCATTCACCTGGCTGGCAGTGCAGCCCTGAGGCACCTCACTGCTATAAGCAGTCTGCCACTACTTCTTCCCTACCAACACCTGCACGCAAACCCACTGTCCCCGCCATTGCTCCAGACCAGATGGAGGGCAATCCCACCTACAGAAACTACATGGCTTAACACAGAGGCTTCTCCCTTTGTGCAGCTAAGTTTCCCTGACAGCAGAGGCAGGCACTGCAGCCAGGAAGCAGGAAAGGGTTTTGTCCTCCTGGCAGGTACCCACGCTGCTCATCTGCGACCACTGCCATTGCTACAGGTATTGGTCAGCTCCAAAGAGCAGTGCTTCTGGGCACAGAGGGCGCTGCCTACACAAACCTAATATTTCTCATTATCCAATACGATTATGGAAAAGCAGAACAAACTTGTTCATTCCAAAATCCCTCAAACACCAGAAAGAGGGTTCAGTGAGACTGAAATCACCAATCTTCCTGAAAAATAATTCAAAATAAAGGTAATAAGCATGCTGATTGTGATAGAGAAAAATATTCAAGAGCTAAGGGACAGATTCAGGATGGAGATAGACACCTTAAAAACTACAGTAGCTGAAATGAAGCAAACAATGGAAGGATTAAAAAGCAGATTAGATGAGGTACAGGGGATGTTAACAGAATAGAAATTAGAGAACAGGAATACAAAGAAGGTGAGGCAAAGAGAGAAGAAAGGAACTCTAGAGATGAAAAAATATTAAGAGAACTGTGTGATCAATCCAAACATAACAATATTCACATTATAGGGGTACTAGAAGAAGAAGAAGAAGAGAGAAAAAGGGATAGAAAGTGTCTTAGAAGAAATAATTGTTGAAAATGTCCCCAATCTGGGGAAGGAAGGAAATAGTCTCTCAGACCATGGAAGTGCACATTTCTCCTAACACAAGGGATCAAAGGAAGACAACACCAAGACATATAATAATTAAAATGGCAAAGATCAAGGATAAGGACAGAGTATTAAAATCAGCCAGAGATAGAAAAAAGATCACCTGCAAAGGAAAACCCATCAGGCTATCATCAGACTTCTCAGAAGAAACCTTACAGGCCAGAAGGCAAAGGCATGATATATTTAATGCAATGAAACAGAAGGGCCTAGAGCCAAGAATACTCTACCTGGGAAGATTATCATTTAAATTTGAAGGAGGGATTAAACAATTCCCAGGTAAGCAAAAGTCAAGGGAATTTACCTCCCACAAATCATCTCTACTGTATTTTAAAGGAACTCCTCTAGATGGAAGTGCTCCTTAGGCTAAATAGCCATCACCAAGGAAAATAAAGCCACAGTAAATGAAGTAGACCAATTAAATACTAACCAAATGCAAAATTAAATAAGCTACTGATAAACTCAGTCAAGGGACACAAACAGTAGAGAATATGACACAAGGAGGAAGAAAAATAAGGGTGAAAAAAGGAATCTTCAGATTGTGTTCATAATAGCACAATAAGCAAGTTAAATTAGACTGTTAGATAGTAAAGAAGCTTCCCTTGAACCTTTGGTAACCACGAATCCAAAGCCTGCAAAGTCAGTAAGTACATATCTATCACTAATCACCCTAAATGTAAATGGAATGAATGCACCAATAAAAAGGCATAGAGTTACAGAATGGATAAAAAAGCAAGACCCATCTTATGCTGCCTACAAGAGACTCACTTCAAACACCGAGACATCCACAGACTAAAAGTGAAGGGATGGAAAAAGATATTTCATGCAACTAATAGGGAGAAAAAAGCAGGAGTTGCAATTCTTGAATCAGATAAAATAGACTTCAAAGCAAAGAAAGTAACAAGAGACAAAGAAGGACATTACATAATAATAAAGAGGTCAATCCAACAAGAGGATATAACCATTATAAATACCTATGCACCCAACATAGGAGCATCCAAATATGTACAACAAATACTAACAATTAAAGGGGGAAATAGAAATCAGTGCATTCATTTTAGGAGACTTCAGCACACCACTCACTCCAAAGGACAGATCAACCAGAAAGAAAGTCAGTAAGGAGACAGAGGCACTGACCAACACATTAGAAGAGATAGACCTAAAAGACATCTATGGAACACTCTACCCAAAAACAACAGGATACACATTCTTCTCAACTGCATATGGAACATTTTCAAGAATAGATCACATACTAGGCCACAAAAAGACCCTCAGAAAATTGAAAAAGATTGAAATTGTCCAAACCAACTTCTCAGACCACAAAGGTATTGAACTAGAAATAAATTACACAAAGGAAACAAAAAGACTTACAAACACATGGAAGCTTAACAACATGCTCCCAAATAATCAATGGATCAGTAGCCAAATTAAAACAGAGATTAAGCATTATATGAAGACAAATGAAAACAACTCAGTGCCTCAATTTCTGTGGGATGCAGTGAAGGCAGTTCTAAGAGGAAAGTATATAAGAATTCAGGTCTAGTTAAAAAAGGAAAAGCAATCCCAAATGAACAGTCTAAATTCACAATTATTGAAACTGAAAAAAGAAGAACAAATGAGGTCAAAAGTCAGTAGAAGGAGGGACATAACAAAGATCAGAGAAGAAATAAATAAAATTGAGAAGAATAAAAAAATAGAAAAAATTAATGGAACCAAATGAACCAGAGCTGGTTCATTGAGAAAATAAACAAATAGATAACCCCCTAGCCAGACTTATCAAGAAAAAAGAAAATCTACACATAAAGTGAATCAGAAATGAGAAACGAGAAATCACTATGGACACACCAAAATACAAGGAATTATTAGAAAATACTATGAAAAATTATATGCTAACAATTTGGATAACCTAAAAGAAATGGACAACTTCCTAGAAAAATGCAACCTTTCCAGACTGACCCAGGAAGAAGCATAAAATCTGAACAAATCAATTGTCAGCAATAAAATTGAATCTGTAATTTAAAAAGTACCCAAGAACAAAACACCTGGATGCAATGGCTTCACTGCTGAATTTTATCAGATATTTAGAGAAGACCTAATACCCATTCTCCTTAAAGTTTTCCAAAAAATAGAAAAGGAGGGAATACTTCCAAACTCATTTTATGAAGCCAACATCACTCTAATACCAAAATGAGGCAAAGACACCACAAAAAACAAACAAACTACAGACCAATATCCCTGATGAACATAGATGCAAAAATACTCAACAAAATATTAGCAAGCTGAACTCAGAAATACATCAAGAGGATTATACATCATGACCAAGTGGGATTCATCCCAGGGATGCAAGGATGGTACAACATTAAAAAATCCATCAACATCATCTACTACATCAATAAAAAGGACAAAATTCACATGATCATCTCCATAGATGCTGAAAAATCATTTGACAAAATTCAATACCCATTCATGATAAAAACTCAACAAAATGGGTATAGAGGGCAAGTACCTCAACATAATAATGGTCATATATGACAAACCCACAGCCAACATCATAGATAACAGTGAAAAGCTGAAAGCTTTTCCTCTAAGATCAGAAACAAGACAAAGATGCCCACTCTCCCCACTTTTATTCAACATAGTCCTGGAAGTCCTAGCTATGGCAATCAGATAACACAAAGAAATTAAAGGCATCCAGATTGGTAAGGAAGAAATCAAACTGTCACTGTTTTACAGATGACATGATATTGTACATAAAAAGGCCTAAAGACTCCACTCAAAAACTACTAGATCTAGTATCTGAGTTCATCAAAGTTGCAGGATAAAAAATTAGTACACAGAAATCTGTTGCATCCCTATACACCAATGATGAACTAGCAGAAAGAGAAATAAGGAAAACAATTCCATTCACTATTGCATCAAAAAGAATAAAGTACCTAGGAATAAACCTAACCAAGGAAGTGAAAGATCTGTATCCTGAAAACTACAAGAAGCTCTTGAGAGATGAGAATAATAAACAGAAATACAGTCCATGCTCTTGCATAGAATTAATATTGTCAAAATGGCCATCCTGCCTAAAGGCAATCTACAGATTCAGTGCAATCCCTATCAACATACCATCAGCATTTTCAACAAACTAAAACAAATAGTTCTAAAATTCATATGGAAACACAAAAGACCCCAAATAGCCAAAGTAATCCTGAGAAGAAAGAATAAAGCAGGTGGGGGTGGGGTAATACTCTCCAACTTCAAGGTCTACTACAAAGCCACAGTAATTAAGACAGTTTCATACCAGCACCATAACTGAGCCATAGATCAATAGAATGGAATAGAGAGTCCAGATATAAACTCACACATATATGGCCAATTAATATAAGATAAAAGAGCCATGGACATACAGTGGGGAAATGACGGCCTCTTCAACAGCTGGTGTTGGCAAAACTGGACAGCTACATGTAAGAGAATGAAACTGGATTATTGTCTAACCCCATACACGAAAGTAAACATAAAATGGATCAAAGACCTGAATGTAAGTCATGAAACCATAAAACGCTTAAAAGAAAACATAGGCAAAACTCTCTTGAGTATAAACATGACCAACTTTTTCATGAACATATCTCCTTGGGCAAGGGAAACAAAAACAAAAATGAACAGGTAGGACTACATCAAATTAAAAAGCTTCTGTACAGCAAAGGACAACATTAGCAGAACAAAAAGGCATCTTACAGTATGAGAGAATATATTCATAAATGACATCTGATCAGGGGTTGACATCCAAAATATATTAAGGGCTCACATGCCTCAGCATCCAAAAAGCAAATAACCTGATTAAAAAATGGGCAGAGTATCTGAACAGACACTTCTCCAAAGAAGCAATTCAGATGGCAAACAGGCACATGAAAAAAATGCTGCACGTTGCTAATCTTCAGAGAAATATAAATTAAAACCACAATGAGATATCACCTCATACCAGTTAGGATGGCCAACATCCAAAAGACAAGCAAAAACAAATGCTGGCACAGATGTGGAGAAAGGGGAACCCTCCTACACTGCTGGTGGGAATGTAAATTAGGTCAACCATTGTGGAAAGCAGTATGGAGGTTCCTCAAAAACCTAAAAATAGAAATACCATTTGACCCTGAAATTCCACTCCTAGGAATCTACCCAAAGCAAGCAAGACCCCTGATTCAAAAAGACAATGCACTTCTATGTTTATTGCAGCACTATTTACAATAGCCAAGACATGGAAGCAACCTAAGTGTCCATCAGTAAATGAATGGATAAAGAAGAAGTGGTACATATACACAATGGAATATTATTCAGCCATAAGAAGAAAACAAATCCTACCATTTCCAACATCATGGATGGAGCTAGAGGGTATTATGCTCAGTGAAATAAACCAGCAGAGAAAGACAAGTACCAAATGATTTCACTCAACTGTGGGGTATAACAACAAAGAGAAAACTGAAGGAGCAAAACAGCAGCTGACTCACAGAACCCACGAAAGGCCTAACAGTTACCAAAGGGAAAGGGACTGGGGAGGATGGGTGAGAAGGGAGGGATAAGGGGATTAAGGGGTTTTATGACTAGTGCACATAATATAGGGGGGGGCCCAGAGAAGGAAGTATAGCACAGAGAAGACAAGTAGTGACTGTATTAGCATCTTACTATGCTGACAGACAGTGACTGTAATTGGATATGTGGTGGGGACCTGATAATGGGGGAATCTAGTAACCACAGTGTTGCTCATGTGAAGCCTCAGCAGAAGATTGTATATCAATGATACGTTAAAAAAAAGGTGTAATAAGTAATAATCAGTGTTATTTTACTTTGACACATTGAATTCTGCATCTTAAAATATAACAGAATATAGCTCCTGAATTCCACCTTCTCATACTTTAGCAGCTGAGGACAGGTGGCTGTGATAGTATTTACTTTGCAGTAGGGTTTAGCCTAAGATGCTGTTGCCTTGGCAAGGAGTTGAATTAATGAAGTAAAGAAGGTCACAGTGGTGCAGTGGCCCTGACTGTGTTGTTGCAGCATAGCTTATATACTGTCAATACATATTTAAAGTAAAATTGCATTGCATTTGGAAGCTCTGGCTATCCTTTAAGCTTAAGATCTTTTGTTGACTCTGAGGAGATGGACTTTGTTCTGTTAATTTAAAATAATATGATGAAGAGGACTCATTACAAAACTAATAAGGCCATTAACTGGAGGGTAGGAGTGGCACCCATTCATGGCTTAGGTAAAATGCCTTGGTGGGGTTACATGTTGATGCACAGCAGCAAAAGCCTTGACCCTCACAGTGTCTTGGAAATAAGAAGAGGCTTTCCTTGTCATTTCTTCGCTCTCTTTTCTATTTAGAACTTTTTGATACTAAGGTTAAATAGGCTTTAAGACCTCTCAGATGTTGTAGAACTGGGGAAAGAACTTGGGAAAATGTAGATACTGACTGTTAAATG
This sequence comes from Manis javanica, assembly GCF_040802235.1. NCBI lineage: Eukaryota > Metazoa > Chordata > Mammalia > Pholidota > Manidae > Manis > Manis javanica. Next base: position 145,018,497 of record NC_133156.1, read on the forward strand.
AAAGCCAATTTAGTTCTTTTTTATTGTGGTGTGTTTCTGTAGCTGCAGGGGAAAGGATATTCCTAGCCCAGGGTGAATAAACTAGTGGAAGTGAAATAAGCCAAGGGGAAGAGTAGATTGGGCGAAGGGCTTTTTATTGCTCACAGCTTGCTTGAATTTGCTAGCTAGGCCCGGCCCTGTCCGTCTCCTCCAGCCGCCCTTACTCTGCCACCTCAGCACGTTCTCTACTTCCCACACACTCCTTCCAGGAGAAGCTCCATTGGTAGGTCCTTGATGACCATCAGATGCCAGACTAATTACTTACCAGGAATGAAGGGGAGGAGAGACTCTGTTATCTTTCCACCCCTTGTCTGGGACGCTACAGGAGGCTGCGGTGGTAAGAGAGATTGGCTAGATGGGAGATTCTGAGGATTCTGCAATTTATCCCACAGTTCCACAATTTGCTTTATTTACCAAACTTCCCCCATGATTTTGGCTGGTTTATTACTAAATTTGGCAAGTTGAAAATGTTCAACAAAATTGGTTATGTTGATAAAAATGCATCCACATTTATAAGTGTTTTTACAGATTTACAACTAAAGACAACCACCTCTGTTTTCTAAATGCATGCAAATAGTTGACCCAACTTGGAATAGAAAATAACTTGCAAGTTATATACCTTATAAATTAAAAGCTATATATATAGAAAGATTAACAGGAATTGTATCATATTGAATACAAACATAATAATTTTTGAGAGCTGAGATAATGAAAGGATAGTATACTCACACTGGCCTTCATAGTTTTCAAAATGTGAATTCATCTGATTTTAGCAATATCCTTTCAGTTCCACAGAGCTGAATTCTACCAGCACAGACATTAAGATACATGTAGCATATAAACCCGGTACACATGCAGTGGAGCCAAGAGCAGAATTCAGGCCTGCTAACCCTCATTCCTGATGAATTCAGACTGAGCAATACTGAGCCCTGGTGGGCTAACATATCAACTCCATAAGGTTTCTTACTCTCTTATTAGGCTCCTTTCTTCTCATACCTCTGTTATCACAATGAATATTAAAACCAACCTAAATGCAAATTAAAATAACAAAGAATAAATACATGAATAAAATGAAGCTTTATTTCCTTAAATTAAGACATGGGACCTTAAGTGATAAAAGCTTTAATGCCATAGGGCATTTTTACCCTATTATTACCTAATATTACTTATTACCCTAATATTAACTTACATTGAATACTTTTTAAAAATATCACTTGGAATCTAGAAAATCTGGCTTTTTTTTTAAAGATTTACTCTCTGAGCAACTTTCAAATATGCAATAATATTATTAACTATAGTTTAAGGATTACTTTTTAAAATAAGTCAATAACAGTAGAAAAGCAATATTTAGAATGGAACTCTGTGAACAAGCCAATATGAGCAGAGTAAATAGACTTTGGCGTGATAAGTAATAATCTACTCTCTGTCTCTATAGATTTGCCTATCCTGGACATTTCTCACAAATGAAGTCAAACAAGTCCCTTATCAGACATATGCTTTGCAAAGGTTTTCTCCCATTTGTGGGTTGTCTTTTCACTTTCTTTGAAGGTCAAATGTTTTAATGTTGATGACATCTAATATGCCTTTTTTTGATTTGGTTGCTTGTACTTAGGTGTGATATCTAAGAATCACTACTTAATTCAAAGTCGTGAAAATTGATACCTGTTTTCTTCTTAGAGTTTTACTGTTTTAGCTCCTGTATTTAGGTGGATGATCCATTTTGAGTTAATTTTTTAATATGACATTAAGTGATCCAATTTTGTTCTCTTGCATATGGAGATCCAGTAGGTCCAGTACCATTTGCTGAAGAGATTATTCTTTCCCTCTTAAATTGTCTTGGCACCTTTATTGAAAATCAATTGGCCATAAATGTGAAGTTTTATTTCTAGATTCTCAATTCTATCCATTGATTTATATGTCTATTCTTATACCAACACCACATTTTCTTTGTAACTTTAGCTTTATAGTAAATTTTCTATTGTAAAGTGTGAGTCCTCCAATTTTGTTCTTTTTTATCAAGATTGTTTGGCTAGTCAGGGTCCTTTGCATTTCCATATGAATTTTAGAATCAGCTTGTCATTTTCTTCAAAATATGCCAGTAGGATCTTTGGTAAGAATTGCATTGAATCTGTAGATCAATTTGGATAACATTGTTGTCTTGACATTATTGAGTCTTTTGATCCATAAATGGGATATCTTTCCAATTACTTAGGTCTTTGTTTTCTTTCAACAATATTCTCTAGTTTCCAGAGTATAAGTTTTATACTTCTTTTGATGAATTTGTTTCAAAGAATTTTATTCGGTCTGATGCTATTGTAAATGGAAGTTTTTCTCAATTTCATCTTCAGATTGTAAATTCCAAGTGTATAGAAATATAATTCTGAGCTTGTATCCTGCAAATGCTGAACTCGTTTATTAGGTCTAATAGTTTTTCAGTGAATTCTTTAGGATTTTCCATAAACAAGATCCTATCATCTGCAAATAGAGATAGTTTTTCTTCTTCGTTTCAAATTTAGATAACTTAATTTTCTTGTGTAATTACTTTGTTATACAATGTTGAAGAGAAGTAATGAATGTGGGCATCCTTATCTTGTTTCCAATCTTAGGGGGAAGCATAGGTCTTTCACCTTTAAGACTGTTATTAATTTATTTCATAAATACTCTATAATATTGAGGACGTTCTCTTGTTGAGTGTTTTTATCATGAAAGCCTGTTGGGTTTATGTCAAATAATTTTTCTCTATCAGTTAATATGATCTTATTTCTTTTGTCTATTTCTGTTGATATAAAGTATTACATTAATTAAATTTTAGATGTTATACTGTAATTGGTCATGGTGTATAATCCTTTTCATATGTTACTGTACTGGGTTGACTAGCATTTTGTTGAGGATCTTTGTTTCTCTGTTCGTGAAGTATTTGTCTGTAGTTTTCTTTTCTTAGGATGTCTTTCTGAGTTTGGTATTAGCTCTCTCTTCTTTTAAAATTAACCTTCACCAAGGAGATGGGAGTCAAGGATTCCCTTAAATAACAAAAGAAAGAGATTTGACAGACCTAGGAATAAAGAGTGATATGCAGTTCTTAATATTGTTGTTCTCATTTGGAATCCAGTAGAGTAAATGGGCTTTTTTTCCAAATAGTCTTGGATTAACTTAGTACATTTCCAGTCTCCTTTCTACCAAGATGCCTGCAGTCGGCTATGATTTAGGAAAACAGCTTTACAGTGGTTCAGTGATTAACAGTGGCCAAGTCGGAAAGCAAACTCCCTGCAATGTGGAAAACCATGTGTTGCACTTGAATATATATATCATGATAACAATTCATGTCTTTTTCCTTTCTTTCTGTTTTCTCTTTCTTTTTCTTCCCCATTCTTTCCTCCTTTCCTCTCTCCTTGCTTTTTCCTTCTCTCTCTCTTTCTTTCTCCCTTCCTTTCTTTCTTTCTTCCTTCCTTCCTTCTTGATTGGTTCAAAAATAACAGCAAAATAATCCCAGAGGAAATAAATTTACCATTTTTATGTTGGTTTATAATGTATTTATCCCTCTTTTTTTGAAACATGCAATTATTAGCCAAAATATGTTTTGCACAGTTTTTATTTTGTCATTTTTAAACAGAGTTTTCCTCACTAAAGGACATTGCTGAGGCTTTTATTAAATAACTCCACGGTTGTCGTAAACATTAAGAACAGATTACTGTAATGTCCCTGAGACCAGCTGTTCAATGAGAAGCAATGTTTTTATATGATTCTCTCAGATTTACCCTTAAGGTTAAGTAATACCTCCTCAGAGAAGCTGAGAGCATGAACTTTGCTAATGAGACATTTATGAGGGATCAATACAGCCTTTACTTAACCAACTTCCTGAAGACAAGAATACCTGAAATTACGGTTTTGAAGGAACTGATCCTTGGAGACCAAATAAAAGTCTATATGAAGAAAAAAGTATTTTCCATATTTCTATAGTGGCTGACCCTCATAAATGCTAAAAATTATTGGATAGTTGGGGTGGATAGAAAGCAGCTTCTGTTCATTCATCTACCATCCATCATTTATAGCCTTGCTGACATTATTTTAGCTAACCTAAAATATATACATTAAAAAAACACAATATTTAAGTGCATTCAGTTCACACTTGATTTCTGAAGCCTGCAAAACCTAAATATGTTGAACAATTAGGGACAATTTTGAGATTAAAACAATATTTAGATTATAGTCCTAATTATCTGCTTTCAGTTCAAATCCTGAGCAACAGAAGAATATAATAAAATCAATTAAATATGAAATCCTTTCAGAATTCAAATTGAGTTGAGAGAGAGGAAAGGAAAATTTGAATAAGAAAAAAGGTTTTTTCCTTAAACTAGAAAATATGTGTAAACATTTCTACATTGTGAGGATAAAATATTGAGCATTGCTTATAATTAGTGAGAACCACTTAAAGTGGTACTGGCTTGAACAGAGCAGAAGTCATTCAAACTGCCACAAATTAGTTTAAAGGCTTTTATGGGCAGTATTTTTCATGTAATTTTGCCAGTGTTAAAAATTCCACTAGTTAATTATTTGAATTCCTAAATACCTTTCTGAAATTTTGGGGAAAGACTCTAACCTTGATTAAGAGTTTAATGTTGAGACTCACTGATATGAACATCTAATTAATTTTTAAAAATCTGACCTTGACCATAGCAAAAGAACACTGGCTTACAGTGAAAAATCGTGACTTGTCCTTGGTGAATGAGCTCTTTAAAGGCAATCTTCACAATAAGCTGCTGCTCTTTGAGTTAAGCTATAATTTTTTTCTTTCAATTAAAAATTGCATTGATTATACAGTGTTGGTTTTTTATAAAATATGTATTTGTGGGCAGCATTAATTTCTCTCCATGTGGATTGGATAGAGCCAGTTGTCTTGGTCTTTACTGAACCGCTAACCTGTGATTCACCTGGAAGCTTGTCTTCAGGGACCTCTGACTTCCAAAGCTGGGACCCCATAACCTGCACCTCTGGGTTTCTCAGATTCTGGGGCCTTCCCGGCCCTGAGCAGAGAGCTGGGAGCAAGAGGACCCAGGCTCAGTGCCAGCTTGTCTTTGCCCTGGCTGGGCTCTGACCCCCTCAGCCACTTTTGGTGGCCAGACCTTTCACATCCCTCATGACCCGTGACCCAGTCTTTCCTCCAGTGTCTGAGTTCTGTCCTGCATTCTCTGACACGTTCACATTGCAGGGATCGGATGATTGTTCATGGGCCCTGCAGTTGGTCCTGCCCATCTCCAGGCACCAACCTGTTCCCCCCTCAACCTGCCCTCTGTTTCCTGCTATGTGATCAGGACCCTCACCATAGCCTTCATGGCTGGAGGATTCATGACTGGTTTTGAGACCAGCTCAAATCCCAGTTAGGGAAAAATAGTGAATTTTGTTAAGACTCATAATTTGCCTTCTGCCTGGGTAAGAACTGGGCTGGGATGGCATGTGGATCACAAGCAATACCCAGGAAAGATGTGGGAAGCCACACTGGGAAGTCAGAACTGAAGCCAGTAAGCTGAAGGTCTCTGGGATCTACACCATTTTAGTGCAGCCATATTTAGGGCTGAATATGTTACCTTTCCATCTCAGTGACGGGTCGCAGTATAAGCCTATTTCCCTGCACGTGAACACTTAAGGATACATGTCATGCCTGCCCACTGGATGGCAGCTGGGGCTTTCCGGCCCCTTGGGCCTATGGTTCCTTATTTCAGACTCCCAATTTCATGTCTTTGGAAGTGCACAGCCTTCCCCATAATTTCTGTTCATCAATTCCTCAGCTTATGCTCATAAATCATATGGGATGTGTTTATATCAAACACAAACTCAGTCCTTTTACACACTTTCTATATTTAAAAAATAAATTATAGCAAGTATCACACAAGTTTGGATGCTGTTGTTTGTTGGAAGTTCAGTGGTCACAGGGGAGGAGTTCCCTGGGAAGTAAGTGGCCTTCTGCCATCTCCCTGGCTTCCTCTCTCCTGCCTCTTCATCCTTCCTGTTCTTTTTACTGGGAAGGCACAAAAACTCCTCCTCTGTTTCATGCAGAACCTCTTCTGTCATCTGACCCCTTGTGCCAACTGACGTTCAAACCCTGGTTGGGGGGGTCCCATGTCAAATGTAATTTAAGGGGTCCCACAGGAGAGCCAGCACACTCCCAGAGAGCTCTGCTGGGGATCACGGCTTGTCCACCCCTCATAAACCTCAGCATTTCCTTTTGTTATCAACACACACTCCTATTTTAATATATTTACTTCTGAGAGTAGCTTCCTATCTCACACCTATGCATGTGTGTATGTAAGTGTATGTGTGTGTGCAGAGCATGGTCCAGATGGTGTAGGTCCCAGCTGTATTAAAATGTAATTTGGTGAAGGTCAAGACTTTCATCTGTTTTGTATCTTTCCATTTTTAATAAAGTTATTTTTATTAAATATTGGATACATAAGAAAGCTATAATACACATATGTGCTGGCTGAAATTAATAACAGTCAAATTGAAACACTAGGACCATCAGCCACCTTAAACACTAGGATGCCACTTGGCCTCTGAGGTCTGTTTTGAACTCTCTTCCAACACACTGTTCTATGCCTCAAGTAAGCATTCTTCTGTAATATTTATTATTCTCTCACTTTCTTTTATCATTTGACCAGATAAATCTATGGCTACAGCATCTCTCAGATCTATGTGGTTAGACTTAGAAGTAAATGGAAAGATAACTATTCTGTGACTTGCTGTTGTTCATTCTTATTATTTCTGAGATTTTTTTATGTTCATGCACATAACTAGGCTTTATTCATCTTCACCACTGTACAATATGCTTTTGTGTTCCTGAATTTCACATTATCTCATCGGCTGGCATTTGAGTTGACCCCATTTCTTTGCTATTAAAAATAGTGCTGTTATGACCATCTCTGCCCACATCTCCTTGGAAGGAGCTTTCTTTAGGTCAGGACTTCCCTGTCATGGCAGCTGGAGAAAATGGCACTGTTTGCATGTCCTGTTGGGAAATGAGCAATCCACTTGTGATGGTTTCAGGAATAGAAAACTTCTCCCATGGTGGAAAAGATCAGCATCCTGTGCACTTGAAGCCTATTATTCACACCAAGTTGAGAAGTTGTACTGTGAGGTGGGAGCTGCTGGTCACTGGGTGTGTGAAACTTCAGCCCTGCTGTGTGTTCTAAGTTATAGTCCAGTGTCTTTCTGCAAATATCAGTACTTTCATTACACTTGACCCAATTGATTATATCATGAAAACACATGTAAAGTGGGATGTTTCAGTTTATTAAAAATACCGATTTTTGCAGTTGCCCAGCACAGCATTATATGGTTTCAATCAAATGCTGAAGATTCAAACCATAAATGAGCTTTGAAGAGGCAGGAGGGGACAGGTATGATGATTCCCTGCCTCCAGCCCAATGCACTGTCCTTCTAAGTAACAGTGAACCCTGCATGTCCACAAAACAAGGCCCTAACCTGCCATTCTTTCGTCAGGCTTCCTTCCCTCCAGTTCCCTCATTTCCTGTCCCTGCCTATCAAATGCCTCCTCATCCTTCAAGGTCTAGTTTAAGAATGCAGGCTTTCCCTTCTCCATCCTCCCCACAAAGATTGGTTATACTTTTCCATATCCTGAAACAATGGCTGCTCCACTTTCCTAATGGTGCGCAGTGTCTTTTGTGATCCTCCCCTCCTTGCTGCCAGGCTAGGGGCTGAGGAGGGCAGGACACTGAAGCAGTGAGGACCCCCCAGAAGGGCAGATCCTGTTCATTCTAAGGCTAGAAGAGCATGGCCACTGTAATTCCAGACTTGTACGTGAATACACATCATTCTCTGTAGCTCACACATCCATGTGAAAGAGAAATTCTTCCAGGTAACTCATTCCTTCCAACCAGAGGACATTGTGGACACTGAGCCCAGTTCCAAATACCGGAAAAGCTTCCAACTTTGACTTTAGTAGCAAGAGTAGCTAAATTAGACCATAACCCAAAGTAAGCACTCAACAAATCATCACTAAATAAATAAATGAACTAATTAGTGTTTGTGTCCTAGGGCAAATGGCTGATGTTTTGAGTCTGGAGGTGCTGGAAGGGCAGTATCCCCTGGGCAGTCTACCTACAGACCTGGGCAGCCTGGGCCCCTGGTTACAGAGCAGCTGTGTCCTTGGCACCTGAGCAAACCACAAGAAGGACTTCGGTCCTGATCAGAGGCCACGCCAAAGCTGCTCTGCTGTGTTGACAGGGTCCTGTTGCCTAGCAGAGGGCAGGCTGAAAGAGCGTCTGACATTCCAGGGCTGCATTTGTGCAGGGACAGAAGGGAAATGAGACAAACCAGCACACCTGGCCAGTGTGAAGTTCCCATCAGGAGCCCATTACAAAGCTTTGCTTCTGCAGGGAAAATCTCGTGACCACATACTGGACCTTGGAGAACACCCCACAAGTTCAGCATATGTACATGCCTTGGATATCCTCCAGTTTCTTGAACATGGCCAACCTCATTACATATGTGTTACTCACATGCCTAATAAGCAAGCCTGGAGACAGGGCACATTGTTTACCAGGGTAGGTTGAGGATATATGAGAAACATAAAAGGTAGTTCCTAACTTTAAGGCATTTGCAGTTATGGTTTGGGGGTCATTTTATCTGGCCATAGGAAGTCATTAGGGAATATGTGCAAATCTGTGTGAAATATGACTCTTTAGATGATGGTTAATACACTAGGAGTTCAGAAAGGATGAAGCTGTTATGACATGGAGGAACTGGAAACACTGTGGTGTGCTGTGAAAAATGTAAGCTTTAGTTTCATATGAAGCTGAGGTCATATCCTTCCTCCTCCTGTTATAAGCTCTGTGACAGTAGTAGTAAGTTTTTTAGTCCTTGTAGTCACCCACAGTTTAACTTCAAACACCTTCTGTCTCTTACCCTTGGCTTTTTCTGGATTTGTAAGGGTGTTACTTTTCTTCTGTGGCACTGGCTCTGCTCATCCAGGTAAGCTACTGCAGGTTGTGTTCTTCAGGACGTAGACAGTGAGATGCAGCTAGGAGCACAAGAGATCTTTAGGGGGGTTAATACCTGTGGAAGGAAAGGGGAAGGAAGTGGGCGTGGGCAAAGGGAGCCATCAGACCATGGCACAGGCCTCACAAAAGGCTCTAGCAGCACAAAGTGGATCTTCAAGTTAGTATTTCTGTTGGAGGAATTGAGCAGAAATGGCTAGAACCTTGACCCTGTACTTTGTCCGGCCACTGGATGTGGGCATCCCTAAGAAGAATATGTGCTTGGCTACTGCCACCTGCTTCAGGTGAGAATATTTTGACCTTGCTTGGAAAGCTGAAGCAGACCCTGAAGGAGGAAATAGCTGGAGACTGTCAGGTAACCACAGTTCTTGCAGCTGGATGGGTACTTGGGGTTCTGCCTGACACAGCTCCATGTCTGCCCTGGAACTGTAAAACTTGTAAAACCCCCAAACATACTGTATAGTGCTTTTAATATTCTAAAGTATCTAGCTTACCACCTGGGACCAAATTAGATAAGGAAGAAAAGTGGATTAATTATGTAATCATTAATTGTACATCACCCAGAATTCTCTTTATCTTCTCTCATATTCTAGACATCAGTAGTTCCCAACTGTGGCTCCACATTACAATCAACTTGGCAGCTTTTATAAAATACCAACATGTGTGCTCTACCCTGACTAATAAAATCAGGCCTCTGCAGAGGAATTCAGGACCCAAGCATTTATAGTGTCTCACAACCCCTAATGAGTCTGCTGTGCAGCCTGGTAGCAGATCCACAATTTCTACTTAAGGTTATGACCTATCAGGGGCTACTTTTTTTTAGGTATGGACAGAAGAACTTCTGGAGTAGGAGGAGGGCTTCTGACCAAGCACACGCTTCCTACTGCTCACCAATGCCATGACAGGGGCCCCAGCACAATAGGTGCCTCCCACGGTCTGGACACTGCACTAAGCCTTTTCCACATAGTAGCTCATGGGGCTTCACGAAATTGACAGGTGCTTACCATGTCTCAATGCTTGTCCATCACTGACCTTACTGTTAGCGTCTTTGATAATGTGGGCTAAAATCAACAGTCCCTCACTGTTGGTAAAGAGTCATCCTAGACCACTTGTGTTAGATTCACGTAGAATTCTTGTTAATGATGTTGGTCCCCAAGTCCTATGGCAAATCTCCTGAATTCCAGTCCCAGGGGTTGGGCCTGGAATTTCCATTTCAACAATCTTGCTGAGTTACCTTTGTGGGCATTAAAGTTTGAGAGCCTGCTTGCTGTACGTGTAGATCTCCTCTGTCATGTCTACATTTTCGAAGTCTGTCCTTTACCTTTTCACCTCTCAGGTAGCTTTCACTAAATGAGCAGCAAGAGAGGCAGAAAGAAATTTAGGGGCAACCTGTGTACTCTGGGTACCTCGTGTTGTCAAAATAAATGATAAAATGCTTGATATGATCATTCTGCTATTCCTTAGCAATGACTGGAAAGAATGAAAGATAAAAGTTTAACCTGATCTTAATTATTGACTTTGGAGGCATTCTTTTAGAATTTTGAAATCTTCAAATCTTCATATATTCATTCAGGAAGCCTTCATTGACAGCCTACCATGTGCTGAGAAAATAAAGCTATTGTGAATGAGAATAAGATTCAGTGCTTGACCTCAAGAAAAGGGCACGTCATACTAGAAAAGACAGTCCCTCTTCCTACTGTTTGCCCAATGCACTATGTTAACTGAGTAAGAATAACCTTCAATGAGCACAAAGATTTGGGAACACTGACCCCCCCAGAGAGAGGCTTGGAAATTGGCTCTTGGAGGACAGGGAGATGGTTATGTGGTAGAAAAGATATGAATGGATCTTCCTAGAAGACACAGATTATGCAAAACATGGAGCTACAAAAAGCATTGGTGATCTGAAAGAAACCAGGTTGAATTAGCTGGAGTTGTCAGTACAGAGACAAAAGACAAAGCTGAATGGTGGGATGAGCCACAATGTAAATTTTAGCTTAACAAATGAATTCAGGATTTCAGATTCATGGACAGATTTGGGCCGAAGGAGAGACATTGAGCTCAGTTTTGGATATGGTGAGTTCTAGTTTCATGTGGTAGGTCTTATAGTCAGTTGGAAATTCTTCTCTGAAGTTAAAGGGAAAGGTTTGAATCAGTAATAAAGACCTCAGGTCAGCTTTGAAGCCATAGGAATGGGTAAGATCGCGCCTGAAGAAGATACATGAGAACTCTCGCTACCAAATAGCTTGGAACATCAGCCATTAGTTTCTAATTAGTATAACATAGCAATTCAGAAAAATGACAAAATAATTTTCTTATTCCATCTAATAGACAGCTCCTGTTTTTTCCTTTAAATTAATGTAGTGTTAAAGTACTTTGCATAGATTTTTTTTGCAGCTCACACTAATGGGACCAGACACAGGATAAATGTCCCCACAGGGTGAGAGGCTGATTCTGACTGTATTCTTGCCTGCTGACTATCACAGAAGGGCTGCCAACTTTGCCGACTGGGTGGCTGTTTCATCATTTAGATGCAATAAATCTAAGGCATGTCATTTCCCTTCAGAACCTTCAGTTGCCTCCTTAGCAGGTTTTTCAGCCTGGCTGATGTTGGCTTTAAGCTACAGAAGATGAGAGCTTAGAAAGGATACCCACAGGACCCGATTGATTATACCCTTGTTTTAACTACAATTTGGTTTCCATCCACAGGAAGTGTGGTGGCAAATTTCCTTTAAGCTATCAGCTTATAATTTAGAGTACTTTAAGGACTGTTTTGTTTTGCTTCATTTTTCAGGGAGGCAGTAGAGCTGGCTGTAATAGAGCTATTACTTCTTTTCCTGCCTTTATGTGAGAGGACTGACAGAGGCAGGAGCTTGCCTGTTTTAGACAAATGCTGAGTAGAGCTCATAATGTAGCAAGAGAATAATAATAGCTAATTCTTACATAAAATGCCCTGTGTGCCAGGCGTTGTTCCAGATGCCAGTGAGATCACAGCGAACAAGACACGCTATGTCCTCTGGCACCTGGCTCCCTAGAATTTATATGCTGAGCATGAGGATGTGAGACTATGGCTTAAATTATTACTTTGGGATAGAAGAGTGTTACATATAATTTATGACTAGGATGTTTAAACTGGGTAACATATCCTTTTTAGGGAAAAAGAAACCCTTGGTTGAATCTGATAAACTGAGTTAATTAAAATCTCCTTTCCAGGCATATACTCTCTAAGAAGACCTGTTTTCTTCTTTTAATTCCCTTTTGCTATGTAAATGTAATGCTGAGCTCCCAATGCCAAGAACCATTTAATTCCTTTGTTCAATTACAACTTAAGTGAAAGAACTTTCATAACGTATTAGCTGTCTGCTACTTTTGAGTAACTACTGGCTGAATTGGTAAACTTCCTGTAGCTCTGATGAAGTTTAGAATGATCTATTGCTATGGCAACATGCTGCCCAGTGAGTGGAAGAGGATATTTCATCATTATCTCACTGATAATGCTTGGAAAAGTAACAGAAGCAAATACAAAAGGTGTCCTTGGTCTGCAGTAACTCTGGGTCAATGAGATAAACACTAAAAATTCCTCTAAAATACCGGAGCTGGGAATCAAATGGAGACACATAATATCCATCCAGACCTACACAATTTGAAATAAGGTAATTTAGCTTTCTGGGTTAGCAGTTTAATGTGCACAATGAATCTCTATGCCCTGCCAAAGATAACCATTGTTAGTGGGGCTGTTTATTTCATATGCAGGTATAATTTCTGCACAGTATTCAATGCATGCAAAGCATAAATGTTTCTTAAACTACAAGAAAGTGAGAAAATAAGTAAAAAACAAAAAAGTAAAAATTTTATCTCTCATGTATAGGTAGTGGGAATAATGGTACAGTCACTATGGATAATGATTTGACAGTTTCTAACTAAACTAAACATATATTTACCATATAACCCAGCTATTTCACACTTGGACATGTATCCCAAAGAAATAGAGATTATGTCCACATAAGACACTCACATGACTGTTCATAACAGTTTCATTTGTCAAAAATAAATGTCCCTCCATAAGCAAACCATGGTACCTCCATACTGAGGAGCACTACTCAGCAATGTAAAGGAATGAGCTTCTGATACAGGCAGCAGGGTGGATAGATGTCCAGGGCATTATGCTGAGAGAAAACGCCAACCTCAAACGGTTCCATGCTGTGTGATACCATTTATAGAACATTCTCCAAGTTCCAAAATTAGGAAGATGTGAAGTCAATTAGTGCCTACCATCAGTAAGAGAAAGGAGGAGAGAGGAAGGCAACACAAAGATCTCTGTGGTATCAAAGTGATTCTGTACCTTGACTGTGGTCCTGGTTACACAGTACCACACAAATAATACTTATATAGAATTGTACACGCACTGTACCGTTGTCAGCATCCTGGTTTTTGTAGTGTACCTCATCGTGTACAGGAACCACTGGAGAGAGACAGGTGAACTCTACTCATGACCTCTCTGTACTCTCTTTGCAACTTCCTGTAGCTCTGTAATTATTTAAAAATTTTGAAAGTTCCCAACATAAACAAAAGCAAGCAGGTCTTACTCTTCTTTTTGGAAGGTTGGTGAGACTCATCTTTTTGTTTGTTAGTTTTTGTATTTCAGAAAAAGAGACAGATGCTACACTTCAAAAGAAAAGTAGGGACTAGCTTGATGTCTGGTTAAAAACAAAACTCTACAAAGCAAACAAACGTAGGAAGAACACTCTCTAGTGATTGTGATTGTTTTGTGGCCATCCGTGAAGTACTGAAATGATCCATAACTGCATTCCGTCTCACAGGACATCGGTCACTTGCCTGCAGGCAGATGGACAGACGCCAGGTGGCCTGGTGAGGGTTAAGGGCAGGTTTCTGTTTCAGGACCGCACTCGCTGGCTGGATAACTACAAGCTGTTAGTTAAATTTTGAGGACCTGGGCTAAATTACCTGCCATGAAAAGTCTAGTCCAGGCATTTTTAACATTTGTGGAAATGGAACCCTTTGTTCTAAGAAAATCCTCTGACACGGTTTGATACATGAAATGCAGTCAAATGAAGCTTGTCTTGAAGATGTGAATCCCTCAGTGGTTTGGTTGGGAGGTGAGTACCTGGTTGTCCAGTGAAGAATTGGGACACCTCTGTGCATTCTCAATGTTTAGGTCTCTGTTGGCCAAAACCATAGCCACTGGCCACCAGGCTGTTGGGCACTGCAAATGTGGCTGGTTTGAACTGAGATGCTCTGTAGGTATAAAGTGCATCAGATGTCAAAGACAGTATAAAAGAAATGTAAGACTGTAGACAATCTCATTAATCATTCTAATTGTTATATATTTAAATGCTAATGTTTTGTATTTGTTGAACTAAATACAATTTATAATTGACATTAAGTTCACCTGTTTCCTTTTTACTTTTCTAAATATGGCTACTGGGAAATTGAAAACTACTCATGCAGATTGTAATGAATTTCCACAGGACAGTGCTGGTCTAGAGAAACTGTCAGCTCCCACCTGCACACATCAGTGCTCAAGGATTTTGTGGGCATTTTAATCACTGTTGCTACTTCCCCAGGTCCCCTGTGCAAGGCACCTTGTGCCCATGAAATGTTAGGAATTTGCCAGGGCAGTTTTATTTACTACCACACTCTGCTCTAAGAGTATCATTTCATTTAAACCCAAATACTTTTTTTATTTCCTTCTGAGAAGACATTTTATTTCTAATTATTCTTCCCCTAGTATATTTACTAACTCCTCCACTGTAGGACGTACACGTATTTTCCTGTGGGGTGAGAATTGGTGGAGCCAGCTTCAGGGTTTCATGTATCGCTGCTGTGGCTGGAATTCTTTGATGGAATCTCTTCATGTCCCTTTCAAGATACACTGCAGTTTTTGTTAAGTCTTATACAAATATTTCTTCCTGAGTAGTCACTTTTAAAATTGCATTTACTCCTACTTGTGTGATGATGTGCAAACTGCAACCTCTGCGAGCCATTTTTATTATGACCTTTGCCTTTTCTCTTGATCATTTTCCTAATGGCTCAGATTATTGAGGTTGAAATGACTGTCTTTGTTACTGTAATAATCTAGTTCTACCTCTGCATTTTCCACACACCATTGGATTTGCTCCTGATCTTCCATGACTTCATTTGTCACTAGCAAAAATCAATATTATGAGTTGTTTAGACCCACAATCTGATAATGATTTGTGCCCAGGGGACTGTTCTGTGGTACCTGGGTAAGCCTGGTAACAGGAATCTTGTTTCTTGGGCAGTTGTACCTTTCTCTTATTTCTAGAAATATTACTTGTGATGTTTACTTCTGTATACTTTTCAGTATTGCTTGATTTAAAAAATAAGTGAGGGCTATGAAATTTTATGAGAGTTGCTTAATAAAAAAAATTATAGATTTGTTTATTTACTGAATAATAAACATAAAAGTACAGATCATTGTGCTGGATATGGCATTTTTCAAAAACCAAGTTTTGAGGATTGGTTTCTATACTCTCACCATATGTCCAACCAATTGAGGTCCTTGGTATCCCCTAAAAAAGTTGAAAATCTATGTCCACACAAAAACCTGCACACAAATGTTTATAGTAGTTTTATTCATAGTTGCCAAAAGTTGAAAGCAAGCCAGATGTCCTTCTGTAGGTGACCGGATAAATGAACTGTGGTGCATCCAGATAATGGAATATTATTCAACACTAAAAAGAAATGAGCTATCAAGCCATGAAAACACATGGAGGAAACTTAAATGCATTTTACTCAGTGAAGGAAGCCAATCTGAAAAGTCTTCATACTGTGTAATTCCAACTAAATGACATTCTGGAAAGGCCAAACTATGAAGACCGTGAAAAGATCAGTGGTGACCAGGGGCTTGGGGAGTCGAGATGACTAGGTGGAGCACTGAACATTTTTAGGGAGTGAAAATACTCTGTATGATCCTATAATGGTGGGCACATGTCATTACACATGTGTCCAAACCCATGCTATGTACAAGATTCACCAGGAGTAAATCTTAAGGTACACTGTGGACTTTAGGGGATTCTGATGAGTTAATGTAGGTGCATGAATTACAACCAATGTACTACCTGGTGGGGGATGTTGAGGTATGCCTGGGGGGCGCTGTCCAGGTATGCATGGGGACTCTGTACCTTCCTCTCTATTTTGCTGTAAAACTAAAAGTGCCCTAAAAAAAATCCTTAGAATAAAAAAGAATATTTGAAACAAAAAAAGGAGGATAGTACTCCTAAATATGTAAATGGGGGAGCCCTACCCATTTTATTAAGAGACATATTTCAATGATGTATTACATTTTATGCTTCATAATCATAGAAATTGTAAATATTTTTTAAATCAAGTTTTTGCCTCTTACCATATATTCTTGTGTGGAAACAGTGAATTGCAAGATTGGGTGTAACATGGTCTTCCTTTTCTTTTTTTATAATTTTAGACTTTCTATTGTAAAATATAGTAGAGACACAGAAACCCACCTTAAACAGACATGGAACTTAATCAGTATGAATCAAATATCCTAACTTCTTTATTTTTCGTCACAGTTTCATTATGTTATCCCTAACTACTATAGGTTGTTTTTTATATTTACATTTAAAAATAGTTTTATTGGTGTATAACAACCATATGATAAACTGCATGTATTTGCTGTGGACAAATTTGATAAGTTTTGACATAGATGTATAGAATGAAACCGTCAATACAGTCATGTCAATGAACATATGTATTGTCCTATAAGTTCTGTTGCTTGAAATGCTCAGCTGTGATTCCTCCCCACTTCCCTTCTACCCCATTCCTCAGCCCTAAACCTGTGTGCCCGGGCAGCCACTGGTCAGCTTTCTGACACTTTAGATTAGTTTTCACTTTATAAAATGGAATCACACAGTATGTACTCTCATTTTCTGGCCTTTTTCACTCAAAAATTACCTTAACATCCATCTATATTTTTGTATTATTAATAGTTTATTCTTTTTATTGCTGAATATTTGATTGTATAGATACACTACAATTTATTTATTCATTCACCTGCTGACAGATATTTGGGTTTCCCTATTTCTTGCCCTATAACAAATAAGTTTGCAGTGAACATTGATCTAGAAGCTTTTCTATGGGTGTATGTTTTCATTTATCCTGGGTAAGTTCCTAGATGTGTAGCATCTGTATCATACAGTACAAATGTTGGTAAGTGTTCAGAAACTACCAGACTGCTTTGCACAGAGGCTGTACCATATTTTTTTTATTCCCATGTATGAGAGTTATGATGGCTCCTCATCCTTGCCAACACTTGGTTTGATAAGTAATGTATTGAGAAGTGTGTTAGTTTCCATAT
The DNA here is from genome assembly GCF_040802235.1 of Manis javanica. Classification (NCBI taxonomy): domain Eukaryota; kingdom Metazoa; phylum Chordata; class Mammalia; order Pholidota; family Manidae; genus Manis; species Manis javanica. The sequence continues at coordinate 145,035,900 of NC_133156.1, forward strand.
ATTTGGGGATTTTCCACATTCCTATTATTGATTTCTTACTTAATTCCCTTGTACACAAAGAACATGCTTTGTGTGTTTTTAATTTTTTTAGGTTTATTGATACTTTTTGGCCCAGAATATGGATTATCCTGGTAAAGATTTCAGATTACTTGAAAATAATGTATATTCTGTAGTTGTAGGACTAAAGATTTTATAAATCCCAATTATAAAACCCAGTGTGGTTAATATTACTTTTCAATATTACTATCAGCATCCTTGTCGATATTTTGTAACATATTTCTATAACATTGCTCTGTTAATTGAGAGAGCAGTGTTAAAATACCCAATTACAGTTGTGAATTTGTCTGTCTCTTTGTAGTTCCATACGTTTCTGCTTATGAATTTTGAAGTTTTATTTGTTGCACACATGTTTAGGATTGTTATGTCCTATTAATAAAATGACCCTCTCAATCCCTGCTTATGTTCTTTCCCTTAAAAAGCGCTTTGGAATTAATTAAGCCACTCAAGCAATCTTTTAATTGGTATTAGCTTGGTATATCTTTTTCTATGATTTTAACTTATTTGTGCTTTATATCTAAAGTGAGGGGATTAGGGGATTTTTTAAGTGGTTTATATTTGTGTCTTGCTTTTTTAATCCAGTCTCACAATTGATGCCTCTTTAATTGTGTGTTTAAACCACTCATTTTAATGTGATTATTAACCCACTTGTGTTTAATCTACCATATTACATTTTGTTTTCAATTTGTTACATCTGATCTTTGCTCCCTGTTTTCACATTATCTACCTTGTTTTGGATTCAGTATTTTTTTATGATTTTCATAGGTCTGGACTGTGTGGTCAGAGGAGCCTGTACAATTTCTGACTTTACTCTTTGCTAGCAGTATGAGTTTGGTTAAGCTACCACATTCCCCCAGCCTCTGTTTTATCTTATTTCCTACCTCACACTCTGAGTATTGAAAAATGGTGTTATGGAACTGTATAAGCTCTGTAGCCATTGACAACTTCTCGATGCCTCAATTTTGTCATTTATAAGATTAGACAAATACTTCACTCACACAGCTATGTAAAGATTAAATAATTTATGTAAGCATAACTCTTAAATCATCACCTGGATCACTGGACTTTGTCCATGACTCAGCTATCATTAAATAAATGCTAGGTCTGTCTTTGCTAAGAAAATGAACATCTGCCTTAGTTCTCTGCCACACACACAGGAATGACAACTGCAATTACTGTGATGTGCACACCACCTATTCAATCTCTACAGATTGTTTTAGGGCACCTCAATTGCATTTGTTCTGCACAGCACCTGTGGAGAGAGTGCACACGTGTAGGCAATGTGTCATTATTGACTCTGTAAGAGCTCCGCCCACTGCTCTGGGTAGAACCTGGCCCTCTGCTGGGCTCCTGGAGACAACAAACGGTAAAAATGTAAATGACTTTTACCCCTAGGGAATTTAAGCTCTGGTTTGGGAAACTATATGGTCTAGTTCAGAAGTTAGTCAAATAATCACACAAATAAATGTAAAATCGGACCTGTAAGTGTTTCAGAAGAAATATTTGGGGGAAATAACCAGTTTTATGGTGGTGGGAATTATCAGAGAGGAGACCCCAGTAACTGAGACAAGGAGTTTGCTGAGGAAGAGGTAGGCTAGTCTGGGCTGGGGATAGTTGCAGAAAAAGGGAACTGCACTCGGGAGTGTGGGTAAAGTGAAGGTTCCTGTGGCCAGGATTCTCACCTGGCCCTGGTTGGCTGGCTCACTGCACACGTGTAGGCAATGTGTCATTATTGACTCTGTAAGAGCTCCGCCCACTGCTCTGGGTGACATGGTGGCAGAGCTGCAAGGCTGCAGGAGAGCAGAGCAGAGGCTGGAGTGGTGGCAGCGCCGAGGACAGAGACTGGGCAGAGAGGCCCAGAGGACAGCTGTGGGGGCAGAGGGGCCCAGAGGCAGAGACCAGCCTGCTGCATGCATACTCGCTCTGAGTGAACAGGATTCTAGTGACTGACCTGCCACCGTGGAAATAAAGTTGGAAAGGGAATAAACCCTTTCACCCCAAGAATGTTCCATTGTCATCCTTTGGTCTCACTGAATCCATAGTGAACTTGCCTGGGGCTGAAACCCATTGGCAAGAAAACATTCCTATGTTTCAAAAGTGCCAAGAGTTTGCGAGAAGATTTTTATCTCAAAGGGCAGAGATAGAATTTCAAGTTTTCAAAAATTGAAAGTTTTCTAAGAAAGGGAACTCAGGGGCCTAGAGTCAGGCAGAAGCTAGGATAACGTTTAGTGAGGCTGAGGACAACTTTAAGGCCTTCTCAGTCAGCTGTAAAACACCGCCTTGAATTCTGAGGTCCTCCGAGTTTAGGCTTCGTTCCTCTCCGGGCACGAGCTCCCAGGGCGAGGTGTCTGTTCCCAGGCTCCTGGTGCCCCTGGTGTGGCCGCCTGCCCAGACAGGCTCAGTGAGTCCTCGTGGGGTAAATAAACACATGAGCCCTTTCCCTTGACTGCGGCTTCACTTCAGAACCTGGAAAGAATATTTAAATCCTCTGAGATGGGGAAGCTCTCCCCTGCCGAGAAGTGAGAAGTGTGCTGATCTAAGAAAGCAGCAAAGGAATTAAGACCCTGGGCCTTTTGTGCTTCTTTTGTTCTTGTTCTGTTCACTGCCTGGGGAGAAAAGAAGGGCAGGGAATGGGAAGAAAATGAACCGGTACAAAGCGGAGGAGTTATGAAACTAAAATCTGCCTTTGTAAATACCATAGGGAAAATGGTGCTGTTAAAAAATGTCTTTTCTTGCATTTATGTGAGCATGTATCTGGACACCATCAATCCAGTTAGCCTTTAATAGTGTCATTTTGACCTTAACACCTTGTTAAAAAATTTGTATGGAAATTAGGTAGCTGCAGAATAATTATTGCCTGAAAGGGCAAACTTTTAAAAGGTGGAGTTAAGAGGTTGGCACATCTATTGATTAAATATTCTCTAAAGACAGAACCTACTTAAAGGCAGAAACACACAATGTACAGAGAAGCATCACAGTGTCCCCACAAGGTCTTTCACTGCCCCAGCACCGTGCCATTAGTCACTCAATATCAACCACATAAACATTCACACGGGTATGCTGACCTGCATCCATTTGACAATACTCATTTTCCCTTTAAAATGAATTTAATGTTTTCCCAGCCTCCGTGTGTTGTGTTCTGGGTTGCACTGGTTTTGATTTAGCCTCTAAACACTGTGCCAATAAGGTGCACACTGAGGGAAGAACAAGCCACTGTGATCTGAAATCATGCCAGGTGGGAGGCAGCTACTCTGGGGAAGGCGAGAATCTAGGTGAACTTGGGTTTTATGATGGATTTTTTGGCTACAGCATGAAAGGCATGATCCAAGAAAGAAAGAATCAATAAGCTAGACTTCATTAAAATTAAATATTTCTGCTCTGTGTGAGACACTGTCAAAAGAATAAAAGGACAGCACAGACTGAGAGAAATGTTTGCAAAGGACATACCTGATCAAGAGCTGTTGCCCAGATACAAAAAGAACTCTTGCAACTCAACAGGAAGAGAACAGACAATTTGACTGGAAAGTGGGGTTATATTTGACCACCATTACTACATTAATTCCTGTATTGACCACATCTATTTATAAGAGAGCTGTGTTCTATTAAGTTTTGACCTCTCTGTATTTGTGATGTCACCTGAGGTGTTTTCTATGGGTGCAATATTCATATCTATGTTGAATCATGCCTTTCTTAAACTTTCTTATGGTATTTTTCTTGCACAGGCTTAGCTAATGTGCCTTTTCTGCACCACAGTTCTTCTTAGAATGCCCAAATGGGGATTTGATACATGTTAGTTTTGTCACACAGCCAAAAAGCCATATTTCCAAGAAAGTCTGGGGGTTTATAAATGAATAGTACAGTCAGCATCTTCAGCATTATTTTATGAAGACTGTGTTTTCTCAACCAGGACACTGCTGACATCTGGGTCAGATGATTCTTTGATCTGGAGGATATCCTGTGCACTGTAAGATGTTTCACGGCAGGTCTGGGCTCTCCCCACCAACTACCAGCAATGGAAAACAAGCCAAATAAAGTCAATTGATACTTAGGTAATGTAGTATTTAAGAGGTTCATAAAATTCCTAAGGATACAGTGAAAAGTTGCTGCTTTTTAAAAAACTGACATCACCATCTTCAAGGTGCACTCAAGCTGATAAAGCATAACTAGATATTTTTAAATGTGAAGGTAAAGCCAAGATATAAATGAGTATCATTTTTAGGTTAGCAAATGTGCATGAAAGTAGAAATACATCTTTCTTCCAGAACTAAGGTCAACCTCAGTAATTGTTCTAACTTTTAACTCTTTGGATTTCAACCAACAACATTCTCTGAATTCTGATATTTTCCAAAACCGGAACAATACATAAAATAAGAATACTCTATGAGTTCTCCAACTTAAAATAAGAAGGTAAGAACTTCGTTAACTGTTTTCATCACAGATGGAAAAACAAAGTGGAATAAAGAAAAGCTATGGCCGTTCATTTCATTAGACCTATTAAAACAGGAAACCTGTGAATTTTTGTATGTTTTCTTTAAGAAATCCATCTTCCAAAAATAGTAAGTTTTGCAGGAGCATGGAAGTAATTAACCACTTTTTCTTAATGTATAATTGAGAAAAAAAGTCAAAGTGATCAAAGTTTTGCCCACAGTATCAAATTTTGCGCAAGAGAAGATATATATTGTATTCCTTTTAGAATAGATTTTTGTATTTGATAAGAAAAAATACACTGATTTTAAGCTTGGAGTGGAATTTTAAAACATGAACAATCACTGACATTATCAGAAGAAAGATTTTTCCAGGCAGCTTTTCATTTGAAACAGCTTAAACTGTTGCCACTGAACATTGTGCTGTTTTTTCAGGTCTGCAAACAGCTTTGTAGGAGGAAGCCTGACAAAAAGTGCATGGAATTGTTTTATGTATCAGAGAGAGGCAAGTTAAAATATATGCCAACATTCAGCATTAGAGAGGGTGTCAGTCGGCACTGCCATGCTGCTGATTGATGCTCGATCAGTAGTAAAGCCTGTATTAGTCAGGGATTTTTAAAGAAACAGAACTAATAAGAGATTCTGAAGATGTATAGAAAGGTATATTTTAAGGGGTTTATTGTAAAGAATTGGCTTATGCAATTATGGAGGCCAACAAGTCCCACGACCTGCATGTGCAAGTTGGAGACTCAGGGAAGTTGATTAGTCCAAGGGCCTGGGAACCCTGGGCAGTGGTGATGTAGGTTCCATTCCGGGTCTGAAGGCCTGAGGATCAGGAGTACCAAGGACAGAAGATGATGAGCATCTCAGCTCAAGCGGAAAGGCAGGCAGGGTGAGAGTCTTCCTTCCTTCATCTTGCTATTCTTATTTAGGTCTCAGTAGATTGAATGATGCTCACCCACATTGAGGGGCACAGTGGTAAACTGATTAACTGAGTCTACTGATCCAGATGCTACTTTCATCTGGGAAATCCCCCCAGAGACACACCAAAAAATGAAGTTTAGCCAAGTATCTGGGCACCCCATGATCCCATCAGGTTGACGCATAAAATTAACCACCACGTAAGTATGTGACTTTAACTTTTAACAAGATAGTCACTGCAACCTTATTTTGAATAATGAAAATTTGAAAATAGGTTCCTTCAATAGGAGATTGTCTAATTAAACAGGCTCATTCTTGTAATAGCACACTCTGCAGCTTTTGAAAGGAGTGACATAGATTCTATACTTACTGAAGTGAAAACTTGTCATGATGTAATACTGAATAAAAAAGGCAGAAGCTAAGTGAAGCAGTGTGTAGAATGCCATGTATGGTACCAGTGTTACCTTTTTAGTTTTAATGAATATACTGTGGTTACGCTGGGTGCCAACATTAGAGAAAACTGGAGGGAACATACATAGGACTCTCATATTCTCTTTGCAACTCTTCTGTAAATCCAAAATTATTTCAGAATGACAAATCAGATATACTTACTGTAGTATATTTACAATCTACCAGTAAGGTTCTACTGTATAATTAATTATTAACATGGGAGAGCATTGTTATAATAGATGATAAATGGGGGAGGAAAACATGAAGATTTATTACAAGTGTCCCATGTCAAGTCATCGTGAAGCTGGTGGTAAATACAAAGCCTAAATAGCAGGGCCATTAATGCTTTTACAGGTTTGGGTAAGCAATGAGTGGTTTGCGTCATTCTGTCATTCTGAACTTGGTTCTTTAAGAAAACACTAAGGTCTCCAGGGAACTTTATGGAGACAGTGAAAGCTGTACTTTCGTCCCACCAGACAGGAAGGTTCAGAGGCTATGGAAATGGATTTTTCCAGGGAAAAATTTGCTTTTGTAAATTCATCCCAACTCCCCCACATCCCTGTGAATTGCTCCAGCAGATAATGCAGTTCCATTCCCTATTTTGCCGCAGCTTCTTATAGACAGATCCAGGCATGCTAGGGAACTGACAATTTCATCAGTCATTGTGGATATAAAGTACTTGACTATTGGTAAGAAAGGAGGAAAGAGAGAATCATAAATAGGCCAGCTGATCCAGGGATATATGACTAACTAGCCATGTCATAAAATTGTATACGTTTAAATTGATCATCTGTTGTTTTTGGAGAAATGAAGCAAAAGCCAAGTTTGCCTTTATTTTCCTAAACACAATACGGTGTCAGCATTATTTTCAAATGGTGGGGTACAGGTACAATTGGTTGTCCAGAAAGAATAAACTTGTCTCAGTGATGGAGTTATCACTCACGTGCATGATGAATCTTTTCAAATGTAATAAATAGTTCAGGGCAGGAACCTTAGGCAGAGAAGGTTGGGTGCAGCAGGCGTCATAGGGTAGAGTGAGGCATGCACCTTGCTTTAACTCCTGTCTTCAATTATCAAAGGTTATCAAAGGGAAAAAAGGTGAACTTTGCCCTCTCTGCATATTTTCTGTAGGCTAGACTGGATCACACCACAGAGTTGAAAGCATTTTCACAGAGCAAATAAGGGCCACCAAGTTGAGGTTATTTGGTGTTATCATCTAATGCACAGCTGAAAAAGGTACATACCCACTATCTAAGCTCTTGTTATATTTCTATAAATTAGAGGCTTTCCACTGATACCTGCTATATATGCTTCCAAGTATAATTATTTGCAGATCACAAGTAAATAGTATGTCCTTATACGTCATCAATGCAAGAAAGGACCATTGAGAACAGTACTGGCACTTACTTATTAATGTTTTTCTCTTGTTTTAGTTGAAATTCATTTTTCTAAAAGGAGTTTGCTATGTGTTAGTATTATAAAACAAAAAGTCAAGTTGAAAATTAATTTGTAATTATGCGTAAGATATATCAGTGAAGTGTTCTGGACTGGATTTATTACAGAAATTATCCATCCGCTGATGTTTACTTCACTGGTTGCCTTCAACTATGTCTGCCTCTAAGCAGCATTTAAAATGTGGAAACCTAAGGATGTATAATAAACGCTTCCATTTGAAACTGCACATATACATTTCCTTGCATATTGTAGTCCTACTTGTTTTACATACTGTATATACAGGACATATACAATGTATATGTATATTGTATGTACACAATGTATATCACATGTACACAAATATTTTATAAACCTACCTCTCTATATACATGTCCCATATACAATCAAAAAAGTATTTTGTGAAATGACATGTTAAAATGTTGGGCAGATTAAGTACTCCAGACTCATTTGGAATTAATTGGAAGGAGTTCAAGATCCTCTCACAGTAGGATTTTGATCATATTTAAAGATTTTAAAAAATGAAAGTGCTGTTTTATTTATTTTGGAAATGGTTCTTATTTTTTTTCAAGTGCTTTAATGAGGGACTCAGATAACTTCAAAATAATAACAGCTAGCAGAATGGAAAAAGCTAATAAATTAACTTTTGGGGAAATTTGGAATTATCCAGATGTATTTGGTGGTAATTTAGTCTAAATTATAAAAGAGCTGCATTTGTCATGTTATCATATGCAAAGTAATAACAATATTTTGTCATTGCTAACTTTCAGAAAGGAAAATAAATATGACATATTTGACATATATCCTTAGAAATATTTCAGAAGAATATTTCATTTGAAATTCTTTTAGTAACTGTATATTTAAGTTTTTTCAAATACTGGGAATTTTAGTTCTACAGATAAGACTTGAATATTTTTAAAGGAACATATGAAAGTAAAAATGGAAATTGATGTCAGTTGGTTTATTATATCAGTGAAGATCTAAATCCTATAAAGGAAGGTGACAGGTAATAATAGAAGAGCATATCCTATTCATAGATAGAAAAATCATTTCTGTGCACATTAAATGGACTGCATGAAGCTTTAGACTCCATCTGACAGACATCTTAATATTTAAAATTCTTAAAATCACCCATGTATTTTTTAAAATAAGGATAAAACAGATTTTAAGAAGCCTTTCAAATGAGAGGAAATTTTTAGGTAAATATTCTAAATCTAATATCAAAGAAAGAAATGCATTAACAAAATTTCTAATTTGTCGCTGATGGATTATTTTGTATTAACATGTATCTGATAAGATCATTTATAGTATGATATCAATATACATATATATGCAATTTGAATCTTTAATTAGGTTGTTTGAATTGTCATTGTTCATTGTTAGTTTGAAAGAAAATGATTAGGAATTTGAATTCAAATAGTCCCTTCATTTTAAATAAAGTTTTGCCTAGTATTGAGTATTACAATATTGTTCATATATATGAATGCTCTCAGTAGAATTGCTGATTTGCACTGAACTGACACTGAAAGATTTCAAGACAACGACTGTATAATATTTTTGTTCAAACATGATTTTGTCTCCATTATGTAAGAAGTATACTGTAATGCAGTTTCTGGTGTTTGGGGGACTATCTCTAAATAGTCAATTCAATTAAAGCAATGTGGTTTGCATTTTTTAACATTTTTTCATAATTAAACTTTCTGAATGGTTTTAGTATAACTCTTTTGAATTACTTATAATGCATTTTAAAACACCATTCTCAATTTTCCATCTTGATTCTAAAACCAACTACTCCAAATAAACATTCAGCAACTGAAATGTCACAGCCTATTCAGTCCTGGGGTCTTTTCTCCCTTGTTTTTCATGCAGCCCCACCATCAGACATGCAGGAACACTTGAATTTGAGGCCAGGGCAGGAACGGGACGGACTCTGAGTCAGTTTTGACGGCGAGATCCTATCGCTTCCCCCTGCTCCGGGCATGGAGGCTGCAGCCCTGCGCTTGTGGTCTTCCTGCACAGCACCTGCGGGATCAGCCCCAGCCGTGGAGATGTATGACGGCCAGAACAAGGACAGGTACATCGTCGCTCTGCCCCCAGCATGGCCCTCCTCATATCCTAGCGAGGGCTGCTTACCTGCAGTAACTTGGTCTAGCTTAGCTCATCAGCAGCATCCCTTTCTGCTGGGCTGACTCATCCTCTCCTTCGCCTGCCACCTCTTCATTCTGATCTTCAGCAGACAGGCTGCCAGCCTCAGGGGCACCTGCTGCACTGGCTGGACCGAGCTCTTCATCATCAGTCACCTCTGTTCCAAGGCCTTTCTCTCTGGGCTCCCAGACATTCAAATCTGGGGCTGCTGAAGAGCGGCTTATGTTAGAATTCATCTAGACAGGTCTCAGAACCTATACTTGTGAGTAAACGCTACTGAAGTCCTAGGTTTATGAATTTCCAGATGAAGGAAGAGTTTCTGCCTAACCAGAAATAAGCAGCTACCCAACATCGTAGAGCATTTTCAGGGTTTTGATGATATTATGTAACTATATGCCATTCTTGCTAAGAATACCTCAGTAAAGCTGCAGTATAAACAAAATGGGGAGATTGTTTTCCATGTGTCAGTTCACCATGATAGCATTTCATCTCAGTCTTGGATTTGACTGCTGGTTTCTTTGTACAGCATTAGAACATTTGGCTTCAACCTCACAAAACTGTGGTTTCATCTGAATTCTTCCTGCACATTTAAAATGTATTCTCATTTATGGTTGTTGTTAAGAATCAATGTGAGGAGGTTTCATATCACTTTTAAGATTCTTATTTTGCTATCCTGGCATATACTTCTTTGTGTTTGCATTAATGAACAAATAAATGGTTACAATAATCTTTTAATTAAGTTACATTAATGCTGTATCAGGGAACATCATTTCAGTGGGTACTGTATTGAGGAAGCCTCTTACAAAAATGTGCAAGCAGATGTTTGATTAACAAACCAAAGTACAAGAACAACCAATTTGCTAATACCTTTATTAAGCATATCTCATACCCAGTAGATAAGCCAAAGACAATCTGCCCTTCTTTCTTCACCTCGTTCCTTAGTTACCGATGAAGATGTCATTTCCTTTTTAGTAAAAGTGAAACTGTAGGATGATGTCAACAAAGCTGGGTTTGTCATTAGGGAAGCAATCCCAGGAGACAGCCCTGTGACGGACCTGTCACTGTGAAACCCAGGTTGATAAGTGGCAAGCTGTTCATAGATTGAGTTATCTCCCGGTACCTTGAACATTTTAAGACCGGTTGAAAGTTTTGAAACCTTTTAAAACGTCACATGATCAGGCCAGTGCTCCTCCACTTTGCTGGAATCCCTGCAGTATCCCTGCTATCAGCTTATGCCTGCCATGCTCTCTCTCAGGCTGAGTGTCGGGACATGACGTGGGAACCAAGCCCTTTGCTCCAGTTACATGTGGGTGCTGAGGGTCTGTGTGCAATCCTGTGTAAGGCTAAGCCTTTAGGGAAAATGGGGATGGGCAGCTAATTTGGGGAGGTAATATATTTAAAATGTTACTTATTTACAGAGGTAACACTTAAAATTCATGTCATTAATGGAAGAAAAAAAAATCTTATTCATAAATGAGACAGATGGTAAGAACTAAACACAGTTTATGGCATAAAGAAATATATAATCCAATGTGGTGTGGTGTTCATGATCTAGTTCCTGGGGGATTATAAAAGGAATTTCTTTACCGGAGACTAAGATTATAAAAAGTGGCTAATTTGTGGAGAAAAATTGTTTTTAAATGTAAAATGAGAACAAGCCATTGTGTAGAAAAATTAAGATTTTAAATTTTAATGCATCCTGAAATGCATCTGTGACTTTCAGTGCTTTAAGACACGAGATGCCCAATAGATCCAGTAAAATTCAAAAATGTTTTGCTAGTTATTTGGGAAAAGTCCACAGTAGGCAGAAGGCTGCAGAACTGAAATCTCAAGAACTTATCCAATGTGTAGATGTTTGTCCATTAAAACAAACAACAAAAAAACTTAAAACAAGTAGAGTTACATAGTTAAGTAACTTAAAACATAGTAACTAACTTCCCATCTCCACCGTTGTTTGTGGTCAGGAATAACATGTGGTCACACGCTCAGGAGCACAAGCCATTTGGGGCTGGGAGACAGGAGGTGTGAGAGCAACAGCTTTTCCACTATCATAGGGAATCCAGAGTTAGGGGCTCAGAGGGCTCTGTCTCTGATCAGTCTCCTCTAAATTAGATTCCTGAGTGTAAACCCCCACACACAGGGACAGAGCTCATCTAGCAATTTCTATTTCCCTTCTGCTCCTTGTTAGAGATCTTGCCATTTCAGAGGGTGGCATTTTAACTGATCCTTCTGTGGCTTGTTTCTGAGAACAACTGTAGGATGATGGCTTGAGGGGAAAAGGAACTTAAAGGAAAAAGAAGGGAAAAAAATACGAAAGCAAGTTCTGGGTAACTTTGAAATGCAGCCCCATAAATGCTTAATAAAACTACTTGGAAACTCCACACTACATGCACCTGTCAGAGTTTTTCTGCAGCTTTGTTTTGTTTCATTTTGCCTTTTTTTTAACTATAAAAATATGTCTAGTGTTTTCAGAGATTGGAGCAAGAAGGTACTTCCACCCTGTGATTCATTTTTCTATGGGGAAAATGATAACTCAGTTGCCCTATTTTTATTAAAAGTCAAGATTTTTATGAGCATTTTAAAGAAAGATTCTTCTTTGCCCTCTTACCCCTTCTTTTATGGAAGCTGAAATTAGTGTCACAGAGTTCAGGCATCCTATACTTTCTGAATGGTGGTAAGTCTGCTGTTATCTGCTTCCTGCTCTACTTAGAGTGAGAAAAATTACACAGCAATATTTGGAATGAAAACCTGAGAGTTCTGATGTTAAACAGTTTTTCTGACTCTTTTCCAAAATATTCTCAAAATAGATCCCCATTTCCTCCTGGAATCCTCCATGCACCAACATGTTAGCATTTACTGGGTAGTTGATAAGTTGCACTTACTTAACTCTGCAGGCACATTTGCATATACTTCAAATTCTTTCAGTCACTTGTACCTTCAATTTTATTTTGCCTCTTTTGTAATCTGACTTTTGAACTTCTATTCAGAAGATACTCTGTCTTAATTAAAAGACAACTTCCCTTTCTCTGGGATGTACAAGAAAATAAGAATGTCCAACAGTCTTAAGTTTGAAGAGTTGAGACATGAGAGATTATATTGTGTTAAGAGGGAAGATTAACATTTCTCTTTTATCTTAAAAATATAAGATGAAGAGAAGAGAAAGGATGGCTGGGCAGTACACATAGGTCACTCCTGTATTTAAGTGTTCAGAGAATTGTACTCTGATATGTGATGACTGTTTGCCTGATTGTCTAGATCCTCAACCCATGGATGGCTTCTCAAATAGTCCTTCTCTGAAACTGGAATGCCTCACTCCTTCAATACAAGACCTTGGCTTTGACTTAGACATAATGGCTTTTTGTTGATTTGTGGGTTTTACTTACTATATTCACACAGGTGACCATATTATTTCTGTTTTTATCAAATTCACTCTCTACCCTAATTCTCTCTCATATGCCCACCATCACATTTATCTAGTTATCTGCCATCTCTCACTTTGATTGTGATAATGTCTTCTCAACTTGTACGTGTGAGTCTCAGCAGACATACTCCATTGCCTAATCCCCTCATACTTAATGTTGAGCAGCAATACCTACTTTCTTGAACATTGTTTCTTTGGTCTCCATTCATGGGTATGTCCCGCTTCCAGCTTCAACACATTCCAGATTTTGCTTTTGTCGACACACAGTCAAATCCAGTATTACTTTTTGGAATTTTGCATTTGCACCTCTTCTCTTGATTCAGTCTGAAGGTTCCACATCAAAAACTGGTTTATGTTTCACTCCATGAGCTCTTCCAGCTGGTGGTCTCACCTGCCTGAGGGCTCACACCCCATAGTGAAACACAGCCAGCTCCTGCCATCTCAGGGGTCCTGGCCAGCAGATGTTATATCAATCCCTGGAGACAAGCCTTCACTATTTAACTCTGACAGTGCTATTTTGTCCCTGGAGCTTCGTGGAACAATCTTGATTCCTGAAAAATAAAGGTTAATGTCATCCTTACTATATAATAAAAACAGCTTATTCTAGTTCCTTTATCATTTTTTTCTCTGTCCCTCAAAATATCATTTTTTTTTTACTTCACTCTTACTATTTCTACCCTCTGTTCTTCTCCAAATCATGAGAATCATGGGATTCTCAAGAGGCCTCAACTTGTTGATAACCTTCAGCCTGACATTACCTTCTGCCTTTTACTAGGTTGTTTCCTGATTTGAGAGAAAAGGACTTGTCCCTTCCGTGAATTGGCTGTTGGAAAACTACACTCCCCAAATCACTTTTCATAGTCACTAGCTACCATTTCCCCTTATTCTACTCCAGAGATGCATTTCTTTTGCTATGAATAAGGTGCAGTGGTGCCACTGTGTTAATGTAGAGTTTTCCGTGCTACGCATCCTGGGCCCATGTCCATTTCCTTGGGGTCGTCCTGGCTTGTGAACATTGATGGTCAGGAAGAGACCTTTGCAATGCTCTTTGCATACTGCCTTGCAGTATTAAGCTATTATTGGCATTGATGACATTAAAGGTGACTAACTTAGCCGGAAGACAGGAACCTTTGCTTTTTATTTCTGAAGGAGGATGATCTGGGAGAGAAAAGAGAAGAGTGTATTCTACTCTTCCCTAGAAACCTACTCTTAGTAGACTTAGTACACAAACTATTAACATTAAATAACCCTTTAGATCACTAAGTAAGTCCCTGAATTTTGCTATATGCAGACAATCCTATTCCAATGTAGAGGCAGTAAATTGGACAATTCCTTTTTTTTCTCCTTGCATTTCACATCCTTCCACATGGAATTTCTATTTTGAAATGTATTTTACATTTAAAGTACAAAAGAATGTAGAAAATAAGACTGCAGTTGCCCCTCGAATAACATAGCCATAAGGGGCCATGACTGAATATCACAGCAAAAATCTGAATATAGCTTCTGACTCCCCAAAGCATGATTACTAACACCCTACTATTGAACTTACCTTGCCTTATCAAGAACATAATAGTCAATTAACACATATTTTGTATGTTATATGTATGTCTTCTTTTGATAAAGTAAGCTAGAGGAAAGGAAATTTTTTTCAAATTATTATAAATCTCCAAAAAATACTTATATTTATTGAAAAGCATCCATATTTAAGTGAATGTTTATAAATAAATTTAAAAATATAAGAACCTAAGTAATACATAGGATGGAACTTACTTTTAAAAATCATGGTTTAGTTTTTTGTTCAATTGGAGAATATAGAATATATATTGCAAAAAATATATGAGTACCCATACAAAGAGAGAGTGCTTCCTTTGCTGGCTTAGTATTTTAAGTGTACTTTATCTTTTAGCTTTTATGTTTAGAAGATAAATGCCCTACCTAGATATTTTCTATGTTTCCTCATTTTGGGTGTCTATTTGAAGGGTTTTGTTTTGTTTGTCCTTTAATTGGCTGCACAGGAAAAGTCATCCTCCATTGTGAGTTTAGCATTTTCTTCATTGTCTCCTATGCATCCCATTGTCTGTGTGCACATGGCATGGCCAACGCCACATCTGCCTCCTTGACTGTGCAACCACCCGGAATACAAAAGCCCCTCCATGTGGAGCATGCCCGCGTGTGCAACACCTGGTACACAGACCAAGACTGGAAAGGTGGGTGGCCTCACATTGCACTGAATGGCTTCCTTTTCCTCTTGGTCCTCATTACAGATACTGCAATGCGCATTTGCTGTGCTCCCCACATGTGTTCTGGACAGGCTGGGGTCCTTGGGAACAGTGCATAGCCCAGTGCAGTGGCAGCATTCAAGCTTGCTGCTGGACCTGTGAGAATGGGCCTAACCGCCCCAGCTGTGATGTGGTAAGTGTAGGCCTCCTCATCCCCAGGCCACGATCTAGAGCTGGTAGTCAAGTCAGCACACTCCAGGTGCTTTCATGCCCAAATGCCAAATAAGGTACATTTCAAACACTAAGAGTTCTGCATCCTGGAGTACTCTGCCACCCTAGATGCTCTGAAACACTAGACACTGTGCATCACCCAAGTTTCCTCGGTAAATGAGAATGTCCAGAGAAAATACTGGGAGGGAAGAGCAGCCTATAGGCTTTCTGAGCTAAGTATTAGCATGTGGATGACCTATCCCAGAATTTCCTCAGTTCTGATTTATGTGCTATGGCAAAGAATTTAGGCTGCTTAATTCTGGTCACTGTATTTGGTTTGGTCAAATGGAGGGAGCTGTCCATACAGAGCCCCCACTAAGGTACAGAACACAGGATGAATGTGACACATTATGAGAATAAGAAAACTCTGAAGTCAGAGAGTTGGCGTCAATTTAGAGGGAATAAGTCACAATTTATGGCTTTGTTTTCCTCTGCCTTAGCAGGTCATATTTCTTTTAACACTTTAAACTTTTGAATTTTATTTGTGCAAGCACCTTTCCCAAGGCCCACTGTTGCCCATTCTGTGCCATCTCTCAGGATGACTGAGCACAGATGGCTGCCAGATTTTCCTCTCATTCACCTTCCCCTCAGTGGATGCAGCCAGTGGGGACGTCTGGGGAGAAGTTCAGCTCGAGAAGGTCTCGCTTGGCCTCCTTTTTCCTGGTCTTTCCAGTTGGTCTTTGCAGCACTTTGGTCCCTCGGTTCCTGAGGCTGAGAGATGTTTTTTGTGCTTCTGTAAAGCTTGTTTTTGCAAAATGCAAAAACTGGAATACTCCAGATAGCCTTCAGAAATTTGGAGAGAGGAAGGTGTTTTCTCAGACTCTACCAGACCCAAGGAGAGTTATGTTATTGGGATTTACATATATATATACTGATGAATTTACTAACTTTTCATATGCTCAAATCTAAGATTATTTTTATAAATATAAAAGGTAATTCAGGAAGGGGATCAAGATGGTGGCATGAGTAGGGCAGCGGCAATCTCCTCCCAAAACCATATATATTTTGGAAAATACAACAAATACAAAAAAGAGAGACCAGAAGATACAGTACAACAGTCAGGCTACATCTACATCTGCGAGAACTCAGCACCTCACAAAAAGGGTAAGATACAAAACTGTGACCCGGCAGGACCCAAGCACTCCCCCCACCCAAGCTCACTGGCGGGAGGAAAAGAATCAGAGTGGGGAGGGAGTGGAAGCACAGGACTGCTGAATAACCAGCCCTAGTAATCTGCACTGAGAGCACAGACACACACAGCATGGTGTACTGGTTATTAGAGAAATGGAAAAGTAAAATCCGAGATGGAGACTGTGAGCGGGTCCCCACAGCCAGGTCCCCTGGGACAAAAGAAAAGCAGGTGCTTTTCAAAAGTCTTAAAGGGACAAGGGCTCAACAGCTGGACAAAATTGTCCCAGCACACTCAGCCCAGCAGGCTGGGAATATTGAGGAACTTCAGGCTCCCTAACCCCCTAGGGAGTAACAGCCCCAAAGGCCCTCATGGTGATAAGAAGCCTGCCATTCATTCCCCCCAGCCAGCATGGCAAGCAAACTGGCTGACCCACCACAGCTGTGGAGCAGCCAGAGAACAGCCCTGCCCACAACAATCACACAGAGTCTCCAAGCACACAGCTAACCAGGGCAAACAGGAAACCACAGCAAGATTCAGAAGGCACAAAGGGGTGCCGTTCTCACAGGAGAACACACCTAGCACATCTGCCACCACCTGCAGAGATTATCCCAGCAACTGCTCCCGGTGGGCAGGTAACGGCACAGGCAGCTGAAGTTGGAGCAAGGTCCAGAAGGCACGAAGGGGCACTGTTCTTGCAGAAGAACACACCCAGAGCGGCTACAACTCCATGCAGTGCACTCAGTTATCCTGAGGGCCACCCCACCCATGGCAGCTCACGAGATTATCCCAGAGACTACTCCCCTGTGTGCCGGTAGATGGCACAGGCAGCTGAGAAGGGCAAGGCAATCAAGAAGCAGAAAGGGACTTTGTTCTCCCAGCTGACACACATGCCACCTGCCTGTGACCACTTCTATCACCAGGAAAAGGCAGAAGAATCTAGTCCAGTGAAAAATCACTCAGACAACCCCAGAGAGAGGGCATCATGAGATAGATGTAACCAATCTTCCTTAAAAATAATTCAAAATAAAAGTCATAACCATGCTGATGGACCTGCAGAGAAATATACAAGAGCTAAGGGATGAAGTCTGGAGGGAGATAACAGAAATGAAGCAATCAATAGAAGGTCTTAAGAGCAGACTGGATGAGGTGCAAGAGACTGTTAATGGAATAGAAATCAGAGAACAGGAACACAGAGAAGCTGAGGCAGAGAGAGATAAAAGGATCCCTAGGAATGAAAGAATATTAAGAGAATTGCGTGACCAATCCAAACAGAACAATATTCACATAATAGGGGTTCAGAAGAAGAGAGAGAAAAAGGGATAGAAAGTGTCTTTTAAGAAATAATTGCTAAAAACTTCCCCAAACTGGGGAAGGAAATAGTCTTTCAAACCATGGAAGTCTACAGATCTCCCAACACAAGGGACCCAAGGAGGACAACACCAAGACATACAGTAATTAAAATGGCAAAGATAAAATACAAGTACAGAGTACTAAAGGCAGACAGAGAAAAAAGATCATCTACAAAGGAAAACCCATCAGACTACCATCAGACTTCTCAACAGAAACCTTGCAGGCCAGAAGAGAATGGCATGATATATTTAATGCAATGAAACAGAAGGGCCTTGAGCATAGTATACTGTATCCAGCAGGATTATCATTTAAATATGAAGGAGCAATTAAACAATTTCCAGATAAGCAAAAGTTGAGGGAATTTGCCTCCCACAAACTACTTCTACAGGGTATTTTAAAGGGACTGCTCTAGATGGAAGCAATCCTAAGGCTAAATAGATAACAACAGAGAAAATAAAATCACAGCAAAGAAAGCGGACCAAAAAAGTACTAACTAAAGTCAAAAAATAAAATTGACTATCCACAAAAGCAGTCAAAGGAAACAAAAGAGTATGCAATAAAACTCCTAACATATAAAGAATGGAGGAGGAAGAATAAGAAGGGAGAGACATAAAGAATCATCAGACTGTTTACAATAGCTTAATAAGAGAATTAAGTTTGATAGTAAAGAAGTTACCCTTGAACCTTTGGTAACCATGAATAAAAAGCCTATAGTGGCAATAAGTACATATCTGTAAATAATTAGCCTAAATGTAAATGGACTCAATGCACCAATCAAAAGACACAGAGTAATAGAATGGATAAAAAGGCAAGACCCATCTATGTGCTGCTTACAGGAGACTCACCACAAACACAAAGATATACACAGACTAAAAGTGAAGGGATGAAAAAAGATATTTCATGCAAACAATAGCGAGAAAAAGCAGGTATTGCAATACTTGTATCCAACAAAATTGACTTCAAAACAAAGAAAGTAACAAGAGATAAAGAAAGATATTACATAATAATAAAGGGCTCAGTCCAACAAGAGGATATAACCATTATAAATATATGTGTACCCAACACAGGAGCACCAACATATGTGAAAGAAATACTAACAGAATTAAAGGAGGAAATAGAATGCAATGCATTCATTTTGGGAGACTTCAACACACCACTCATTCCAAAGGTCACATCAACCAGAACAGAAAATAAGTAAGGACAAAGAGACACTGAACAACACACTAGAACAGATGAACCTAACAGACATTTACAGAACTCTACACCCAAAAGCAGAAGGATACACATTCTTCTCAAGTGCACATGGAACATTTTCCAGAATAGACCACATACTAGCCACAAATAGAGCCTCAGTATATTAAAAAAGATTCAAATCCTACTAACGAACTACTCAGATCACAGAGGTATAAAACTAGAAATAAATTGTACAAAGAAAACGAAAAGGATCACAAACACATGGAGGCTTAACAACATGCTCTTAAATAATCAATGGGTCAATGACCAAATTAAAATAGAGATCAAGCAATATATGGAGACAAATGACACTAACAGCACTAAGCCCCAACTTCTGTGGGACAGAGCAAAGGCAATTCTAAGAGGAAAGTATATAGCAATCCAGGCATATTTAAAGAAGGAAGAACAATCCCAATTGAATAGTCTAAAGTCACAATTTTTGAAACTGGAAAAAGAAGAATAAATCAGGCCCAAAGTCAGCAGAAGGAAGAACATAATAAAGATGAGAGAAGAAATAAATAAAATTGAGAAGAATAAAACAATAGAACAAATAAATGAAACCAAGAGCTTGCTCTTTGAGAAAATAAACAAAATAGATAAACCCCTAGCGACACATATTAAGAGAAAAAGAGAATCTACACATATAAACAGAATCAGAAATGAGAAAGGAAAAATCACGATGGACCCCACAGAAATACAAAGAATTATTAGAGAATACTATGAAAATCTATATGCTAACAAGCTGGATAGCCTAGAAGAAATGGACAACTTCCTAGAAAAATACAACCTTCCAACACAGACCCAGGAAGAAACAGAAAATCTAAACAGACCAATTACCAGCAACAAAATTGAATCAGTAATCAAAAAACTACTGAAGAACAAAACCCCTGGACCATATGAAATCACTGCTGAATTTTATCAGACATTTAGAGAAAACATAATACCCATTCTCCTTAGTTTTCCAAAAAATAGAAGAGGAGGGAATACTTCCAAACTCATTCTATGAAGCCAGCACCACTCTAATACCAAAACCAGGCAAAGACCCCACACAAAAAAGAAAATAACAGACCAGTATCTCTGATGCACATAGATGCAAAAATGCTCAACAAAATATTAGCAAACCGAATTCAAAAATACATTAAGAGAATCATACACCATGACCAAGTGGGATTCATCCCAGGGATGCAAGGATGGTACAACATTTGAAAATCCATCAACATCATCCACCACATCAACAGAAAGAAGGACAAAAACCACATGATCATCTTCATAGATGTGGAAAAAGCATTCAACAAAATTCAATAGCCATTCATGATAAAAACTCTTAACAGAATGGGTATAGAGGGCAAATACTTCAACATAATAAAGACTATATATGACAAACCCACAGCCCACCTCATATTTAACAGTGAGAAGCTGAAAGCTTTTCACCTAAGTTCAGGAACAAGACAAGGATGCCCACACTCCCCACTGTTATTCAACATAGAACTAGAGGCCCTAGCAATGGCAATCAGACAAAGTAAAGAAATACAAGGCATCCATATTGGTAAAGAAAAAGTCAAACTGTCACTATTTGTGGATGACATGATATTGTACATAAAAAACCCTAAAGACTCTACTCCAAAACTACTAGAACTGATATCTGAATTCAGCAAAGTTGCAGGATACAAAATTATTACACAGAAATCTGTAGCTTTCCTATACACTAACGATGAACTAACAGAAAGAGAAATCAGGAAAATAATTCCATTCACAATTGCATCAAAAAGAATAAAATGCCTAGGAATAAACCTAACCAAGGAAGTGAAAGACCTACACCCTGAAAACTACAAGACACTCCTAAGAGAAATTAAGGAGGACACCTACAAATGACAACTCATCCCATACCCTTGGCTAGGAAGAATTAATATTGTCAAAATGGCCATCCTTCTTAAAGCAATCTATGGATTCAATGCAATCCCTATC
Organism: Manis javanica; assembly: GCF_040802235.1. Taxonomy (NCBI): domain Eukaryota; kingdom Metazoa; phylum Chordata; class Mammalia; order Pholidota; family Manidae; genus Manis; species Manis javanica. The sequence goes on from NC_133156.1 coordinate 145,056,939, forward strand.
CAAGTACCAACAGCATTCTTCAATGAACTGGAACAAATAGTTCTAGAATTCATATGGAACCACAAAAGACCCTGAATAGCCAAAGCAATCATGAGAAGGAAGAATAAAGCACGGAGGATCTCACTTCCCAACTTCAAGCTCTACTACAAAGCCACAATAATAAAGATAATTTTGTACTGGCACCGTAACTGAGACATAGATCAATAGAATGGAATAGAGAGTCCAGATATAAACCCACACATATATGGCCAACTAATATAAGATAAAGGAGCCATGGACATACAGTGGGGAAATGATGGCCTCTTCAACAGCTGGTGTTGGCAAAACTGGACAGCTACATGTAAGAGAATGGAACTGGATCACTGTCTAACCCCATACACAAAAGTAGAGTCAAAATGGATCCAAGAGCTGAATGTAAGTCATGAAACCATAAAACTCTTAGAAAAAAACATAGGCAAGAATCTCTTGGACATAAACATGAGCAACTTCTTCATGAACGTATCTCCCCAGGCAAGGGAAACAAAAGCAAAAATGAACAAGTGAGACTATATCAAGCTGAAAAGCTTCTGTACAGCAAAGGACACCATCAATAGAACAAAAAGACATCCTACAGTATGGGAGAATATATTCATAAATGACAGATCCAACAAAGGGTTGACATCCAAAATATATAAAGAGCTCATGCACCTCAACAAACAAAAAGCAAATAACTTCAATTAAAAAATGGCAGAGCATATAAACAGATAGTTCTCCAAAGAAGAAATTCAGATGGCCAACAGGCACATGAAAAGATGCTCCACATCGCTAATCATCAGAGAACTGCAAATTAAAATCACAATGAAATATAACCTCACACCAGTAAGGATGGCCACCATCCAAAAGACAAACAACAACAAATGTTGGCGAGGATGTGGTTACATTCCCAACTTACACTATTGGTGGGAATGTAAATTAGTTCAACCATTGTGGAAAGCAGTATGGAGGTTCCTCAAAAAACTCAAAATAGAAATACCATTTGACCTAGGAATTTCACTCCTAGGATTTACCCTAAGAATGCAGGAGCCCAGTTTGAAAAAGACATATGCACCCCTATGTTTATCTCAGCACTATTTGCAATAGCCTAGAAATGGAAGCAACCTAAGTGCCCATCAGTAGATGAATGGATAAAGAAGATGTGGTACATATGCACAATGAAATATTATTCAGCCATAAGAAGAAAACAAATCCTACCATTTGCAACAACATGGATGGAGCTAGAGGGTATTATGCTCAGTGAAATAAGCCAGGTGGAGAAAGACAAGTATCAAATGATTTCACTTATATGTGGAGTATAAGAACAAAAAAAACCTAAAGGAACAAAAAACAGCAGCAGAAGCACAGAACCCAAGAAAGGACTAATAGTTACCAAAGGGAAAGGGACTGGGGAGGATGGATGGGAAGGGAGCTATAAGGGTGGGGGGGAAGAAAGGGGGCATTACAATTAGCATGTGTAATGATGGGGGAGGCACAGGGAAGGCTGTGCAACACAGAGCAGACAAGTAGTGATTCTATAGCATCTTACTATGCTAATGGACAGTGACTGTAATGGGGTATGGTAGGGGGGACTTGGTGATGGGGGGAGTCTAGTAACCATAATATTGCTCATGTAATTGTAGATTAATGATACCAAAATAAACAAATTAAAATTAAAAGGTAATTCAAGGTAATTACCATGAATATACACAAGTTCTAGAAAAGTAAATCAGAAGTGATGACTCTGCTTTTGCTGCAGCATGTCCTCTGCTGGTGGTTGAGTGGTGAGGACTGAAATCTACAGTCCCACATGGACTTTTGTTTCATTGCTGGGAAACCAAAGGAAATGTATCCACTGTGTTGATCTTGATCTTCTTGCCCTTTAGTTTCTAAGAGCTTTGCAGGACTGAGAAATCTGAACACACATTGCATCATTTATTTATAATTACTTATTGTCTTCATAGTTACATCTATGTACTGTTTTATTATGGCAAAAAATTATATTAAGAGTCACATATATATATACATGTTTTATTTTGATTATAAACATAAATGCTTATGTTAAGTTTGTCTTCAAAATGGTTATAAATTTGTTTAATTTGTGTTTCTATTTATTGACTCAGTTTACAAAATAAATGCAGCGCCAGTTTCAAAAATTCAGGGAACATTACCTAAGTCAGCAATAACGTCAGTTGGAGTTTTTTGTTTGTTTTCTCTTACTCTTAACTGCTTTCTGCTGCAGTTTGCTCTCTAGCAGATGTAACTGCATAATTAGTCAATCTATTTCCTTGTGATAGAAATACCAAAAATGTTTTCTGTCTTACATAGATTTTCTATTTATTGTGGTTTCTGTTTTGCCTGTAGCAGGAGTGCTGGCTCAGGTAAATTGAAAATTGTAGACAGGTTGAAGCATGAGCTAAGTTTCTTTGAATTGCTTAGAAAATATATCATCTCAATTAAATGACCAAGAATGTTATTTAAAAATAAAAGTCAAATGGATTTTGTAACAAAATTGATCTGTACATTCTAGCTGCAGTTTCCAAGTGTTGAGCCCCAAAGTGGTATGAAGGGCCTTTTATAGAAACTGATTGTAAGTAGAGGTTATTAATTTGAAGTCATGAATTTGACCCTCTTTTTGTCATTATTTAGCTGAATAAATCAGGTAATATTTCTGAGTTTCATTTTCTTTCTCTGACATGGACGTGCGAGCCCCTCCTTTAAGGGCTTCTTTATCAAACACAGTGACATCTGTGATGTTCTGGCAGAATGTCTCACATTCACAGCATTTTGGTGTGACCTTCCCTTCCTACCCTCATTACTTCAGTTGTCATTAAAAAAACTCATGCACTTAAATCCTCAAGTTTTCATAATATTACAATCAGGTCAATTAAACTAACAATGATAGGAACATTAAAGAATTATCAATAACATGGAAATAAACTAAACTCATAAAGAACATGTACTTTTAAATGAATCACCATAAGAACATAATAAATATTGGAATTATATAATAATCTAATAATTAATAATTACTGCAATTGCAACTCAACATAGTGTAAGTCAAAGTCTCCCTCCAAAGAATAACAGCCAAAGATATTCAAGAATAAAAGTTAATGCTGGGCATCAAGGGTATTCCAAACACAGCAGCAGTGTTGGTATTTCAAAAAACATCCATTATTGAACTTTCAAACAAAAGGCAAAATGGTTGGCCAAAGGCCATGATCAAAAATATCAACATGGAACATAGAATAAATATGAATCTTCCTGATCCGGGAGAAAGGATCACAGGAGACCCTTAAATATCAAAAAGAAAGACCTTAAAACCAACACATGCTGGCGAAGGATTCTTTGAAGGTTAATGAAAGCTGATACAATGCACTATAAATTGTTTATGTCAAATAATGCCACTGAGGATAAACTTCCACCTAAAGGTGACTGGCAGTTGGAAGTTTAAACAGATTTGTGATGTGAATAATAACGATACTATTACCAAGTGACTCCTTGTTCAGCACAGTAGGGTTTACCAAATGCTTGTGAAAATGCTCCATATGGTCCTGGTTTTCCAGATGAGAAAGTTGAGGCCCAGGGAAACTTAGTCCCTTATCTGACACCCCACAAGCAAGGCCTGTGTTCCAGGCCTCCTGTCAAGGACTCTTCTCCCTAAGATGCTATAGCCGATTTCAGAAAATACAGGAACACACAGAGAAATTAGTGGGTCAGAACAAATATCACACCAAAATAGATCAGTTCAGAAACCCAAAGAGGTAAGTTTTAATTTGTTTTAGCCTCAATTTTTCATTTCTGAGAAGTGCCAGATGAATTTGCCTCAGGCCAGCAATAGGTGAAGTGGCTAAATTATAAAAAAAGCATACCTAGTAGAATAAAAACTTGTTTGAGTTCATGAGTCTTTTTTTTTTTTAATTATAGCCTGTAAACATCCTCACCTTCCTATTTCTGGAAATTTGGATTTTTAAATTAACCTCAGGCCTTTCTAGCAACCATTTATTTTTCTTCATATACCTTATCCACCTGGAAAAATAAAATGAAAATAAAGCAAAGCCATTTTCTTCAATTGAAGATATTTTAAATATTATGGGGAACTTTTATTTTAAGAATTGGACATCAATTTCTGACACTGAGAGTATTTTAATAGGACTAATTAATGTCATAGAAAAAAGGTTTCATTGTATTAGAAAAATGTTTTAAGCCCTAAAAAAACTTTTATTTTTATTAAGGTATTATTGATATACAATCTTATGAAGGTTTGACATGAGCAACGTTGTGGATTCAAGATTCACCCATATTATCAAGTCCCCCACCTCCAATGCAGTCACTGCCCATCAGTATAGTAAGATGCTATAGAGAAATTACTTGTCTTCTCTGTGCTATACTGCATTCCCCATGACTTACCTATATTGTGAGTGCTAACTATAATGCCTCTTAATTTTCTTCTCCTTCCCTTCCCACCCACCCTTCCCAAGCCCTTCCTTTTGTTAACCACTAGTCCCTTCTTGGAGTCTGCGAATCTACTGCTATTTTGTTCCTTCAGTTTTGTTTTGTTGTTAGAGTCCACAAATGAGTGAAATAATTTGGTACTTATCTTTCTTCACCTGGTTTATTTCACTGAGCATAATACCTTCTGGCTCCATCAATGTTGATGCAAATGGTAGGATTTGTTTTCTTGTTATGGCTGAATATTATTTCATTGTATATATTTCCACCTCCTCTTTATCCATTCATCTGCTGATGAACAGTTAGGTTGCTTTCCTCTCTTCACTATTGTAAACAGTGCTGCAATAAACATAGGTATGCATTTATCTTTTTGAATAAGGGATCATTGAGTAAATTCCTAGGAGTGGAATTCCTGGGTCAAATGGTATTTCTATTTTTCATTTTTTGAGGAAGCTCCATATTGCTTCCCACAATGGTTCAACTAGTTTACATTACCACCAGCAGTGTAGGAGGGTTCCCCTTTCTCTGCATCCTCTCCAGCATTTGTTGTTTCTTGTCCTTTGAATGTTCGCCAGCCTAACTGGTGTGAGGTGATATCTCATTGTGGTTGTAATTTGCATTTCCCTGATGGTTAGCAATGTGGAGCATCTTTTCTTGTGCCTGTTGGCCATTTGAATTTCTTCTGTGGACAAGTGTCTGTTCAGATCCTTCGCTCATTTTTAATCAGGTTATTTGTTTTTTGTGTGTTGATGGGTATGAGCTCTTTATATATTTTGGATGTTAACCTCTTATCAGATATGTCATTTAGGAATATATTCTCCCATGTTGTAGGATGCCTTTTGTTCTGCTGATGGTATCCTTTGCTGTACAGAAGTTTTTTAGTTTGATGTAGTCCCACTTGTTCATTTTTGCTTTTGTTTCCCTTGCCTGAGGAGATGTGTTCAGGAAAAAGTTCATTAGTTTATATTCAAGAGAGTTTTGCCTGTGTTTTCTTCTAAGAGTTTTATGGTTTCATGACTTAACATTCAGGTCTTTGATCCATTTTGAGTTTACATTTGTGTATGGAGTTTGACAATAATCCAGTTTCCTTCCCTTACATGTAGCTGTCCAGTTTTGCCAACACCGATGTTGAAGAGGCTTTCTTTTCCCCATTGTAAATCCATGGCTTCTTTATCATATATTAATTGACCATATATGTGTGGGTTTATATCTGGGCTCTCCATTCTGTTCCATTTATCTGTGGGTCAGTTTTTTTTGCCAGTACCAGATTTTTTTATTGCTGTGGCTTTTTAGTAGAGCTTCAAGTCAGGGAGCATAATACCCCCAGCTTTGTTCTTCCTTCTCAGGATTGCATTGGCTATTAAGGGTCTTTTGTGGTTCCATATGAATTTTAGAACTATTTTTTCTAGTTTGTGGAAGAATCCTGTTGATATTTTCAAAGGGATTGCATTGAATCTATAGATTGCTTTTGGTAGGATGGCCATTTTGACAATATTAATTCCTCCTATAGTAAGCTCAGGATGTATTTTACATTTATTGGTGTCTTCTTTAGTTTCTTTCATGAGTGTCTTGGAGTTTTCAGTGTATAGGTCTTTTATCTCCTTGTTAATGTTTATTCCTAGGTATTTTACTCTTTTTGGTTCAATGGTAATTAGAGTTGTTTTCCTGATTTCTCTTTCTGCCAGCTCATTGTTAGTATATAGGAATGCAACAGATTTCTGTGTATTAATTCTTATTCTGCAATTTTTCAAAATTCAGTTATTAGTTCTAACAGTGTTAGGGTAGATTATTTAGGGTTTTTTATGTACAATATCATGTCATCTGCAAACAGTGACAGTTTAACTTCTTCCTTATCAATCTGGATACCTTTTATCTCTTTGTGTTGTCTGATTGCCATGGCTTGGACCTCCAGTACCATGTTGAATAAAAGTCATGAGAGTGGGCATCCTTTTCTTGTTCCCGGTCTTAGAGAAAAAGCTTTTAGCTTTTTGCTGTCAAGTATAATGTTGGCTGTGGGTTTGTGATATATGGCCTTTATTATGTTGAGATACTTGCGCTCTATATGCATTTTGTTGAGAGTTTTTACCATGAGTGATTTTGAGTTTTGTCCAATGCTTTTTTAGCATCCATGGAGATGATCATGTGGTTTTTGTCCTTCTTTTTGTTGATGTGGTGGATGATGTTGATGGATTTTCGAGTGTTGTACCATCCTTGCATCCCTGGAATAAATCCTACTCAATCATGATGGATGATCTTTTTTATTTGTTTTGAATTCAATTTGCTTATATTTTGTTGAGTATTTTTGCATCTGTGTTCATCAGGGATATTGGTCTGTAATTTTATTTTTTTGTGGTGTCTTTGTCTCGTTAGGTAGTAGGGTGATGCTGGCCTCATACAATGAGTTTGAAAGTATTCCCTCCTCTTTAATTTTTGGAAAACTTTAAGGAGGATAGGTATCAGTTCTTCTCTAAATGTCTGATAAAATTCAGAGGTAAAGCCATCTGGTGCAGGACTTTTGTTCTTAGGTCATTTTTTGATTAACAGTTCAGTTTCATTACTAGTAATTGGTCTGTTCAGATTTTTTGTTTCTTTCTGGGTCAGTCTTGGAAAGCTGTATTTTTCTAGAAAGTTGTCCATTTCTTCTAGGTTATCCTATATGTTAGCATGTAATTTGTCAGAGTATTCTCTAATAATTCTTTGCATTTCTACAATATCCCTTGTGATTTTTCCTTCTTCATTTCTGATTCTGTTTGTGTGTACATTCTCTTTTTTTCTTGATAAATCTGGTTATGGGTTTGTTTATTTTGTTTATTTTCTCAAAGAAACAGATCCTGTTTTCGTTGATTCTTTCTATTCTTTTTATTCTTCTAAATTTTATTTATTTCTGTTCTGATCTTTATTATGTCCCTCCTTCTACTGTCTTTTGGCACTCATTTATTCTTCTTTTTCTGGTTTCACTAATTGTGAGTTTAGACTGATCATTTGGGATTGTTCATCTTTCTTGAGACAGGCCTGTATTGCTATATACTTTCCTCTTAGAACTGCCCTCACAGTATCCCACAAGTTTTGGGGTGTTGAGTTGTTATTTTCATTTGTATCCATATATTGCTTGTTCTTTATTTTTATTTGGTCATTGATCCATTAATTATTTAGGAGCATGTTGTTAAGCTTCCATGTGTTCATGGGCATTTTTGTTTTCTTTATATAATTTATTTCTAGTTTCATACCTTTGTGGTCTGAGAAGCTGGTTGGCACAATTTCATTCTTTCTTTCTGAATATACTAAGGCTCTTTTTGTGGCCTAGTATGTGATCTATTCTTGAGAATATTCCATGTGCACTTAAGAAGAACATGTATCCTGCTGCTTTTCGGTGGAGTATTCTGTAGATGTCTGTTAGCTCCATCTGTTCTAATGTATTGTTCAGTGCCTCTGTCTCCTTACTTATTTCTGTCTGGTTGGTCTGTGTTTTGGAGTAAGTGGTATGTTGAAGTCTCCAAAAGTGAATGCATTTCATTCTAATACCCCCTTTAATTCTGTTAATGTTTGTTTCACATATGTATGTGCTCCTATATTGGGTGCATAGATATTAATAATGGTTATATTCTCGTTGGACTGATCCCTTTATCATTATGTAATGTCCTTCTTTGTCTTTTGTTACTTTCTTTGTTTCAATGTCTATTTTGTCTGATACAAGTACTGCAACTCCTGCTTTTTTCTCCCTATTATTTACGTGAAATATCTTTTTCCATCCCTTCACTTTTAGTCTATGGATGCCTTTAGGTTTGAATTGAGTCTCTTGTAGGCACCATATAGATGTGTCTTGTTTTTTATCTATTCCATAACTCTATGTCAATTGATTGGTGCATTTAGTCTATTCACATTTAGGGTGATTATCGATAGATATGTACTTATTGCCATTGCAGGCTTTTGATTTGTGGTTACCAAAGGTTCAAGGGCAGCTTCTTTACTATCGAACAGTCTAGCTTAACTCACTTATTATGCTACTTCAAACACAGTCTAAAGGTTCTTTTTTATTCTCCCTTGTTTTTCTTTTTCCTCTGCTCTTTCTATACTAATTGTCGTATTGTGTACTCTTTGTGTATACCTTGAATGACTTTATGGGTAGTTGATTTAATTATGCAGTTGCTTATTAATTCATTCATTTATTTCCATTACTGTGGTTTTATTTTCTCTGGTGACAGCTTTTTAGCCTTAGGAGCACTTTCACCTATAGTAGTCCCTTTAAAATGCATTGTAGAGATGGTTTGTGGAGGCAAATACCCCCAACTTTTGCATATCTGGAAATTGTTTAATCCCTGTTTCAAATTTACATGATAATCCTGCTGAGTAGAGTATTCTTGGTTGGAGGCCCTTCTGTTTCATTGCATTAAATATCTCATGCCACTCCCTTCTGGCTTGTAAGGTTTCTGGTTAGAAGTCTGCTGATAGCCTGATGGGCTTTCCTTTATAAGTGATCTTTTTTCTTTCTCTGACTGCTTTCAATACTCTCTCCTCATCCTTGAACTTTGCCGTTTTAATTAGTATATATCTTGGTCTCGTCTTCCTAGGGTCCCATGTGTTAGGAGATCTCTGAACTTCCCTGACCTGAAAGACTGTTTCCTTCCCCAGATTGGAGATGTTTTTAGCAATTATTTCAAGGAGACTGTCTATCCCTTTTTCTCTCTCTTCTTCTTCTGATATGCTTATAATGCAAATATTGTCCTATTTGGATTGGTTGCAGATTTCTCTTATTATTCTTTCATTCCTAAAGATTCATTTTTCTCTCTGTGCCTCAACTTCTTTGTTTTCCCTGTTCTCTAATTTCTATTTCACTTACTGTCTCTTTTACCTCATTGAATTTACTTTTAAATACCTCCAATGTATGTTTTATTTCAGATACTGTGTTTGTCAAAGTTTCTATCTCCTTTTTGAAGTCCTACTTGAGTCTTGAATATTTTTCTATAGCTCTGTGAGAATGTTTATCATTTTTATTTTGAAATCTTTTTCAAGAAGATTGGTGATTTCAGTTTCACTTAGCCCTCTTTCTGGTGTTTGAAGGAGTTTGGTTTGTACAAGATTCTTTTGTCATTTCATATTTCTGATTATTCCTATGGAATAATAACTTTGTGTAGGTGTTGCCCTCTAGTGTCCAGTAGTTCTACTGTCTGAAGCTGCCTAGTACCTGGAGTAATGGTGGTGTGGCTGGCATGCTGTACTGGTGCCTGCTGGGAGGAAATAGCTCTTTTCTGCTTCTTGGCTGTAGTGCCTGTCTCCACTGCCAAGTCTAGTAGGCCAAACACCCAGGGAGAGCCTCTGCATTATGCCCTTGTAGCTGCCATTGGTGGGCCCACCCTCCAGCTGGCCTGGTACAATGGTGGGAACAGCAGGTATGTATACTGGTGCCTGCCAGAAGGAAGGAGTGGTGGGCTGCTGTCACAGTCGGGGGCCTCAGTACTGCATTGCCGGCCATGAGTATGGAGGTCTGAAGCTCCTGGAAGTTCCCAACCTTCTAGGCCAGGTATGATGGGATGATTTTTTCCACCTGTCCTTTCTCTGGAACAGCAAGCTCTGTGTAATCTTTGCCCCTTTAGCACCCCTCTCACTGTTGGGAAGTCTTTTAAAGTGCCTGCCTTTCTTTTGACCCAGAGTGACTTGTTGTGGGAACCTGTTCTCCACAATCAACTGTAATTTCTGTCTCTCCAGGTATTCTGCCTGTCTTTGCTTTCCAACTCCACTAATCTCCAGAGCACTATGTAACATGGGTTTGTGTTCCTGGAGACGATCTCCAGGACTGGACACTCAGCAGTCCTGAGGTCCTACTCCCTCCCTGCTCCATTTTTCTTTCTCCCACCTGTGAGCTGGGTTGGGGGAGGGCTTGCATCCTGCCAGATCAAGGCTTTGTTGCTTTACTCTTCTCCGTGAGGTCTTCTCTTTTCCCCAGATGTAGGCAGTCTGTCTCAGTCTTCTTTCCAGTCTCTCTTTCAGGCTTAGTTGTATTTGCTGTATTTTCATATTATATGTGGTTTTGGGAGGAGGTTTCTGCCTCACCTCTCACACTGCCATCTTTTACCCCTCTCTCCCAAAACATTCTTGCATGTATAGTATTTAATTGAAAGTGTATTGAATATTGGCTGAGTTGCAGTGGATCTCTCCAGAGCTGTCACATGGCACCTGGAAGTGATCATTCATCATGGCCTACACATACCAAGGAAAAAGGAGGAAGCCATGGAAAGGAGAGTGGGTAGGAACTGGCAGCTTTCAAACTCATATTAAAATGCCTTCAAAGAATTTATGGACTTTTTGCAAGTTGCTTTACCATCAATTTTAATTGCTGTTTGAAATGTACAAGATAGCAACTTGACATTATATGTTGGTAGATCTCTAATATATTTCAGTATTATATAAGCAATAATCAACAAAATACTATATTGAATATACTTTGAGGAATATATTTCAAGTAATGTAATGTATTGAAACACCATATTCCTTGCTAATGTCTATATATCTCATCATTTATCACTTCCAGTTTTTAAATTTATCAATCTTTTGTTTGAATCACACATTTTATGCCCTTTTATCAGTATATGCTTATTAACTCAAAATCCCTATGATTTTAATGTTTCTTCTCTGAAGGTATTGATGAAACTTAGGCTCAGAGAGCTATCCAGCTGTGTGATCTTAGACATGTTGCATGACTTGTTTGTGATTTTAATTTCTCATCTGGAAACCACTCTTATCTTAATTTTTAGCATTGGTTAAATTTATCCATATAAACAACTTTGCACCAGGGTTTACAAAGCACAATAAATACTTAGTATTAGCTATTTCATTATTGCTATTCATTAAGCCACATATCATTTTATGTGCTCCTTATTTATTTGTGCATGGGAATAGTTATTTTAAATACTCTGAAGTAACCAGAAACTAGATTGCTGGGTGACTTATCTTATTCTCTGTGTCATGCAAATAGCTCACATCTGAGGTAGTAACTGATGTTGATCCAGAAGTTTCCACATTACCCCCCCACCACAGCACACATATCTGCTTTTGTGTCTCATATTGAGCAGAAGCTCACTAAATGCTATAATTGATTTAATTAATTTTACTCAATTATTCACTCATGGATTCAGTAGCCCACAGATGTTCCTACTATAATACTCTGACCACATCTAATATTTGAAAAATAATTGAGAGCAATTTTCTGAATGTTAACATCAACAGCAACTTCCTTGCAGAAATTGGTTTTATCCAGTTGAGTATGATCCATAGCAAATTTGACAATGTGAATTATCCAAACCAAAAGCTGTAGAAAACATTTTTGAGCCTTATTGATAATGACAGATGGCTGTTGGCTTCCTCTGTGCAAGTAACTTAGGGTCCAGGATGTAGGATTCTCGGAAAAGCCTCAGGTGTCCAGGTGAGCCTGAGAGGGGATGCCTACTCCATTTCCTTTCCTCCCAAAGGCATAGCATACAGTGTACCAGCTGTGCACTGAATAATACTGAGGGGTTGTTAAATATCATGTAGGTCTGAGTAAGACTGCTGTAGATGGTCAGGTCACCCTGGGTGGCTGCCCAAGGCCACCCTAGCCCTTACCTTAGTGCAAGAAAACCCAGTGAGTTCTTCAAAACCTCAGAAGTATACTGGGTGCCAGCCTTCATTTGGAACTGCATTCTGCATTTTGAGCATTCTGTCCTTGCTGAGAAGACAAGCCTGGCATTTTAGCTTGCACTGCTCTTAAAGAGAAGCTGAGGCAAGGGCTTCAATCGTGATCACATGGTTTATCTGGGAGATGATTGTGCAACATCAAAGGGGAGGGGTGCACGAATGAGAAAGGGAAGGAGAAGCCCTCTCAGGGTTCCCTACAAGATAGTGGCTGTGGATGTGAAATTCCATCCCCCCAGGACTGCTGGGGGACAAAGATGCTTCCTAGAAGTGTCCTCCTTCCTTGGGATCCCCACTGGCTGAGCTTTGTTCTGAGGGTGAACTGAAGATGCAGAGAAGTCCTGAGGAGGGGGGCAGCAGGAAATGAGGCATGCACTTGAGATGGAGTTGTGCTGCAGCCTGACTGTGAACCTACAGGGCTGGTCCTAGGCTGCAGCTGAAATCGCAGGTGAGCCAGGGAATGTACTGTCTAGTGTTAGGCATTTTTATTTGTGCAGCTGTTATCCAACCAAGTCAACCCTGGCCAGTGAGACATGAGGTGCTCCTGGAAATGCACCCTTGCTCCTGGGAGATGCAGGAAGGGAGGACTGCTTTCTTCCTCTGCATGCTGTTGTGTTAGGATGTGATGTGGGGGCCACTGCTCCCCACCTGTGCTGCCAGAGCAAGAATGCTGACTCCAGGAGGATGGAGAACAGGAGCAAAGTGGAAAGGCAGAGCTGAGCTCCTCTGGTCAGGTGCCACCCTCGCTCAGAACTGGGCCATGGGTGAGAACAAAAGCTCACTAAGCAGTAAGCCAGTTTTAGCCAAAATCATCCAACTGCTGTGCCCACTCTCTCCCCTGCCCACCTTCCTCCTCAAAATAGTCCTTCAATTACCAAATCCTCAAGGCTGAGGGAGGTGAGTGGGAGACCCTGCCCAGCTTTCTCCTTGCCTTCCTGTCTGTTTGAGGTTTATAGTTTGTGGACACTCACTGACATGCCGATCAGAAATGTCCTTCCAGAGCCATTGCTATATGTTCTGACATGCTATCTGCTAGAGATAATCTATGGATTTTTATGAGGTAGGTTATCACTAAAGCAACAAATGATATTGGCCTTCATCAAAAAGGTCACAAAACAAACTCCTTAATTGCACAGTTGTTTTTAAATGCATTCTCTTATATTTCTGAATTCCCTCTGCAAGGGAAATGATCCATGACTATCCTAGATGAAGCATGATAATCCATCTTGATAAGAATGGAAACGCAAAATTTGCTTTCAATTTTTTTGTAACATCTCAGAAAGAACTTGTAAATATGAAAAGTTGTCACACTGAAATGTCAAATTTTGTTAAAAGAAGTTTGTGTGTCTGGAGAAAAAGCTAATAGCAGTATTCATGATCATGTGGTAGAGCAGATGGCCACAAAACTATGCATTTTATAAAATTTTGCATCAGAAGTTCTGCAGTCAGTCAAGTGTAAAAATGATGCACGACACAGATGGGGAGAAAAGAAAAATGATGGATTATAGGAATTAATCCATCGAAAGTCTGTCTTTAGGATATATAAATTATCATCTCCAATCCCTAGAAATTGCAATTGGAGACTGAGTGCTGGAGAATTGTTTTAAATGTTTATTTATAGAGTTGAGAGACTGTGTTATAAGTCTCTTTGGCTTTAAAAAGGGAGTATCTATTCTATTTTTCCTATCTGCCTAGAATAATTCAAATACAGCAATTGCAAAATAAATTGTGAAGACTTTCAAATATAACAGAGGTTTACTGTTGTAAAAGTCAAGTGTATGTGTTTGCATGTCTAATAAATTCCATCATAAAATATTCCCTGGTGATAACCCAAATCCCCCAAATTCATGGAAAGAAACAACACAAGCAGCGTTCATGAGTTTCAGCTAAATGACAGTGAATTTGAAATTTTGTTTTACAGGCTGATGTGAGATAAAGCAACATGCATAGCAAACAGTCACTGTCTTTGAAGATGCCATATTTTTAACCATTATAACATGAGTAATGAAGTTCACTCTTCTAAAATTAAAGCCTTGATTGAAATTAAACAGATCAGAGATTGTTCCTTCCCTAGCACACCTGCCCATCAACTTCAGTACACTATTGTGACCCTTCTGAGAGTTCTGAGCTAATTATAAATTACCCAGTGAACATGCCATGTGCTTTTTGTTTTTTCCTATCTCCTCCAAATGGGGCATTTCTTTTTGGACAGTTTCTGAAGCTCACCTTGTTCACTTGTGAATGAACCAGGTACTTGCTACAACAATTAGAAGGGCAAGTTTTTCTGAAGCTGTGTTGTTAGGTTATATATTTTTTAAAAAGCATTAATTGATTTTATTATTGTTTTTATTATTTTTATTATTGTTTTTATTATTGCGTTTCTCTGTTTACTTTGGTTTTAATGTAATCTCCTTCAACATTTAAAGGAGGAAGCCTTAAATTACCCACTTGAGACCTTTCTTCTTTTCTTTTATGCAATAAATTTCAATTTAAACACTGTTTTATTTGCATTACACAAATTTTCAGATGTTTTTATTTCTTTTTTGTCCCATGGATTATTGATAAACATTCTGTTTAATGTCCAGGTATTTGGAGATTTTTCCAGATGTCTTTCCGTTACTACTTTCTTAATTACAATGAAAAAGAATCAAAGGTTTTAATTAATTACTTTAATTAATTAGATCCAATATACAATTTTTTTATTTTTACTCTTTTAAAATTTTTTAGCACTGCTTTGTAGCCCAGAATATGGCCAGGGTGTTTGAAAAAAATGTATGCATTCCAATATTGTTGGTTGGCATTTTCTATAAATGTCATTGAGATCAAGTTGGTTGATCACATTGTTCATGTCCTTTGTATCATCACTGATTTTCTACTCATTCCATCAATTACTGAGAAAGGAGCATCAAACCCTTCAACTGTAATTGTGGATTTGTCTATTTCTCTTTTCACTTCAATCTGTTTGCTTCTTGTATTTCAAAGCTCTCTTATAAGATGCATACACATTTATCATTGTTATATCATCTTAATGAACTGACCATTCCAACCTGGGTTATAATCTGTTTTCATCCTTATTAACGGAATTCTTGTTCTAAAAGGTACATTGATATTAATATAGCCCCACTGATGTTAACATAACCATTTTATCTTTTGATTAGTGTTTGCATGCTATCTATTTCTCATTCATTTACTTATAGCCTATTTTTGTCCTTACATTTACAATAAGTCTGTTATATAAAGCATATAATACAAACAAACAAGCAAGAAAACTAGAAACAGACTCATAAATACAGAGAACAAACTGGTGGTTACCAGAAGGGAGGGCATGGTGGGATGGGCAAATTGGGTGAAAAGGGTGAGGAGGTACCGACTTCCAGGTGTAAAATGGATAAGTCACAGGCATGACAGGTACAGCATGGGGAATATAGTCAATAACATTGTATTACCTTTATGTGATGACAGATGGTGACCACACTTACCATGGTGAGCATTTTATAATGTATATAAATGTCAAATCACTGTTATGTACTTGAAATTAATATATTATGTCAATTTTATCTCAACTAAAAACAAAACAAAAGGTATATAATTGTGTCTTGATTTTCATTTAAAATGAAAATCTCTGTCTTTTAATTAAAGTATTAGACCACTAACATTTAATTTTGATATAATTGGGTATTGTTTACTATTTTGTTCATGTGCTCTTTTTTTCCCAATTACCCTTTTTCTTGACTCTGGATTCTTTTGTTATGCTTGCATTATTACTTGTAATTCAATTTTATAACCATTATTGGTAATCTTATCACTGTTTCACTTTTTAATGATTTCTTAAGGTTTTACAATATGTACTTTTATTACAATCTACCTTCAAATAATACTATGTCATTTCACCTATAGTTTAAAAGCCTCAGAGCAGAATATTTCCAATTCTCCTTTGTGTTTTTGAGGCCATATATTTTATTTGTGCATATGCTATGAATCCCACTGAAAAATGTTACTATTTTTGTTTTGAACAATTTTTCTTTAAAGATATTTTGAAATAAAAAAGGTTATTCACTGTTATTCCTCTATTTACTATTTTCAATGTTCTTTATTCCTCTATGTTGATCCAGATTTCTATCTTGTACTGTTTTCTTTCTTCCTGAAAAACTTCCTTTAACATTTCTTGCAGTGAAATTCTTCTGGTGATAAATTATCTTAACTTTTTATTTGTCTAAAAAGCTTTTTTCTGTGTGTGTTTCAATTTTGAAAAATTTTTTTTGGTAGATAATTCTAGATTTGTATTTTTCAACTCTAAAAGATCCTTTTGAATCTTTTGTATGTTTTCCATTTCTATCCTCTTTGTCCTCATTTCTTCCTCTATTGTCTTAAATACATGGAGTGCATCAATAATGTCTCTTTTAATAGTATCCATCTTCTCCATCCCTTTTGTGTTTTTCCCCCTACTGGTTGATTTATTGATCATATTTCCTCCTTCTTTTCATACAAGGACAGTTTTCTTGGATGCCTGTCATTGTGAATTGTACCTTTGGTGCCAAATGTTTTGTGTTCTATTGAATATTACTGAGTTTTATTCTGAAAATAATGGATTGCTAGGTTACAACTTCCTAGGTTTGTTAGCTTAAGTAAGTGGTTTATTAGCTTAGGTAAGATGACCTTTACAATTGACAATGAAGTACAGATGACAATGAAGTACCAGTAAATAGTAATAATAATTTTTATTTTCACTGTGTGCCAGGTACTATATTTGGATAGTTTGCTGTTTTTGGTAGTTAATCCTTGTTATGCTATGACTAAACGTTTATGTACTCCCCAAAATTCATATTTTGAAACCTAACCCCAAGGTGATGCTATTAGGAGATAGGGCCTTTGGGAGGTAGTTAGGTCATGAGGGTGGAGCCCTCATGAATGGGATTAATGGCCTTATAAAAGAGAGCCCAGAGAGCTTTCTGTGCTCTTCCATGTGAGGACACAGTGAGAAGACAGCCACTTAACAAGCCAGAAATTGAGCTCTCACCTGACATGGAATCTGCTAGTGCCTTCATATTGGCCATCCCAGCCTTCAGAACTGTGAGAATAAGTATTTTTTGTTTAAGCCATATCCATTCTTTGGTATTTTTGTTACAGCAGCCCAAGCAGACTAAAATAGACCTCACAGACACAAGTAGGTCCATTTTCGCCCCAAAGGAAACAGCATTAGTGAATGGGGAACTTCCCACCAGC
The DNA here is from genome assembly GCF_040802235.1 of Manis javanica. Lineage (NCBI taxonomy): Eukaryota > Metazoa > Chordata > Mammalia > Pholidota > Manidae > Manis > Manis javanica. The sequence continues at coordinate 145,074,291 of NC_133156.1, forward strand.
ACAGAGTGTCTTACTCTGTCCCAGCTGCTATACAATACCACAGACTGGATGGCTTATAAACAACAGATATTTCTCACAGTTCTTGAAGCTGAAGGTTCTGGAAATCAAGATTTCAGCCTCATTGGGTTCTGGTGAGAGCCCTCGTCTAAGTTACAAACTTCTAAATTCTTACTATATGCTCACATGGTGTAGAGTAAAGAGAGGAAGCAAGTCCCCTTGTGACTCGTAGAAGGCACTGATCATGCCATCGGGTTTCACCTTAATGACCTCATCTAATCAGAATTACCTTCCAAAGGTCCCACCTCCTAATACCATCAGATTGGGGGATAGGGTTTCAACATACGAATTTGGGATGTGAGAGACAAAAACATTCAGTCCATAGCACTTAGTTGGTGAAAGAAGTGGGGGTGTTATTCTCCATAACCCTCCCAGTCTCATACCTTCCCAACTCAGGAATCTATGTACATTTCATGCTTTCAAAAGCAGGAAGTGCACAGAAGGTCTGTGAAATTCCTTCTCTGTGGATGCTTAGCAAGCTTGACAGTTGAACACGACTCCCTCTCTTTTTTCCTGGAGGGTGGCATGGAAACGCAGGGATTTAGTGCAAAATCAACACCCAGAAGATATTGGATGTAGAGAGGAATATCATGGTGCCAAAGAGACAAAAGGATTAGTTGGTTGGCTGAGGTAAGCCAGAGGTGATAAATTAGTGCTTGAGACTCCAAAAAAGACTTTCCCCCTTTTTTAAAGCAGCATTCAAATCTGAGTCCTACATGGGCTTTCATTTCTCTGAGAGTTTCTGTCTTCTCACAGGCACCAAAGAGCAGTTTATCACAATGACTCCTGGTTTAATAATGCATCAAACAAATGAGGCTTACGTGAAATTAGAGTAGTTCTCACAAGCCTGACTCATGTTTTCTGGCAACAACTGGGCATATTCTCTTACTAATTGGTGACAGGCACCACACTGAAATGGGAATGCTAGACCAGCAAGGATGCTTGGGAACCATCAGAGGGACTTTTCACTCACCAGGGAATGCTTTTCACACATCCCCTCTGATTCTAACTTGTAGTCCAGGTTGGCCATTATCAAATTTAAGCAGCATCAAAACTCAGGCAATTTTTACTGTAATTTATGAGTAAATATCTAGCTTTGGTAACATACTAATCTTAAATAACAGACCTGCAGTTTATAGAATTCTGAGTGTACTATGGTAGTTGATCATTTACAAATAGCTATGCCTTCTTTTTTTCTAAAATGCCCCAGTGTTCAATATTTTAAATCAATTTTTATTGTATCGGCATGGATGTCATTTCACATGCAAATTAATTTGAACCAGAGAAGGAACTTTATTTCAGTTACTAGCATCAGCATTCTTCTGCTGACCTCCTACTGGAGATAAAGATGCAAGATGTTGGAGTTTAAAATCTGACATATAAAGAGAGAGCTGAAGTAAAATCATGCTTTAAAGTGTTTTTGCTTGTTTTTTAAAGAACAGCTTTCTGAGAGCAGACATGTAATAGCAAATTCAAGAGACCATTTAGCAATTGTAACTTAAAGCTCTTCAATTTATTACTTCTGGCTGATAGAATTAGCTCCATTTCCCAAAAACTGACAGATGGAGTATTTTGATTTATGATCTGTTTATGTCAAGCCCTAAAAGAAACTTTTAAAACCCCAGCAACTAAAATCTTAAAGCATTGACCTATGAGATCAGGGATCAATGGAACTCTAAGTTAGTTCACACCTTTAGCACACCCACATCTTACTGAGCAAATATCTTGCTTTATATTTTTTAGTAATTTAATCTCTTAGACAGCCTGCTAATGATTTGGTCTGAAACAACCCATGGGAGTATAGCAACATAGAGGATGGTGGAAATTAAAAACCTGCTCTTTTCAAAACTTAACTGTAATTAGTATGTCTAATTATTTAACATGAGAACATCTTTGTCATGCTAGCTACAAGTGACTTCAGGAATAAAGACAAAAAAAGATGGGACGGACATTTCAATTCCTAAACACATAGTCTGTCATGCATTAAGAAATAGAAAATATATCAACTGATATGTAACCCACCTTTGAAACTTATATATATCATCAAAAACTTTGTGTTTGTTTTATTAAAATAGAGATAAAATGCACTATTTGGAAATTAGGGAGTGAATAATTTTGATTGAGATATTGAATAACTACTTATTATAATTATTCATCAGTTCTAACAAATGTACCTCTTTGTTTCCCAGAGGTAATGGTGCAGAAGGATCAAGTCAACACCATCCCTTTATTGCCTGGATACAACTACCTATCAGATGGCGGATGGGACCAGCTCAGATTCAAGGACTTGTGACACATCATGTTTTACACCCGTCACTGGGAACCATATCAAGTCAGGAGACATTTATCTGCAGGTAACAGGAAGCCCAACCACCAGTGGATGAAACCATCAGAACATTGTTTAACAAGAAAGGCAAGTGGCTCTGCATTGGCCCAGCAGCCCCAGATGGCAGGACCTGAGTCACAGTCTCTGTGCTTCTCCTATGGCTGCCAAGTGGCTCCCACAGTTCCAAGTGTGATCCTCACATAAGGACACCCCAGGGCAGAAAGCAGGGGCACGGGGGCCCTGAGAGAGCGCCTGTATGTTACAGAGAGGGAGCTGCTCTCCCACCAGCCCGCAGCAGCCTGGCCCTGCCCTCCCGCTGCAGTAGAGGGCACAGGCCACTCCCCACAGCAGACCTGGGGGAGAGTGGCAGGCTCCGAGGCTGCAGTGGGTGGGAGCGGGTGCAGGACAAGGACTGGGACTGACCAGTGCAGAGCTTCTCCCACAGCGACACAGCTATGCCATGGAGGCTTTTAAAAGGAAATCATTTATTGGGACTCGCAAGGCACCCCACTATGGCTGAAGGCAGTGTGACAGGATTTCCTGAACTGTTAAATTAAACATGCTTAACCAATTTCCTCTTTCTGCGGCTGCTCGGCCTCTGACAGCCGCCCTCTCCTCCTGCCTATAGCTGCACATCCCTCATCCTCACAGGGTAAAATCCTTCTGATTACTTTATTTGTCCCTTGTTTGCTGTCCCCTCCTTTCCAGTCTCTAATATTTTTTGTTTCCATTCCTTGCTTTGCTGGGACCTTCTTATTTACCCTGCCTCTGGAGGCCTCCATGAGAAAGCAGTGGATTTATTCCCCTGCATATTTCACAAGCTCCGGGCAGGGCTGGCGTGTGACACGACTTCAGGAGAGCCATTCATTTCCATGTGCTGTGCGCAGTCCGTGTGGCTGGCGGAGGCAGTCCTGAAGTTAGGCTGGAGAGGAGTGGTGTCATTGAGAAGATGCAGTTTTAAATTCCATTTTGAAAGGAAATTTACTTTCAGTATCATCCCCCTGCCACTATCCTAAGTCTCTACTTCACCCCCTTTGGACAGGGGGCCATGGCCTCCTGGCTGAGCTCCATGCACCAATATTTCCTCCCTCAGGCCACTGCTCATCATACATACCTTTAGTGACTTCCCAGGCAGACAAAATAACATCCAAACATATTTGTGTGACACTCGGTTACTTAGGCCCCATGGCCCAGCTGGTGTGCTCACAGCCCCCTGCCTGTCACCCGTGATCTCCCATGCCTTACTTCCCTCTCCCCACTCCTGCTGCTGGAGGAACAGCCCACGTGTCGGCAGCATCCTTGCCATCTCTAGTGACGTGCCCCCAGCTAGCATGCTCCCTTTGTTCTTTGTGAAGTGGTACCCCGATTTTGCTTTGGGAAACCACACAGATACAGTTGGGTGCAGTCTGGGTGATGATCACTCAAGGTGGGACAGCCTTCACTGCCAACGTGGGATCCAAGCCGGGCTGGCCACTCCGTGTCCTCATGCAGAGACATTGGGCAGCGACTCCAGCAGCCTTGTGGAGCTAATCTGCCCGGGGATTGCAGGAAACACAGCTGAGCACCCAGCCGCCCGGTGCCCCTGCCTTTCAGGGACATGACCGCTCCGCTCCCACCTTCTCTATTGTTCAGATCCTTGCTGGACATTCCTTTGTATTTTACTTTTTTTATGGGCCAGGGTGGCATTTTGTGGACTGAAGTCAGAAGCTCTCACCAATAATCATCTGCAGACCCGCACTGGGCATCATCTCCTAACAGAGGCTCGCCCCTGTCTGGCTTCCCCACAGCGTGGACTGCTCTGCATGGCCTGGTGGTCTACATCGTGTTCGCTTGCCTTCCTGGCTTGGCTGGGACCCTAGTGGTTTCTAGGTTCCAGCCTGGCACCCTGGGCCCCCATGCAGTAACAGGGCTGCCATGCCCCTCACCTCCCGCTGCCTTTACAAGTCTCCGTTTCTCCGTCTGTGTGCTTTGTGGCTCTGATGCAGGTCCCCATGCTGTGTGGGGATTTCTCTGTCTCCCTGGGCTGTTCCATCACCCCTCCACACACACACACACACACACACACACACACACACACACACACTCCTGTGCCGAGCTGGTCCTGCCTCTACACTGTGGGCGTTTGCTTGTCCTACACTGAGTCTCCGTGTGGGACAGGTTGTTTAGAATCCCCTCAGGAAATACGAGTGTTTGAGCCCTGTGCTGGGCCCTGCTGTCCGCAGGCTTGCAGTGGCTGGCACGCAGGTGAACATCTATTACAGCTCCAGAAGCATGAGCCCCGTGCTGCAGGACCACGAGAGGCTGTGATTAAGGGACGCAGTGAGGAGTGGTGGGCCTGGCTGAGTGACATCGGTGCTTGTCACTGCTCGGGGGGCTCCAGGGCATTGTCTGTCAGTGGAGCTGGTGATGGAACCTGTCTCTTGAGGAAGCTGTGAAAAGTGAGTTGTGTGCACCATCCTTAGAACAGTGTCTGGCAGGTAGTAAATGCTAACTAGAGAAAGGAAATATGAACAGAGTCATCTCAAAGAATGAATTGGCTTTTCTTCTAAGAGGGAAAGAAAATTCTAGAAAAACAAAATGGTACTGATGAAGATGGATCACACAAAGGTGGGGGTTTGGGAGGATGGTGACCAACTCCCTGTGGTTCCATAGTTAAAGTTTGTGGGTACATCTGCAGTGGCTCACTGTCCCACTTATTCCACAGTAACAGAAGCCCCAAAATAAAGTCTAGGACTCTCAGCTCCCCTTACTGCTGTGGCCCCTACTGGCTCTGAGCCTGGGGGATAAGTGCAAATGTGGGCCTGTTTCTGAAAACTTCCTTAAAAGACAGCTGGCCTGGGGCCTTTATCTCTTCTTTGGCCCTTCCCTCATCCTTCCACCTGGAATGCAGATGTGAGGGTTGGAGCTGTGGCCATCATCTTGGGCCGTGAGTTCTGGCAGAGCAGCAAGCCAGAAGGAGGCTGGGTCTCCAGGCACTTGGTAGAGCAGAGTCGCACGTCCAGCCCTAGACTGCGGGCCTGGGGATCTTCCTACACAACAGAAACCAGCTTCTCCTGTGAGCCAGGGTTCTGGTGGCTCTTTGTTCTTGCAGAGGGTCTGCCTGAGGAGGTGATGGAGCAGGGTGCCAGGCCGTGATGCAGGCTGGCAGCAAGCTGAGGAGGAAAGTGTTTGGGGGCCAACAGAGAGGTGGAGATCTCAGGGTATCAGCAACTGAAATTTCCCAGCAGGGGAGGAGAGGTTCGATTTTGAAGGAAGGCAGCTTTGCCACGTAGAGGGCAGGGGCCTAGAGGGGAGGCACTGGTGGCCACAGACTAAGGGGAAGCAGAGGTGAGTGGGGGGCCCTGAAGCCTGGCCACGCTGCACAGGCCATTATCAGGAGCCAGCCCTGAGGTGGCCTCACAGAATTTGCTAGAACTGAGGAGAAAAGGGATAAAATGCAAAGGCCACCTCCCTGTTGAGGCCTTTGGTGAGGCCATTACGGCTGTGAGACTGCAGGCAGAAGGCCATGGAGGGTGGCGTGAGGGCGAAGGGGGCCTCTGTGGTGTTTCTCTCTCGAGCCCTGCCAGCCTGGGCAAAGGCCCAGCCCACTGAAAGCCTGATGGCTTCCCATCCTCCCCACTGGAGGTGCCTGGACTCTGCTTTCAAGGACTGAGTCCCAATCCTGGACTGGCATGGGCTGCCTCTGAAGAAGCTGGACCCCAGCAGTGTGAGCTGGTTGGCCAGGAGGTGCTGGAGGAGGGTGGTGCTGGGCCAACAGGCGCCTGGGTAAGACAAGGTGGCCATCAAAGTGACCGGCTTCTCAGGATCCACAGGGAGATGTCCCCCAGGGGTGCAGCAGTAGACTGCTCCTGGGAAGGCCAGGCAGAGGGAGAACCAGGAATCCGGATCTGGAGCCTGGGGGCAGGACGCACCAGGAGCTGAGCAGGGCAACAAGTGGGCTGTCCATTCAGGCTGCTTCTCCTGCAGCATGGGTGATGTGCTCAGCAGGAATCTCAGCATAAACTCAACTGGTTGGGTGGGTGAACTGGAAAATGTCTCCAGGAGAAGAGGGAGGAGCCACTCAGTTGCCCTGGGGACACACAGTGTGCCCTCCAGGGTCATGCTGGGTCCCACGCTCAGAGAACCAGGGCGGTTCTCAGAACCCACCTGACATGGGCAGGGGCCTCTAGCTCCCTGCCAGCCCTGCTCAGGCTGAACCAGGGGCTGGTCAGACCTCACCCACTGAGTCAGTCTTTCAGTTTTCTGGGTCTTCAAAGAGGCAGGGCCTGGTGACTATGCATCATAGGAAAACTCAATTTGCTTCATTTTTGAGATACTCCAAGGAGACTTAATACACGTGCCAATATTCAAGTACAATGTTTAGCAAAAATAAAGCACAATGTGTTCCATATGTTATGAATTTTGAAAAAAGGTACATGCATGTAGATGTACGAAGCTCTTTTTTAAGGACTTCACAGAGTGCCCTCCAGGGGGTCATCAGGGAGGCCTCACCTGAGTTTTCAGACAAGTCCTCCGCACTGACCATTGTAGTCTGAGGTTTGCAAAGGGATTTTAATAGATCATGTTTTGAAAAAATTAGTATAGATCATGTTTTTTAAAAATTAGCATAGAAAACTATGAGAGTGTTAAGAAGGAAGCATTGCATAGCAGCAGAATAGCCACATCAGTAGGGAAAAATAAAATCTCTGTGTTCTAACTCACCTTTTCACAAGTTCCTTAATGTAAGACTTGTCTACTGGCCTTTTTCTCATCAATTTTCTGATTTGTGCATCTATCGTGCTTTGTTCACTTCATGAGTTCATAAGGAAGCATCTAAAACCATGCTTCCTTAGGCACACTTTCCTCCCACAAGGAGGCCAGGGATACTTTTAATACAACAGGTCAGTGAGCTGCTCCTGGTGCAGTTAGCACATCCAGGCACCGAAGCTAAGGGCCCTGAGGTCTTCACTTTGTGTTGTGATCCTGGGAAAGCCTCTGAAGCAGACTTACTAGGCTCAGTTCTGAAATCAGGCAGGAAAATAAAAACCCATTTTCTTCTTGCCATTATTAACCAACAGATAATTAGCAATCTGTCCCAATACTCAAGAAGTTCTTTCCAAAGTAACACTCTGATTAAAGATCAGGTTCTCTTACCTGAACCAGACCTCAGCGTTGCCTTAACTCATGTAAACAGATAGTCCTAGATATCATCTAATTTTCATTGTCTCTCTGCTCTCTCTTAGTCAGTAAAGGCAACAGCTCTCTGACACTAAGGCAACAGGGAAATTGTTCTAAGAGAGCAACAGTAGCTATAATTTATTGAGTCCATATTGAGTCCAGCTATAATTTATTGAGTAGCATACTTCAGGAACCATGCAGGGCAATTCCCATTGATTTTCCTTTATTTTCACAATAATTCTGCAGAGTAGATACTGTTAGACCCATTTTTAAGAATAAGAACTGGATGTTAAAAATGTTAACATGCCGAAAAGATGTAGCCATTGTCGACTGAGCCAAGCTTAAAGCAGGTTCTCTCTGCTCCTCTCAGGTCCCTGCTGTATGAGCCCATCATCTATAAACTCTGTGTGCTCTGAAGCAAAGTACCGAGGTGGTAGGGACAGGAAGTGGGTGCATGTTTCATGAGGACATACCATGTCCTTGTAGGTTCTGGATCATCTGTAATTAAATATTTCATTGCCTGCCCATCCCCCTAAGTGGTTGGTTCCATGAAGGTAGGGATTGTGTGTGCCTTTCTGCCATTGTATCTCCAACACATGCAGACTACCTGGTATATAGTAGGTGCTCCATATGTGTTGACACCTCTTTCAGTAAGAGTGCTTCTGAGTGGAACTTCTACCATAGAAGACACCACTGAGTTGGCTGCCTTTTCTGTCCTTCTGTCTTGTCCTTCCATTGCACAGCCCACCACTCACGGATGGTCCTGCTGTGGTCTTTACCCGAAACCTTTCCCTCCCATCTCTGTTTAAATCCAGGCCATCGCCTTGTGAGGCGTTCTCCTCTTCCTGAAGGCCTTCCTCCGTTGTGCCTCTGTCTCTGGCTGCTCTCAGACTGTTCTCTCTGCCACCGGGCTTTGGTGTCTGTTCTGTTTCTTGTATCCCCTTTCCTGAGAGCCCCTGGCTTCTCCACCATGGGCGAGTTGGCGAGGACATGCACCCCACTGGGGTGCTTGTGACCTGCTCTCCAGAGAAAAATGGGAATAGGAAGAGAGACGCAGGCAGACACAGGTGACTTTCAGGGTTCACCTACTTCTGTTATGTAAAGACTCTCAGAACCTCACTCTCAATCTCAAATTGCCAACGGGCTGCCATTGATACCAGTGTCACACCCAGAGATTCCCCCTCTCATCTCTGGGCACCCACAGAGGAGATTTCCATGACACCACTGCATGCAGCCCCCAGACCACAGTCTCCCTCATTATGATGCTGAAATTCCCCAAGTAGCTTCCTTGGAGGCCTCCAGGGACGCAGCCCCACCTCACAGAGTGTGCCAGCATCTTCTTCTGAGAAGGGAGAGTTAGAGCCACAGATGGAGGAAAGAATTAGCCTCTGTTTGCTAGAGGCAACTTTTCCCAGGGGCCTCCTTTCTGCTGTGTGGCTTCTGTCAGCTGACTCCTCTCTGTTCCAGGGTTCAGGATGGACCTCCCTGAGTGGTATTTCTCAAAACTTCTGGGAGGAAGCTTCTACAACTTCCAGGAAACCACACCCACCACATGGTCCTGTTCCCTGTCACCCACCTGGCTACCACTGCCAGCCCCTCATCAGAGGGCAAGGCCTTGTCTGGAATAGCAGCTTCAGGCTGTGGGATTATCCAGGCCATCCTGACAAGCCCAGGGAGCACACCCTAGGTCCCACTGAGCTGTCCAGGCCTCTCTGTTCTGCTTCATGCCCTGTGGTTAATTATTGGGTCAGACTTGTACCTTACCTATGGGCAGACACAGGTCCAGGTGGGCTGGGGGCCCTGGCTGGCAGGGCTGGGGGCTCATCAGAAGAGCAGAGGGTCTATTCTTCTTCCTCCCCACTTTCAGATCCTAGCCTGTGGGCCTACCTGGAAAATACCACTGCCATCCTCTGAAAATCAGGCCCTTCATCTGTCTTTGACAACAGACAGTGCCAACCTTAGAGTGAAAATTGAGGAGATGTTAATGCAGGCTTCAGATTGAAGCTCACTTACTGCAATTTTATTAATTTTTAAAGATCATGTCTCTATCAATAATCTATTAATATAATACAGAATGTGTAATAATCTAATAATATATCTTGGTAGAAAATAGGGAACTATTCTCTAAAAATAGGGACATTAAATCATACAAATGTTTTATTTTATTCCCCAAGGCAACCTGTTACAATGACTCCATTACTAATTGTGAGTTCCTTTGCCTAAGGGTTATTGTCATTTAGAAGTAAATGACTTCTATCCCTTTTCAAATGATCTGTCTGCAGAACACTTGACCTTTCAAACAGGGTTTTTTGGAGAATGGTTATGTAGTTACATGGAAAGGAGTCCTAAATGGTTACATTACATAATTATAACATTTAGTAGTCATCTGACTCTGTTTTCACAGGAAAATAATTTATTTTCTTTAATTTTTTTGTGTTCATTCAATGTGTTTATTAGGCAATTAAGTTTCATCTTTGAAAGTTGGGCTTCGTTAGAATTCTTCACCATCCATAAAATGTGTCGTATAAAGGAGATTATGTACCCCTGCAGCTTCTTTAGGGTTGCAGGTACTAATGATTATTGTGATTTTCTAATTCTGCACCCCTTTTGCTGAGCCTCTGTGGCTTTCCCTCCTTGAGCAGTTAGACTAGTGGGGTGCTTTGGCCTTGGAGATGGCTTCTGTAAGGAGCCGTGCTGCACCGTGGTAGGGTTTTTCTCCTCAGCTTTCCCTTTATGGTAGGACATGGAGCCCTCCTGACAGGAGGCTCTGGAAAGTTCTCTGCTGGGTCTTGGCAGGACTTTAGAGCAACTGCCAGTGGGAAGGTAGTGCAGTGTCTTCCCTCAGAGGGAAGGTGTGTTGTCTTGTGCTCTGATCAGGCGTCCCCGTTCTCCTTACAGGAGGGGCTGAGGAAATGCTGTGATTTGGGCTGAGAGGTGTTTCCAGCTGGTCCTCGGCCTCTGGTTTCTGGAGTTGTCCCTGAAGCCCCGAGGACTCCCTCATGAGAAGTGGCGCCTTCTTCCTTTGGCAGCACTGAGCCAAGCAGGCTTAAAACTGACAAAATCATCTCTAGGAACAGGCTCACTGGCTAATGCGCTGGCCCTTCTGACTGCACAACTCCTAGACTGTAAGTAGTGATAAATTCTGAGATTTCAGGGATCAGCTCATTTGGGAGAGTCTTTTTCCACAGAGAAAAGTGAGCAACTATACATGTGGCTGCCAACACTGCATGTAAAGAAAGGCCACTCAAACTCCAGTAAGGCTCTCCCACCTCCCTCGCGTTCATGCTGAGATCTCTTTCCCATCCCCCTCACTCCCATCTGCACTCCCAACCTGATACATATTTAATGAGCCACTGGGTCATCGGAAGAAAAATAAAATAACCCAGCCCAGGGTTCAGCTCATCCAGCAGTGGGGACAATGAGCACGAAGCAGCTCTGACTTGAAAATGTGTTACACCAAGTTTCTTCCCACTCAGGAGCATCCTACCTGGTCCCCGGCCTCTCCCAGGCCTCCTTCTTTCCTTCCCTGCTTCTCTGAGCTTCTTTCTCCAGGTTTTCCCTCTGTGGAGCCACTTGGGCAAGAAGTCCTCTTTTTCATCTTAAGTGGGAAAGGGATAAAAACCTCATCTCTATCTTCATCTATTAGCAAAATCTCAGAACCCTCTTGCCTCGGAGCATCCATCTCCTGCCTTTGGGACATGGTTTTAAAATGCCTCATAAAATACGCATGTGGCTCTGGCATCTTGGCCAAGAAATGACTCCATTTAGCACAAGCCTTGAAATATTTTATACCCTCTAAATCACATTAAGCTGGTGGCTTCTTAAGAGATTTTTGAATTAAATAATCTATGTTTTCACAGTTTCATATTAAAATACTTACAGTTTAAATGTAATTCCCCTATGTTCTCACAATTTAAAATAAAGTTTAAAAATTGTATCTCCAAAACAAACTACATGTTCATTTCTTGGAGTTCGCAAATTTTAAAAAGTCATCTGAATATGTTCTCTTTCTGATAAAAGAAAGTGAACCTCAGCTGCAGGGAAGAGTCTTTTAGTTGTTCTGTCTTACTTTTCTGTTGTGTAATAAGTTAATATAAACTTGGTGGCTCAAAATAACACCCATTTACTAGCTTACAGTTCTATAGATTAGAAGTCTAGCAGGAAGGATAATGAAATAAATTATGGAAATCATAATTTGATTGAGGAATTGTAATCTCCCATTGAAAACTGATCCTAAACTTCAGACATTTTAGGTAACATAGGAATGGCTTATGATCAGATATCCCCATTGTTGTTTCTGTTATTTTATTTTTTTTATTTTTATTAAGTTATCATTGATATACACTCTTATGAGGGTTTCACATGAAAAACAATGTGGTTACTGCACTCACCCATATTAACAAGTCCCCCCACATATCCCATTGAAGTAACTGTTCATCAGTGTAGTAAGATGCCACAGAGTCACTACTTGTCTTCTTTGTGCTACACTGTCTTCCTTGTGACCCCCCACACACCATGTGTACTAATCATATTACCTCTCAGTCCTCTTGTCCCTCCCTCCCCACCCACCCTCCCTTACCCCTCCCCTTTGGTAACCGCTAGTACTTCTTGGAGTCTGGTTATCTGTTGCTGTTTTGTTCCTTCAGTTTTGCTTCAGCATTATACTCCACAAATGAGGGAAGTCATTTGGTACTTGTCTTTCTCTGCCTGAATTATTTCACTGAGCATAATACCCTCTAGCTCCATCCATGTTGTTGCAAATGGTAGGATTTGTTTCTTTCTTATGGCTGAATAGTATTTTACTGTGTATATGTACCACATCTTTTTATCCTTTCATCTACTGATGGACACTTAGGTTGCTTCCATATCTTGGCTATTGTAAATAGTGCTGCAATAAACATAGGGGTGCATATGTCTTTTTGAATTGGGGAATTTGTTTTCTTTGGGTAAATTCCTAGGAGCGAAATGGTATTTCTGTTTCCAGTTTTTTGAAGAACCTCCATATTGCTTTCCATAATGGTTGAACTAATTTACATTCCAATCAGCAGTGTAGGAGGGCTCCCCTTTCTCTGTATCCTCACCAGCATTTGTTGTTTCTAGTCTTTTCAATGTTGGCCATCCTAACTGGTGTGTGATGATATCTCATTGTGGTTTTAATTTGCATTTCTCTGATGATTAGTGATGTGGACCATCTTTTCATGTGCCTGTTGGCCATTTGAATTTCTTCTTTGGAGAATTGTCTGTCATATCCTCTACCCATTTTTTAATAGAGTTATTTGTTTTTTAGTTGTTGAGGCATGTGAGTTCTTTATAGATTTTGGATGTTAACCACCTGTTGAATATGTCATTTATGAATATATTCTCCCATACTGTAGGATGCCTTTTTGTTCTGCTGATGGTGTCCTTTGCTGTACAGAAGCTTTTTAGCTTGATGTAGTCCCATTTGTTCAATTTTGCTTTTGTTTCCCTTGCTCAAGGAGATGTGCTCTGGGAAAATTTGCTCATGTTTATATTCAAGAGATTTTTGCCTATGTTTTCTTGTAAGAGTTCTATGGTTTCATGACTCACATTCAGGTCTTTGATCCATTTAAGTGTACTTTTGTGTATGGAGTTAGACAGTGATCCAGTTTCATTCTCTTACATGTAGCTGTCCAGTTTTTTCAACAGTTATTGAAAACAATGTCACTTCCCCCTTGTATATCCATGGCCCCTTTATCATATATTAATTGGCCATATATGCTTGGGGTTATATCTGGCCTCTTTATTCTGTTCCATTGATCTATGGGTCTGTTCTTGTGCCAGTACCAAATTGTCTTGATTACTGTGGCTTTGTAGTAGGGCTTGAAGTTGGGGAGCATAATCCCCCCAGCTTTATTCTACCTTCTCAGGATTGCTTTGGCTATTCAGGGTCTTTTGTGGTTCCATATAAATTTTAGAACTATGTTCTAGTTCGTTGAAGAATGCCATTGATATTTTGATAGGGACTGCATTGAATCTGTAGATTGCTTTAGTGTTATTATTTTTCAGCACCAAACTGGCTTCACACCTTGGGACTCTGAATCATGTACTTATCAGGAAAATGAGTGTAATTCCAATTGCCTAAGGTATGTTAGGATCCAAGGAAGTAGATAAAAATTGACTTCAAATATATCAGCAAGAAAACATTCTTGCTATCAGGAAGTGACTCTTTGGTTTACCCTGCTTTCTTTAATCTTGTTTCACTTTTACTTGCAAAAGTCAGAAGTCGTTCATATATTTTTGGAGAGCAATAGGAACAGGAACTCTTCTTTATATTTCAAGATGAATATTCACAGAGCTTGAACATAACTAAAACTGCTTTTCAATGATTCTCCTTTCAGGATATTTAGAAATGGTGAACATGAGATGAAGACTTTCGCTTTTTGTATTCATAGAGCACCAACTCCATTTCATTTTCTGCTTACTTCTCTCCATGACTGAGCAGACCACCAAGTATGTGCTGGGGTACTTAGGGGATGTCACCTACATCTTGTTCAGTATCCCTGTGTCAGACACACACTAAGCTGGCAGTGACCGCAGCTGCCACCATGGGCAGGAGCCTGGTGTGTAGTTCCTGCTGAGCAGGAATCAATGTGGAGACACTTGCTGACTTGGGTTTCAACACAGGGCCAGTTGGTAGGGTTGGTTTGATTCTCATTCCTGTCCCACCATCAACATTCCCCATCTTGGGCCAGTAGGAGTGGATGGTGAGGACTCATACGTCAGTGCTGGCAGCAATCAAGGAGTGAGGCTTTGCACTTTCTAGAAGTTACATTCTGAAAATGTCTAGGCTTCTGCCCTTGGATAAGCAACCTTTTCTTTGGTCTCAGCTCTTCCCGCTATAGTTTCAGGGTGGGCAGTAAGTAGGAAGGCTTTATCCATTGGCTCCTGGCCTTGGTTCTCTGCCTCTGTCTCTCTCTCCTTTTCTCTCTCTCTCTTACCACTTATCTTCTCTTTCAACTCCATTGGGCCCAAAGTACTTCATAAAGATCCTGATAAATAATTCATGCTAATGTACTAAGAGTATATACATTTTAAAGGAGCCTCCTGGAATAGGTTCTGCTTTAATAAACTAATAATTTAATGATTTGATGTTGCTAGGAACAACAGATTTTAATCATATATCTACCCTCTACCTCATGAGCCACTTGTCATAGACAGTTTACTAATAAACAGGAAGGAAGGTTTACTTATAGACAATTCTATCAGGAAAAACAGTCATTTGCTCCATGTCTACCTCCTCCTTCCCTGGGAGTCTTGCTGCCCATACTTCTCTAATTAGGTGTGTGTATTGGTCAGAGACAACATAGCCTTTGTGTGTGAAGCATGGCAACAGTTTACCCTTCTAGAATCCCAGTGGCCCTGGCCTCCCGAACTGTCTTATTTCTGTCTGGGTCTTACAAAGTGCCTGACACATAGTGGGTGGCTGATGACTATCCTCCAGTGACTAATTAAACAGAAAGAAATAGCAACAATAAAAACACCCAGACATGCAGTAACATAAAAGCCCAAATATATCACACCTAATATTTTAAACTTCATAAGCTTCCAGAAGACTGTACAAAAAAATGTCATTTGTCATAGGAAACTGATAATAATCCCCACCATCCCACTTCCTCTCCTCACTTCACTATAAAACGAAACCAGCACAGAACTGAACCTAACAGACATATGCGAACATTTTTTTGCACAAAATGTAAACGTCTACTCAGAACGTACTACTCCTAATTTGACAATATATAGCAGCAGTACAATCCTTTTGTGGTTAAAACATGTGTCTGTTGAACATATGCTTCCTCAGCACCTACTGTGTGCCAGGCTCTGTTCTGGGCACTGGAGTAGTACAGTGAGCCAGAAAACATCCCCCATCCTTACACACCCACAAAGAGGAGAATATAAGAAACTTCAGTATGTAATGTGTAAAATAATGGCAAGACCTCAGGGAAAAATAAAGCAGAGAGTGGCTAGAGAGCGTCTTTCTGTTGTTGGGAGAGGGTGTGTGGCTGATGGGCACAGAGAGCACCCAGGCAGGCCCCCAAGTGGGGAGTGAGTGGAGAGGGTACAGAAAAGCAGAGGAGGCCAGTGGGATGGTCACAAGGGGTACAGTCAGGCCTTTAGAGGACATTTTAAGGACTTTGTTTTTATCCTAAATTAGATAGAAAACATTGAAGGGGGAGAAACATTTTCTTAAATCTAATAGGTTTTGGTTGTGTTGAGAACAGACAGTAGGATGGCAGATCTAGAGCAGAGACACCAGCAATCCCTAAAAGACTCCTACAGCAATAACTTCACCAAGTTGTGCCGGTGCCTCGGACCAGAGTGGTTTCCATGGAGATGATGAGATGGGGTCAGTTCTGAATGCACCTGAAAGGTAGTACAGACAGGAATGGAAAGCAGACTGGTATAGAGTCTGAGAAAATAATGATGTAAAGGATGACTCCAAGGTTTTTGGCTTGAGCAACTGGAAGATGCAGCTCTCATTTTTAGGTGGGGAGGCATACAGGCGTCTCAGTCTCCAGGAAAGCTGAAGACTTGCAAAATACTGCTTTTTTAATCTCTTCTGAGATTTAGGCTGATGGTGGGCATCCCATTTATGGGCGGGTCCTGAAGCCCCTAATCTGGAAGCTGAAATGAAATCAGTGCAGAAGTGAACTTGGCATGATGGGCATGAGAGCTCACCATTTAATAATGACTTTGCATTCTGTCTAAATGAGCTGATTGTTGTTTGTTTATTTCTACCAGCATAGCTGCTGGGTTTCTGTGACTGGCTTTTAGTCCCTGGCCGGCCATGAGGCAGGTATGAGTCCATAGTGGGGGAACATCCCCCAGCTGTCCATCAAGTCCTTGAGTCGCCCCCACGAGGACGGTGGTAGCAGGGATGTCAAGCACTGATGCCTCTCTAAAGACTGTGGCCTGGCCTGCGGGTGTCATTTCATTAAGGAGAATTACCTGCATAAATGAATCATATTAACAGTTTGAAATCACAAAAGCTTGATACTTTATTCCTGGGAGAACTTCAGAAAAACAGGCATGTTTTGGAAATACTAAAAAGGACTGTATCTTCGGAAACTGTGCCACATTACTTTCACACAATCTACTTTGTGTGCATCCAGAAACACATTTCTTTGGCCTAGATGTACTCTTGTGAAATGGAAACTCTTTGCCTCTGTATCATTTCTTTTCATTGAAGTATAGTTGATATACAACATTACTTTCAGGTGTACAACACAATGATACGACAATTATATACATAACTAAATGCTCACCATGGTAAAGGTAGGTAGGTGCCTTCTGTCACCATGCAAAGATGTTACAATATTACAGACCATATTCCCTATGCTGTCGTGTATACCTCCATGACTGATTTATTTTACAACTGGAATTTTGTTCCTTTTTATCCTCTTCACCCATTTCACCCATCCCCCTCCTTCTCCCCAAGCACAGCCCTCAGTTTGTTCTCTGTATTTATGAGTCTATTTCTGTTTGTTTGTTTTATTTTTTAGATTCCACATATATATGAAGTCGTATGGTGTTTGTCTTTCTCTGCCTGGCTTATTTCGCCTAGCATAATGCCCTATTTATCATTTTGGCCACAATACATTCCTGTTAGTAGATAATTTATGAGTCCTAGCTTTTTACTTTCAAATCTCACCTTAGATCTCCTTTTATTCTTCAGAATGTACAGGATAGAAGAAAATTAAGTTTTGATTACATAAATTCCACTGCTTCTTGATAATGACCAAAATGAGATTGAAAACCCATGCATGGTGCTTCGGTTTCCTGCAGGACTTGCTGTAATTCCGAGGGACTGGGGTGATCTCCCGCCTGGGTGCCCATCCTCTCGCCTGTGAGTCTTCTCCCATCTGCTTACGTCACCAGAGCGTGGGACATCCAGGCACATGGTTAGGTTAGAATGCACGTCCCCAGCAGATAAGGTTATGTTAGCATTGCAGCAGATGGCCCTCAAATATCAGAAAGTCAAACGCAGCGGAAATATATTTTAGCTCTGTGATAGTCCCACCGATAGTTACTGATCATTGGTGGGACAAGAGCGTGGCAGGACCCGGGCTGATGGAGGCTCTCCTGTCACCAGCCTGTTTTCCTGAGACCCACTGGGCACTGACATCTATGGGCGGGAATGTTCGGAAAAAAACAGGCCTGTTTTTAACCATTTCAGCTGTAAGGGACATGTTTTCTTGGTGAAAACCTCTACATCATTCTTCCTTAAGTAAAGGGAGTGTCCAGATATGGCTGGAGGGGGAGGTATTGGGGGTCATGGAGGAGAAGTGAAAGGGCACTGTCTGTGTCAGGGCAGTGGGGCAGGTGGGTGGGAGGGGGCCGGGCAGTTACAATTTTGCCTGATAACTCATTTACTCCCATTTACTATACTCTTAGTGAATTCTCATAAATCTTTCATTCTGGAGCTATTCCCAGATGAGAAAACTGTGTTACCTGTGTTTTAGAGTTTGGGTAACTACAAAATATATCCTTTATCAGACTTAACATCACCATTCCTCAATCAACTAAGTGCAGGTTAAGAAAAAGAAAAAAAACAGCTGACATTCATTAAGAATGACTTTGAACCTGGAAAGAATTTGTGTAAGAGCAATGAGAAGGTGAATTAAAGAGCTGGTTTGTAAAGCCACCTCAGGGCTTTCTAAATTCTTCCCCAGCTGGTGGAACTTTTCTGCCTTCTTCACTGCCTCTCTCCTCAAGTACCTGCACAGGTGACAGCCCTGTGGGCCCACAGCTAAGGTGACCCAGTTCAAGGGTAGACAGCATTTACTCTGTGCATTCTTCATAGTTTTTCTCTCTTCTGGCTTTATAACCCTTCTATTACAGCCACAGACTGATAATCATGATCAGAATGTATCCTCTGTTCCCTAGTTCAGCAAGATATGTGTAGGGGCTGGAGTTCTCTTTGTGAGGTGCCGGAGAGAACAAGGCAGCCTGGCCTCATTGCTGGGGCTGCAGGCCGTGTGATGTCCTGTGGTCACAGGTCTTAGGCATCACTTGTTTATGTTCTAGACACAGCACACACACTGAGCACCAGACATCAAATCTGCTGGGCCACTCACAACAGCACCTTTACTTCTCACCTCTCTCCAGGTGTGTCAAGAGTCTGGGGCAGAGAAAGACAAATAAAATGTAGGCATTTGAATGAGGTATAGAAATTCCTTCTTGGATATCTAGAAAGTCTAAGTGGAGGCAGAATAAAACTTTGGTTTTATCTGTGGAGGGTAGGTTATTTTTGTAGTCCAAATAACAGGTTAACTTTGGAAGCTCATTTTTAATCCCACATCACCATTTTTAAACAGAAGTCCTTTATATGAAAATAATAAGAAATATATTACAAATTTCAAATTTGTAATTTAAACGTGGCTTTCAAAAGCAGTCTATAGAAATGTTTCCAGGTTAGTCCTGGGATTGTCATGCATAAAACTGTCAAGTCATTTTCATACATGGGTCCCTTGGTTCCTCCTCAGCTGGTCCAAAATGCCACACTTTCTGAGGTCTTGGTTTTGCTCGTCCAGGTCTCCAGGTCTGCTGTTGCCCTTGAGCTCTGAGCAGCAGTGGGCTTCCTCGTCTTCCGTCTGCCAGCCACTTGGTCTGCCACCCTGCAAAGCCTGGGGTATCAGGGTCAGTGTGGAGTTAAAGCCCACAGTTAGTAAGCGACACTCTTGAGCTTTCTTGCAGATTTTTAATGACTTCTGATGGGCAGTTTAGAGGCCTTTTTTGCCTTTTTCTCTTTTTTTACTTCCAGATATATACTGTTGTACCCATAAGGTCTAACATTATATAAATGACTAGTTTATTTAATGGTTCAATTCTTTAAGTTCAGTAACTAAAACTGTTTACAGAGTCTAAATTCTTTGAGGAAGGTTTATTATTTATCTGGATTAAATAATAAACCCAACCACCAAGTTATACTGTGTAAAGCAAATGTATTATTCTCTTAGATGGCAAGGAAAGGAAACAGCTGGCCAGACAGTTATCATTTGTTGAGGGGAAGAAGACATTTGACAAGATGGGCTAGGCCTTTGTTTCCATGTTTCAATTTAAAGGAATTAATAATCAGCAGCAAAGTAATGCCTCACTTTGAAGGTTTCCCAAGGGTTGAATAAGGTAATAGATGTTGACCGTTGCCTCTTAGGGGCCGTTTCCGTCCTCTGACCTCTCCTGCGTCGGGGTCCTCTGCTCTTCACACCACTCCCAGGCCACCCTGGAGCCCCGCCCACAGGGGCCTCACTGCCTCGGCAGCACGACCTTAGTGGCCTGCCTCCTGCCCCTCCTCATACCCCATAATCTGGGGGCTCTCTGGGGATGGCTGTTGGGCAGGCAACCATGTGGCCTGCCAAGAACACCTGATTTTTTTAGAAATGGGAATGATGTAAAGGTCATAAGACTTGAGAACTTGAGAATGACCAGAGGAATCACGCCACTGTCGGGGTTTCACAGCACTGAAGCTGAGGGACTGCCTAGGGAGGGAATGAAAGATGGAGGAATCTCCACACTGAATTCTGCCACATGGCCTAGTTGGGCATGGAAACTTGTATGCCTTGAGCACATACCCAAATATCAAATCCTTTTTACTTCACACATTCCTCGCAACAGTCTGTGAGGTCAGAGTGACCACTTTACAGGTGAGAAGCTTGAGAGCTGGAGATGGAGGTGGCTTGCCAAGGAATATGCAGCAAATACGCAATTAAAAGGAGGTGGGTCTGGCTGCAGAGTGCACGCTGTCATGCGGCCTCCCAGCAGCATGGCATTTATGAAGCACCAGGCGTTTGAGCAATTGTACAACAGAGTCAGGAGGAATTTCAGGCTGATTTTAGGTTGCCCTGAATTTTAGAACTCTTGAATTCTTGGGCTTTACAAGAGTTTTTACATCATATATGTAACAGATACATATGTAACAGATCCATAGGTGCTGTAGGGTAACTCTACATTAGGATAACAGCACTGATGTTAGAAAACAAAATTCTTATGAAACTAGTTTCAAGGAGAAAAAATAAGTATCAATACAAATTAGAATATGGAGGAAAGGTCTCCAGTAGTTCATGATATGGAAGCACACATTTCCTCTGGGCAGAGGATCTAAACCACCTGCTGAATCAAGGTAGAAATCCTCAGATGGACCTAGGAATGCATGAGATAGTGTAAATTTCTTGAACTCTGACACAAATCAAGACCTAAAACTATCTCTCTTGTAGGAACACAATCATGTAAAAGCTCCCTTTAAGCATGTGTCCCTAGCCGACTACTACCAGAGGGTAGACTGGAGTGATTTCTACATCCCACTTGCTGTGCATCCATCATGACCTTTGTGCCTTTGGTCCACTGCTTTGTTGACACATGAAGTCAACAGGAATACGGCTCTTGCAGGATTGATTACCTCTACAGTATTTCCTTTGGTACAATATCTCTGCTTTCATCAATGGCACAACTAATTTGGTTATGTTAGGGACCTGGCTAAAGAAGTTACTTAAATATTTAAAAGGGAAATGTTGATTCCTGTTGTTAAAGCACATAAAAAACTAAAGAATTACTAAGATATCTCTAAGGTAATGCCAAATTAATAATTGATGGAGAATGAGCCCTATAAAAAAGTGAGCAGAGAATCGGGGTAGATTAAACTATTCTCCAGCCAAGTCAGACATTTTGACCACCAGCCAGGCCAGCCGATGGGGCATGCTTGTGCTTTCTCTCAGCACACTGACCTTCCTCAGAGAATTCTACCATGGTTTTAGGTTAGTGGAATCACAGAAA
Organism: Manis javanica; assembly: GCF_040802235.1. Taxonomy (NCBI): domain Eukaryota; kingdom Metazoa; phylum Chordata; class Mammalia; order Pholidota; family Manidae; genus Manis; species Manis javanica. The sequence continues at coordinate 145,095,619 of NC_133156.1, forward strand.
AAGTTTATTGGGAGGGGGATGGCATTTCTCCTGTGAAGGAAGTAACTACCCAAGAAGCCACTTTACCTTTATAATAAATTTGGGTCAATTTTATATTATAAAGATTCAAGGCAATACCTTGGCAATAGTTGGAGCTACTGGCTGAAGCTATATGAAATGTAAGCTATGGAAGAATTAAATATTTTAATCTAACTCTTCAGTGAGTTGCTTCATTTAAAAAAAAATAAGGACAACCATTACACTGCTGTGAATTCACCTCCAGACCTTAGTCAAATTATGACAATTGTCCCACGAATGCCCAATTCCTGGTTGGAATCCTGTCTAGGAGCCACCCAGCATTTTGTTTCATGTCTTCTTGGTCTCCTCCTGACATTTGAGAGAGACCTTCAGACCCTGGACACATTTAAGGGGTAATTTTGTTTTATTTCTTGTGGGAGATGCAGGTTAAGTACTCAGGTCTGTCACATCAGGAAATCTGGGGCTCTGGTCTCAGCCCTCTAAGGTGAGGTATTCTATAATCCATTTCATCTCTATGAACCCAAGTTTATATCATTTCTTCAAATGATGGAGTTAGACAATTGTAAAGGTTTTCTAACTTTTTACCACCAAGAAAAATTTTTTATTATTTGTATTTTCTACCCTGAAAAGATTTGTTCTATTATCCAAACTGAGGTACTTCTGTAATCAAAATGTAATAATACCTCTAAGTAGTGGTATGTCCCTTATCAGACATGCAAAGAATAATGCATATTGGATAGAGTGACCATATATGTTCGGAGAAAGAGAAATTAATGACCACATAGGAAATGTAGTCATTTCAGAACTTCCTGAAATATGAACTCAAAGCTTAGTAAGCAATTCAGTTTGATTATCTATTGATGGAGAGTTTAGGGGGAAAAAAAGTGAATTATGTCTTCTTCTGAATGTTGTTTATGTGCTCATGCAACTACCTACATGGAATTAAAAATGCATGAAAATTACAGGCTTTGAAAGTATCACAGCTTTCTTCTGCCTTGAGTAGATTTCTGTGTTTAACATGCCTTTAAGAACATGGTTTTGAAAGTTAGTAACAGAATTCTCCTTTTAAAGATATAAGATGCATAAGTCACTTTACATTTTATCTTTAAATTTACATTTTTACTGCGTAAGATATACTTTTTGATAACATAAAATTTCACTTTTAATAAATTACATAACAGAGAGATCATGATGACTATTACTGGTACAGTCAGCCTTAAATGCATCTAGTCAAATCCAAAATATCTACTAAACTGTCATCTTTGTTAGAGTCTAGGAAGCTTCTTAGTAGCTTCCATGAATAATATGACCTTGAAACACTTAAAATGCCTGCAAATTCATTTAAAATTCAGGCTGAACTTTTTTTCCTTAGGTAGATTTTCAGGGTCTTAGGAGGAAATGTATTAAAACTTAAAATGATAATTTTAGCATGCAACTTCTGGAAATAAGGATAACTTCAATATAACATATTTTATGTTATATGGCTCTTAAGGGTACAATAAATCATATGTAACCTAGAAGTATTATAAATCATAATATATTTATTTACATAATTCATTATATTTTTAGTAACTACTTTAAATCTTACATAAAGTTAGACTTATAAAGAAATTTTGAGTTCTATATAATCACCCCACTATCACTCATATTTTTCAGTGGGGTAATCTAAGGTCCAGGAGATGCAGTGATGTGCTAAACACCACAGGGCTTCTCTTCACTGTGGCAAACTTGGCCCCACACCTCAGTTACTTTGATGTCCCAGTCAGCATTCATGGGAAGGAATTGGTGGATATTTTCTTATTAACCTCGAGCACAACAGACAGAATGTATTAATAAATCGATCAGCTATGGGGAAAACTGCATGTTGCCTTAATGGAAATGATGGAAAATATTTCATGTGAGCCAAACTCTTCTCTGAAGAAAATAAAACAAGATATAAGTTGATTGCAGAAAAAAATGAATGATAGAAGTAGAAATAAGTCACTGATTTTTTTTCCTCTTTCTGGGAATATATCCAATAAGAATAATGCAACCTGCAAGTGGTGGTTTGGCTAAAATCCAGCAAGTCTTGAAGGGAAATGAGCAGGAGATCCCTAAGCACTCTTACCTTCCCAGCTGTGATCCCGAAGAAGGAAAAAAATGGTCAACAAGAGAGTGACAGCCTTTCATTGACTTAGTTTCATAACTTCTGTAAAATCTTAAGTAATCTGAAACTAATGAAGAAAGTTCTGAAGAGAGAAGCATAATACACTTCCTTATATAATGAACAGAATATTGCATTCTTTTGTTTCGTCAAAGAAATAGCATATAATAGCCTGTTACTCCACAGATCAGGTTTCTGGTGTGCAATCCCCAGACTGGCAGCATTAACATCGCTTGGGGGCTTGCTGGAATTTGTGGACCCCAGCCCAGGCCTACTGAATCTGAAATTCAGGGCACAGTGCCAGCAATCCAAGTTTTAACAAGCCCTCCAGGAGCCTAGTGCCCTCTAACATTTGAGAACTACTGCCTTAAATCATGCCCATATGTCTATTTAAGCTTTCTGAAGGCTTATTTTGTAAAATGAAAATAATATCGTGCAGCTGGATTTCATGCATTTAGAATCCACAATGCCAGTGGTTTTCTGCTTTCCTAATTACAGGGAGCTATGAAGCACATGGACAGCTAACACCTTCCTCACCATGGGAGCACTGGCATTTCTGTAGTGATGCCCTAAGAAAATTCTAAGGCCATAAAGAAAATGGGTGCAGGACACTACAAGGGGTAAACCACGAAATCATCCCATTGTCCAGAATGAAGAGGCTCCGTGGCTTTTCTGTGAGTGTCAATCTCCCCACTAAGAAGTGGTGCAGGAGGGAGATAATTTCAATCCAGTACAGACCACAGTGACTTGAATCCAAAGGTGTTTGTAGGTAACAGGCCCAGGGTTTATGTGAACAGAGGAATAGCTCTTGCAATGTTTGCCTTACTGACATACAGTTTCAGTCTCTTTCTTACTTAGGATTTGTAATGATTTTCCCCTTAGTCTCCTGTCTGTTAGGAGTCTGAGGTCCTGCTAGTTTCCCTCACTTCTTTCCTGGGAAGCATGCCTTCTTTAGTGTCCCTGTGAAGGAGGCAGATGTCAGATACTTGACCAAACTAAGACAGAGAGGGAGTAAAAAGACACCTACACTTTCCTTCTTCCTCCAGATATTAGTTATCCAAATTCCCCAGGGATAATTAATGTATTATGAGCCAGGTTTACCTGTTTATACAATAAATTTAAAAGAAAAAACAACAAAACCCCAAGTATATGTCAGCACTCATCATTACCAGCAGTAAGAAGGGTAAGTGGCAGCTGGGCTACTGGAGCCACCAGAGCAAATGTTACCGTAAGAGCCACTAGCTACCAGGGAGGAAGGCCACCAAGAAGCAAGGGTACCCTGGGAAGGGGGCTGCACAGAGGTGCAAGAGCCAGATCTGCAGGATGAGGAAGGGAGACAAGTTGTCTTTCTCCTCCTGCCTCCCACACATCCAAATGCTTTTGCAAAGCAGTTCTTTGAATACAGGATTCCATTTCTTTCTATTCAGATCTGTAATCTTCCTGCAAGGTTCATGTGACCAAATCACTGGCAGCTTTGACTCTGCACAGGTAACTTGGGACCTCAGGAAAAGCCACCACTCTGAATTCAGATAAGGCAAATAAATCCCTGGGCAGAATTCTAGAAACACAGTGTATCAGTCTAAGTTCTCCAGAGAAACAGAACTGAGACAAGATAGATAAATGATAGATAGATGGTAGATTGATAGTGATGATAGATTGATAGAGAGAGAGATTAATTTTAAGGAATTGGATTATATAGTATTGGGGGCTGGCTAGTCCATAATCTGGGGGCAGGCTGGCAAACTGCATACTCAGGCAAGAGTTGATCTTGCAGTCTTGTGTCTGAAATCCACAGGACAGGCCATCAGATGGGAAACACAGGCAGGATTTCCGTTACATCCTTGAGTTCAAATCCTTCAAGAGGAAACCTCAGGTTTTGCTCTGAAGACCTTCAACTAATTAGATGACATCCACCACATTATCAAGGGTAATTTCCTTTATTTAAATCAACTGACTTGAAATGCTAATCGTATCTACAAAATACCTTCACAGCAATGTCTAGACTAGCGTGTGGCCAAACAGCTGAGCACCACAGCCTAGCAGTGTTTATGCATAAAATGAACCATCACACACAGTCAGATCTTCTGGCACTTTCCTCTTCCTTGGAAGCCACACTGCAAGATAGTGTTGAATACATCCCCTGGTGTTCCTTCAGTAGAAAGGGGTCCCACTGTGATAAACACAGGGTAAGTAGGGTTTGCATCAATATTATGCATGCAGAGAGGCCGTCCTTGCTATCCTCCATCTGACAGCAGTCTGCAATTAATTACTTCAAGATTTTCTTATGCTTCAGCAATTGCTTAAAAATTATGCTGTATTTCATACAGTTGTGTGCCTTGAGTTTGACACATTTCTGTTTTTACTGAAGTGTCTGGTTACTATCAATTTTTTTCTTTTGGCAGAAAAAAATCATTTTCAGGAAATTCTTTATATCTTTTCATTCTTATATTTCAATCCTTTCTTTCAAAGCATTTTAATTTTCTTTTTAGAATTTGTATTGTTAATGGAACTAGTTTATTCATGTTTGAAACACAGTTTCTTCATTTATGATTTTTTCACTGTAATTACCTGTTTTCTCTGTGGTATTTACCTTTACCATAAACTCATGGTACTTTAACATTTCAGTGGTGCTGTTGTCTCTATGGAGTGTTCCCTCCCCCACCTTCTCCCTACAGTGTCCTGAGCAGTAAACTGTACACCCTAATCAGGTTGGCTGCTTTTTAGGCCAACTTTTTTTTCCTTTAATATTACAGATTTCCTGTACTTTTCTTATATACCACAGTAGTGATTTCCTGATTTTCCTTTCTTTTTCATTTTCTTTCAGTGAGCACTTCCTTATTTACTTGGAGTACATCCTTAAGTGACTTTGTAAGAAAGGAAACACTCAGTTACTATCTATTTGAAAATGTTTCTGCTCCTCCCTTGTGCCACAGTTTGCCTACCTGGTTCTCAGATGGAAAACCTGGCCTCTCAGATCTCTTGTCGTCAGTTGACAGTCAGTGTTTCTACAAGGAAGTACAGTAAACATCTTAAAAATAATTTTACTATATGTGAAATTTTAAGGAATGTATCTATTTTGGAATCCAGGGAAGATGGATTTGTCCCATTTGGAATTTTACCATTTTATAAAATGCCCAAATCAAAGGCAAAATTGTTACAGTCTGTAAGTAACAAAGACAATATACCACCTTTCAGAATGATGCATTTCCAGCTGATGGATTCACACGATTATATATAGATACAAGCCTCTGACAGTTTCACAGTCTTCCCATTTAGCTGTACCTCACAGTTTGCAAACTGAGCTATAAATGTGTAACTCCAGGAAGGGGAAATCCCAGGGCAAAATATCTTTGAAACCGAGTCAATCAAAGGGAGAAATAAAGTTTAAGAAATCCATTCATTGCTTACAAGCAGTCATCGGGTATCTCTCTCGAACTGGCTGCCACATCAGAGCCAAAAACTCCACCCCACCTCTCCTGTCCTTTGCTGACCCTTGTAATTACCTATTGATAGGGAAATGACTACCCCTTTCCACCCCTTGGGAACACCTGTAGATATGGAGATACACTAAAGCCAGGCAAGACATTCTGAAAATTCTGCAATTTTACCCACAGACCACTCCTCCAGAAATCTTGCCTCACAATCTAATCATTCCCCATCTTCCACAATGGCCCCTGTGTGAGAAAACTGGAGCATTGTAAGCAGACTGATAACATAAAATCATGATAATTCTCAAGCTGGAGTATTCAGCTAGGTTCAAAGATCTATGTACATTAAGTCCATAGCTCACCCATTCCACAGGCAGGCAGTAGCTGAACAGCTAGGGAGTTCAGAGCAATCATCATGCAGCAGCTGCAGCCAGGGGTGCATCCAGGACACAGGGACTGCAGAAGAAAATAACCTTAAGGGTGATAAGGTACATGTTTTAATGACACCAGCATAATCTTGTCTATCAGGTAGAATGCATGTAAGACAGTGCTCCTGTGATAGGACAGTGGCAGGAATGGGATCTCATCCTGGTCTAGTATATCAGACTTTCACCCTCCTCCCTGTGGGAGATACAGATGGTAAATATATAGGGCTATGGGAGGTACATATAAAAGTAAAACAAAACTTCCCCGTAAGATACTCTTACCTCCCAGACATTTTGGGTACACTACCATGATCTTTGCGGGTCACTCTGCTGTTACTCCAAGAATACACATGAAGCCAGCTTCCAGGCCTTTTCCCCAAGGTACCAGAAGGGCCAGCCATCACTAGCCCATGGGTCAAAATGTCCAGGGACATGTCCACTCAACAGTGTCTGCAGGGCTTAATGGTATAGGGGCTGGCAACAAGATGTTGCTCTATTGACCATATCCTGACTTCAATAACTCCTCTTTGGTTTGCACAAACAGTTGTATAGGAGAGGCAGCAATGTGTGTTAGCATATCCACAGGGCTCAAGGCTCCTTTAAAGGGCTTCTCATTCAAATGGCGTAGCACTGTCCATAAGCAAATTGACCAGCCACATGGTATCCCATTGGTGTCTGACTTCAGGCCAGATATCAACAAACCATTGTGCCTCTCTATCATGCCTGTTCTGGTAGAGTTATAGGGTACATGAAACTTCCACTTTATTCCTTGCTGCACCCATTCTTGTAATGCATGTCCAATAAAGTGAGTGCCTTGATTGCTCTCAATCACCTGCAGCCAGCCTGCAAAAGAGATGCTCTAGGCCCCTCTGCAACCAACAGGCCAGTAGCTGTGTCCACACAAGTCATGACATACCGATATCCTTCTGATATGGGCAGAGGGTCAATATAGTCTATCTGACACCTGACAAGGGGTACTGGCCCCTTTACTTTTGTCCTATGTTGCTGTGGGACTCGTTGTAAGTCCCTCTTAGAGCACACAGGCATTCCTTCCGGGCTCTGCTGACTTCTTCAAAGGTCAACAGCAAGCCCCACTGACGGGCTACAGCCACATGGTCTTTTGCCCTGTGTGCAACAAATGCTGATATAACCACTAGGCTACATCAGAGTCAGGCTTTCCTTCTGCCAACGCACCTGGGCCAATGTGTCTGCATCATCATTCCCTGGGGATACCAAAGGCAAATGGCCAGTCACATGATATATAGTAACAGTCAGTCTGACCAGAGGCCCACAGGTCTTGCTACAACTCTTGCCACCAAAGGGGCTGGTGATCAACCATCCAGTTGGCATGGTACCATGTCAATAGCCACAGGGTCAGGCCCTGATGGACAGCCCAGCTGTCAGTGCACACAACTATAGGGGAAGGCTCCTGGCTGATCACAAACCGTACTGTCTGCAACTCAGCTCATTGGCTGCTCCTCTCCTCTCCATCATCCATCCATATTGTCTCAGTCTTAGGGTGGAAAGCCACAGCCCTCCACTTCAGGGGCTGCCCATGACTGGAGCTGTCTTTATACCAAGCCTCTTCAGGTATAAGGGCTTTTCCCTCCTGATAAGGACTCTCAGCTACCAATGGCTCAAAAGCAAGTTCTTCCTGATTTCCACCAGTATAGGTCACTGGCCCCAATAAGCATTGGAGTTCTCCACTTAAAGGGCACTATGCTGCTGTAAATATGCTCCCCATTTGACCACTGTAGGCATCTGTGCCATGCCATTCCATGGCCTTTTGGTCCAGTCTTACACCCACTCCACAATGGTGGTTATTACCTTGGTCAGAGCTGTTCCAGTGATGTGCTCCCTAGCCAGCAAAGTGTGGTACACAGTAGCTGGTTGCTTCTCTATCAGGATGTACCAGATCTCTGCTCCTTTCCATAGTTGTGACCAGAAAACAATAGTGTGGCATGTCTGTTCAAGCCACTGCCAAAGACCCCATCCATAACCATCTTTGGTTATACGAACAGCAGCTCACAGGGCATTGATGAGTCCATTATACTCAAGGCCTGTATGAATGCTCACTTAGCAGTAGTAAAAGCAAATGTCTCATTCCAGTCCCACCTGATGCCCTTTCATACCAACTGGGCTTCAGAATTTGTGCCACTTGTGGGATAGACACTCTTCAGTACCTCAAAAGGCCCCAAAACTCTTGTAATACTACTGCCATAGTGGTAGGGGTAGGGAAAGCCTGGACCCTGTCTATGACTGTTTCAGAAATAACTTAATTTTACTCAACCAGACAACCCCCAAGAATTTTACAGACAAACCAGGTCCCTGAACCTTGGTGCTGTTCACAGCCTATCCTTTCTCCTGTAGATGTTACAGCCATCTAGGAACTGCCCCTTCTAAATCTACAAGAGAATCAGATGTGAGCATAATATCATCAACATAGTGATACAGCCGTGCCATTTGTGGTTTCGTCCATGTGGCCAAGTTATGGGCTACAAGTCCATGAAAGATGGTGGGACTGTAGAGGTATCCCTGTGGAAGGACAATGAATGTCCACTGATGGCCTTCCCATGTGAAGGCAAACTGTTCCTGACTTTCCTGTGCTATGTCAATAGAGAAAAAGGCATTAGCAAGGTACACAATATAATGATATGTCCCCAATTCATGGCTTAGTGTGTCCATAAGGGCTGCTATTGAGGGGACAGCAGCATGCAAAGACGTGTGACTTTATTCAATTCCCTATTGTCCATGGTCATATACCAGGAGCTGTCTGACTTTTTCACTGGCCACACTAGGGAATTAAAAGGACTATGAGTGGGCTTTATGATGCCCACCTTCTCCAACTCCTATAGAGTTTCTCCAGTTTCTTTGTGCCCTCAGGAAATTCATACTGCTTAGTGTTTGTAACTCGCCTAGGTACAGGCAGAGCTACAGGTGGGTGCCTAGCACGTCCCCTCAATACTACCTTTACCACAAGTACCCTCAGTCTGAACTCATCTGCAGCGGTCTGTAACCACAGGCCCTGCAGGATATCTACCCCCAAAATATATTCAGGGATGGGAGAAATGTACACAGCTTACTCCTTTGGGGGTAAATGCCCTACTCCCAGTGGGATTTGGGCTTTCTTCTCTCTAATTGCCTTACCCCCATAGCCATCTGTCACAGCAAGAGTCCCAGGAAAATGCTTAGGGTTGCCATAAATAAGAGAACATTCATCTCCTGAGACCACCAGTGCCAGGACACACTGTACATTCACAGGGGACCAATGAATTGCTAATTCTATATGTGGCCTCTGGTCCCCACCATGAATCCCAGTGTGGGAACTTTGACCAACCCTCAGTTGAACCACGATGCCCAATTGTTCTTCTGTGGGGGTGAGGGCCCAGTGAATCCTGAGTACTGTCCCCCAGGAAGTTTTGCAGGGATACAGGCTGAACGTGGGTCTTTGCCTCTGGTTTCCATGTCCTGGACCTCAGCAGCTACAACTGCTGCTCTGGCTTTAATTGGTGCCACAGTTCTAACAAGATCCTATTGGGCTGCCCATCAAGTTTTCTTCCACTACCACAGCCTTTATCAAATCAACCCACATCTGGGTCCTCAAGACTTTCCTGAGGCCTTTGCACCTCTCCTTTCAGTCATAGCCCGTTCTTTCTTCTGTGCCCTTATTGTTTCAACCTCCCCCAGATCTGCCAAAGTACAAGTAGCCTCATATATGGGTTGCCTTATGTGGGGGGCAAGAGTAGTCACTAGGGACCCAAAGAAAAGTGTAGGAGCTATCTTTAGCACCAGATTTCTCATTCCTACAGTGAACAACTCCTCATCAGGGCCCTGAGGGTCCATATTATAGATGATATTTTTCATGTCCAACTTCCATAACACCTGTTGCAGTTCTGCATACGTTTTCCAGCTAGTGGGTAAGTATAGTAAATCACCCTGATTAGGCAAAACTGCCCTGATGGAGGCTGTCAGGCAATCCAGAAGTGCCAATCCTCAAGATTCCCTGAGGTGCAACAGGCACTTTACAGCCATTGCCGGAGGGAAAGGTGAGTCATTCAGGAAGCCAGTCTACTCATTTCAGAACCCGACATAACAACGTTTTCCACCCCCATTTCTTAAAAACATAAATGCCATGTAGGCAGAGGTTCCAATGGCTTCTGCCTATACCAGATGCTCATGTCCACCAGCTCTTCCTGCGTATAGGGATGGAGCATGGAGTGCTCTACTACCTGGGGAAGGGTTGGCTCCTCCCTCTGGGGATCATGTGGTTGTTTTGTTTTTATTTTTTTAATTGCAGCTGGGTAGGCCTTTAATACAGGAGAGGCTGGTGTCTCAGGCTGTGGCCTTGGCAACAGATCGGCCCTTGGTCCCACCTCCTCGTCCTCTCCCAACACTCCTCCACTATCTCTGGGGCTGAAGGCACCTCTATTTCCTCCCCCTCCCCTATAACCTTCTAAGGTTTCTCCTGCTGCCTCCCCCCTTGCCTCTGTTAAGGAATCTTCCAGGTGTGTGACCCATCTTCCAAATAACTCTCTCTCTCTCCTTAAGGGCATCCCATAGGTCATCACCCAGCTCCTCCAAGCGATGCTGAAGTCTGTTTTGATGAAAAAACATCCTGCAGTGCCAGCTGCTTCATGATCACTCAGGGCCTCTAAGCCGTCTTCTATCTCACGGAGGGCTAATTCTGCAGCTTCTGGTGTTTGCACCCTTCATCAATTCTGGGGAAGGCCCCACCCCTCTTTGAGATGCTTTACCTTAAGCCCCACAGTAGGAGGCTCCTGGGTGAAACTGCACCCTCTACTGCTGCAGCCACTGGGGTTTCCCCACTATCCACAGGGGATTTCAGGGCATCTCTCCACCATCACTAGGGGCAGCCTGCCCAAGCACACCCATGTAGACAGATTTTGGGTTCAGAGGTCCTGCCGACTTCTGCCAGATGTAATTGCAGGGTGGGGAAATTCCAGGGCAAAATACCTCTTTGAAACTGAAATCAGTCAAAGGTAAAAGTAAAGTTTAAGAAACCTGTTTATTGTTTACAAGCAGTCGTCCCACATCTCTCTCAACTGGGCTGCCACAACAGAGCCAAAAATTCACCCACCTCTCCAGCCCCTTTCTGGCCCTTGTAATTTCCTATTGATATGGAGATGGACTACTTCTCTCCACCCCTTGGAAACACCTATTTATATGGAGATGCACTAAAGCCAGGTGAGACATTCTGGAAATAATGCAATTTTTCCCACAACATGATTATAAATTATTTTGTATTACTCCTTTCACAGCAATTAAGACATTATATTGATTTTTTAAATTGTCCAAAGATAATTTTCCTTTTGATACATTTATTTTTAGTATAATTAAAGGAAAATTACAAAATATTTGTTCTGATCAGAAATTCTTGGGTCTGATAGGATTGTGAGTCAGTTGTTTGACATGGACGTACAATATACCCCTCCCTCTCTGCCTTTCTGCATCTTTCCATCTTCTTGGCATTTGTCCAGTTCTTTTGTCTGCTGCAATCTCCCTTCCAGACTTCTTCATTATTTTGACTTTGTGCCTTTTATAAATCCCTGTCCTATCATCATTTACACAATCCCAGGATACTTGGTTGCTTCAGGGAAGGTCACAGTTCATGAAGCCGATTTTCTGCACTTGCCAGTTCAAGCAGATGCAGGGAAATAAAAAATACACACATTTTCCACAAGCAAATGTTCATGTGCTTTCTTTCAAAGAATCCCTTGCAGCTGGATTATTTAGTTTTGAGCCTTACTTCCTCTTCAGCATAGGAGTAGTTATAAAACTCCATAGTGCCACCACTACCAAAGAAGATCAGAAATAGAGCTAATCCAATAGGATCCCACAGGTGACTTTAAGGAAGGATTACATAACTTTTAGAAAACAAGGATAGCTTGGATCTTACTACAAGGATTGTATCAGCATTTCACAAACCTTTGTTTTTCATGGTATAAAAAGTAGAAATTGTACTGCCACCATCATAAAACATAATGGATGGTTTTAGGGGGGAATTTGCAAGAGAGAGTAATATAGCATCCCATCAAATTGTGAGGGGTTTTTAATTTAGCTTTACATAATTTATTTACAGAGATTTACTGGTTCCCTTTGGGGTTGTATGAATTCCTTTGTGTTCCCTTGAATTCAAAGTCAAATATGCAATGTGAAAAACACTCTCAGATCTTTCCTTTTTACATTAGCAACCAAAGGGTTACATCAAAAACAATGACATGCACACATATGCACCTGCACCAAACTGATGCGTTTAAACTGCTGCTGCCTCCATAGAAATTCCTCTTTACTTTCTCTTTTTACTTACCTGATACCTGGGACTAGACCTCAAGCCTAAAGTGATTATAAGCTCTCACCTGCGAAATGTAGACAAAATTGTGTTTGTTAAAAGTATTTCAAGATACAGAAGAAATAAATTCATTTTCGTCATTGACCTCTTCTTCATACCCAACTTATATCCTCTCTACTATTGTATTTTTCTCCATTGCTACCCATATCTGATGACAGTCCTTTTATGTTTGATGGGAGGAGCTTTCAGGCTAGCATGGCAAGGCCACAGCTATAAAACGCTTTTCCTAGGAACTCCCTGGTGCACAATAGGCCTTGCACTGGAAATCCTGCCCTGTTATCTCCAGTCCATTTGGGTTCTAGCACTTTCCTGTAAACCTGGAGTGTATTTCAGCCATGACATGGGTTAAATTGGCTTTTGAAGATTGACCTTGGAACAAACCTTCATTTACAATTTTTCTCTTTCTGAGAAAGACATTCTGCATATCAAACAATGACCTTAAAATGCATTTGAGAGTCTAGCTTTCTTGAATATTGAAAGAAATTTACATAATTTACTGCTATAAGACACCCCTTGCTCAGGAGCCAGAGATTCACCCAGAGTCCTACACATTCTGGTGAGGCCTGTCCAGTGCTTGCCCAATGAGAAAGGTTAACCCAAACCAGAAAGCTGGCTTTAGTGTGTTCAGGCATTTCAACCCAACCAAGGAATCATGTTTGCTTTCTTTCGCTATTGTCTGCAGCCAGGACAGTCTCATCAACTTTTACAGCTTCATAAATCTCCTCATCCATTAATTTAGGCTTCATTCATTCTTTGAACACTTCTTGAGTCATCTTATGGACAACTAACATATTGAGAATTCCCAAATCCTTATCCTTGTTCTTCAATGTTCTGCCTCTATCTAGACTGGTGTTCAGAGCCAACTGCTAGAGAACTCCCTTTCCCGATTTGTCTGATATCAGCTCCCACATGCCCAAGGTGGCTTCCTGGCCAGACTTCCTGGGCTCCCAGTCTTGGCTGGAAGTTTCCTGGACATGGCCAGGCTGGAACTTTCAGGGCCCTCTGCCCCCACCCCCTGAGTCAATTCCATTTTTCATTTCAGTGATAGTCCCTCCTTCCCCTCTTTTCACTCCATCTTTCCCTCCTCTTTCTCCTCCTCATCTGCTCTTTATCCAGTCTTGAGCTGCCTCCTCTCTTGCCCAAGGGTTTGCTTAAAGTGCAGACCTGCTGATGCCCATTTGCTACTCTTCCCGGGCCTCGTGGAGGCAGCCGCACTCTAACACAGGTCTTCAGTATCTGGTCCCCCCACCCACGTTACATGTCACACCTCATCTGCTACTCTCTTCCCCTTTACCTCTTACCGCCCACACTCCCTTAGCTTCACCTCCTTCCTGATCCTCTGCCCTGAACTGTATGCTTTGACTATAGATTATGCCATAAATTCAGAATGTTCTTTGTAGTTTCATCCTTCTCTGTTTTTGATAATGCTTCTCTCTCTCCCCTAGAATCAGTTCCCAACCTCTCTGCCTAGCAGATTCATCCCTTTCTGGCCTTCCTCGAATATCCCTCCTCTTGTCCAGCAGATCGCTCGCTCTTCTCTCTGCACTTTTTGCACTTCACTCATATTACAAATGTAAATGCTCTTGAGGGCTTTGGAAGCCCATATTTGGATTCAAAACCTGTTCTTATCCCCTGCCACTACCGTGTCCTCCATCTAAGGCCACATCAACAAATGTGAATACCTCCCTATGTCACATTTCTTTTCAATATCAATACCCCCAAAATACTTTTTGAGTGCCATGGACTAGTTGTCTGATTTGGTTGAAAGGTGAAGTGAATGAAATTTTAGGATATAATGGCAGGTTCTTGTCCATTTGTTTTATTTGTTACAATGTCAGACATGGTAACCGTAAGTCTCTGGTATAGAGAGCCTGGTTCTTTCTCTGAGTAGTTCCCATGAATGTCACTGTGATTACTCATGAGTGTGGGTTGATGCTTTCTCCCTCTGGCATCTAGGGGATACAGCACTTCTGATATATTCCCACATATAATCATCATAAAATTTTCTATTCTCCCTCTTCTTTCCTTCATTGTCCTTTTATTTCTAGTATTTTCTTGTTGGTAGAACCACTGCCTTGTATAGGTGAGAAAAGAAGAGAAAATAATTGTTTCCTGCAAAATTTTCTCATTTATTCATTCATTCAACAAATATGTGTGCAAGACCTACCATGTGCTATTTTTGAGACTTGTGCTGAGAGAAAAGATTATCATGGGTGAGCACCACCACAACCCTCATGGTGCAGGCTCTGGCACCAGGCAGGGAGACATCAGCATGGCTGTCACACAGATACATGGGAGTTACATGTGAACAGTGAGATAAAGAACTTGATACAGTGATCCCAGAAATTACAGTAAGAAGGTTGACTTGGTCAGATGTCTGGGAAGTATTCCTGAGGAAGCCTCACTTGAGCTTAAATAAAATAATAGGATGTGAGAAAGACACAGTGGAAAAGGAAAGCATTTTCAGTTAGAAGAAACAACAAGTGCAAAGGCCCTACAACTGGAACACTGAGAGCCAGAGAGTCCAGGACAGGCAGAGCTGGAGAAGGACATCAGGGCCAGGCTCTGTGGCATCTTTAGAAGTTTTTGTCTTTATTCCAAGAACAATGGGAGACAGTGGCAGTATTTCAGAAAAGGTTATGCCACAGGTGTTTAGAGAATACAACAGAGAGATTAAGGGCAAGCACCTTGTGGTCACACACACCTGGATGTATGTCTGATCATCTGTAACTTAGTTTCCCCATTTGTACAGTGATGCCAGTAGTACCTACTTCATAACGATGGATTGTTGATGAGTTGAAACAATTTGTGCATAGTTCAAAAACACTTTCTTTCACGTAATAAACACTTGATGAAAATTAACCAAATTATTATTTCCAAAAATGGAGCATCACTAAATACAGTGCTTCTTGTATGTCATGGGGTGGAAGGCTGCTTTCCTTCTGTGTAGACCCTAAACTAGTTAAGAATCATCTTAAAATCTCCCATTAGTAGCTAGTACAGAAATAATTGATGGCAAATTAAATATGCTAAACTTATTATTTCTTTTAAATCAGAATTAAAATAGCTTTGTCATATTACGGTAAGTAAAACTTATCCATTAATTCACTGTAACTTGCTGATTTCAACTCTGTAAGCTAGAATCAAAACAACAAAAACCCTTGTTCTAGGTGAGCTTCAGTAACATGAAGGAGGCATGTCAAGGTCAGGCTTACAAAGTCACTGGTACCTGAGAAAAGCCCTGAACCATGAGCTTAATAATAGGAAGCTTTCTTCTTTTTCTTTTTTTCAGTTTCATCACTTGAAAAAACAATATAATATATTGGGCACATAGTTATTTTATGTATCAGGGGTACATATTTATGTATCAATACATAAATCATGTATTTATATATTTTATGTATCATATATTATGTGTATTTATGTTTATACACTCTATATTTGTTTTCTATGTACATTTTTATTAGTGTAATCTTGGTGACTCAGGGGAATTCTAATTGGAGTAAAATTGCTGAAAGTATTTTTAAACCTAATAACAAATGAGTTGCTCCAATTCCAACTAATCATATTCTTGAGTAATGAATGAAGGATAACTTAACTTATGATCAATCACATGCATGTTGGAGGAGAAGTTTTAGCTTTTAAAAATACTAATCTAGCTCTGAAGGGGTCTGTTGTACCCCTGCTCCACACTTTTCATCTGAATCCCAACTTGTGTTTTAATCCTTTTTTTGCCTCTCTCCCTTGGACTGAATTTTAAGGAATGCATCATAGTCTCCTTGACTATTCTCATCTATCATATTTTCTTTTTTTTAATGGCAAATATTAAGAGATAAAACTTTTTATTAGAAAGTAAGGGGAGGTACTCGAAGATTTTATTCTAGTTTCAGGGGCTGTGATGGGGCTTTTCTCACGTACTGGTGACTTTACAAGCCCAGTCTTGACGTGCCTCCTTCAGTTTAGTGAAGCTCACCCAGGACAAGGGTTTTTGTTTGTTGTTTTGACTCTAGCTTATAGATTTTATACTTTATTTTATTAAATATAGATTTTAGGATGCAGGCCAAGATGGCGGCGTGAGTAGAGCAGCAGAAATCTCCCAAAAACACATATATCTATGAAAATATAACAAAGACAACTCTTCCTAAAATAGAGACCAGAGGACACAGGACAACATCCAGACCACATCCACACCTGCGAGAACCCAGCGCCTTGTGAAGGGGGTAAGATACAAGCCCGGGCCCAGCGGGTCCCGAGCGCCCCTCCCCCCAGCTCCCAGCGGGAGGAGAGGAGTCAGCAGGGAGGGAGAGGGAGCCCAGGACTGCTGAACACCCAGCCCCAGCCATCCGGACCAGAGCGCAGACACAGTGCATGCGCGGGGCCCTGTATACTAGGGAAACAGGGCGGCAGGACCAGTGAGCAGGTGCCTGAGGCCAACGCCGGAAAACAAAGAAACGGGAGCGGGCAACTTTTTATTTCCTCTTTTTGGTTTTTTTTTTGGCGAGTGCTTTTTGGAAGTCTTAAAGGGACAGGGACCCCAATACTAGGGAAACAGGGCAGCAAGACTGGTGAGCAAGTGCCTGAGACCAGCGCCTGAGGACAAAGAAAATCATGCATATTTCTTTTTTTTTAATTATTTATTTAATTTTTTGTTGTTGCTGCTGTTGTTTTCGTTTAGAGACTGCTTTTTGGGAGTCATAAAGGGGCAGAACAGGACACTTAGTCCAGAGGAAGGGAATCTGGGGATCTCTGGGCACTCTAACCCCATGGGCAGCAGGGAACACGGAGGTCCCTTACAGAGATAAATAGCGTCCCGGCCGCTCCCCTTCCAATGGGGCTCCACCATTTTGGAGTAGCAGCCGGAGCCAGGCCATGCCCACAGCAACAGTGCAGATAAACTCCATAGCAGCCAGGCAGGAAGCAGAAACCCTGTCTGCACACAGCTGCCCAGCACAAGCCACTAGAGGTAGCTATTCTCCCAGGAGAGGAAGGCCACAAACCAACAAGAAGGAAAGCTTTTGCAGCCATCACTCGTGCCAGCTCTGCAAACTATCTCTATCACCATGAAAAGGCAAAACTACAGGCAGACAAAGATCACAGAGTCAACACCTGAGAAGGAGACAGACCAAACCAGTCTTCCTGAAAAAGAATTCAAAATAAAAATCATGAAGATGCTGACGGAGATTCAGAGAAAAATGCAAGAGCAAAGGGATGAAGTCTGGAGGGAGATCACAGATGTCAGGAAGAACATCACAGAAGTAAAACAAACCCTGGAAGGATTTGTAAGCAGAATGGATAAGATGCAAGAGGCCATTGAAGGAATAGAAACCAGAGAACAGGAACGTATAGAAGCTGACATAGAGAGAGATAAAAGGATCTCCAGGAATGAAACAATACTAAGAGAACTATGTGACCAATCCAAAAGGAACAATATCCATATTATAGGGGTACCAGAAGAAGAAGAGAGAGGAAAAGGGATAGAAAGTGTCTTTGAAGAAATAATTGCTGAAAACTTCCAAAAACTGGGGGAGGAAATAATCGAACAGACCACGGAAATACACAGAACCCCCAACACAAAGGATCCAAGGAAGACAACACCAAGACACATACTAATTAAAATGGCAAGGATCAAGGACAAGGAAAGAGTTTTAAAGGCAGCTAGAGAGAAAAAGGTCACCTATAAAGGAAAACCCATCAGGCTATCATCAGACTTCTCAACAGAAATCCTACAGACCAGAAGAGAATGGCATGATATATTTAATGCAATGAAACAGAAGGGCCTTGAACCAAGGATACTGTATCCAGCACAACTATCATTTAAATATGATGACGGGATTAAACAATTCCCAGACAAGCAAAAGCTGAGGGAATTTACTTCCCACAAACCACCTCTACAAGGCATCCTACAGGGACTGCTCTAGATGGGAGCACTCCTAGAAAGAGTGCAGAACAAAACACACAACATATGAAGAACGGAGGAGGAGGAATAAGAAAGGAGAGAAGAAAAGAATCTCCAGACAGTGTATATAACAGCCCAATAAGCGAGCTAAGTTAGGCAGTAAGATACTAAAGAAGCTAACCTTGAACTTTTGGTAACCATGAATTTAAAGCCTGCAATGGCAATAAGTACATATCTCTCAATAGTCACCCTAAATGTAAATGGACTTAATGCACCAATCAAAAGACACAGAGTAATAGAATGGATAAAAAAGCAACACCCATCTATATGCTGCTTACAAGAAACTCACCTCAAACCCAAAGACATGCACAGACTAAAAGTCAAGGGATGGAAAAACGTATTTCAGGCAAACAACAGAGAGAAAAAAGGAGTTGCAGTACTAATATCAGACAAAATAGACTTCAAAACAAAGAAAGTAAAAAGAGATAAAGAAGGACATTATATAATGATAAAGGACTCAGTCCCGCAAGAGGATATAACCATTCTAAATATATATGCACCCAACACAGGAGTACCAGCATATGTGAAACAAATACTAACAGAACTAAAGAGGGAAATAGACTGCAATGCATTCATTTTAGGAGACTTCAACACACCACTCACCCCAAAGGATAGATCCACTGTGCAGAAAATACGTAAGGACACAGAGGCACTAAACAACACACTAGAACAGATGGACCTAATAGACATCTATAGAACTCTACATACAAAAGCAACAGGATATGCATTCTTCTCAAGTGCACATGGAACATTCTCCAGAATAGACCACATACTAGCCCACAGAAAGAGCCTCAGTAAATTTCAAAATATTGAAAATCTACCAACCAATTTTTCAGACCACAAAGGTATAAAACTAGAAATAAATTCTACAAAGAAAATAAAAAGGCTCACAAACACATTGAGGCTTAACAACATGCTTCTAAATAATCAATGGATCAACGAACAAATGAAAATAGAGATCAAGGAATATATAGAAACAAATGACAACAACAACACAAAGCCCCAACTTCTGTGGGATGCAGGGAAAGCAGTCTTAAGAGGAAAGTACATAGTGATCCACTTGAAGAAGGAAGAACAATCCCAAATGAATAGTCTAACATCACAATGATCGAAACTGGAAAAAGAAGAACAAATGAGGCCTAAAGTCATCAGAAGGATGGACATAATAAAGATGAGAGAAGAAATAAACAAAATTGAGAAGAATAAAACAATAGCAAAAATCAACGAAGCCAAGAGCTGGTTCTTTGAGAAAATAAACAAAATAGATAAGCCTCTAGCCAAACTTATTAAGAGAAAAAGAAAATCAACACAAATCAACAGAATCAAAAATGAGAACAGAAAAATTACGACAGACTCCACAGAAATACAAAGAATTATTAAGGACTACTATGAAAACCTATATGCCAAGAAGCTGGAAAACCTAGAAGAAATGGACAACTTCCTAGAAAAATACAACCTTCCAAGACTGACCAAGGAAGAAACACAAAAGATAAACCAATTACAAGCAAAGAAATTGAAACGGTAATCAAAAAACTACCCAAGAACAAAACCCCGGGGCCGGACGGATTTACCTCAGAATTTTATCAGACACACAGAGAAGACATAATACTCATTCTCCTTAAAGTATTCCAAAAAATAGAAGAGGAGGGAATACTCCCAAACTCATTCTATGAAGCCAACATCACCCTAATACCAAAACCAGGCAAAGACCCCTCCAAAAAAGAAAATTACAGACCAAGATCCCTGATGAATGTAGATGCAAAAATACTCAATAAAATATTAGCAAACAGAATTCAACAGTATATCAAAAGGATCATACACCAGGACCAAGTGGGATTCATCCCAGGGATGCAAGGATGGTACAACATTCGAAAATCCATCAACATCATCCACCACATCAACAAAAAGAAAGACAAAAACCACATGATCATCTCCATAGATGCTGAAAAAGCATTTGACAAAATTCAACATCCATTCATGATAAAAACTCTCAGCAAAATGAGAATAGAGGGCAAGTACCTCAACATAATAAAGGCCATATATGATAAACCCACAACAAACATTATTTTGAACAGTGAGAAGCTGAAAGCTTTTCCTCTGAGATCTGGAACTAGACAGGGATGCCCACTATCCCCACTGTTATGCAACATAGTACTGGAGGTCCTAGCCACGGCAATCAGACAAAACAAAGAAATACTAGAAATCCAGATTGGTAAAGAAGAAGTTAAACTGTCACTATTTGCAAATTATATGATATTGTACATAAAAAACCCTAAAGACTCTACTCCAAAACTACTAGAACTGATATCTGAATTCAGCAAAGTTGCAGGATACAAAATTAATACACAGAAATCTGTAGCTTTCCTATACACTAACAATAAACTAACAGAAAGAGAAATCAGGAAAACAATTCCATTCACAATTGCATCAAAAAGAATAAAATACCTAGGAATAAACCTAACCAAGGAAGTGAAAGACCTACACCCTGAAAACTACAAGCTCTTAAGAGAAATTAAAGGGGACACTAACAAATGGAAACTCATCCCATGCTCATGGCTAGGAAGAATTAATATCACCAGAATGGCCATCCTGCCCAAAGCAATATACAGATTTGCTGCAATCCCTATGAAATTACCAGCAACATTCTTCAATGAACTGGAACAAATAATTCAAAAATTCATACGTAAACACCAAAGATCCTGAATAGCCAAAGCAATCCTGAGAAAGAAAAATAAAGTATGAGGGATCTCACTCCGCAACTTCAAGCTCCGCTATAAAGCCATAGTAATCAAGACAATTTGGTACTGGCACAAGAACAGAGCCACAGACCAGTGGAACAGATTAGAGACTCCAGACATGAACCCAAACATATATGGTCAATTAATATTTGATAAAGGAGCCATGGACATACAATGGCAAAATGACAGTCTCTTCAACAGATTGTGTTGGCAAAACTGGACAGCTACATGTAGGAGAATGAAACTGGACCATTGTCTAACCCCATACACAAAAGTAAATTCAAAATGGATCAATGAACTGAATGTAGGTCATGAAACCACAAAACTCTTAGAAAAAAACATAGGCAAAAACCTTTTAGACATAAACATGAGTAACCTCTTCTTGAACATATCTCCCCGGGCAAGGAAAACAACAGCAAAAATGAACAAGTGGGACTGTATTAAGCTGAAAATCTTCTGTACAGCAAAAGACACCATCAATAGAACAAAAAGGAACCATACAGTATGGGAGAATATATTTGTAAATGACAGATCCGATAAAGGCTTGACGTCCAAAATATATAAAGAGCTCACATGCCTCAACAAACAAAAAAAAAATAATCCAATTAAAAAATGGGCAGAGGAACTAAACAGACAGTTCTCCAAAAAAGAAATACAGATGGCCAACAGACACATGAAAAGATGCTCCACATCGCTAATTATCAGAGAAATGCAAATTAAAACTACAATGAGATATCACCTCACACCAGTTAGGATGGCTGCCATCCAAAAGACAAACAACAACAAATGTTGGCGAGGCTGTGGTGAAAGGGGAACCCTCCTACACTGCTGGTGGGAATGTAAATTAGTTCAACCATTGTGGAAAGCAGTATGGAGGTTCATCAAAATGCTCAAAACAGACCTACCATTTGACCCAGGAATTCCACTCCTAGGAATTTACCCTAAGAACGCAGCAATCAAGTTTGAGAAAGACAGATGCACCCCCATGTTTATCACAGCACTATTTACAATAGCCAAGAATTGGAAGCAACCTAAATGTCCATCGATAGATGAATGGATAAAGAAGAGGTGGTACATATACACAATGGAATACTACTCAGCCATAAGAAGAGGGCAAATCCTACCATTTGCAGCAACATGGATGGAGCTGGAGGGTATTATGCTCAGTGAAATAAGCCAAGCAGAGAAAGAGATATACCAAATGATTTCATTCATCTGTGGAGTATAAGAACAAAGGAAAAACTGAAGGAACAAAACAGCAGCGGAATTACAGAACCCAAAAATGGACTAACAGGTACCAAAGGGAAAGGAATTGGGGAGGATGGGTGGGTAGGGAGATATAAGGTGGGGAAGAAGAAAGGGGGTATTAAGATTAGCATGCATGGGGGGCAGGGAGGAAGGGGAGGTCTGTACAACACAGAGAAGACAAGTAGTGATTTTACAACATTTTGCTAGGCTGATAAACAGTGACTGTAAAGTGGTTTATAGGGGGGACCTGGTATAGGGGAGAGCCTAGTAAACATAAAATTCTTCATGTAAGTGTAGATTAAGGATAACAAAAAAAAAGAAAAGAAAAGAAAGAAAGAGAAGGGGGACTACCCCCTGATAGGATAAAACTAACTGTAAATCAATGATTAATGCATGCTTTAAATATCCTTAATTTTGATCACTTAAAGGGTGTCAGATGATCAGCTATGGAGGTACACTTTTCTGATAATATTCCTTTCTCTTAAAAAAAAAAAGCAGTTCCTGTGTGGTGACCTCCAATGAGTTCTACACAATGGTATAAAGGGCATATCAAAGTGTGGGCAAAGGGTCTGTTTGTATTTATACAGAGGATCAAAGCCTAATTTCGCTACCCAGAAAATGAACTAAGATACGATATGAAGAAGAACTTCCAACATCAGCACTTTCTGGAAGAGTCATACCAGAAGATGATCATCAAAAAACCTCAACAAAGATCCAGGCGATGCTGCAGTTGTAGCTGCATCCATCCCACCGGTTCCTGGACTTGCCATTGGAATGAAGAAGGAGATATCTAAGCTGGCCTGTGCTTTCATTAAAGCAACAAATTTGACTGGATCTATACTGTTGGAACTCAACCAAGAATTAGGAGAAGTGCAAGATGTAGTGCTCCAAAATCTTACAACTACAGACTATCTACTGTTAAAAGAACATATGGGATGTGAACAGTTCCCAGGAATGGGTTGTTTTAATTTGTCTGATTTCTCTCAGACTGTTCAATTACAGTTGGACAATATCCATCATATCATAGACAAATTTTCACAAATGCTTAGGGTGCCTAACTGGTTTTCTTGGCTTCACTGGAGATGGCTGGTAATTATAGATCTGCTTTGGTTATGTAACTGTATTCCTATTATGTTAATGTGTGTGCGCAATTTAATTAGTAGTTTAAGACATATACATGCTTAAGTTACTCTACAAGAAGATATGTCAAAGAAATAATCAGTCCTTCCATGTTTTCTTCTGTCTGTTACCTCTATAGCTTTTCTTCTTCCTTTCTAATTACAACCCTTAAATAGAATTCGTGCCTCATATCGAATTTACCGAGTATCATAATTCTTCCAAGTGGTAAAGATACCTCAAGACAAATGCTGGGCATAGAAGCCACAGGGCATAAATCTGCAAAGAAGTAAAAAGCTAACCTTTTCAAACAATATGGCTTCTCTCTCATTTACCAACTTTACATTTCCCTGTATGGCCCCGGAAGATGACTGGTTAGCCAGAGGCGGGTAAGATTCCTCAAGGGAGGAACAACCTAAGACAGGCACAGTCGCAGGGGGGCCATCAGGTGAGAAATTGGGGATCAACAAGGTGAGGCTCAGAGCCTCATCCCCCCTGCTTTGAGAGAAATCTTCTGCATCTGTGGATGTTTTAATGCCCTTGTCTAGCTTGGATTAACACGTAGTCTACATGCACACACCTGATCATCTACATTTGCTCTCTTACAACACTAAACTATGTTTTCTACCTTTATCTTGAATCTACCTACCACTTCAGCATTTTATTAAAAATAAAAATAATAATAATAAAGGGAGAAATGTGGGATCCTCATATAAATCAAGTATAAAAATCAAACGAATATTCATATTTGACCTGATTGTTTATAGTTCATAATGCGTGATCAAAACCGAAAGTTTCTGTGATGACTGCCATTGTACTGTTCACCATGTAAGAACTTATTCACTATGTGAGAATTTGTTCACCATGTAAGAACTTGTTCGTTATGCTTCAGAGGATTGGAGACTAATGAGATTAGGCTTGAGATGGATTAATGATTGTGCATTGAGTATTGACTCCCCTATACAGAATTTTATTGTTGTTAACAACCATTTGATCAATAAATATGAGAGATGCCCTCTCAAAATATATATATTTTATTCTAGTGGCATCTGTCTTTCGCTTTCTAGTTGTTCTTTTTACACAATGCCACATTCTATAATCCTTACAAAGTCACAAACTGCTACAGTCAAAGGCAATCAGTTTAACCTGAGAAAAAGACAAAAATATGTCTGGCAAGTTGATCATTTAAATTTCATCAATAAGAACTATAAGTGCAGTAAAATCTGCTTTTATTTATTTAGTCTAATTTTTAAGCAAATCTCTATGACAAGTACCTAAAATACTGTCTTGCCAATGGTTTTCAGTGCCAGGCAAGTTCACCATGGATTCAACGTGACCAAAAAGAATGAGAGTAGAACATTCTTGGGGTGAAAGAGTGTCTTGCCAATGGGTTTCAGCCCCAGGCAAGTTCGCTATGGATTCAGTGCGACCAAAGAAATCGACAGCAAAACGTTCTTGGGGTGAAAGGGTTATACCCAACTTTATTTCCAGGTAGCAGTTCAGTCACTAAAATCTTGTTCACTCAGAGGGAGTCTGCATGCAGCAAGCCGGTCTCTGCCTCTGGGCTCCTCTGTCCGCACAGCCATCCTCCAGCCCTCTCTGCACAGTTGTCTCACACAGCCGTCCTCAGGGCTTCTGTCCTTGGCGCGGCTACCACTCCAGCCTCTGCTCTGCTCTGTTCTCCTGCAGCCTTGCAGCCCTGCCACCTTGCCTTACCCACAGCACTGGGCAGAGCTCTTTTTGTAGAGTCAACAGCCATGTATTGCCCCCAGGTGTGCAGTGAGCTAGTCAATCACAGCCAGGTGAGAATCCTGGCCACAGGAACTCTCATTTTATCCACAAAGGCATGTCAATCACTAGAATTCCATCCACTCTGCCTCTGGGCCTCTCTGCCCTGCAGCTGTCTCAGTCTCTGCCCTCAGTGCTGCCACCACTCCAGCCTTGTCTCTGCTCTTCTTCAGCCTTGCAGTCATGCCACCGTGTTGCCCAGAGCACTGGGCAGAGCTCTTTATATAGAGTCAATAATGACATATTGTCCATATGTGTGTAGTGATCTAGCTAACTAGGGCCAGGTGAGAATCCTGGCCACAGGAACCTTTACTTTATCCACAAATACATAGCTCTACTGCATAGTGTTATGTACATGGCAGAATCTCATTAACCATTTGATGACTGAACATTTAATAAACATGAGAATGGCAGAGGTAGATGCTCACAGAAAGGGGGAGTGAGTAGAGGCCGTTTCATGGCGCAGACAGCATCAGAGCCAGGCCCTTTTGGGAAACCAGAATTAGTGTTTTCCTATGCAGATTTGGGCATGGAGAATATTTCAGAAGGAAGGGATAGCATTCATCAATCAGTCATTCTTTCCTTAGAAACCCCTGGATCCACTCAATCAAGCACATTACTCCCTTGGCCTCTATGTCCTAGATAAGGTGCTTGAGTTGGGGAAACAGAGTCAACGTGAAATGATCCCAGCCCTCCAGTTGCAAGTTCCCTGGCTCAGCTGCTCCACAGTCATTCCACTTACCCAGGTGGCACCTGGCCCACAGCATGCTGTGGTCTGAATGATGGCCAGCTGGGCACTGCCCCAGAGCTTGGAGGGAAAAAGGAACCAGTTGAAGCAGCAGGAGGCAAGGAGTGGCTTGGCCTATGTTCTTGGCCCTGGCTCCCCAGGCTGGTCCAATTTGCTTTCAAACATTACCAAAAACAAATTGCCCTAAAATTCTCCACACCTCACAGCCTCATTTCTTCTTTTCTCCAGTACAGTTTTGAATTTTATGCATAAACAGACATGCATGCGCATGTACGCACACACACCTTGTCATTTCAATAGGATTTTGTGTAGGGGATAGAAGATCCATCTACCAGTTTGAACTTGAAGAAACCTATTGATTTCTCCATGTGTGTTTTGAAGCCATTCTTCTTACTCAATTTAATCCTTATCTGCAGTAGTTTTACATTAAAGTCTTTTGCTTATTCTAGATTATCAACATATAATCTAAACATACTGGTAATTTCAGTACATTCTCTGCAAAATAATACTTCATAATTCATTTTATAGCTAATCATATTAACTAGCATTTCCAGAATAGCATATTGGTACTGTTGGTTTGAGAGATAAATTTAAAATCATAGCAAGATCTCATTTTACTCCCATTTCACTTAAAAACAAAGAGCAAAAATGAGTGTCAACTATATTCAAATGTACTTTACAGATGATCTCTTAGATATGCTCCTTTACCTAATAATATGATGTCTTCCTTGAATAAACACTAGATGTGTATTATTGTTTACTGTATTTATTAATTCATTTGTTAATATTTAACATTCTTGTATTTTTATTGATAAATAAGATTGTTAGTGTTTTCTTATTCTTGTGCTATCTTTTCAAATTTTTATTGTGTTTATTGTAGTTAAAAGAGTTAACTAATGTTACCATTTGTATTACAATGCCAAATACCTCCTTATAGATGAAAGCTGGGGGGTACATGGAAAATCCACTTACAAGTCTATGAATTTCAGTCCTGTAGGCAACACCATGAACAGGCTGGCCAAGCTGCTCAGACGCAATTACATGTTACCTTTTATGAAAAACAAAGGATTATTGAGCAAACAGAAACAAGACACAAAGGTGGAGTTGAGCATCAGAGAATTATTCCCGGACCTTGAAACCTAATCAAGAAACTCCTAACATTTGCCTGGCTGGAGTTTGGATCGGCTGGTGCTTCCTTATCCTTCCATTTCCCCTCTGGGGATGGGCCTGACTATGACAGTGCAGCTTTCTCATCTCTACCCTCCCTCCCCTGTCTCCTGGGTTTCACAGGTTCGAAGCCCACCAGGGGCTGTATTTCACAGGTTATATATCTAATGTATGCTAATCTGCTGAGGCCCGGGGAGCTTATTCCACACCTTGACTTGATTTAGATGTTGAGATTTTGGACTTTAGTTGATGCTTGTATTTCACCTGTGGGAGAAACAGGAATCTTAGTGGCCAGAGGGGAGACTGACAAAACAGAGGGTGAAGTGGTCCTAATGATCCCTGCTCCCCGGTGTTCAGACACTGTAACCCCTTCCCTTGAGTGTGGGTGGGACCTGAGATTTGCTTCTAGGTAACAGAATGTCAAAAGTGAAAGAAGGGAAGGAAAAATTCTAAAGAAAAGGCACCCACCTAAGAAGCAACACACCTCCAAATTTATTCTTAAACTTTAATTTATTAACATATTCCCTGAAACAACTTTGCGGCTCCCCTAAATAGGAGTACTTTTAAGAATGTTCTGTTTCTTTGTATGTGTGTGTAAAGATGAAAATCTTTGGGTTTAGGGTATGAATTTTCTTATATAGGTATATATATATATATATAGATAGATAGATAGATTTGCTATTTTTAATACTTTAAGCACATTAAGTTTGAAGTAAATTGCTTATTGTACATACTCCTCTAATTTTTTTTAACCTAAACTGGAAATTCAAAAAGCTTATAAAAATACCAAAACAACTAGTGTCCCCAAAGTGTATTTCCCTTGCTTAGATTTCCATAAAACAGCAGTATGCCCCCTCTAACTGAAACTTGTGCTTGTCTGTCCCTTCATTCCCAAAGGTCAGGTTCAAATGGATTACAGATCCCTGAGAACCTTTTCTCCCCAGTCGGCGTGTCCATTTGTGACTGGCTGTCCTAGTGCTGCCTCACCTGACCCGGTGGAGACGTGCCTCACCCTTGCACGGCCCTGTGCTCAGGCTCTGAGAGGCAGAGAACACATTCACCTGTACAGCCACCCACCCTGCTGGAAGGGCAGGTGAGTAGGGGGCTGGGAAAGAATTCTATGTTTTTATTCATACAGCTCTGTCAATCAAGTGCACACGAGTATTTTCCTGTGTTCTCTTCCTCCAAGGAAATTCTTTCTCCTGAAAGTATTTTCTCCTTAATGCCAATCTCATTCAGTGAACAAGGTTTAAGGGGGATTTTTCCCACAGAAGCTCAGTTGCAGACAGATGTTAAAATAGGCTAGTCTAAAACTGTCATTTTTATAAATGAAAGGCAGATTTTCTCACCTCACCTATGTGACTAAAATACAGAAAAGACAAATTAGCCAGAGTCACTTGTCCCGTCCAGCGGGACTTAGTTATTTGTGGGGACGAGGGGGATCCGACCTGAAAGAAAATGGGGGCGAGAGAAGAGCGAAGGCAAGACAGTATTCTGATCAAGCCTTCAAATTTTATTGTAAGACGGGGGTAGATATACACCAGTGTTCAGGGGCAGAGTGGGCCATAGGATACTTGTAGGCAGGGGATTGGCTGCATAGCAGGGGTGGCGCAGCGAGTTACATTCTGATTGGTATATGATAATGGGGAAGGAGGGGGAGAAGAGTATCTCTTGGCGCGCGCGGGCTTCCTTGTTGGCGCGCGCGGGCTCGTAGCTAATCTCCAAGAAGTGAAGCAGGAACCTCATGAACTGTGGCCATCTTGTTGTCTTTGTGTGGCTCCCAACATCTCCTCTCTTTCTATTTATTTTAGAAAGGTGGGCCTTAATCGAGTGAGGGAATAGAGGCCTGGCTCCTCCAGCAGGGTAACATCCTGCAAATGCTCTCGGTATCTTTTAGGGAGGAGAGGCAGAGCTGAAAGCCAAATTGACCTTAATATATCAAGGCTTTATGTACATATGGATACCAACCTCTATGCAAGCCAGGCGTATTCTCAGGGAGGACCAGAGAGGTTCTAGGAAGAACCCTCCCTTGCGGTACTTTGTCTCGCACTCATCTCGATGCCCATACCCTCATAGTTAGGGGTATGTCTGGCTCTGGCTGACCAGCATATGGGCCACATTAAGTACGGTGCCAGAATCGATGGTACCATGGTTGAGGCGCCTGTAAAGTTGAAAACCGGAGACCGGGAGCATTGGTTGGCTCGGTGTAAGACTCTTCATCACAGGCTGTAAGTCTGTGATAATGAACAGCAACCGCTGGCTTGACGAGCTGGTCAACTTGCTCTCGAATAAAAACTGTCAGTTTTCTTAAGGCCCAAGGGCCAAGAGACACTAAAAGGAAGAATCCTGCCAAGGGTCCAAGGATGGTGGGGATCAGAGTAGTTAACCAAGGGGTGACAGAGGTCCAGTTTTTATACCAGGCCTCATCCTTTTCTCTTTGTTTTTGCCTGGCTTCTAGGTTTTTCTTAACTTTATCAATGCTATCTTGCACTAACCCTGTTTTGTCTTTATAGAAGCAACATTCTTCTTTAAGAGCAGCGCAGAGGCCTCCTTCTTTCAGGAAAAGGAGGTCTAACCCTCGGCGATTTTGGAGCACTACCTCAGAGAGAGAGACAACAGATTCTTTCAGGCTGTCTAAACCCTCTTGCAGATTTTGTATGTCTTTATCAATAGCTTGACTAAGAGCATAATATTGTTGTTTAGAAGTAATTATGGAGGCAATGCCTGTTCCAGCCCCAGCTGCTCCTAGTCCTAATAATACAGATAAGGTAATGGCGGTTACTGGCTCACGCTTAGTGCGAGTAGAGCCCGAGTAATATGGAAGGAGGTCTTCGGTGGGATGTATGGAAATCTTGGGCATGAGCATGACTAAAACACAATATTCATTGTTAGATATTAATAAGCGCGGGTTAACGGAGGGCGTTATGCCAAAGGAGCAAGCAAAATAAGTACCGTTGGGCGCGACAAGGAATTCATAGGACAGCGGGGGTGAGAAGGAGCTGTTACAAATGGGTACTAGCTGAGGGGGTAGACGCAAGAGGGGGCTATGTATACAGAGGCCTATTCCCGAAAGCTGCGTCAATGTGAGACCCGGAGAGGTCTCTGAAAAACGGGAGGGGTCTGACCAGCGAGTCTTGCTGGAGTCATTGGTAAGTATGAGGTCTGCTGAGGTGTTTACTAAAACTGCTATCCCTTCGTAAAACGGGGGAACGGGGGAGAAACATAACCAGCACTCGCTATATCCAGTGGAGTTAAGGGATTTTGCAGTCACATTAGCCAGGCCTTTAAGGATTTCGCCTGTGGAGGGTAAAACCGGGGGGAGCAAGGCCTGGAAAACAGTACTAGTAGACAGGGGAGAAGGGTTAGAAGGTCTTGGGTCTCTTGCCTTAGGGGCAATAGGGCCAAGGACAACGTGCTTGTTGGCGTTTGGAATGGATCGAATTAATTTGATTTTAAAAGTGAGCCCAGGGTCCTTTCCTGAAACATAAAGCCTTAGCCCCCATTCATGTCCCCTGAGCCATCCATCAATAGGGGCCCTTTTTCCCTTGTCAGTAAAGGTAATGGAGAGCGGTGTACATCGCCCCCTTGTGGATTGGGTGCTTTGACATTCTGGGGTAACAGTTGAGTTAGGCTTGGGATTCCAAGCCCTACTTACAGTTATATAATCCCAGGTGGAGCTAGGCTTCCAACTAGCATCTCCCGTAGTCTCACACCCCCAGGAGTCACAGAAATAGGAGTCTCTATATCCACATTTATAGTTAAGGGCTCGATCTCTATGAGCTCCCGGGCAGACATAAAATTCTGTTTCTCTGAGGTAGGTTCTCCTAGGGGTGTTGTTACACCCAGGAGAAGTGGTAGATTGTCCCTCAGGGTAGGTCTCAGGGGAGGTGGAAAAAGGAAAGTAAATGTCTGGGGTCCCCCAGGCTGCAGAAGCTCCAGCGGCCAAGTCACAGAGATCAGGGGCAAGAACAGGCCATGGGGGGGTACTTGCTAAGGTGGAAGAACTGAAAACGACGTCTCCTGCTTCATTGGTGACTGTCCAGGTGAAGTTGGAAATCTGATGGGTCCAAACGGGGCGAAAGGTCATGACGAGGGTCAATAGTGTACATATCTTCATTTTTGCCTCCTGAAAATAAACAGAAAGGGAAGGCTTCTCAGGGGTTAATATGCCCTGGACTGGAATTATTATTGTTTTTGCCTCTATTTGTGTCTAGGAGTTTAATGAGCCTATCTGGGAGCCATCGGGCATTTTGTGCCTTAGCATCATATATACAAGCATGTCCTTTCCCCCATATGAGCACAGGGTCAGGCCCGTGCCATGTGTTGGTCATCGGATCTCTCCACATAGCCTGTGCATAATTATCTGCCGTGGAGGGATGCCAAAGGCGATCAGCAGCGGTTTTACCCGCGGAGTCATAAGTAAGGAAATTGAGAACAAACAGTGCATGATTTAGGAGTGTCTTTGCATTACCTGTTCTCGGATAGAGTACTTCTCCCCCCGACTGAAGTTTGAATAACATGTTTTTAAGGGTTAAGTGGGCTCTTTCAACAATGCCTTGGCCTTGGGGATTATAGGGAATTCCTGTTACGTGCTTAATATCTAACTGCGCACAGAACTGTTTAAAGCTAGAGCTGGCGTATCCAGGCCCATTGTCAGTTTTTAAGATTTTAGGTTGTGGTAGATATGCTAGGCATGAGAGAACATGGGTAATAACATTTTTAGTTGCCTCTCCCGTTTGCAAGGATGCACATAGGAAACCACTACATGTGTCAATAGACACATGGATATATTTTAATTTACCAAAGGGAGGGTAATGAGTGACATCCATTTGCCATATCTCTCCTGGGACTAACCCCCGGGGGTTGATTCCGTTATGAGGCTCTGGGAGGAGAGTTAGACATCCTTGACATTGTCGAACTATTTGGCGGGCTTGTTCTCGGGTGATTGAAAATTTGAGTCTAAGAGTGTGAGCATTGAGATGATGTAGTTCATGAGCCCGTTGGGCTGCAGCTAAGGGTGAGTCTGGCGTGACAGAGGCTACTAATTGAGTCGCCAGATCAACCCTGTCATTGCCTTTGGCAAGCGGCCCTGGAAGGCCAGTGTGAGCGCGTATGTGCCCGATGAAAAAAGGGGCATCGCGGCTTAAAATTAATTTTTGCAATTTTGCGAATAGGGGGGAAGCATTTGTAGAGGGACGTATGTAAGGCACTGTCTCTAATAGGGGAACAGAGGTTGCTACATAGGCACTATCAGTGTAAAGGTTAAAGGGGGCATCTATTAAAAGCTCAAAAACCTTGATTATTGCAGTTAGTTCAACAAGCTGTGCAGAAGAGAGGTCTGTCTGTATTCGAGTAACTTGCCCATTAATACTGAAAGCGGCTATACCGGAGGAGGACCCATCAGAGAACACCATTACGGCCCCAGCAATTGGCGTGGTTTTAGTCCTTTTGGGAAAGACAACCGGGGTCTTTTGAAGGAACTGGACTAATCTGTCTGCAGGGTAATGATTGTCTATTGTCCCCTGGAAGGAGGTGCAGCTAATTGCCCAATCATCATCATGTTGAATAAGCCATTGTAATTGAGATGTATTGTATGGGAGGGTTATAACTTCAGGGTCTCTCCCAAACAACTTGAGAGCTGCCTCTCGGCCTAAACGTAAGAGGGCAGCAACTAATTGAGGATAGGTAGCTAAGACTCTAGGGGGGGAGGCTGGCAAATGAACCCAAAATAGTGGATGGTTTTGCCAAAGGACTCCTGTAGGGGAGAAGGGGGTAGGGAAAATGAGCAGCCACAAACTTAGATGTGGAGAGAAGTAGCTAATGGTCTGTTCAGAAATAGCCCGCTCTACAATGGTTAATGCCCTTTGTGCTTCTGATGAGAGCGAGCGGGGGGAGGAAGGATCAGGGTCTCCACGTAGGACATCAAACAAAGGCTTTAACTCTCCGGTGGTCAGCTTTAAATAAGGCCTGAGCCAGTTGATGTCTCCTAGCAGACGCTGAAAATCATTAAGAGTGTTTAAGGAGCTTCTCTTTAACTGAATTTTTTGAGTGAGGATTTTATTAGAAAATAATTCAAAGCCTAAAAATAGTTGGGGGGGGTGGACCTGGACCTTTTCTGGGGAAATTTGTAGTCCTCGATCTCGGAGGGCAGTGACTAGCTGTTGACTGGCCGCATAGAGCTGTTGCTGGTCAGGACCGGCAAGAAGAATATCGTCCATATAATGGATAATATACAAAGTGGGGAAGAGCAACCTAAAGGGGTCTATAGTCTGGGCTACAAACTTTTGGCAAAGAGTAGGGCTGTTGGCCATTCCTTGTGGGAGAACTCTCCACTGAAACCGGGGAGAAGGCCCTACACAATTGGTAATGGGTATACTAAAGGCAAAACGTTTACAATCATCAGGATGCAAAGGTATGGAGAAAAAGCAATCTTTTAGATCAATTACTAATTTGACATACCCTTTAGGAATAGCTATTGGAGAGGGAATTCCCGGTTGTAATGCGCCCATAGGGACCATGGTCTTATTAACCGCCCTGAGGTCTTGTAGGAGCCTCCACTTGCCTGATTTCTTTTGAATTACAAAGATTGGGGTGTTCCAAGGGGATGTAGAAGGTTCAATATGTCCAGCAGCCAGCTGTTCCTGCACTAACTCTATGGCTGCATTTAATTTTGTAGTGGTAAGGGGCCATTGATCGATCCAGACAGGAACATCACTTTTCCAAGTAATCTTGTCTGCCTGGAGTGCAGGAGGAGCAACGGCCCTTACGAAAAATGTTTTTCAAACCCTAAACCTGAGCGGTCTATCTTAGGCGTGGCCAGTATCGGGTTGGGATCTCCCTGTTTTAGTTTGCCCAACCCCTGACCAGGGAGGTAACCCTGTGAAAGCATCTGCTGTGTTACAACTTCATTAGGGCTACACATGATGACTTTCATTTGAGAAAGGATATCTCTTCCCCAAAGATTTACTGGCAACCCAGGAACTACGAAGGGTTGAATGAATCCGGTATTTCCTTCTTCATCTTCCCAGTTTAGTAACTGTGAGCTCTGTAAGGTGTTTCTTGACTGCCCAATTCCTTGTAGATGGGTCAAGGAAGCGTGTAAGGGCCAGCTGGAGGGCCATGAAGCCTGAGATATGACCGTAGAGTCGGCCCCCGAATCTAAAATTCCTTCAAATACTTTTCCTTGGATCTTAAGCTTAAGAGTGGGGCGTTCTTTAGTAATAGCTTGGATCCAATATAAGTCTGAAGAACCTGGGGTAGAGGAGCCTCGCTTCTTATGAATAGCAGGGTGAGATGTACTTAAAGGGAGGGGGAGTGCCTGCGCAAGGCGCTGACCTTTCATAATGCTGACAGGGCACTGGGGAGCACTAGCAAGAATTTTTATTTCTCCAGCATAGTCATTGTCAACTAAGGAAGGGTGGACAATAAGGCCGTTTATTGTGGTGGAAGCTCGCCCTAAAATTAGAAAATAAGTATCTTTGGGAGGTGGGCCATAAATTCCTGTGGAAATAATTGTAACTCCCTCTTCAGGCGTTAATATTGTTGAGGAGGAGGCACAGAGGTCAAGTCCTGCACTCCCGGGTGTGGCCCGATAGAGGGCGGGAGTGCTACAGCTAGGCTGTTCCCCGAGGCCGGCTGAAATGGAATTGGCTGGGGGGCCCGGGGCTGCCCCCTCAGCCCGTTTCCCTGAAAAGGGGGGGTGAAAGGATTTGTGGTACTATAAAAAGGATTTGTTGGATTGTTACGGCACTCTTTGGCCCAGTGCCGCCCCTTATGGCAGCGAGGGCAAATACCGGGGACTGACCCAACTCTAGGAGGAGGAGCTGAGGTAGGGCATTGGCGAGCGAAATGGCCTGGCTGTCCACATTTAAAGCAGTTACGCATAGGCGGTGCGCCCCTGGGGAAGGAAGGAGGATAAGAAGCCGGGGGAGTCTGAACAGCGGCACCTACAGCTAAAAGGGCTTGGACTTTGGATGTAAAAGGATCGACATCTCTACACATTCTCAGCATTTCATCAAGAGTTTTGTCTCGAGTCTTACCGCGGAGGACGGCTCGACATGCCGAATTGGCGTTTTCATAGGCTAGCTGTTTTACAATCTTATCATTGGCAGCCGCGGAACCAAGGGTCCTTTCGGCGGCCTCTAACAGTCTGCTAACAAATTCGCTATAGTCTTCTTGCGAGCTTTGAGTGATCTTAGTTAGAGGAGTGTTAGCAGTCCCGGAAGCAGGGAGTGATATCCAAGCGCCCAAAGCGGCATCTTTCACTTGAGATAAAAGACCAAGGGGAAGGCGCTGCTGCCTGGTTTCAGAGATATATCTGCCCTGTCCCGTAAGCTTATCAAACGTCCAGGACGCTGTTGGGGAATGAGGGTCTTTTACATTGGCAGCAGCGATGGTCTGACAGCGGTCAGCAAAATCTGCCTTCCAAGTTAGAAACTGACCACGGGTAAGCACAGCCTGGACTATACGCAGCCATTCACCTGGGAGTAAATGTCCTCCTCGAGACAGCGAATCAAGAACAGAAAGGGTAAAAGGGGCATTGGGGCCATAAGCTTTAACGGCCGCGTTCAGCTCTTTTAAGCTTTTGAAATGAATTTTGTGAAATTCTCTAGGGCCATCGGCAGGCTCGGCCGGCTCTGGCTCAGCCTGCTCTTCCCCCTCACTTTCTAATTCCTGAGCAGCAGGGGCGTCTTCACCATCGCTTTCAAGATCGCCCTCTTCTGGGCTACGTGTTGTGGAGGTGGGGCCAGAGCGGGCGGAGGCCCGGGTAAGAACAGGAAAGAGCAGTTTTTTAGGTTTTGTGGCTGTAAGCGGTTTCTTAGAGAGGCTCCTTTGCGAAGATAATGAGGGACGAACTGGTTGGGAGACAACCAATTTTTGGAGATGGCAAGTTATTCTTTGTTCTACTATCTGTGCTATTAGGTCTTCAGTGCTGGTAGGGGGGCTAACAGGACCGGGAGCCGGAGGGGGTAGCGGAGGGGCCGACGGGGGCAAAAAGGCCGAGGCGCAAACATTGGGAGGCCGAATAGGGGGAGTGTAAGAAGGGGGGTTAAGCGACGGGGCGGCAAGGGGCCAATCTGGGTTGTGATACCTGGCCGCCTCGTCTTCTAGTTCGGCCGCGTCTCCCGGATCTAAAGGTTCGCTATTTTGGCTCTTAGTCACGACCGGAAAAACCTTTTGTGTATCGACAAAGTCCGAATCTCGAGGGAGAGGCGGATAAATGCAACATTTGGGAGGGGTATCATGGAGGGCACCGAGCAAAGATGGTGTCAGGCTAGGGGAGGGGGATTTAGCTGATTTTGGAGCAGGGGGATCACTCGAAAGAGACGATTTTGAGGCCGCCCGAGATAGGGGGCGGAGGCAATATTCTGCCACTGACAAGAGTTGACGTTTATCAGGGTCAGTATTTTCAACAATATCTCTGATAAGACTCCAATAGGAAAATACTGAAACAGGAACAGAGTCAGGGCCGTTTTTGATAAGATAATCATTTAAATCTCTACCTACTTTCTGCCATTTTTTAGGATGAATTTCGGGGCCATTAACAATAAACCACGGACAGACTTCATCAACAAAAATAAAAAACTTTACCAAGTCTTTCTTTTTAACTCGAACTCCTCTCTCCCTAAGCGAACTTTTTAGGTCTCTTATGAAGACCGCTTCTTTACTTAATCTAGTTCCCATTTTCTTATAAGGCGGCCGGTACTCACCAGGGACGACGACCTCCGTGAGCGGCGAAAGGCGTCTCCTATTGTTTCATCAAGAAGGGGTCTGGCCAGACGATGTCTTACTCGGGGGTCCGCCTGCGAAGGATCCGCGCCTCTGGCCCCACGTTGGGCGCCACTTGTCCCGTCCAGCGGGACTTAGTTATTTGTGGGGACGAGGGGGATCCGACCTGAAAGAAAATGGGGGCGAGAGAAGAGCGAAGGCAAGACAGTATTCTGATCAAGCCTTCAAATTTTATTGTAAGACGGGGGTAGATATACACCAGTGTTCAGGGGCAGAGTGGGCCATAGGATACTTGTAGGCAGGGGATTGGCTGCATAGCAGGGGTGGCGCAGCGAGTTACATTCTGATTGGTATATGATAATGGGGAAGGAGGGGGAGAAGAGTATCTCTTGGCGCGCGCGGGCTTCCTTGTTGGCGCGCGCGGGCTCGTAGCTAATCTCCAAGAAGTGAAGCAGGAACCTCATGAACTGTGGCCATCTTGTTGTCTTTGTGTGGCTCCCAACAGTCACTCATACACATCTTCTAAGAAGTAGTCTAGGAGATTTAAATACAAAAGAATGATACCAGCCTGGGGGGTTAGCTTTTAGAAATACCAGTTCTTGCAGGAATACTAATGTGTCCTGCAGGAATACATTCTAGAAGTGTCAATCTGTGAAAACTCTATTCTTATCCCTGGAATTCAGGAGCAGGTAACTTAGTGATGTTCTGTAAAACTTCAGTGAGAACCGATTACACTTTACAGGATGCATATGACATGTAAACAAATATACTTAATATGAATACCCTTTTGACTCTTCTTGGCTACATATATTATTTTGCTTGTGATAGGAGTATTCAGGGGATGGTTCACAGGCATTTGTAGCACCATGTGGCTATTTTCCCATAGTCAGCCATTTGAGAGCAATCCTTTGGTAAAGGCATGATCCTTCAGAAGTTTTTTTCATACATCAGCATGGCAGCTGCCTATGGAAAACAAACCTCTATGTAGGTCACGACTGTGCTCAGCCAACCCTGGAAAGATGTAGGCTATAAGTCCAGATCACAACATTATGGCTGAATTCTAAATTTTCCCAAGGACCCTCAGTTTCTCACAGAAAGAACCCAAGCATACTGCAATGATACGGCTTCTATGGAAAGTCACTCTTGTAATAGAATTTCCAGAATGCGTAGGAAAGGGATAGCCCCTGTTCAGGTGTGGAGTTATCAAGGAGGTACAGAGTCTTATAAAGGAAAAGATTCAACCCTCTTTCTGATCTCTGCCCTATTTTTTACTCCTACCTATAGAAATAATGGTACCACAAATCCCTGTAGATTTTGATAGTTTCATGATGTAAATTAGGTTACCTTTTGGTTGGTCCCACTGTTGGCTTAAGATTTGGTTACCCTGGGCCTGCTGCACTGGTGAATGAACACCGAGGGGTACCTGACCTTCCTCCACAGAGCAGGAGGAAGCTTCAGAGCCTGTTCGTTCAACAAGCTTCTTT
The DNA here is from genome assembly GCF_040802235.1 of Manis javanica. Lineage (NCBI taxonomy): Eukaryota > Metazoa > Chordata > Mammalia > Pholidota > Manidae > Manis > Manis javanica. The sequence continues at coordinate 145,133,977 of NC_133156.1, forward strand.
CCAGAGCACATCGGGGGTGAAATGGTGATTCACCAGACTGACCAAAGTTCTGAGGACTGGAGCACTTTCAATTTTAGAGTACCTCTTAAAAAATGAATAAAACATTAAAATTCAAAATTATATAATTAGGTATAGGGTACCAATCCTATGAACCTCAAGAAATTTTAACTGTCTCAAATGACCACCATTTTCCTGGAATCAGTTAGCTAAGATATTAGTAACTTGAAGTGAAGTGGTACAGTCCCAATATATGTTTGTTTTGGGATGAGAATATAAAATTAAATTCCTTTAAGACTTTGGACACACGCTTATTATCCAAAGGGATTCTGTCACAAGTAGTTCATTACTTTATACATCAGTACCTATACTTTAAAGTTAGTTGTTGAAATATATTAAAATTATTAAAACATTGTTTTAAAGCAACTAACTCACTCCCTTTTGGGGTCTTCTGGCTTCAACTGAGAGGCGTGGAAGCTGCTGGAAGTTCAGCACTGCAGGCGGCCAGTGCTGGGGTTCCTAGATGTTGGAGCTTTTTGTCTCTTCTGGGTAAGCATTTCTGACCCTTTTTGTAATTAAACAAAACTTTCAAATAAAAGAACTCCCTAGTTTTATTTAAACTACTACTCTTTTTGCTTTATGGTATAATTCAAGGTGAAGCTGGAAATGACTACTTTACTAGAAATAACATGGTTTGGAAAACAAAATATTTAATGACATTAAAGCATCAGACACAAAGCTACATCCATAACATTTCAGGCTTATTAGGCTTTGAGGAACCATCTGTAAAGATCCCTCACTGTCCCTTGCTGTCATTCAGTCGTACAGCTTGAAGATATCACCCAGAGAGGAAGGGTCAGCCTTTCTATTAAAAACCACTTCCTTCCCAGCCACATCCAGCCATTCCATTTGCTAAGAGAATATGGCACCATCAAAGGGTGAGCATGTGAATTGAAAATCCTTAAGGCAAAAATGTATAGATTTTGTATGAAATTTCAAACTGTTTAGTGAGAGGCCAATAACTTTAATGAACAGATGATTCCCAAAGGTGTTCAAATGTAATTTTTGAGAAAAAAATAAAGGTGCCCATTCGAAAATCAGACCACTTTATGCTTGAAAAAGATCCTGAGGAAAAAATGAAATTCTGCAGTAAGATCAGTGTTTTCAATTGTAAAAAAAAAAAAAAGTAAGAATTTTTGTGAATTTGTTTAGTAGCTCCTTCATTTTACCTGGGGTGATCAGCACTTAGTAGTTAATTTCTGTCACTTTGTTATTAGTCGTTGAGTTAACTTGGAGTTTACTATTTACTTGAAATTTATATCACTTAAAATGTGACACGTATACCTCTGTTTATAATTTACACTGCCGCTATAGATTATTAAAATCCCACATTCACTCTCTGTGGTGGCCATGGGGATGCCCTGCTCACCGTTTACATCCAGAATGCAGGCTCCAATAGGCTCAGCTGGAGCTGGCGGACAGCCTCCAGCTGCTAACTTTGAGGTTCTCCCCTGAGTTCCCCCCGAGGGCCCCTCACCCAGGCTGTCCCCCGCTAGCAATCCCGTGGAGTTATTAGAGCAGGCCGGTGCTGCCTGACCGGGGCTCTTCTCAGGGGTAGTGCTTTTTCCAGTTTTTTTTTATTATGGTAAAATACACATAACATAAAGCTCCTATGTAAATTTGTATAAATACAAATGGAAATAGAATCTCAAATTGCAGGATCCCCTAATCAAAGTTATAGTGGAGCTTCAAGATTGGCTTTGAGGTTTTGGAAGAGAAGTCAAAAAAGAAAGAGGGATGAGTTACATTATTCTCATTACTGAAAAAGAAAAATGATTATCTTAGTATTGTCAGTCAGTGCCCTCTGGAGCAGTCTCCCTTCTGGCTAGGTGCGACCTCACCCCAGAAGAGGGCTCTTGACTCTGGTGGGAAAGAATTCATGAACAGCTCAAAGGAGTGCAAGCAAGAAGGGAATTCACTAAAGCGAAAGTAATAGCAAGCGTCAGTCGTGTAGTGTCAGGAAGAGGGGCCCTTTTATTTATGCAGCCATGCAGGCAGTGGAAAGCAAGAAAGAACAGAGGGAGAAAAGAAAAGTTCACTGGACTCCTGCTGAGCATAGAGAAAATCTCTCCTGAAGTCAGGGTCACCTGGTGTCCAGTGTCCACCTGGATCTTCATTATATCCCTACCACCCCAGAACTGGGGGACCCAATGGAGTGCGTTTATATTCTGGAAACATTCCAAAATAAAGGAAAGGATCCATTCAGGCAGGCCACTGAAGAGCATGATCATACCACAGTCCCATCTGGGTCACCCAGGTGATGGGAATGTGCAGGCGCCCATCACCAGAGATCCCTGCAGCCACTTCCCTACTCGTCTGAAATAAACTGGAGAGAGAAAAGGCTTGTGCTTAAGACTAGAAGGTTGCATGAAATAGCAAAATGACAAAGACAGTTACCACCAGTGATGGATGTCAGAGGGCTCTCTTGAGCCCAGTTAAGGACTGGGTTCTTGTCTTGTGGTAAGAAAGAATTCAGACACATTCAGAGACGAAGTGCAAAATCAGAAAGAAAGTTTTATTTAAAGCAAAGCACACACTCAAAGGGGGAAGTGCAGGCAACTTCAAAGAAGAGATGCATTTAAAGGATTTAGAGTTTGGGGTTTTATGGAGTATTTTGGGTAGGGGTCAGTATAAGGCATAATGTGTACAAGTGATCCATCTTCCCTTGGAGGTTTTGTCTTAAGAATAAGGTTATCTAGGGGACGACGTTGATTCGTGTCTCAACATTCTTTATCACATAGATTCATTTCCACTCTGGAGGTCTGTTTCTGTCCTGGTTACCATGTCACTTACTTGATTAAGGTGACTGTAAGGAGGGAGAACAGCATGTTAAAGGTTAAGTTAAAAATAAACTAGGTCTTTGGTCATAAGCCAAGTAGATTTTATAGAGGCATGATGCCTGCCCCACGTCCCTACTCTGCCTCATTAGTTCCATTGGGGGTGGGTTGGGGAGTGGGAATCAAAGCTCTTCCTAGACATGAATTATTAATACCTTTCCCCCATGACACTTTACCCTGCTGGGTGGGAGTCATCAGCCCTGTTCCCCACTCTTCCAAGTTCTCCTCCTTCCAGAAATCGTTCCGTTGTGTTTTGAGGTTTCGGGTTGCATGCAACTTGTTTTGGTCAATGAAATGTGAGCAGAGGTGGCATGCACCACCTACGTGTGAGGGTTCATTACCAGGGCTCCTTCCAGATGGTGGAGCCTCATCAGCCACAGCGAGTGAGGACAGCAGAGCACTTCGCCTGACCCCCATCTGACTCACATAAACAAAAGGTACAAACCACTGTTGTTTGAAGGCACTGAAATCTGGACATTTCAGCTACTTCAACCTAACCAGATCTTTCCTGGATAGCACAGGGGTTCCAGATAAGCTCCAAAGCAATCCTTCCCTCACTATTGGTCTGAGACAAATTTGTCTGCACTGACATTGGTGAAAATGACTCTTTCTGTAGTAAGATGTTACTGCCAATACCCTGATAAATTGTATAGGCTGTTTCTTAATAGCAACATTTGATAACAACTGAGAGCATAACTTTGCTATGTTACTTAGGGGAAGGGATTTTTAAGAAGATGAGATAATTTAATTCAAGTACATAGGATTTTGGTGCTCATCTAATTGAATGGCATAGAGCCAACATTTGAAGCAATTAGACTGCTTATCCTATTTTCATAAAAAATAAGTTAAATTAGCCAGGTTTTTGACATGTGTTTAATAATGCATCAATCAAGATTATCATAGCCCAGAAATACTCACTTTCTGTTGAGTAGTCTAAACAGGACTGTGCCCTAGGCAACTTTTTTATGTGTAGGCATATATATGTCTCTCAAATCAATACTAGGAAATGCCCTATTATCCCTCAACTAACATTTGTTTTTGTTATTGTCTATATATTTTAATAGAATATCAAACCAAAGAAAGGATTAAAGGGGTTGTCTGCAGAACAAAGTATAAACAAGATTTTCGCTATTTGGAGAGAACTTAGGAAACCATGTGATCTATTTATAACCATAGTACTTGTGTGAGTCAATTTTATTGTACTTTTATATATGGTACTTTTCACTTAATGAAATTACTACAGGAAATTTTCCCATATTTGACATACCACAAGTTTCCTGAATGTCTGGACTTCCATACTTTACAAATTTTACAATCTATGCATTATGTAAGCTCTCAAAAATCTTGTGGTAAATACTAAGGGAAAATGAAGACCTGAAAATTATATAAAGGTGTGTGACAGATTGGAGATTCTTAGAAAAAAATGCTACAGACATCCACTGCTTTAACAATTATGCATGTATACTTTAGTGGTTGGAGTATATTATTTTAAGCATTTTTTATTAAATAAGGTAAGTAAAAGTACAAACCTATTTGAAGGTAAGGAAATATATAATTAGTACACTTTTCTAAAAAGCTTGAAAAGTTTCAAGCATACTATGTTCCGAAAACTGGCCCAATCATAGTCTATTTAAATATATTATTTTCATGGAAAACAAGGTGAATAGTAAACCAAAACTTTGTAAATGGACACAATATTGTATCCTGTATTGTGAGTTGGTGAAGAAATTTTTTTCAAGCCTCTTGCAGTAATATGTGGGTGAGCCTATCAAAAATTATGACACATATGTTCCATGCATGAACTATATAACTCTTTCAGGGATATGATTAGACTCCGTTGCCTGGATCACTGGGATGTTGAGGGCATGAATCTTTCAGTAGCACTTTTGTTCCTGAATTCTTACTCCTTTACTCTTTAAAATTTGGCACAGCAGACATAGAAGTTGTCTTTCTTTTATATATTTATTTACTTCCAGGGCAAAACAAAGCAATGCTCTTAAATCATCACAAATAAAAGTCAGCCATAAATAGTCTAGCTAAGTTTAACACGAAACTTACAGAGCTATTAAATTCTGACTTTTCACTTGTAACACAATTGTGTGCCAAATCAGCGCATATATATGCGGGTATATCTGGATCCTAATGCAAATTCCAGGGTAGTGACACTCAGGCATCATTACAGTCCGAAGGTGACCATCTGAGTCCCAGTGCCCACAAACAGCTCCCACAGATACAAAGAGCTGCACGCATGGCAGTGAACATATACATGCAAAGAAAGGTATATTCTAAGATATTTTCAAGAACTTTACCCTTTCTGTTTGAAAAAGAAGCCCCTAAATTTATTTTCACACCTGTATGTATATATGTGTATATATATATATGTATATATATATACACACATATATATGTCTTTTTAATGAAACCTATCATATTTTAGTAAAATACAGATATTTCTTCTTTTCAGAGAAATAGCCTATTAAAATTAGATCATCATAGCTGGAAAAACAGTCCAGGTCTTGCAATTCGTTTTCCAGTGATCCTATTAATCCTGTTTAAGCTAAAGCTTAAATGGAGAGCAGAGTAGCTCAGAAATACTTCTTTAAGAGTCAAGCCATTGCTCTTAAGCACTCTGAATTATATTTTCAGTGGTGTTACTTTAGAATACTTATAAATACTTGAAAGACAAATGCCCAGTCATTTTTAGGGAGAATTACCTGCTTTCTTGGCTTTTTTGGCCAAATGTGAAATTAACGCTTTTAGCACTTCTTTTATATTTGATAAATGTGTTATTTTGGGATATTTTTAATGGATTTGAAAATGGAATTGCCACAGCTGTTTTTGGACCCACTCCTGAAAAGCATCTCAGTTCCCGATTTTAAAGCAAAAGTACTATGCATTGATTAATAACATCGCCATTTATACTGTTGTCAATTCTGGCAATTAGTGGATCACTAACAGAAAAGAAAACATATCCTTTAAACCCAAGGATGTTTATTATTGAAAGATTTAAAATAAATTAAGATCCAATCAAACTGTTTCACTTTGGTATAGAACAGTATAACAATAATACTAGCACAAAGGCTCATTTGTCTTATAAAATAAAGCACTATTCGTTTCCTGATGCTAAGAAAAGTGAAATCAACTATCCACTTCGAGCTGTATTCATTAGACTTTTTGAAGTTTTTAAAATTAAAAGTTTCCAATAGACCCTTTGGGAGATAAAGCAGTGGCTCTTCAGGCTTTTCTCTTTTCTTTCTTCTGTTTTGGCTTTTATTTTCCATGTTTGTTTATTTCATTTTTTCTGTGGGCAGTGAGAGTGTTGAGGAAGTCAGGCTTCCTGGACCATTCCGACTGATCTTCCATACTTTCCCCTGGAGTTGTGTTCGTAGGGAAAGCAAATCTAAGCTCCACCACTATAGGGCTCTTATTTGAGGCACTTATTGTTGAGAGCTAAGATTTTCACTTGTGAAATGGGTCTGATGATGACTCCCCAGCAAGTTGTTTTAAGTAGCAAGTTGAAACTCTGTGCAAAGACCTTACCCCAGTGTCTGGTGCAGACTAATTCCTAATAAATGCTGGCTCTTACTTCTACCACTGGTACCAACTGACTCAGATCTGATCCCATTGAGACTCGCCAGCTAGACAAATGGAGACAAAGCCTTCAATAATCTATGGAGCAAGAGGTTGGAACATTATTTCCATGATTGGCTTAAAAGACTTTGTCAACATATTGTTTCTGAAAAATTCCCATTCAGAATGGAAAGGTTTGATTTTTCTCTCTTGCCTTTTTTTTTAAAATTAAGGTATCATAGATATACAATCATAAGCTCAGGTTTCATATGAGCAACATTGTGGTTACTACATTCACCCTGTTATCAAGTCCCCACCACATACTCCATTATGGTCACTGTCCATCAGCATAGTGAGATGCTATACAGTCACTACTTCTCTTTGTGCTATACCTCTTCCCCCATGGCCCCCCCCTATATTATGTGTGCTAATCATAATGTCCCATAATCCCCTTATCCCTCCCTTCATACCCACCCTCCCCAACCCATTCCCTTTAGTAACTGTTAGTACATTCTTGGGTTCTGTGAGTTTGCTACTGTTTTGTTCTGTCAGTTTTTGCTTCATTATTATATTCCACAAATGAGTGAAATAATTTGGCATTTGTCTTTTCCACCTGGCTTATTTCACTGAGCATAATACGCTCTAGCTCCATCCATGTTGTTGCAAATGGTAGGATTTGTTTTCTTCTTATGGCTAAAAAATATTCCATTGTGTATATGTACCACATCTTCTTTATCCATTCATCTACTGATGGACACTTAGGTTGCTTCCATATCTTGGCTATTGTAAATAGTGCTGCAATAAACATAGGGGTAGATATGTCTTTTTGAATCTGTGATCCTGTTTTCTCAGGGTAAATTCCTGGACTGGAATTCCTGGGTCAAATGGTATTTCTATTTTTACTTTTTTGAGGAAATTCCATACTGCTTTCCACAATGGTTGAACTAATTTACATTCCTACAAGCAGTGTAGGAGGATTCCTCTTTCTCCACATTCTCACCATCATTGGTGGTTGTTTGTCTTTTGGATGTTGGCCATCCTAACTGGTGTGAGGTGACATTTCATTGTGGTTTTACTTTGCATTTCTCTGATGATTAGTGATGTGGAGCATGTTTTCATGTACCTGTTGGCCATCTGAATTTCTTCTTTGGAGAATGTCCTGTCAGATGCTCTGCCCACTTTTTAATTGGGTTATTTGCTTTTTGGTTGGTGAGGCACGTGAGCTCTCTATACATTTTGGATGTCAACCCATTATTAGATATGTCCTTTATTTACATATTCTCCCATACTGTAGGATGCCTTTTTGTTCTACTGATGGTGTTCTTTGCTGTGCTGAAGCTTTTTAGTTTGATGTAGTCCCACTTGTTCATTTTTGCTTTTATTTCCCTTGCACGAGGATATATGTTCATGAAAAGTTGGTCTTGTTTATATTCAAGAGTTTTGCCTATGATTTCTTCTAAGAGTTTTATGGTTTCATGACTTTCATTCAGGTCTTTGATCCATTTAAAGTTTACTTTTGTGTATGGAGTTAGACAGTAATCCAGTTTCATTCTCTTACATGTAGCTGTCCAGTTTTGCCAACACAAGCTGTTGAAGATGCTGTCATTTCCCTATTGTATGTCCATGGCTCCTTTATCATCTATTAATTGGCCATATGTGTGTGGATTTATATCTGGGCTCTATTCTGTTCCATTGATCTATGGGTCTAGTCTTGTACCAATACCAAATTGTCTTGATTACTGTGGCTTTGTAATAGAGCTTGAAGTTGGGGAAAGTAATCCCCCCTGTTTTATTCTTCCTTCTCAAGATTGCTTTAGCTATTTGGGGTCTTTTATGGTTTCATATGAATTTTAGAACTATTTGTTACAGCTCATTAAAGAATCCAATTGGAATTTTGATAGTGATTGCGTTGAATCTGTAGTTTGCTTCAGGCAGGATGGCCATTTTGACAATATTAATTCTTCCTTGCCAAAAGCATGGAATGAATTTCCATTTATTAGTGTCCTCTTTTTAATTTCTCTCAAGAGTGTCTTATAGTTTTCAGGGTATAGGTCTTTCACCTCCTTGATTAGGTTTATTCCTAGGTGTTGACTTTTTTTAGATGAAATTGTGAATAGAATTGTTTTCATGATTTCTTTCTGGTCATTCATCATTAGTGTATAGGAGTGCAACAGATTACTGTGTATTAATTTTGTATCCTGCAACTTTTCTGAATTCAGATATTAGTTCTAGTAATTTTGAAGTGGATTCATTAGGGTTTATTATGTACAATATCATGTCATCTGCAAACAGTGACAGTTTAACTTCTTCCTTACCAATCTGGATACCTTTTATTTCTTCATATTGTCTGAGTGCCATGGCTAGAACCTCCAGTCCTATGTTGAATAAAAGTGGGTAGAGTGGGCATCCTTGTCTTGTTGGAAATCTTAGAGGAAAAGCTTTCACCTTTTTCACTGTTGAATATGATGTTGGCTGTGGGTTTGTCATATATGGCCTTTATTATGTTAAGATATTTGCCCTCTATACCAATTTTGTTGAGAGTCTTTATCATGAATGGGTGTTAAATTTTGTCAAATGCTTTTTCAGCATCTATGGAGATAATCATGTGATTTTTTTTCCTTCTTTTTATTAATGTGGTGGATGATGTTGATGGGTTTTCAAATGTTGTACCATCTTTGCATCCCTGGGATGAATCCCACTTGATCATGATGTATAATCCTCTTGATGTGTTTTTGAATTCAGTTTGCTAATATTCTGTTGAGTATTTTTGCATCTGTGTTCATTAGGGATATTGGTCTGTAGTTTTTTTTTTAATGGTGTCTTTGCCTGGTTTTAGTATTAGAGTGATGCTGGCCTCATAGAATGAGTTGGGAAGTATTCCCTCCTCTTCTATTTTTTGGAAAAATTTAAGGACAATGGGTATTATATCTTCTCTAAATGTCTGATAAAATTCAGCAGTGAAGCCATCTGGTCCAGGAGTTTTGTACTTGTGTAGTTTTTTATTACTGATTCAATTTCATTGCTGGTAATTGGCCTATTCATATTTTCTGTTCCTTCCTGGGTCAATCTCAGAAGGTTATATTTTTCTAGAAAGTTGTACATTTCTTCTAGGTTATCCAGTTTGTTAGCATATAATTTTTCATAGTGTTATCTAATACTTCTTTGTATTTCTGTGGTGTCTGTAGTGATTTTTCCTTTCTCATTTTTGATTCTGTGTATGTGTAGATTCTCTTTTTTATTGATAAATCTGGCTAGGGGTTTATCTATTCTGTTTATTTTCTCAAAGAACCAGCTCTTGGTTTCATAAATTCTTTTTATTGTTTTATTCTTCTCAATTTTATTTATTTATCCTCTGATCTTTATTATGTCCCTCCTTCTACTCACTTTGGGCCTCATTTGTTGTTCTTTTTCCATTTTCAGTAATTGTGAATTTAGACTATTCATTTGGGATTGTTCTTCCTTCTTTAAACAGGCCTAGATTGCTATATACTTTCCCCTTAGAACTGCCTTCGCTGTGTCCCACAGAAGTTTGGGCATTGAGCTGTAGTTTTAATTTGTCTCCATATATTGCTTAATCTGTGTTTTTATTTGGTCATTGATCCATTGATTATTTAGGAGAATATTGTTAAGCCTCCATGTGTTTGTGAGACTTTTTGTTTTCATTGTACAATTTATTTCTAGTTTCATACCTTTGTCTTCTGAGAAGTTGTTTGGTACAATGTCAATCTTTTTGAATTTGCTGAGGCTCTTTTTGTGGTCTAGTATGTGATATATTCTAGAAAATGTTCCATGTGCACTTGAGAATAATGTGTATCCTGTTGCTTTGGGTGGAGTGTTCTATAGATGTCTGTTAGGTCCATCTGTTCTAATATGTTGTTCAGTGCCTCTGTCTCCTTAGTTATTTTCTGTCTGGTTGATCTGTCCTTTGGAATGAGTGGTGTGTTGAATCCATTGCATTCTATTTCCCCCTTTTATTCTGTTAACATTTGTTGTACATATTTCGGTGCTCCTATGTTGGGTGCATAGATATTTATAATGATTATATATTCTCATTGAACTGACCCCTTTATCATTATTTAATGTCCTTCTTTGTCTCTTGTTACTTTCTTTCTTTTGAAGTCTATTTTATCTGATACAAGTATTGCAGCTCCTGCTTTTTTCTCCTTATTATTTGCATGAAATATCTTTTTCCATCCCTTCACTTTTAGTCTGTGGATGTCTTTGGGTTTGAAGTGAGTCTCTTCTAGGCAGCATATAGATGGGTCTTGCTTTTTATCCATTCTGTAACTCTATATCTTTTGATTGGTGCATTCAGTTGATTTACATTTAGGGTGATTATCTATAGATATGTACTTACTGCCATTGCAGGCTTTGAATTCATGGCTACCAAAGGTTCAAGGGTGCTTCTTTACTATCTAACATTCTAATTTAACTCGCTTATTATGCTATTATAAACACACTCTGAAGATTCTTTTTTTTCTCCCTTCTTTTTCTTCCTCTTCCACTCTTTATGTTATTTGTCATATTCTCTACTCTTTGTGTATCCCTTGACTGACTTTGTGGGTAGCTGATTTAATTTTGCATTTGGTTAGTATTTAATTGTTTTACTTCCTTTACTGTGGTTTTATTTTCTCTGGTGATGGCTATTTAGCCTTAGGCACACTTCCATCTAGAGCAGTCCCTTTAAAATACACTTTAGAGATGGTCTTTGGGAAGTAAATTCCCTCAACTTTTGTTCATCTGGGAATTGTTTAATCCCTCCTTCAAATTTAAATGAGAACCTTGCTGAGTAGAGTATTCTTCATTCAAGGCCCTTCTGCTTCATTGCATTAAATATATTATGCCACTTGCTTCTGGCCCATAAGGTTTCTTCTGAGAAGTCTGATGATAGCATGATGGGTTTTCCTTTGTAGGTGATCTTTTTTCTCTGTCTGGATGCTTTTAATTCTTGTCCTTGTCCTTGATCTTTGTCATTTTAATTATTATATTATGTCTTGGTGTTGTGTTCCTTGGGTCCCTTGTGTTTGGAGATCTGTGCACCTTCATGGCCTGAGAGACTATTTCCTTCCTTCCCCAGATTAGGGAAGTTTTCAACAATTATTTCTTCAAAGATACTTTCAATCCCTTTTTCTCTCTCTTCTTCTTCTGGTACCCCTATAATATGAATATTGTTCCATTTGGATTGGTCACACAGTTCTCTTAATATTATTTCATTCCTAGAGATCCTTTGTTCTCTCTCTTCCTCAACTTCTTTGTATTCCTTTCCTCTAATTTCTATTGCATTTACTGTCTCCTCTACCTCATCTAATCTGCTTTTAAATCCCTCCTTTGTATGTTTTATTTCAGTTACTGTATTTTATAAGGTGTCTCTCTCCCTTAGCTCTTGAATACTTTTCTGTAGTTCCATTAGCATGTTTATGACTTTTATTTTGAATTATTTTTCTGAAAGATTGGTTATTTTAGTCTCACCAACCCCTCTTTCTGGTATTTGAGAGATTTTGGATTGACTAAGCTTATTCTGCCATTTCATAGTCCTGGATCTAAGGGAGTAGTCACAAGTGAGCGGCATGTGTGTCAGCTTGGAGGACAAAATCCCTTCCTCTTTTCTCATTGCAGTGCCTGTCTCAACTGTCTGTATCAGTTAACTGTGCACAGGAAGTGGCCACTGGATTAATCCCATAAGCTGCCATGGGTGGGGATCCCCTTGGGATGGCCTAGAGATATGGCAGGGGTCACAGGCAAATGGTGCAACTGTTTGCAGGGAGAGCAAAGTCCTTTTATGCTTCCTGGTCACTGTGCCTGTCTCCACTGTTTGGACTGGTTAGCCGCGTGCAGGAAGAAGCCTGTGCATAAAGCTGTGTAGTTGCTGTAGGTAAAGCTTCCTTCCAGCTAGTCTGAAGCAATGGTGCAGATAGTGGGTTTGCACACAGATGCCAGCAGGGAAGAAAGGAACAGCAGGCTCTTTATCACAGTGAGAGACCGCACGGCTGCATTGCCAACCAGGGAAATGGAGCACCTGAAGCTCCTGAAAGTTCCCAACCTGCTGGGCTGAGTGGGCCGGGACGATTTTGTCCACCTGTTCCTCCCTCCAAACCCTTGCTCCTTCAGCAGCCTTCTGACTGTTGAGAAGTGTTTCAAAGTGCCTGCTTTTCTTTTGTCCCAGGGCAGCTGGTTGTGGGAATTGTTCGCAGTCTTTAGTCTCTGACTTTGTTTTCAGTCCCTCTAATCTCCAGAGCACCATGCAATGTGGGTCTGTGCTCCTAGGGTAGATTTCTAGGGCTGGGTATTTAGCAGTCCTGTGCTTCCACTCCCTCCCTGCTCTGATTCTCTTACTTCCTCTGGTGAGCTGGGGTGGGGTGAGTGCTCGGGTCCCACTGGATCGCAGTTTTTTTACTCTACCCTTTTCTGTGAGATGTTAACTTCTCCCAGATGTAGACTAGCTGGTGCACTCTTACTTCTGGTAAGTCTTTTAGGAATATTTGTATTTTCTGTATTTTCAAAATATATGTGGTTTGGGGAGGAAATTTCCACCACACTTCTCATGCCACCATTTTTTCCCTCTCTTTCTTGCATATTTTAACTTGCTGTTTTGAAGTTTACATGATTTCAACTTTTAAAGGAAAAACAAAAACAAAAAATGTTTGCCTTGAGAATGGAGATAAGTCTTCTGGTATAAGAACCAAGAAGATGACCAGGGCTAATCACCTGATGCACCTTTGGAACTGGAATTATTATCATGATTACTATTAGTCATGTGGAATGAAATACTTGACTTAGTCAAAGAAAACCTACCCATGCCCAGACTCACTGGGGACACCACTGCCAAGCTTCCTTCTACCAGACTCTTCCCATGTCCTTTGTACTTGAGAGCACAAAGCTACTGGGTTGTGGAGGAAAGTGGCCTTGGTGGCTGATCCAGGGAAAAACACCACAGTGGGTCCTGATGGGAAGAACGGAGATGGTAGGAGGATACTTTTAGTGTTTCCCAGGGTTTCTTCAGTGAGCAAGTCCCTATTTTTTCACAAGGCCAGCAGAGGTTGAGTGTCTCAGACTTCCCTCCGCCATCCCTTCCTTAGTCACTGCTGTGTGACACGCCCTAAGGAAGCAGGGGAACCAACTGCAGAGACCGAAGAACCCTGATTTACTGTGCTTCCCATACAGCACTTTACCTGCCATGGCTAGTAATGAAGATTGACCCATCTCAAGGTTGACAGTCCCTATGGGTTCAGAATTAAGGGCTTCTGAAGTAGGAAGGGAAGGAGCAGAACAGGAGTGAGGAAAGGGTAGACACCTTTGCTTTGATAAAAAATGGGACCTAGGTCATCAGAGGGTTCTTCGAGGCCGTGGCCCAGCGTCCTTGGGCTAATGCATCTCTTCCCCTTCTCACTCTGTAAAATACCTTACTGGGTTCCCCACCCCCTTTCCTCATCTTGACTGCTCTGCTCTCTGTAGAACGGTCAGCGATAGGTGCTTCCCCAGACCAAGGCAATTTTACTTAGAAATAAGTGTGTTAGCTGTGGCTTCATTTTAAAAAAAAGGTGAGAGAATAATTTTTCCACCAAAATTTCACAATATTTCTTGATCCAAAGAAGTTTTGCGCTTAAAATCAGTTTCTCACCAAAATATAAAACTAGGATAACATAGAAGTTGCTTTAAATCAATGAAATATGTCTTAATAAGGAAACAATTTCCATTGTTTGACATTTGTATTTCCACTTTCTTGACTCATAACTTTTCTATTTCCTTTTACCACTGTGATTCAATAATGAAATCTCTCCTCTTCTTAAAGATTTTGATATCCCTATAGACATCAGACTAGCACATTTAATTGTTTGAAAGGGCTTTTCTTATTGACTGACCTATATTTTTGTGTAAAGTGATTACTGCATATGAAGGATGGCACATAAAAATGTCAATAACCCAACCACGAGGCACATGTTAATGACTGTAATTAGGGAATAAGGGGTTTACAAGTTTGCTCCCAGCATACTCCTGATTCACTCTGAGTTCTTGGCCAAGATTTTAAATCTCTTGTTTCTGGTTTTCTACCTGCTGCCACTCACCCAGTTTTGAAAAATAAAGGGGCTAATTCCTCACAAGGCTTTGGGATGTTTCCCATGCAGGGTTCTACACCATCTCTTCCCCTGGCAAACACTTTGGGTGCACAGTCTAGGAATAAAGAGTCAACAAAACCAGTACCCCTGGGGCATTAGTTGAGTGAGGAATAGCATTTTAAAGAGAGAAGTCTGAGAGACATATGCAGTCTGGGGGAGATATCAGAGGAAAGAGTTCTTGAGGAAAAGTTGGGAAAATAAAGAACAAAGTGCCTGGCTGGCTTTAGGAGTCCCTGTCCTTCACATTTTCCCAACTGTGATCCTCTGGCGTGGGCTCCCCTGGGTCAGAACACCTGTCCAGTGCTCAAACCCAGCAGCAGTCATCTTAGCCTGCTGAGGTCGGCACACGTAAAAGGCACTGGGATGCATGTGGGCAGTGTGGCCAGAGTTAAATCCACCAGCAGTGAATCTGCATGTGGACTGAAGTTTCAGGGGAAGAGAAGTCTAACATATGATTTGAATCTATATCAGAACTGTTCACATGCCAGAGTGGGTAGCTCTGCATATCACGTGACATGTGTTGCTCAGATCTGTTTTCAGCTCAGCAATCACTGCAGTCATACATCAATGCAGTGAGAATGAGGGGAACTAATGGAAGGAGGGGAGGGAGATAAGGAAGCTTATTCCCTGTGGCCCTACTGCCTGCAGTCAGCCTTACCACTAGGGCCCCCACTTCCACGAGGTTGTCTCCATAAAGTGGCTCCAGCTCCTGGGTTCTGGAAATTCCTCAGCACTCTATCAGCCCAGGAGTGGTAGCAGCTCTCAAGTGTTTATCAACATGCAGACATGACTTTCATTTGGCTTCACACTCTCCCATGTCATGTATAATAAATTCCCGTATTGAATTTCCCGTGCTTGAATTTCCTGGAGTGGTTTCCGTGTTCTTGTCTGGACCCTGGCAGATATAAAGAAAGTCTATTGGGACTCACTTAAGTAAATTAGATAGAGGAAGAAAGAGGCTAGTGACTTGGGCCAATGGCTCAGGCCCAGAGCTCTGAATAGATATCTCTATATACAGAATCTGTTGAGGCAAGAAAACCTCAGATAACACACATTGCAAAACCTGGTGTACTTGAAATTCTGCAATCTGGCCAGGGCTCAGTAGGGACAACTCAACTCTGTTCTATGTGGCATTAGCTGGGTAGCCTAACTAGGGTTCAAAGGTCCATTTCCAAAGTGGCCCCACTCCTACGCCTCACTGTGGGCTGTTGGCTACGTGCCAGCAGCAGATGTGGGTCAGGCACTCAATTTGGACCCACATTATGTCTTCCCATGACTGTGGTGGCCTTCACAGGGTGATCAAATTCTTACATAATGTCACCTTCCCCATAGTACAAAGCAGAAGCTTCCAGATCTGTTTAATGCCTGAGCTCAGAAGTAAGAATATGACTTTCTTCCCCTTCTGTCATAACCACAGAGTAACCAGATTTGAGGAGAGGTGAACTCAGCTTCACCTCCACATGAGGAGTGGCCAGATAACATTACAGAAGATCAATGAGATGGAGATATTTTTCTGCCGTCTTTGGGACCATGATCCACCACCGCTGGTTAGTTGAATTTTATGCATTTATTTGTGTCATTTCACCTCAGTCTTCCCATGACTGTGGTGGCCTTCACAGGGTGATCAAATTCTTACATAATGTCACCTTCCCCATAGTACAAAGCAGAAGCTTCCAGATCTGTTTAATGCCTGAGCTCAGAAGTAAGAATATGACTTTCTTCCCCTTCTGTCATAACCACAGAGTAACCAGATTTGAGGAGAGGTGAACTCAGCTTCACCTCCACATGAGGAGTGGCCAGATAACATTACAGAAGATCAATGAGATGGAGATATTTTTCTGCCGTCTTTGGGACCATGATCCACCACCGCTGATTAGTTGAATTTTATGCATTTATTTGTGTCATTTCACCTCAGTTTCCTTACTGATGGGCAACACCATATAAAATTTAGCCTTAGTCAAGAAACCTTTTTGTAGAGGTTTGGAAATGTTGAAAATGTAAGTGAAAGAAAGGAGATATTTGTTTCTAAGCTTTGCTTCTTTGTAACCTATCTCTGATCTTTCACAAAAACTGGGGATCTGGCATATTCCCCCTCTTTTATAAAAGTGAAGATTAAAGAAAGAAAGAATGAGAATATTGAAGACACTGTAAAGTTCAGGGGACCTTGGGGTTGCCTGGTCAGCTCTCATGGGGCTTCTGCCTCATCCAAAATTAGTGTTGGTGAGAAATCAATTTTGTGAGCTAACATGCAAGAATATATAGCCCTCCTTTCACTTTTCAAACTTTAATATCTTTTCACAGCTGCCTTTGGGACTCAACTTTGGATTTGTAGGTCTCTTGTTCTCTGATTCTCTGCTAAAATACAGTACTTTGTGCAGAGAAAAAAATATGAAGGCTTCTTTGAAATCTGAGAAGGAATGATGAATTATCATGAAAGCAAACAGAATAGGCTAGAACTGTTAACATTTTGGACTGTCAGATAGGGAAATGCTTAATAAATTATAGCAAGAAGAGGTAGAAGAAAAATATCCAAAAAATGAATATGCTATAGATGGTTATGGGGAGAACATAGTTCAGGCAAAATCTCAAACACATGTCTCTTCCCATAGGCCATGTAGAGTTTGTAGGTAATCTGGCGAAGACAGATGTGTGAATAAATGATCACAATAAGTGTGGTTCAGTGTCTCATAGAGACCTTTCCAGATGCTGTCTATGAGAAACCAAAGGTGAAGAAACCAGGCACCTTAGGAAAGATTTCACAGAGGAGGTGGAATTCAATCTGGGTCCTTTGGAGATATTAGGATATCATAAGGAAAACTGATGAGGGTCCTCTGGGCAGGTGAAACAGCCTGTGCAAAGTACAGAGGTACCAAGAGCACTGCTTTGCTGAGGAGTGGTGGAAACTGTGCACGCTGGGACTATTGGGGTCTGGAGAGGTGGAAAAGGATGGGGCCCACACCCCTGACAATCTTAAATGGTCGCCCTGGTGAGGAGAAATGTAAGAACAGCAAAATTGAAGTCAGGATCAGTCACCAACAGTCAAGCTTGGACCGAGACTGGAGGGAAGGGGGCTAAGAGGCTGAGTTGACATGACATGTTCTCTGGTCCCAATGGGTGCAGTGGCAATGCAATGCTGAGAGACACTGGGGTCAGATTCCTCAGTCAGTTCACTCAGGATAACCGGACCTTTGGCACAAAAGGCCTGTAGAGACAATTCCCCTGAATCCATAATGCCTGGAGAGGATGGGGCTGGGGAGACAGAGAGAGAAACAACCAGAGTAAGGGGCAAAGGAAGCCTTGGCTTGGCCTTTCAAGGCACACAGTTATGGGTATATGTAACCCATGGTCCTGATCATCCCAAATATAAGTTTTATCTTTTGGGTGATGATTTAAAGCTGCTCAGGCACCTGAACATCATAAATAAATCCTAAGTGATGTTCCTTTTCATATTACTTACTCTGAATGAACTGCACATTTTTTTATAGGGTAAACATACCTAATGATTTGTAAACTTCTTGCTGCTGCAGCCTGTACTGTTTCTCCTTGAAACTGTCACCATTTTATTTACTTGTGCTGGAAAATATTTTCCCTCCTGAAGAATGAAGCTCTAGGTCCATGAGTCTGGGCTGAGTGGGGCCTAATTCCTAATTCCTAATGTAAATATGGATTTTGCAGAAAGGTGGCCCTGGTTCTCCAAGTGCCATCTCTGGAGCTGGTTCAGGACCTGACATTGATAAGGATTCCCTCTTCTGTCTCTGAGAAAAGATACTGAGGAAAACTTTCTTAAACACCACTAATTCCCTCCTACCTCCTACTAACATGACTTTAAGTGTCTGTGATGCTTAGAACCCAATACCACTGGTTTTTGGCCTGTAAGTGACTTCGCTGATTGCTTGGTACCAAAAGCAAAAATTATCTCTGCGAGAGCCCAGGACATATGGACCAGGCTCTCCAAGAAATCCCCAGTGTGTGAACTAATGCCAATTCTAGTCTTCCCACTCCTCCTCCTATATTATTATCATCATAATTATCTTAGTAGTTGGAGAGGAATACTGTGTCATACAGTATACAAATTGGTTGGAAGACAGACTGTGTCTGGGGCTGAGGAGGAGAGACTTTAACCTGAGGGACTAAAAATCATCTTGACACTGGTGTGCCTTTATCAGCTAAGCCAGGAGGCTCTCCTGTTGAACATAAGCAACTTCACAAAACCCTGGCACCAGCCAAGGCCAGTGCGTGACCGTGATGGAGCCATAAGAAAACAAGTCTCCTCCATAGTCATGTCTGAACACCCGGAGTCAAGAACACTGCTCAGACCACAAAATATGCCCAAACATCAGCTGCTCCCAGCTGATAGGAGTGACTCCTGCTTCTTCCCACTTCCTAGGAAGACTCATTGCAAAACCCGACCACAGAATTATGCCTGCGCTCTGCCTTCACTCATCCAGAGTGCAATTACAGTTTCTTAATTGCATCTCCCAAGTCACATATGCAAACCCAAAACCTTCCAGAGGAGCCTCTTACTGAGAAGCTCCAAGAGTCCCCATGGTGGGTAGTCTTCCTCGTTGCAACAAAGCAATTTCACTTTGATCAGAAGCATATCCTTCAGGCATTCAGATGGAGGCAATCCAGAAACCTCCTCCCAATCCAGTCATGCCAAGCCAAAGAAACCTACAATACAAGGGTCACCAAAAACACTCCAAGATAAGAACCATAACCCTCCTCCTTCTGTCCAGACTGCTGCCTCTAAGCTCTTCCCATATAGAAGTCCTGGAGTGTCACCTGGGTCAGTGGCAGGAGGGATGGAGAAGCATGGGTCCCCACGGTCTGTCAGAGTGGAAGGAGGTAGGCCAGGTACAGGAGGAACCAGCTGCTGCCAGCAAGGCAAGCTGGTGACTCTGGGGCCGCCAGCTCTCCTACAGGGCCGGCCTGCTCCCTCAAGGGAGGTCCAGATTTAGCTGTTTCGGGAGGGTGTTTTTCTCGTGTAATGTCTGCCCAACTTCTCCTGTGTGGGCCCGAGGTTGTGCCTTCCTTCAGATGTGAGTCGATGGTCTCTTCACACTTTCCTTCACCCTTTAAAGATGAACTGGCACTCTGTGCTTTGTCCCAGGTTATCCATTTGAGATTCTAACTAGGCAATGCCATGCCCCTGTTTGACTGCTCTCGACCCATACTTCATTAAACAAAGCATTGCACATCATTTCTATGTTCATCATTTCATTCCCAGCTTTGACATACAATATTAGACATGATGACACCTTCCCCTATTTTTCTAGTATGGTTGAAATCTCACTGTTTAGTAATATGTTAAAGCTCAGGTGTTTAAAAAATATGCATTGAGTTGTATCTCTATAGAAGTGGACTGGTAGGGACAACCTGTTTCCACCTCCTGATGGTGCCTTCCAGTGAATAGAGCATGACCTGTCTTGGCTCCAGGTGAGTGCCTCTGCCTGGTCATTCTGGAGTCTACTGGGCATAGTATGCTCATGCCCACAGCTTGGCTCTGTCCTTTCCTGCCTTGGGAATGGTTCTACCCCTCAGGTCTCAGCCCTTCACGCTGCAACTCTTACAGTGCAGGCCGCCAACTGGGCCACCCCAGTTCCATGCTAACTGACACTGGATGGGACAATGGGCCTATTTCTGGAATTCAGTCAACATTCTTCTTTGGCTATCAAATTAAATGACACCTCCAGTTTAGCCTTAATTTGTAAGAGGGATTATGCAGTTCGTTTTATTTTTCAGTGTGTTGGGGACCTTGGTGGAGTTGCACAGTGCTGTTTATTGGGTAGCCAGTGTATATCCTGACATGGATGTTTTAGTTAATGTAATTGATTGAATCTTCTGATCTATGTACTATTGTGCACTATTATTGTCTCTTTTAGAGCAAGGTTATTTTGACCTCCAAGTCCTTAGTTTTTCTTCAAGATCAAGGGAGTGGGAAATACATATCTCCTAGAAAAACTCCTGGGCTGCTTTTAAGGCTAATATATGTTCAGAGTGAAGCATAGCAAAGCAGTTCTTTCTGGAAGAATCAATTCTACAACATTCATGCAGCTCTATCATAATGTCTCCAGGTCATTCCAACTTTCAGAGTTTCTCAGCGATGTACCCAAAGGACCAGCTAATGAACAGTGATTGTTGGGTTCAGTTGTATGTGGGGTCCCCCATATGACATCCCCAACAAGGAGCTGGTCCACTTCAGTGTGACTGCAAACAGTACATTCTGTTCACTCTAGTGTTCCAGAATTAATCCCTGCCTCATCTAAACACAAAACAGGTGATAATATCACAAGTGGGAAAAAGCAAAAAGGAAAAATATTAATGAACCTGAAAACGTGGGTCACAGCATAACCTTTGGATAAAGTGACAGCCAGTGTTGGCCATGATGACATTATGATGATTTACTTACAGATGCACTGTTAACCATTTTAACTCCAAAAATATAGTTTCATGAAGAAATTCACTTAGATGGGCTCTCAAAGGTGCTCCCAGAGTTCACAGATTCCTATGTGGGGTAACACTCACCTCTGCAACTGAAACAAGTAGAAATCTAACACAAGGACAGCGATCTAACAATGTAGAGGGAACTTGCCCTGAGGGGTAGTTTTCCTGATGTTGCCAATAGGGCGAGTGTCTGTAATGGGAAAAATAAGATGATTTACAAAACAATTCTAACATTGATAATGGAGTAATATATTACAATAAGTATTTTGTTGTCACACAACATATTGGGAAGAGTTTGAATAGATTCTAGGGTATAAGAAGACAGGGCCGAAGAAGTTGTCAGTTGATCCTCTGCTGGGAAGTTGCCAGAAGTTGTCTTCTGCTGGGAAAGGGTGTTCTGATTCCGGGGCACTGCTTCTGGTTCTCTGGATAGATACTACTTGCAATGTTTTATGGACTGATGGATATATCCCTTGTGAAACGTCCAGATTTCCCCTTTCTAACCAGTTCTGCTTACTGAGCAACCTTCTAGGTTACACGGTGGTCTCACATGTGAGCTTATGTAATGGAAGAGGTCTAAGAACATTCACGGTATTGGTAATTGCACCCACTTTAGCTCTGTTAGAACTGACTAAACTGTCTCTGGTTTCTCTCTGTGCCCTGATAACACACTAGGTTGAGTTACTTTCTCCAGGACTGGTTACTATGGTTACTTTTAGTTTTCAGAGTATAGGTCTTTGACCTCCTTGGTTAGGTTTATCCCTAGTGGCACTGCAGTTTTCCATAGAGCCCCCAAGAAGTCTTGGGGCAGCTCTGCCTGACTCAGCCAGTAGGATTCCCTGTGTGGCGCTGCTGCACCTGCTGGCCCTCCTTTGTGCATGAGCATGGTCGTCTGGGTTTCCCTACTAACACTGTCTGCCTTGTTACGGTAGCTGTCTTCCAGTTCAGTTTTGGTGACAGAAGCAGAGTACTTTGTCTGGAGGCAGCCATCTGGGAAGAAGAGAGCAAGTGGGCCTTGGGAATGAAGGGAGGGCCAACACTCATACACACGTTAGGAGTGCTGGTCCTGCCTTGCAGGTACTGCCCTTTTAAGAAAAAGAGAGAGGCAGCCCAATGCCCACACAGGAGTCACCTGACAGGTCAGCTCTGGTGATGAAGCCGTGTCCCTCTCCTGCCTTATTGGCTAAGGCACACAGGTGCCTGCATCCTTATCTGGGATTTACCTACAAGCTAGTTTCCAAGGCACAGGGCCTTGGCCTCAGTGGTCCTGCAAGGCCAGTCCTGGCTCACTGGCCAAGCCTTGGTCCCAGCTTTTAGAGCACAAGTTTTGGGTTCTGCCCCCACCCTTCTCCACCTCCACCTTCTTTTGCTGTTGGATTTCCCAACCACAAAACTAAATCATTCTAATGCAAATTTATCAACTGCATTTAAGCTCAGCCTGCTTTCAGGTACCTACTTCAGAGGTGGTGAAACTTCGCATTGCTTCCACCCAGATGCAGGGCCAGCTCAGGATGGGGCGAGTGCTTGACACCTGGCCAGGGGAGTTAGATGGGCTGCTTTCTGCTTCCTAAGCTCTTCGTCTGCTTGGTAATTGTCACCTGGTTTCCTCCCAGAATCTCTCTAATGTTCATGCTAACTGAATTTTATGCCCCTTTTCACATAAAGAGAAATGTGACTAAGAATCTCCATCAACGAGGGACAGTCTTATGAATGTCTTTTAGTTTTCAGGGTATAGGTCTTTCACCTCCTTGGTTAGGTTTATTCCTAGGTATTTTATTCTTTTTGAAGCAATTGTAAATGGAGATGTTTTTCTGATTTCTCTTTCTTCTGGCTCATTGTTAGTACATAGCAATGCAACAGATTTCTGTGTATTAATTTTGTATCCTGCAACTTTGCTGAATTCAATTATTAGTTCTAGTAGCATTTTGGTAGATTCTTTAGGGTTTTCTATGTATAATATCATGTCATCTGCAAATAGTGAGAGTTTAACTTCCTCCTTACCAATCTGGATGCCTTTTATTTCTTTGTGTTGTCTGATTACCGTGGCTAAGACCTCCAGAACTATGTTAAATAAAAGTGGTGAGAATGGGCATTTTTGTCTTGTTCCTGATCTTAGAGAAAAAGCTTTTAGCTTTTCACTATTAAGTAAGATGTTGGCTGTGGGTTTATCATATATGGCCTTTATTATGTTAAGGTACCCACAACCTCAATACCCGTTTTGTTGGGAGTTTTTATCATGAACGATGTTGAATTTCATCAAATGCATTTTCAGCATCTATGGAGATGACCATGTGATTTTTGTCCTTCTTTTTGTTGTTGTGGTATATGATATTGATTGATTTACAGATATTGTACCGTCCATGCCTCCCTGGTCATGATGGATGACCCACTTGGTCATGATGGATGATATTTTTTATATTATTTTGGATTTGGTTTGCTAATATTTTGTGGAGGACTTTTGCATGTATGTTCATCAGGGATATGGTATGTAGTTTTCTTTTCTTGTAGTGTCTATGTCTTGTTTTGGTATTAGAGTGATGCTGGCTTCATAGAATGAGTTTGGAGTATTCCCTCATCTTCTACTTTTTGAAATGCTTTAAGAAGGATGGGTATTAGCTCTTCCTTAAATGTTTGGTAGAATTTGGCTGTGAAGCCATCTGGTCCTGGTATTTTATTTTGGGGAAGTTTTTTATGACCAGTTTGATTTCATTGCTGGTAATTGGTCTGTTCAGATTTTGTTTCTTCCTGGGTCAGTCTTGGAAGTTGTATTTTTCTAGGAAGTTGTCCATTTCTTCTAAGTTGTCCAATTTATTGGTATATACTTTTTCATAGTATTCTTTAATAATTCTTTGTATTTCTGTGGTATCCCTTATGATTATTCCTTCTTCCTTTCTGATTCTGTTTGTGTGTACACTCTCTTTTTTTCTTGATAACTCTAGCTAGGGGTTTATCTGTTTTGTTTATTTTCTCAAAGAACAAGCTCCTGGTTTCATTGATTTTTTTTCTATTGTTTTATTCTTCTGTATTGTATTATTTCTGCTTGGATCTTGTATCCCTCCTTCTATCTCTCTTATATTCTTCTCTTGTTATTGATGGTTTTCTTTAGTGTTGTCATTGGATTTCTCTCTCTTTTTAAATTTTATTTATGTGTGTGTGTGAATTTATTGTAGGCTTTCGTTTTGTGGTTACCAAAGATTTAAGGATAGCTTCTTTACTATATAATAGTCTATCTTAAATTGCTGAATATTTTATTTCAAGCACAACTGAACAGTACTTTGTTTTTTCTTCTTCTTCATCCACATTTATCATATTAGATATCATAATCTGCACTTTTTATGTACCCCTTGATTGATTTCATCTATAGTTGATTTTGCTTCTTTGGTTTTGTCTTAATTTCGTACTTGCTTCATAATTCGTTGGTCTACTACCTTTACTGTGGGTTTATTTCACTGGTGAAAGCTATTTAGCCTTAGAGTCATTTCAATCTATAGCAGATCCTTTAACGTATCTTGTAAGATTGGCTTAGTCATGGCAAATTTCCTCAATTTTTGTATATCTGCAAATTGTTTAATCCTTGCTTCAAATTTAAATGATAATCTTACCAGGGTAAAGGATTCTTGGTTGGAGGTCCTTCTGTTTCAGTACATTAAATATAGCATGCCACTCCCTTCTGGCCTGTAGAGTTTCTGTTGAGAAGTCTGCTGATAGTCTGATCAGATTTCCTTTTAAGTAATCTCTTTTCTCTGGCTGCTTTCAACACTTTCTCCTTATCCTTTATCTTTGTCATTTTAATTATTATATATCTTGGTGCTGTCTTGCTAAAATTCCTTTTGTTAGGGGATCTCTGTACTTCAATGGCCTAGGTGTCTATTTCCTTCCCCAGACTGGGGAAGTCTTTAGCCATTATGTCCTTAAAAGGACTTTCTATTCCTTTGTCTTTCTCTTCTCCTTCTGGCACCCCTATTATGCACATATTGTTTTGTTTGAAAAGGTCACAGAGCTCTCTTATCATTCTTTCATTCCTAGAGATCCTTTTTTCTCTCTGTTCCTCAACTTCTTTGTTTTCCTGCTCTTTAATTTCTGTTTCATTTACTATCTCTTCTACATGATCTAACCTACTTTTAAATCCCTCCATTGTATGTTTCATTTCAGATACTGTATTCTTCAGCTCTGAGTGGCTCTTTTTCAGGTTTTCTATCTCTTTGTTGAAGTCCTCCCTGAGATCTTTTCTGTAATAATTTTTTGTAAATCTTTGAGCATGTTTATGAATTTTATTTTGAAATCTTTATCAAGAAGATTGGTGATATATATTTCATTTAGCCCTTTTTCTGGAGTTCTGTCTTATAGTTTCGATTGGATCAAATTCCTCTGCCTGCTCATTTTGTCAGGGATTCTGTGTTTCTTCCTTTGTATAAGATGTCTCTGTTACACTTTCTGGTCTAAAGAGTAATAGCTTTATGAAGAAGATGTGCTGTGGTGCCCAGAAGCTCAAGATTCTTTACTCTCTAGTACCTGGTTCCATTTTTCAGGGACCCCAGTTGTTGGTGTGGTATGGGTGGGGTGCTTTTCTGTCTGGCTTCTGTAGTGGTCTAAGATTGGGTGGGCAGTTTTCTTGAGCTGCTGCCTTTGTGATCAGCTCAGTAATCTCTGTTGAGCTTGCTGTGGGTGAGACCAACCTCTGCCTAGCTTGCAACAATGGCAGGGCTGCAGGGTTAATGGGGTGGGTGGACCAATGACCCCCTGCTGGAAGGAGCTCTTGGGGCTGGCTCCTCCAAGTACCTCTCTGGTTGGGCTGAAATGGGGCAAAGCAAGCTGGATGTGTCTCCCTCTACCTGCTAGGCATCAAAATTCTGATGTTGCCACTGGGCCAAGTAGTTTGGTTCTCACAGAACACAGGGAGGTGCCTCAGGGCTGCATTGCCAGCAAGGGGGGTGTAGCATCTGGAGCTCCAGAGAGTTCCTGATGTGTTGGGCCAAGGAAGGGCTTGGGAAATATCCTCCACCTGCCCTTTCTCCTGAGGAGAGAGTTCCATTCAACCCTGACCACCTCTGGTACTCTTCCTACTGTGGCAAGTCTTTCAAACTGCCGCCTCTGCTTTGGATCTCAGGACTGGTGGAGCATGCCTGCCCTCCACACTGGGTGAAGTCTCAGCCTCTCAGAGTGTTCTGCCTGTCCCTGGTGTCCAGCCCTGATAATCACCAGAACCCATGTAATGTGGGCTTGTGCTCCCAGAACAGATCTCCAGGGCCAGGTGTGCAGTGCTCATGGGATTCTACCCTCTTCTCACTCCATTTCTCTTTCTCCCACCTGTAGGCTGGTGGGTGGGGAGGGCTTATGTCCCACTCAATCTTGGCTTTGTCACCTCACCCTTCTCTGTGTGGTCCTCTCTCCTCTGTCTCATGTGCAGGGTGTCTGTTCTGCGGTCTTCAGGTCATCTTCAGGTCTAGTTGCATTTGCTGTATTTTTCTGTTTTATTTGTTTTGAGGAGGTTTCCATCTTGCCTTGCTATGCTGTCATCTTTAATCCAATAATCCATCTTTTTTACTTCAGTGTATATCTTGTTTACTAAGAGAATTTCTTCCTAATGGGTGAATCTACAATGGAGGCCAAATTAAAGATCAGATCCGATGCATTGTGGGCATGTAGTCCATTGTTCATTTGTCATTCAACCTCCACCAGGGCCTGGTCGGTTGAAATGCCCCACCACCTTTATTTTCAGTTCCTTATGAGAAATTAAAGAGACCAAAAAATGGAAATCTATCCTGTGCTCATGGGTTGGAAGAATTAATATTGTCAAAATGGACAATCTGCTCAAAGCAATTTGCAGATTCAATGCAATCTCTATCAAAATACCAATGGCATTCTTCTAAAATTGACGGCATAATTTTAAAATTCATATGAAATCACAAAAGACCTCAAATAGCCAAAGCAATTCTGAGAAAGAAAAACAAAGCTGGGGGGATTATGGTTTCTGAATTCAAGCTGTACTACAAATCTAATGTAATCAAAACAATTTGGTACTGGTGCAAGGACAGATCCATAGATCAATGGAACAGAATAGAGAGCCCAGATATAAACCCACATGTATATAGTCAAATAATATATAGTGAAGCAGCCATGAATATACAATGGGAAAAAGACAGTCTCTGCAACAACTGGTGTTGGTGAAACTGGACAGCTACATATAAGAGAATGAAACTGGATTATTGTCTAACTCCATACACAAAAGTAAACTCAAAATGGGTCAAAAACCTGAATGTAGGTTATGAAACCATAAAACTCTCAAAAGAAAGCATAGGTAAAAATCTCTTGAACATAAACATGAGAAACTTTTTCCTGAACACATCTCCTTGGGCAAGGACAACAAAATAAAAAGTGAACAAATGGGACTACATCAAACTAAAAAGCTTCTGCACAGCAAAGAATACCATCAGCAGAACAAAAAGGCATACTATAGTATGGGAAAATATATTCATAAATGACTCATCTGATAAGGAGTTAACATCCAAAATATAAAAAACTCATACACCTCAACACCAAAAAAAAATAACCCAATCAAAAAGTGGGTGGAGGGTCTGAACAGACACTTCTTCAAAGAAGAAATACAACTGGTGAACAGGCACATGAGAAGAAGTTCCACATTGCTAATCATCAGGGAAATGCAAATTAAAACTTCAATGAGAAATCCCCTGATACCAGTTAGAATGGACACTATCTAAAAGGCAGGAAATAACAAATGCTGGCAAGAATGTGGAGAAAGGAGAACCCTCCTACGCTGCTGGTGGGACGCCAAATTGGTGCAACCACTATGGAAAGCAGTATGGATTCCTCAAAAAACTAAAAATAGAAATACCATTTAACCCAGTAATTCCACTCCTAGGAACTTATCTGCAGAAAACAAAATCCTGATTCAAAAAGATATATGCATCCCTATGTTTATCACCACACTGTTTGCAATAGCCAAGATAGGAAAGCAACCTAAGTGTCCATCAATATAGGTGAATGGGTATAGAAGATGTGTTATGTATATACAATGGAATATTACATAAAAAGAAAAGAAATCCTACTATTTGCAACAACATGGATGGATCTAGAGGGTATCATACTCAGTGAAATAAGCCAGGCAGAGAAAGACAAATACCATATGATTTCACTTATTTGCGGAATACAAAAAGAAAGCAAAACAGAAGGAACAAAACAGCATTAGACTTATAGACACTAAGAGGTGTCTAGTAGTTACTAAGGGGAAGGGATTTGGATGGGAGGTGAGGGGATAGAGAGGGGGACTGTTGAATCATTGTGATGTGATGTACATTTGATAAAATTTTTAAAAAGAAAGTCAAAAAAAAGGAGGGACATTCTTGAAGGTTTTCTTCTGTTTTTGTTTTCATTTTTGTTTCTAAGGAAGTTTTCATGTTTAAGCTTTTTGGAATATCATTAAGGTGTTCACTGAGTTTAGGACTTTGGGTATGTTCCCTAAATATGAAATTAAAATATGAAGTATTCTCCCAATAGAATATTTGGAACATAACCCCTCTTTAAATAGACATGATGCTTGTATTTGTGTCTATTTTTTTCTGGTCTAAAGAATTATTTTTTTCTTATGACAGGGTGAAGGAAACTGTCAAAGCCATAACATCAGGAAATCATTTCTATAATATGTGGATTTTATAAAACTTTAAAGATAAAATGAAAGCCTTAACAGGACAAAATATCTAACTCTAATAATGCAATATAGATTTTAGTGAAAAAAACTATGGGCCAAGTGGGGAAAGCAGGTTGGAGGCTATGTTAGAGTAATAGCCAGAAAAGATTATTTGCCTTTTTCATGAAATAATGTGGTAAACACCTTCAATCACTGCTCAACAGGCACCTGGAAAGTTCTCTACCTGCACTCAGTTGTATTTAAATGGAAACTATATGAAACAAATCTGGATAAGCCAGCTTCAGTGACCAGCTATCCCAGAATCCTCATCCCAGGACCTGCCTCTACCCGATTGGCACATGCAGGAGACCCCCTGGAAGATGTCGTTCTGTACCCCCTTCTATGCATGAGCACTCCCCAACTCATTGGGTATCAGGTAAGACACACATCCTCAGTCCGTAGACCCCTAAATAGGTGAGTGTGGTTATAGTTGTAATATGTTGCCTTATATTGCTTTGCAGGAGAATTGAAATACATCTATTCAGGGTTTTTTCATGCCTTTGAGGCCTGAGAGTTGAAGCAATCTCTGGGGTGGAAGATTCTGTGATTGCTTTTGGGCAGCCCTTGGACAGAGGATTCCATCATCTATCAGGTGCCAAGGAGGCGAGAGTGTCAACTTAGGTCAGGCAGCGAGTTTAGTAGATGGATGAGACAGTGCAGCTTCTGCCAGAAGCTCCTCTGGGGAATTTTCAACCTTCATTCCTTGACAATTAATCAACTAACAGGCATTTATTGAGCTCCCATTATTAAATATCTACTATATTTCTACCCATGTGTGAGATTCCATAGAGAACAGAAGATATATTGATGAGTGATGGAGTGATGATTAAACAATAATCACAGGGGCCACCTCTTTTTATGAAATACCTTCCATGTGCTGTAAAGGTGCCTCACACAGATCATCTGTAGTTCTCATGGAGACATGATAAGGAGGTCATGCCAGCCCCATTTTAAATGTGAAGAACTCAAGGCTTGAAATAGTTAAACTCACCTAAAATCTTTAAATGAATAATGAGTGAATGAGACAGTATCACCGTGATACTAATAATGATGATGCTGTTCGTTATCATCTGATAAGTAGCAAGGGCACACCACACGTAAGGCAAACCTTATGCCATTAAGAGCCTGGAAGATTTCAAGAAGTGTAAGGCTCAGTCTTTGTCCTCCAGCGAACCAGACTCATCACAACTTGGGATCATGAAATATGCATATTCCTGTGCCTCACAATGTTCGCTCCAACACAAAGGGCACATAAGAAACTAAGTGGACAAGGATAACCCTAAAAGGATAACAATTTGGAGAGTCACATGAAGTGGTTAAAGGAGCTTTGCCCAAGCCCACAGGCTTGTGTTCCAGATTCTGTCTCTAAACTTGGGACAGAATACAGGGCCTTAAACAAGTACCTTCACCTTTAAGACCCTCAGCACCTCTGTCTGTAAATGGGGGAGATGCAGGATCTGTTTGCCTCCCAAATTTAAAGACTCCGTAATATGGGATATGTTCTAGCCCTATAGATGTCAGACCTGTTGTTTATACTGTAGATCTTAATCCAGCACTCAAATGTGTCATTTAGAGGAAAGCCAACTAGAGTGACCTGCTTTGTGAGCTCTCCCAGGTACCATCGGGCTGTGAGGGACTAAGTCATGTCCACTAACAAACACAGCCTCGGTGGACAGCAAAGGGCCTGCTCATGCCTTTAGTATCCCATGAGTCCTGCCCAGATGGGAAACTGTGGTGTGTTCACCACCAGCATGCTCTCTCTTTCATCAGGCTGTATAAACGACAAAACCATCCTCGAAAGCTGTTCATGGGTACAGTGAGGGATCGAAATAGCCCACATTCACTAGACTTCAAAAAATATCATATGTGGGCAGACTTACCTGAGAATAAAAAGTGTGTCTATTGAGTTGGCATTAGAATAGGGAGACTTAATGGTCTTGAGTGCCTCAGCATTTCTGGCAATGGAATGGTTTTACCACTGGGACTTGCAAATTGAAGACTTTCATCTGGCTGCATGAGAAACAGCCTTGGTAGTGACACTGGATCCCTGGAAGTCTGGTGGCTGTTTCTTCTCTTAAACTGAATGAGAAAGTCCTGTTTTTAGCTCTGGAATTCTGCCTTTTTTTCCTGTGGTATTATGACCATTCCACTTTTTAGAATTACTGATGTAAAAGAAAAAAGATTTCACCAAGGACAGCAGTCTGTGTGGGTCACCTAACAGAAGTATAAACTGAGGCAAGGTATTTACTTTATAAAGATCAATTTTCTCCCCACTTGAAGAAAGGGAAAAGTAATATTTGATTGATATTATTGTTATGAAAATAAATGAGACACTTTATATAACTAGTTCAGTACCACTTTTGGAAGTAGAAAATGAAAGAATTAGTAGGTAAAAGCTTTGAATGGGAAAATAAGTCTTTGGTTATGGCCATCAAGTGCATCCTTTTCTATATAGGAAATTTCTAAACTTTCTCTTTTTGAGAATTGTCTTTGTCTTGATTCCACCAATTTCAGCAAGGCCCGCTGTACTGTGTAATCACCTTTTTTTTTATAGTAAGAAAATGCCGATTTAATCATTTATGTTAGCAGGCAAGCAATTTATAAACATTCAGTAGTGGCAGAATCCAAGTTACAAACAATTTAAAAAGAAACCAAGATTAGTAATTATAATTTTTCCTTCCCTTTCCCCAAAAGCAATAAAGAAAAGAGAAAAGATTTGGAAATGAATGACTTAAAACACTACAAACATGGAACATTCAGTTATGTTTTCTATCAGCTTCTATGCATCCTCTGTGTATTTTATTTTTAAAGATGTATCTGCTCCTAAAATGCATTACCTTGCACTAACTTGTAGGTGAGCATTTGCAATCTAGGAAGTTGTCCCTGCACATGGATGTGCACAGATTATCTCAGTTTAATTCCCATTTGCAAAGGGAACATTTATGTCTTGATTCAATGCTTCTTTGACTTCGAGCGGCAGGGTGTCAAAAAGGTCATCTTCCACAACAAGCCCGCCTTTCTTGAGCAGGCAACACTGGCCCAGCTGGGCTGGCAGGCGGTCCAAGCAGTTCCCCTTCAGCTCCAGCTGAGTGAGCTGGGAGAGTTGACCAATTTTCTCTGGGAGGGAGGTGATGCAGTTTTGCTCCAGACTCAAAGTCCTCAACTTCAAACATTTAAACACCTGTTTCAGCAGAACATCCACCTTGTTCCCAATGATAGGCAAATGCTGCAGGTTCTGAAGCAATCCTATTTCTATGAGAATCACTGAAATGTTGTTGTAGCTCACATCTAAGCATCTGAGTTTCTGTAAACTAAACACTGCCACTGGTAAGGATTCCAGCTTGTTGTTAGAGAAATAAAGTGACTCCAAGTTTTTGACATGGGTAATGGAGGAAGGAACGGTAACAATTTTATTATGCCATAATTTTAAAGAAGTCAGACGTTTTAAGTGCTGGAAACTGATGATTTCCTCAATTGTGCGGATGTTATTTGATTTTAAGTCCAGTTCCTGTAAATTAGAGAGGCTGAAAATAGCTTGGGGGATTCTCTCTAGCTCACAGTCTGGAGCTCGAGCTCAGTGACATTCATCATTTTCTTAAGGCTTCAGTACCAAGAGTTTAGTGCCATCATTATGAATGACTAACTTTGTAAGATGTGGAGCCACATCTGTAATGTTGGAGGGAACTTTGGTCAAATTGCTCTTGACATGGAGAATCTTAAGGTGCCGCACCCCTGACAGCATGAACAGGTGCAACTACTGCTTGTAATCACTTTTTTTTTCCTGATCAAGCTTTAAGTAGGTCCAAACTATTTATCATGTCCCTGAATTATAAACTGTTGCTGGTTTTGAAGATATTTTTTAGATTAGCTAGTGGAATATTATTCACCCTTAAGAGTTCTTGGTAAATAAATATGCCACACGCACACATAGCCAAAACATGAAAAAACCCTGAGAATCCTCTCAAAGTTTAAGCCCCAAATTAAATTTAGACTGTGCTCTGTGCATGATCTCACACAGGGCTCTTTTCATACTGGAAATATGCTTATCAACTCCTTTAGGGAAAAAATTGAATAACATCTTTGAATTCTTGCATCTCTTTCTATTATCTACCCTGAGGATAAAAGTGACAAAGACCCTAATCAAAACTTTGAATCTTGGTTATAGCTTTTGGGGATAGAAAATGTGAATGCTCACACTAAACAGCCTTCAAGCAAAACTCTCCCTCATACACTTAGTTGGGCACAAGGTCCTCTTTGAATAGAATTAGATTCAGAGAGGAACAGGATTTTCAGCGACTAAAACCCCACTTGATGGCACAAGGCTACAAATGTGCACAATCACACTGACGCCTTTTACAAAGGACTTCCCAATGACAGACTTTTTGTCTATAATTTCTATATACTCCAGAGCAATATGCTTGAGCTCTGTGACTAGGTTGTTATGTGGGAAATGATTTTTAAGGTCATTGAAATGTTCTGTACCTATTCCAGTGAAGGCAGGAACCTCTCCCTGGCAGTCATTAGCCCTGGCCCACCTGGAACAGGCATCTCTTCCTGTTGCTGCTGATGACAGGATGCCACTCCCTTCTGAGTAGGGGACATCCACAGGTATGTGTTTTTGCTATTTGCCATCTACAGTAGGGAACACTAACCAAATAACTCACTAATAAATATACTATACATTCACTGCAAATAAATAGAGAATAGTTGCTGGTTTCATGTGCCCTCCGGAGACTCAAACCATCTGCGCTGGCATCATCCGGAGTGATGGTGAAATACTCTAGCTCTGCCGCCCCATCCTGGCCCTCATCCTGGGGAAGGTGTGCCCAGTGGTTTGGGGAAGCTACCCCAGGTGCCCTTTGCTTTGGGGGCCCTTGACTTCTTTCTCTTCAGTGCTCAAGGAGCTCAGCCTCTGAGAAACCAATCAAACTCATTATTTATCTTCCAGAGCAGTGAGCAATAATATGAGCACTCTTGCTACAATGGATTTAGCATTCATTTATTTTTATGCTTTGGTAACACTCTTTCTATTTTGCAGTAAACTCCTCTGTTATTAATGAGCTTAAACGTTGGAAGTGCAGCTCAATTAGGAATTCAGTATTGAATTTCCATATCTTAATA
Source organism: Manis javanica (assembly GCF_040802235.1). Taxonomy (NCBI): domain Eukaryota; kingdom Metazoa; phylum Chordata; class Mammalia; order Pholidota; family Manidae; genus Manis; species Manis javanica. The sequence continues at coordinate 145,167,825 of NC_133156.1, forward strand.
AAGCTAATAATGAACATGTAACTGGCACAAAATGTGTTCACATCCATGATGGGAGCTGGTAGTAGTGGTATCCCTGACTACATGAAACCCTGAAGGTGCAAACCCACTGAAGATGCATCAGCATCTACTGCAGTGTCTGCAAGTGTTTCAAGAAGGGTGCACCCCAAACCATGGAAGTGACATGGGCAGCAGTAATGGCTGCGTTCGCACACTACTCTTCATATCAAAACTGTTTATCAATCACATGACTGGTTCTCTAAGTTGGTTCAATTTTGATTCCAAGTTTCCTTTACATGAACAAAAAGTGAAACTCTAATTGTTAATGTGTTGGCTCCAATAATAGAAAACATCCCAAAGCATTGATAATGCCAGTTAAGTATTAGTGTCATCAGAGACTTAATAGCAAATAAGGTTTTTCAACTAACATAGATACAAAGTAAAGCTTGCTAGATTTGGTAAAGGTTTCTTTAAAAATACTTGTTATAGAAATACAAAAATCATTTCAAATTCTCCATATTTCTCTAGTGCAACTAGGAAAACTAGTGGAAACACATTTTAGTGGTTTGGTTGCCCTGTGACATTCTCTATTTAGAGAATGAAATATTAACTGAATCTCTTGAGGTAAATGAATGAAGATTTCAAAAGTAATTATTTTTAATTACTTATCATAGATCTTCTAGATAGTCCCTTAGAGAATGCTGGTGTTGGATCTCAGGTTATAGAATTGATAGGAATCAGGGGAAAATGGAGATTGATGCTCATTCTCTGCAAAGCGAAGATATAATGCAACCATTCAGATATAACTTTAGCTTATCTATTTTTTTATTTTATTGAGGTATAATTGACATACAGTATTACATTAGTTTCAGTTGTACAACATAATAATTCAATATGTGTATAAATTGTAAAATGATCACCACAATAAGTCTAGTTAACACCTGTCACCACACATAGTTACAAATTTTTTTCTTGTGACGAGAACTCTACTCTGAGATTTTCTCTCTTAGCAACTTTCAAATAGGCAATGCAGTATTATTAACTATAATCACCATGCTGTACATTACATCCCCATGGCTTATTTTATAACTAGAAGTTTGTACCGTTTGACACTCTTCATCTATTTCACCCATCCCCCACCCCGGCCTCTGGCAAACACTTTTCTCTGTATCCATGAGCTTCTTTTTCTTGTTTCTTTTCACTTAGCATAATATCCTCAAAGTCCATCTCTGTTTTTGCAAATGACAAGATTTCATTCTTTATATCTTTTTGAGTTGATGTTTTCATTTTTTTCAGATGTATAGCCAGAAGTGGAATTACTGGATCATATGGTATTTCTAGTTTTAATTTTGAGGAAACTCCGTATGATTTTCTATAGTGATTACATCAATTACATTCCCACTAACAGCATGCCAGAGTTCTCTTTTCTCCACATCCTCACCAGTACACTTTTTATTTGTCTTTTTGACAATAGCCATTCTAACAGGTGTGAGGTGATATCTCACTGTGGTTTTGATTTGCATTTCCCTGATGAGGAGTGTTGTGGAGCGTTTCTCATGTGCCTGTTGACCATCCTAAATCCTCTTTGGAAAAATGTCTTCTCAAATGTTTTGCCCATATTTTAATCGGACCTTTTTTGCTGTTGAGCTGTATGAGTTCTTTATATTTTTTGGAAAACAACCCCTTATCAGATATAAGCTTTGAAAATAACTTCTGCCATTCAGAAGGCTGCCTTTTCATTTTGTTGATGGTTTCCTTTGCTGTGAAGAAGCTTTCTTTTATTTTTACTATGTATTTTTAAGTTATGACAATATGGAAAGCATAGACTAAAACCCCCTTCACTGATGCCTGTACAATTATTTATTTTCTTCTGAGCAGACCATGTTTTAAGCTTGTTAAGTGCTTTCCAGTTCTTATCTATACAGATCTATATGTATGCTTGCATACATGTAGGCAGGTAGGTAGATAGAAAGAAATATAGATAAATAGGTAGATAGATAGATTTAGGTATACAGTTGGCTTGTTCATAACATTAATGGAATCATGGTGCACATTTTTTTCTTGCCATGAATTTATTACTGAAAAATCTCTTGGAATTATTTTCATATCTATACATATGGATTTATTCTTTTTCCTTCTGACCACTGCAAGTCATGCCCCAGCATTTATTTTATCGTTTCCCCATCAATGGGCATTAGGTTGTATCCAATTATTCTGCTGTTACAAGTGAAGCTTCCATGCCTATCCTCACACATGTCCCTTTGCACATAAATGAACACTCCCCTAGGAGGGATGCTCATTTAAATTTAATAGATACAGATTACCTTCTTAAAAAATCTATGCCAACTGGGAATTCTACAAATGAAACCAAAGATTACCATATGCACCATCACACCCTCAACAACACAACTGATATTAGCAATTTCTACCAGTCGTAAGGGAAAATTGCATTGCTGTTGGTTTAATTTGCATTTTCCTAATACTGTATATTAACCATTGCACTTTGTCTATTTTTCTGGTTATCTTTTCTTATTTATTGATAAGAAGGTTTTGTGTATGAGAGTTCATCAGTTGTCTTTTGATTATTTTATGGTATATTTTACTGTACAGAGGATTTTACAGATCATATTTGTCAATAATTTTTGTATAGCTTTTTAGGTTTGTGTATTATGAGCAACTATCTTATGCCAAATCAAGCAACTATTTTTATGTCCTTCCACTAATTTTATATATTTCATTTAGATAATATGTATTCATTAATATATAATTATATATACTATACATACTGTTTTACATATACATGCTATTATGTTTCCTTTACATTATACTATTATATGCACTATATATACACTAATTACATATACATCATTTATATATGTATTCATTTATATGACATATATATTTCACTTGTATCTTAATCTACTTTGAATTTATTTTGACTTCTAGGATTTATGTCTTAAAACAATTCTATCTCTGATTAGAAAATAAAATTCTTTCTTTTCTAATACATTCATTATTTTTATTTATATTGTTACTAAATACAAATTTATTTTGGATCTTGATGTGTGGCAGGTAAAAATATTTTTCTTTATGACATTACTAGGTTTTTCCTAACAATATTCATACTTTCACTACTGACTTTACTACTATCTTTGTATGTAATTTTACACACATTTTGTGTGGCTCTGATCCTGACTGAATTCTCTTCTGTTCCTTTGGTTCACTCCTTTTTTTCAGAGTTGACACAATTTAGTTATCATAATTTTAGAGTATGTTTTGATATCTTATAGACTATAGTGTCTTTTTGTTCTCTTTCAAAAAGAAAAAAAATTCTTGGCACATGTCAAACATTCTCTCTTACCCACATTTCATTTAAAATGTCTTTGTTTTCTTTAAATATGGAAGTCGTTTAATTCTCATACTCTGTCCTTAAAGGAAGTTTTAGGACTGAGAGTTATTGAGGAGAAGAGGGAATCCTCAGTGCAGGACCTCAGAATGCTGAATATTCATAAAGGGAGTGATGGTAGACAGAATATATCAGGACTGATGGTTCCACAGTTCCAAAAATCTCTAACTCTCTTATTATAGGTATATTATAATTAAAAACCCAATCCTGTGAAACATTTTTATTTGTGTGAATATAAACCTTAGGTGATGGAGAAACACTGTTTCCAAATGTCTACTCCGGGTGAGCGTGAGGCCCAAAACCAAAAGCTGAGTACGGTGCTTGTGCTGTTGATGGGGGCTGAGCGACAGAAAGCTACGGCCTCCTCTGGGCTCCCACTATGCTCTGAGGCCTGGAAGGTGGGATCAGAGACCGAGAGAGGACCAGTCCCAGAGGGAGGCAAGGTCACACGTCCATACTGTGCAGCCCCGTGTGACCGTGAAGATACAGGGAACTTAATTAATTTCAGTAGCTCCAGAATCAGAAGCAACAGTCATTAATAGAGGGGTGACCCCTACCCACTGGCCTGCTGATTCCACCTAGATGCAGGTGGACATGTGGATGGATTCCAACCCAGGTCTCACTGTGTGGAAGGCAGTAAGAGTGGGTAATGGTTCTAAAATGCAATGAAATATTTAACCAAAATAAATATGATATAATAACGGGACCCCATAGACAATAAAGCAGATGTTTATGAGTAAGTGTTAAGGCACGGTTGGTTAGTAAATTTCTTCTCTTCGGGACCCCATAGACAATAAAGCAGATGTTTATGAGTAAGTGTTAAGGCACGGTTGGTTAGTAAATTTCTTCTCTTTGATGTCTGAAAGGAGAGATGAGTGGAAGTGAGATGAGGATCAGATTTTAAAAGGGAAAAGTTGGCAGTGTTATTTGAATAAAACTTGCTCTGTGTTTGTACCTCAATAACTAAGTCTCCTCAATCATATTTTACATATTTCCACCTGCTGTTAATGCCAGAAAATTCAAAGCTGCCCTTTTCAACTCCTTCTTTATCTTGTAAGTCCAGTAAATCATCAAGTCCATTGATTTTGCTTCCTGCATATTTTTGTGTGTGTGTTAACTCCACTCAAGCCATCAGCTAATTAATTCAAGCCACTTTCAGCTCTCACCTGGATTAATGTCATTGTCCCCTTACTGTTCTCCCCACTCCATCCTTGTTCCTCTGTATATATTCTACGCAGTTACCAAGATTACATCAAAAAGCAAAAATGAAAAGCAGACAAACAAAAAATGTAACCAATCTCTGTTATTCACATTCACAGTGACAAAAGCCATAGGCTCTCTCTGCCCTGCTGCCCTGGACTGGAGGCTCTGACCTCGTCTCTGGCAGTTCACAGCTTTGCCCATCAGTCCCCGTTTGCCTTTCTTGTTCTGTCTCTGAAAACTCCCAGCATGTCCTCCCGTTGCTGAGTTCCTTTACCACTGCCCATTACCTGTGCCATCCCTCTGCCACAGTTCACCTGGCTGACTCCTAGTCACCTCTCCTCTCAACCAAGTATCAGTGATCTACCCAGTTTTATTCTCCCAAGATCTTATAGAGTCTGTAACACCTCATATTTTCCTTTGTAAAATCTGTGATTGTGTTTGTCTATCTTCCTTTCTAGTATGTAAACTCCAATCTGGATTCTTCAGATCATTATCTAGAAACCGCAGTCTTTTTGATGTAACCATGTGTGGCTTCCTTCTTATCTGATATTTTCACTATTTCCTGTGTCACTCGTTCTCAACGTTAGCATGTGTCACAAACTCCAGGAGGGCTTATAGAGACACAGGCTTGAGGACCCCAATTCCAGAGATTCCTTTTCAGTTGGTCTAGGGGAGACACTCCTGGATTAGAATTTCTGACCCATCTTGGGTGATGTGAAGGCTGCTGTGATGTGAAAATCATTGCTGTATTTGTCCGCTTCCCCACAGCCCAGCTGAAGCTGTTAGAGTCACTAGTAACAAATCCCCTGTGGACCAATCACAGAACTACATCCCAGGAAACAGGAACTCTATTCCCAGACTGTCATTGATTTTCTCTGTGTCCTTAGCAAATCACTAAGCATTTATAAAAGCCTCATCTTTCAGCAAAATGCTGACCTAACTGCTTTGGGAAATGAAATATTACAATCCATTTTGGATCTTGAAAATTATATTGAAATGATCAGCAATTACTGCCTCATGATGCAATATTGATCAGAACCCAGCGATCTTATTGACCCAACAACATATTAATAATTGATGGAAATTGTCTGCCTGAGATTCTAATTCAGTTAGACGATGCTCACCTTCACAGGAAGGCTGCCTTCATCACCAGGACTGTTCGCTGCTGGACAGGGCGCATGCCCTGCCTAGGGCTGCCTTGTGAATGGGTTGCTTCATAGTTAAAAGCCAGCCAGACAATGATGAATATGATATTTATGAGGATCTGACTCACGTCTCTAGTACTTGACAGGATTGGTCCCATTGACTCTAAGTTCCAGCTCCCAGAGTGGGACATAGACCGCTAAATGTTATAGCTATTAAAGTGACTTTTCCCAAGTACAGCAAGGGAAAAACCCTCTAGTGAACATAGGTCTTTTTTCCATCAGAGTGTTATAGGTACATATCACTACTGCCTGAAAGATAATATTATCATTTAACACACTGAACTTTAGTTTCAAACTGGGTGAACTCAACCACCTGATTCCATTTGTACCCAACAATGGTACAGACACAAGAGCATCAGAAAACCATTGCTATGATATAAGAATCAGGAGAGCCCAGAGCTTTTTGAGAACACTAATACATTTCTGTATAAAGATATAGACTCATGTCAAAGAACTTTCCTGTGTTCCATCACATACTGAATAAAAGTATCTGTGTGTTATCAACTATACTTTAATAAAAAAAATCCCTCTTCCCCCAGAAATACTATTTGTGTTTGTGTATGTATAAACCACATCCATCCACTACTCTCTTTTCCTGGAGATGTTTGATGGTGGCCAGTGGATTTAAGCTAGTAAAGAAAGGTAAAGATAAACCATTGGCAGAAGTAATCACTAAAAAAAAAAAAAATTCTCATCCTTACTGGATAGACCCTGCTGCTCCTGATGGGTTCCTGATTTGGGACTGGTGCACCAGGATTCATACGGAACATGAGCGCAGAAGTACTACCTGAGAATGAGTTGCCCCTTCTAGGAGATTCCAAACCAGAATCTCATTAGCGGGCTTGTGTTTACTGTGGTGGGGCTCTCACGGCCCCTGACCCAGCCCCCCAGAGACCTCCATGCTGCTGAGATCTTTGAGGTTCGGTGGTGTGCACAGCTGGTGCTCTCTAGGGTCATGATGAGTGTTCTCCCCTCCCCTTGCATCTGATGCTCTTGTGAACTGGGGATCAGAGGAAATTAGGAAGAGGAAGCCCAAGTGAGTCACTCACAGTGCCCTTGTGACGTCAACAGCCACGGTTAGAGTCTGAAGTCTACATAAAATCATTGGAAAGAATACTTTGATCTGATTTTATATAAACATCAAAAATGCCTTTATTTATGAAGCATGCCAGGATCCGCATTATTGTCAGAACCCCAGACTTCCTTTAGACACCAGAAGCAGCATGGCTTAGGAGGATCCCCATGTCTTATCCCAGCCTTTCTGGAGTCAAGATTGGCAACTTGCTTTGCAGATCCTGAGCTGTTTAATGTGGGGGGTGGGGGTGGGAGGGGGCATGTGTGGCTTCTGGATGTGGGTGTGCATAAGCATTTGCACATGTGTGTGCGTGATGTGTCTTTTGGGGTGGTTGCTTCCTATCAGGGTCATATCAGGCAAGAAAAAATATTTGGGGAGAGGGAAATTTCTTTCAAGCCTTTTTCAGATATAAGACATTAGAGAGATACTGTTTATAATAAAGCTATATAGTTTTGTGCTACATCCAAATACAGGGTTTTTGATACATTCTAGTTTGTGCAATTCCCATTATAAAGAAAAAATATTTATAATTATTTACTATGCTATATAGTGTATTATTGAATTTATTCCTGAGGGGAGAGAACTTCAACTTGGAGTGAAACCCAAATTCTCTACTTAAAATATTGCACATCCAATGGTTGGAAGAACGCTCCTCAGCCTAGCTTTGGTCTCCATGTGACTCAAGCCCCACCTACTTCTGCATCTTGGAGCCTTTGGACAAGTTCACACCATCCTACGGCCACTTGCCCTGCACTTTCATGTCATGACCCAAAGTAAACATAGTCCCAGACATTATTTATACACAGTAATGGGTAATGATAACTGTATCCAAGAATCACATACATACATCTCAGCACAGCCAGACTAAATGTAACCCCTACTCAACACTCAGATTCCCCAGGCTGATTCCATAAATGTCCATGACAAAGAAGCAGGCAGAGGAGTGTGACAGAGAGGAGGGCAGTCGAAGGCAACTGCGGGTGTGACCGATTGCAGTAGGGATATGTTTACAGATGTTACTTTAACACGTCAGTGCATGAGTTCACTGCTAAGGCCTTGGAAGCCACCGTGCGTGGGAGGTAGCCTGGAGCTAAAGCTTTGTGATGACATGACCCGTCAGGCCCCATGGAGAGTAAGGCTGGGGTGGCCCAGTAGTCGTCAGCACTTCAGTCCTCTTCCCCTGGCACTCTTTATACTGCTTATCAGCAGCATATGCCCCCCAAACTTCCCCTCGACCATTGCTTGCTTGTTGTATCACAAGACACCCCCGCACAGGCTTTCCCCTGTCCCTGACTGCAACCCTGACTCTTAGTCCTGGGAAGTGAGTATGATCAGGGCCCAGCTTCCAGTCCGAGGGCAGGTCTATTCGGGGCGCTTAGGGCCCTGTCACCCGCTGCCCGTCCCGCAGGGGCTGTGCACAGACCACATTCCCAAGGCTGCATTTGTAGCTCCCTGAAGCATCTCCTGTGCATTATCTCACTCCAGCATTGTTTCCATATGTTCGACTGTCCCTTCGGTTTTGCCCAAGCTCCCCTCTCCTGACATTCTCTGGTCTCCTGCATCTTACCTGGCACCCTTCCCTCTTGGCCATGCATTTACCCTGCTGACCATTCTCATCCCCACATCAACTCTCCAGCTTCCATGGGCTTTCAGTGCCCCCCACCCTCACTGACAGGAACCCCAACTCTGAAGAGTCAGCTTCTTCAAATCACCCACTGTAGCCCATCTGTGAGTGTCACTGCACGTTCTTACAGATTAGGGCCCCTGAACATTCATGGTCTCCAAGCTCATTGCCACCTGATGGTCCTGCTATGCGCCTGGTGGCACGCCTCTTTGAGTTCCCATAAAAGTGGTTCCAGAATGTTCTCCCAGTCCTGTGATTCCTCACCATCATACTCTACCCTGCACCTAGTTCTGAAGGCCCCCTCACCTCCAGCCTCGCAGAGGACATGGAGGAATTAGTTAAGAGCTTCCCACATTCCGGGCCTCCCGTCCCCCAGCGCCCCATCACGTTCCCCATTCCCCAAACCTGCTGCCACGGTCCCTCCCTCCTGCTCAGTTTGGGGGTGGGTGGTGTCCTCCCACAGCTCAGGGACCAGCCCCGACCTGCGCTGTCCAGGTTCCCTCAGGAGCTGCCCCTCCTTGGCCATGCCGCCAGCCTTCCCCGGCACTCACCCGTCATCACCAGCCTCTTCTAAGGTCCCGCCGAGTCCCCCACCTCAGAGACATTTTCTTTCCTTTCTCACGCTGTGATCTACAAATGCCCAGCCTCCTTACCTGGGTGCTGGTCGTCCCTGAGTCTGCCCCCTCTCTGATCAGTGGTGGCCCTCTGGGTTATCAAACGCCCCTGGATGGCACGACTTGCTTCCCACGAGCCCCCTGTGGGTTTTGACAGCTGTGCCCTCCTCTCCCTCTGTCCTTGGACAGCTCTCTGTCTTGGTCAACCTTTTGGTTTTCAGACACCTCTTCCCCTTTAAGACTCCTCTTCCTCCACCTTTAATGCTGGGGTTCCACCCTAGATTCCTCTCTCCTCACTCCTAATATTTTTAATAAATGGCTTCCTAACCCCTCCTTCAAGCTACCACCCTCATGGCTCCAGATTGGAAATCTTCCAGATTATTTCAGTTTCTGCCAGGCTGTCCATGGTATACAAGTCTCCATTTAGACACTAGACAAGTCTAAAATGAAACTGACACCCCCTTTTCTGCATCCTTCATCCTCACACCCCCTACTGCACCCAGATAATGGCCCTTCCATTCTCCACCACCCACCCGGGTGACCCTTTCTCTGCGCTGCCCACCCCGGTGTATGGTGCCGCCCAGTCACCCAGTCTAGTGACCTGAGCATCATCCCCAATTCCTTCACTCCTGTCACATCCCAGATAAGTCAGCCCCTAATCCCTGCCGATGATACCTCCTATGTCCTGCTCAAAACGACATCTTCTCCCGTATTTTGTCATTACAGAAGATTGGCTTCCATCCCTCCCCGTATCTTGAATCTGTAATAGCAGCTTTCCCACTGCACCTCCAGCCTCCTTTCATGACTTTGCTAACCCATCTCCATTGATGTTTTTACAATGTAAGTAAGACCCTGCTTTTACAAAAATTATGAATATTAACACAACACTCAACTCTCCCTGCTCTGCTTCTTTAAACCCTGTTCCCAGTTATATCAAAGCTAGAAGCTCTCCCATGAGTCCAGACTTCCTTCTGCAGCCTCGACACACACCATGTTCTGCTTGGAAGGTTCTTTCCTTGTCTCCTCTGCAGCCAAATCCCTGTGTTCTTCTCTCTAATGCACCTCAAGTGTTCCTGCCCAAAGGACACCTCTCCAAGGACTGCCAGTTAGCCTGCCTACGTATTGCAGTTGGCAGTTTCCTGGTCAGGTAGTGATACTGCCATGAGCAGTTCATCCCCAGGACATGGCTCAGTTCCAAACACAAACTAGACACTCAGTAGCTATGTGGGTAATGAAGAATGAATTCATGAATACATAGAATGTAGCATCATATCCTATGGGATAAGGTGTCATATGTCATCATGTGGACATGGCTTTTATTGTACACATGATCTCCAAATACACTTGTGAACACATTTCTACTTGTTTTGTACATGGAAACAATTAACACATTAAAGGCTTATATGTGCAATGCAAATGAAAGGGAAGGTTGGCCACAGAGTCCATAAACAGACCATCCAAACACCTGCTGCTAATGGTCAAAACTGATTGACTACTTGGATTCCAAGGGTTTTAGTGTGTGTGTGAGTGCTGTTAACCTACAAATGGCATGCATAACTTCTGTCCTCTTCCTTCACTCCCACAGAAATGGCCATTTTTAATCTGATATTTTATTTGGTGTCCCAGGTTAAGAGATTCATACATAATTTGTTTTAGATGAAAGTGGCTGCAGAATGAATTTAATCAAGATTTTCTTTAACTGAATATATTTGGAACCATAGGTTTTTTTGAATGTTTTGATTTACTGCATTGAAAATAAAGCCTGTGGCAGCCTGTGGGGCATGGTGTGGTTTGCTGGTATGGGGAGGTGAGAGGCCTGTGGGCAGCTCAAGACTGAGTCAGCCTCGTGCTGACGTGTCGTGATTTGCCTTCTGTCCTAACTCATGTAAACTTCCCTCTGTGTGCCTTCACAAAGGTGTGCTTTTTATGACATGACTTCTAGTTGATAGGTTCCTTTTATTATTCCCAAGTATAATTTATCAGCATATTCTTCTTTAGTTTATATTCATAGCATTGCTATTCATTTTGTCAAGTAACTGGTCTTAAACGCTTATTCTTTTTGAGAGAACAAGTATGCAAACAAGTGTAAAATATTGTAAAGATGATCCTTTATGTCTCACCTGCACATCTTTGGAACTGGCTAATGGCAGTTGCAATTTTTTTTATCTGCTAAAGATACATAAGGACTCATATTTTAATCTTTTTCCTATTTTTCCCCATTTCAATATCTCCTTACAGAAATTGGAAGCATTCGTTTCTCATTGTATTCTCTCCAGGGTTACTGCAAATTATGACAGTGTCATTAAAACTACCTTTGAACCCTCTTTTTTCTATAATTACTTATTTCAGAGATTTTGGCATTCCTACGGAACTTTTTCACTCTTTTCTGAACCATGTTATTCACCCATATAAAGAATTTAAAGCTAATAACTCATTATATTGCTTTTCAACTCAAGAGTTGGCTTAAGAATATCCTAATAATTGACAAACATGTTACATTTGTAACTATCATAGTAGATAACAAAGGACCCCATAACAGTAAGAGAAAAAGATGGAAATTAAATATAAGAACGGCATCACAGGAAGTCCAAGGACATTTACCATGCTTATTTTAGGTAATCCAACTGGAAATATTGTTTGAATAAGTTTTTTTCACACTACCTCATATCTGTAAATGGCATGCATGCATTCTATTTTAAAATATGACAATTTTAATGGCGTTTTCCCACAGAATTCCATACTTGTCTCTCCTACCTCCTGCCAGGGCCTGGCTCACTGGCTAGCTTGCATTATTTTGGGGTACTGTGGTCACATAGTACACATACAAATACACACAGACATACACATAGAGGGGAAAACTTCATTTATATAGTTCATGGTATTCCACTGCCAGTCCTTTGTTGCTCAACCTTTATGTTGTTTCAAACATTTTGCCATATGGACAATGCTGTAGAGGGTAGCACTGCATATATACCTTTTCACATGTGCGTAAGAATCTCTGTAGAACATTATCAGAGCTGAAATTGTGTGATATAAAGCTATATGCATTTGTAATTTTGTTATACATATTTCCAAATTACTATCCATAGGTATAGCGCTACATCTATCTATCTATCATCTCTTCATCAGCAACATAGACTAGCCAGACTTTTTGAAATGTTTTTGATCTTCCATAGCAAAAGTTTCCACCATTTCTCCCTTCATGGGGTCACACTTGGCCCCTGTGTTCTTTGGAAAAAAGTCAGAGGAGAGGCGTGAAGCTGCATGTTCAGAAGTAGAGTTGCAAAGTTTGGCATGTTTTTCATTGCGTAGCAGGGCTCCTGACTAAAGTTAACTTGATGTGTTGAGCTTGGACTGCACATTAAAGTTGCATGCACTAAAATAACACTGAATATTTTTCCATGGGATATATATTTTTAATTAAGCTTTTAATTTTAAAACAGTTTTAGATTTACAGAAAAGGTGAAATTTCACTACAATTGCACAGATAGTACAGAGAGTTCCCATATACCTACACCCAGTTCCCTGTTACTAACCTCACATTAGTAGGTACATTTGTTAAAATTATTGACTCACTATGGTACATTATTAATAACTATAGCCCATGCATCTTAAAGATTTCCTTAGTTTTTACTTTTTGTCTTTCTGTTCCAAGGTCTTAATCCAAATACTATATTCCTGTCCACCTTGAAACTAGAAAGTAATTTGTCAACCTCCTGATTCTTAACTCTGAAATCTTTATTGCCCACTGACAGCCCACTTCTCAAATGGAGGATTAAGTGGTCTAAATATTTGTGTAACCCCAAATTCATATCTTGAAAACCTTAGGAGGCGGGGCCTGTGGGAGGTGGAGGTCCCTGATGGTGGAGCCTTATTATTGAGATCAGTGCCCTTACAGGGAGCCCAGAGAGCTACCTAGGCCCTTTGGCCACGTGTGGACACAATGAGAAGTCTGTGACCCAGAAGGAGGCTGTCACCCAACCATCCTGGCACCGTCATACCTTCAGCCTCCAGAAATAGAACAAAGAAATCTATGTTGTTTATAAGCCCCTCAGTCCGTGGTATTTTGTTATAGCAGCTCAAGAGACTAAGACAGAGGATCAGCTCCCCCTACACCCACCATACCTGAGGTTAAGGTTCTCCTTGCCTGCCTGTGCTGCCTCCGAACCATCACTCCACCCCAGCTTCCAGAAGCCCTGTTCCCTTGAGACTAGCACCACTAAAAGCTACCCTCCCTCTTCACTGCTGCCCGCACTCCTGTCATTCACTGAAAATTTTAGCCTCAGGATTGCTGGTTTCTTCTACACCCCTGCATCTGCATTCTGCCTTCTAGTTACATTCCTGCATGGCTCTTGGTTCCAGCAGCCCGCAGATGTACCATCCATGATGCGCACACATGTACCACCCACCCCCTGACCTGGCAGCTCCACGCTTCTTTGCCTTTGGTGGCCTTTCCTCCAGTGGCGTCTGGCCCCTTTCTCTCAGGGCCCTCCTCCAGGAACTGGGCTACCTCTCAGACACCAAATGCTGACAGTTCAGTCCCCGGCCACAAGTTTCTATCCACTAAATCATGTGCCAAGGATATCCCACTGCAAAAATTCTGCACCATAATGTGATTTTTAGCTCATTGACCTTTTTGTGTCCTCACCATCCTCTGCCCTTCCCTTCCTTTGTTGTACAACTTAAGGTCATCACTAAAATCCTGCATTTTCTATCAGTTCCCTTCTCTCTCTTTTCCTGCCTGCTACTCGGATGGTGACCCTCCAGCCTGAACAAACTGTCCTATCTTTCATCTCAAGCCTTCACTGGCGCAGCTGAACATGGCTAGAGAACATCTCTAATGTCTTTATCTCAAACTTCATGTGGGCACGGTTTCCTTGTAAACCTACTTTCAGCTATTCTTCCAGGTTGTCCCCTTCACCTAGATGGCAATCTCATAAACATTCCTTCCTCACATCCTTAGTAAGCAACCTTGCCTATAACTCACAGACTAGAAGTCACCAGACAGGAGACCTCCTACTGTCCCTCCCAGTCCAGGAATCTGCCCACATCCGCAGCCCTCATTGCCTTTCCTCCTGTTACAGGTGATCAATGCTGCTTTTATCAGCACCAATCCCTCCCAGCATGAGGTAGGTCCCATCGCCCCTTGACATTGAACTGCTCCCCTGCTGTCACCTCTTTCCTGTCTCAGCAGTCTCTACATGCTCCTGGCTTATGCCTGAAAACTTAACACGTGTTCTGGGATTGTCCTTTATAAACTAAATGAAACGAAATCATAAACCTCCCTTGCCCATCCATCCCTTTGCAGACCCATCTGCTCTGCCTCTTCACAGCCAAGTAGCTTTCAATATTTATCTATAAATGTTTCCAGCACTTTCTCATTTTCCATGTGCTCCTCGACCAACCTCAATCTGATTTCTGCCCTTCTTACTTCATGATGACTACCATTCTCAAGACAGTCTCCCTGTTGCTGTACAACAGCCACATGTGGGTTTTTATCTCTCTGCAAATGACCCTGCTCACCGTCCTTTTCTCTCGGCCTCTGGGACATCACTCCTTTTGCTTTTTTTGTTTGCTTGGTTGTTGTTTTTGCCTCTCTCTTACCTTCCAAGTCCTGTCCATTTACTCCACCACTAAATGGTGAAGTTCAAGGTTTTCTAGGTCTTTTTCTCTTCTCCCTTTGAAGTTCTATTCCCAGATGACAGACTCCAGTTCTGAGGGTTTAAATCACATCTATGTGACTGACTCTACTTCAGCCTCATTGAAGTTTCTCCCAGGAAATCTCTTGCGTGTCTGATCCCATTTTTGAGTCCACTTCTTGGAAAATCTGAACTAACCCACAAGAGATGAGGGCTATTGATTTGCCCTCCACAAAGCTTTGGCTACTCATGCCTCAAGAAAACACCACTGGGATCTTAGCAAAAGAGGGGCGCCCAAGGAGGCAGGCTGCTGTTGTGTGACTGAAATGACAGGGGCAATGCAATTCACTTTACAGTCCCATGCTTTTGCTTGCAGGGACCACAGCAGAAGTGGGAGAGCCACCCAAACATTAGTGAGCAGGTGCAACCATGACTAGAGTGCATTCAGAGGGAAGAAATCATTTCTTATTCCTTCCTGGATTTTAAGGCTTTGGTGGAAAGAAAGATATATATGCTTTTGAAAGTAAAAAGTGGCTGGATTCTGGTGCAACAGAGAGTGCAGATTCGTTAGTGTGGCTCTAGGTTTAAAATGTTGATGCCAGACTTGGATAGCCAACACCAGGGGGAATGGAAACAAATATTCTTAATGGGAAAGATGCACCTCAAATAAGACCCAGCAATTCAGGCTGCCACCACAGCAAGTTCCTAAACCTTCACAAAGGCAGCAAAATCTCTGGCTATAAACTGAATGAAATAAGGAATTAGAATTTCATTCCTCTGACTTGTGACTTCCAAGAGCAAAACACTTGGAACTTAATCTAAAGAAATTAATTTTCAAGGGGATTTAATTCTTTAGTGTCTCTGAAAATTATTATAATGGGAGGAGCTTAATATTCAAAGTTAGAGTTGGATTTTCATCACAGAAATGTCTTTATATATTTTATTATTATAGGTTCTTAATGTGACTGGGTCTTTTTGCACAATATTGATGGACTATTTTGAACAACATGACATTTGGGAAGTAGAATAAGAAGTGACATTGATTTTTGGATCAGAATAGCCTTGGAGTTATTTTGATTATTGTATTCTTCAGCCCCCTCTCAAGGGCCTGTGACGGACACATCTGTGCTGCCCACTGGTGTTTCCAATGGAGTCCCTAAAGAAGATACTTCAAGAAGCAGGGTTGATGTTAGGGGAGTGGGCTTAGGAAGGTGGGAATAGGGTGGCCCTGCTTGACTGTTCATTCCTTGAGTCACTACAGTGTTTTCTCCATGAGCTGGAAGAGGAGGCTGGAGAACTCTAGGGGAGGGGTTAAATTTGGGAGAGGGTATACATTTATTATCCACCCTCAGTGTTTACTTTCATATGAAGAGAGATTTGGGATTAAGACTTCTGGCTTCTCTCCACCACCTGCATGAATGCCTCTCCATGGGAAAGTAGACGTAACCTTTCTGATATGTGAGAAGAAAACCCAGTCATGTCTACCACCTTTTTCCTTCCTCTGGGGAGCTGCCTGCCTACAGGGAGCATCTATTGTCCACTGGTACTCTTGCTGAAACCCCCTTCTCCCCCAGGAGAGGCCTGTGGTACTTCAGCGGTGTCCATGCTAGGGTGGAACATTCTCCCCAGCCAGGAGTCCATGCCGGGCAGTCACATTAGCTCTCACGTCCATGATACTTTTTCTAGCGCCCGCCCCAGCATCCCTATGGGGACCTGCCTCTGGAAAGTGTGTGTTCGCTCTTTCCTTACTTCCTGTGACAACAAGGCATGGCACCCCCCTCTCTGGGGGGGGAGCTGGAGTCGAATTTGGGGTGTAATCACAAAGCCCCGGCAGTTTGTTTGCTCAGTAGGGACCCCCTACCCCCTAACTTCTACATACTGCACATACCATACAGTCTAATTAAACTAAAATGAGCCCCTCACACATCTAGGCTTTGAGAGCTGGAAGAATTACTAGAAATACTGAATGAATTATTCTAAGGAGCTTTATGGCTTCATGAAGGAGGCAATAAAAGCTAATATCATTATGTGGGAAAGCATGAGAGTTCAGAAAAATATGGCAATGCTTTCTTATTACATTTTATCTAAATAACAATGATTTGTAAGACCTCAGACAGTATCTGCCATGAGAAGTAAAAGGGATCAAAGTGGTTGTTTACAAGTCCTCATGTTTTTATGTCATTATATTTATTTTCTTACACAATGTACAAGAGAGGACCAAATCTTGAGACCATTTTGTTTTAGGATTATCAGAAGTCTCCTGCCATCCATCTAAGAAGAATGAAGACCCCTGGAGCCCAGAACGGGGGCAGGTCACGGACTCTCCTGGAGGCAACAGTGCCACCGGGCAGCTGCTTTGGTCTGAGAGGCTGTAAGGATGCAGATTAGCATATGGCCAATTTGCCTCAGAATGTACAGACATCATTTCAAAAATTGTCACCAAGGGGGCCTCTTTGCCCATATTTTCTTGGTCATAATAGCAATACATACACACACACACACACACACATACATATATATAATATTTTACTCTCTTGGCTTTAAAAATCAACCAGTATGTAGCAACTACTCCACCTGTTGGTATTCATGGTTATAATGTCAGAGTAGCAATCATGATAGGCAACTCATAATGTTATACATTAGTCGCCAGAAGGATTGAAATCTGAATCATTCCAAACAAAGACAGTGTCAAATTTCCCAGCTTCTCTCTTAAATTGGCCCCCTGAAATCCCACCAGAAATGGGAATCTTTTTTTTTTTTTTTTTATCTAGCATTACACAGGATCACTCTGCAGTATTTGGAAAAGCCTTAGACCTCACAGTAATTGAAACCACCCCATATCTCAGAGGTACCACATCCCCAGACACAGAAAGAATCATCCCGCGTGTGCCCAAGCTCCAGGAAGACATTGCTCTCTGAGGCTGGCCCAGGGCCCTTAGAACTTTAAGGCCAGTGACGTTTTTAGATCATGAGAGTGTCTTCTTGAAATGAATCCTGCTTCTCCCCATCATTCTCCAGGTGATGCATTCTTTAACCAATGCCTTGGGATAAACTAAAACATGTCTCCTACTTCAGGAACCACCCACTTTGCATGGATAAGAATGGATGTGACATCTCAGAGATGCTGAGTTTATGGCTTCTGCTTATAAAAAAACATCTTTAAAGAAGGAAGATGCTAAGCAGAATTGCAGGTTTCCAATGTGCATGAACACAGGAGAAAAAACTGCACAAATTTTATTTTCTTTAATTTATTAAGAATATACAGTTTTAAATAAGGGACATCTCAAAGTATTTTTATTAGTTTTTGCAAATTAACAAAGTGAAAGAGACCAAGAAACAAAGTGAAAGTATTTTTAAGGGACCATTTACCAACGGCCCCCACAGCATGTCCGGCCCCTCTCACCCCACCCCTCATGAATCCAGTTGTAGGATTCATCTCATCTGTGCTCATGTAGAAGTGTGCTGGAACAAGCTTGTCTATGTCTATTAGATTCCGATCAACTTTGAGTTGTGCAGGGACTGACTAGAATGATAATACACTGGGTAAACAGAAAACTGCAGGAGCTTTCCCCAGCAGATTTCAGCCCGTTTTTATGCATATCTGTGTATAATCAGTTACCCTGAGGGTTAGAGTCTAGAGTAAGAAGGCTCCAAAACTGGGATCTCATATGGATCAGTGAACTTCTCAGAGATGCTAATTCTGATGCATTGTCTCAAAAGACACCACAAACCCATGTAGTCCTACCCAGAAACACCACCTCAAGCAGCCAAGTTGGAGAAAGCTAACCCATCACCAGCCCATTAAAAAGAAGCAGTGAGTGGATTTGTTGGTAGCATCCTATTTTTCTTCTGTTGAAGCGTCCCTGGCCCTTTCACAATGGAAGCAAGTCTGTGAGATGGACGTGCACAGTACCCAGCATTCTCATCCTCTCTGGTTCGGAGCTCTGTAAGATTCTGGGGAAAGATGACGTCCTCCCTGGGTCTCTTGCGGTTCCCTTCTAGGCTAGATCTAGGAGTCCTGGCTGTTTTGGAGAGATGGCTTTTTTCTTAAGTGGCATAAAAATCATGTCCCTATTCTTATGCAATGGAACAAATATGAGTATGGCAACAATGACGTCTTCTTTGTGATCTGAAGATACCCTTCTGAAAACAAGGAATATTGTGGGGAGAAAAAGTCCATCTAAGTCCCAGAGTGCGGTTCCATGACCTCGTCATCTCTGAGTATTGCTGAGACTTCACCTCTGACCCTCATCCCTGTGGCCGGAATCTGTCCTGTAACATCCGGTGACTGCAGTGGAAGGGATGCACTCTCGTCCTGAAATGGCTGGGGCCTGAGCGCAGCCTCCTCCCCCGATGGCCTGCCTGCTCCGTTACTGCCCGCACCCTGCTTCTGATCCTTTTGCAGGATCCCAGGCCCCTTAGCACTTAGCCTTAAAATAAAAATTATTTTATGTTTACTGCATTTCATATCTTGTCCTAATGCTTTTCCTTATTCCACTTAATCTATTAAAAAAGTAATCTTTTTCCTCATTGTATAGATGAGCAGATTTAAATCCAAGAATGTGCAGCCAGTAAGATACAGCTGAAGCTTGAATCCCATCAGGTAGGTGATATATAGATATAGATAGATAAAATCTCCCTATATTTTCTATTACTTGGTCTTATGAGTTAATTAAAAATCTCTATTTGTTTCACAAATAAATTCAGAAAATTTAAAGCACTGATTTTTGTTTGTGATTGTTAGTTTACGTCTCTGTTTTGCTCTCACCCTTCATATGACTTGTCCCATGGGCTGAACTATATAGTTCACAGTAGATTTCTGTGAATATAGTAGTCACCTAACAAAATCTCCCCTGGAACCCGCGAGGCTTGGCTCTGGACCGTGTCCTGGCCAGTGCGGACGTGGACCTGCGCTTTGACCATAAGCCTGAGGTTTCTGTGTTAGTGTGAAACACCGTGGACAGTAACTCCAGTCCTCTATATGCCTAGCCTGCGGGGTCCCAGCCCTCACTGTCCCCAGCCCGCAGGCCCTGCCAGACAGCCCGCAGGGCAAGTTCCTTCCATGGAAGGGAGGCCCCCTAGGACAAGATTTGAGAGGGGGCAGAACCTAGCCAGACCAAGCCTGACTCAGGCTTCCTGGGTTCATCTCTGCTGCCACAGGTTCAGCCACAGAGCACCCACTTCACCCAATTTATTTCCACTCTGGCAACCTTACCTGCTGCCATTTTGATAAGGAAGCTTGGCCAAATCAACCTTTACAAGTAATAACTTCACCAGATAAGGGGGACTCATTTTTTTCTACAAAGTTCAATAGTCCATTCCACTGCAGTTTGGAGTTTTAAAAATAGACATTTTTTTAAAGGTCTCCTGGTTGTTTTTCCTCTTATGTGTTGGAAAATTGCTCTGCATGGAACTGGGAAGTCCCAAAGGGATGACCATGGTCACAGCTGCAGGGGGCAGGGGTCCGGCTGCTAGGGGCCAGGATGGCCCAATTCCTGGGCTCTGCAGCTGAAGAACACACGGTGGGAAGTGCTATGTCACGGTACAGATAGTGACATGGTGTGGAGGCTGACTGTTAGAAGCTGCAAGTGCTGTAACTTTTCTTACGTGCCATGTGTCTGAGGAGATGGACAGTGACCAGGACTGTATTGCTGCAAAGACCAAGGAATTCGGGAGCAAAACTTAAAATTTACCTGATACCCAGGGTATCTCTGCACTGGCCTTAGCACTGGCCAGCACAGCAACAGGGCTCAGCTGGCTGGCCTTGGGTGGGACCCTCTGACTCCGCTGGTCTGTCAGCCCCCTGGAGGGATAAGCAGAGTTAGTCTCTCTTCCCTGTTTGTCCTATTACCTCACTTCTACATGTGCTTTACATTAGAAAAGAATCTAGCCTATCGGCTGCCCGTGGAAAATATCTCTCTAGATTTATGCATTTATTGATACAGCAGGTCAACTGAAAATTTAATCTAATATGTATTTAAGTGAAAATAATAAGAGCAGAAACATTTATTTCCATATATCACAGAAATTGTATCCCAGCCAAGCTGATTTATTTTGAGATCTCTGCTGCTGCACATTGAAAAAAGTGGGTACTAAGTAAAATTGAATCAGTGTAATAACAATATTTCTGCTCATGTGCTGCTTAATTCTATTCTCCTGCATGCTCATTGCAATTATGTAATAGAGTTATGTGATATGATTTGGATTGTCTGAGTCTGTTTTCATTTGCCCCCAAGAGCCTATCTGACAAATACTGAGCCTGTATTTCTGAAGAGCAAATATATTTCCTTTCTCATTGGAGGGTATTTCATAATTTAAATTCATCATCAGAGAATGTAAAATAACATTAAATATATAGAAAATAATCTTCTTTTTTAGAAATAGCTGAATTTCCACTATCAAGATACATCAGATCTCCACCACACAGCAGTTTCTTTACCATGGGGTGTAGATGAACATCATATTTCTACTACTTTCAGCCCGTTCACAGCTCTCCACAACTGACCAAGCGAGGGAGGCAGCTCTCATCACACCCTTCACTGGGTAGGCACTTGCTGAGCAGCGCGGGCCCTGTCTTCACTGTGCTGGGGGCAGAGCAGGTCACAGACAAGTAAGCTGCAGATGTAAGTTCTTTGAAGGAAACAGACAAAGAAAGCATGACTGAGAAAGGCCTAATTATGTGGTTCTTGGCTCTGAGCAAGTGATAAAGCTGAAGCCTGGACTGCTAGTCAGCTATGTGAAAAGTGGAGAGAAAAGCCTTCTAATTCAGGAACAAAAAATGCACATGTTGGGCATCCTATAGCATTGAAGCCAATGCTATCCCATGGGATTAAATCAATGACAACACATTTCTAAGAGCCAAGCTCACTACAAACCGTGGACCTCTAAGGCCCTGGGTACATTCAGTCATAGTTTAGGGATGGTTCAGGGATCATTGTCAGCATATGAAATATTTTGATTACAACAGCAAAAATGAACAAAAAAACCCCACAAAAAACCATGGTTTATTTAATGTCTTTATCAAATGATAGAAAGCTTTGAATCTTTGAAATTATTAGTCATAGGAAAGCAATAATCCGATAGTATAAAAAGAGCCCTGGTCTGGAGCCTTAGAGTGTATTCTCAGCAGGCTTCTGGTACCAGGAAGCCTGGTAGCACCAGGAACACCGAGAAGGTCCTTGACCTTAGGAGGCCTTGATGGCAAACTGAGGGGTGGCACCTTCGATCATCACGGTCTGCTCCCGAGCTAATACTCTGCGCTTCTGGAGCCTCCAGGGAGACCCGCTGTAGGCACTCAGCGCACAACCACTAGATGGGCTGAAATAACTAGTCCCGTGAAATCACTCCAGACAGGGAACATTTTCACCCCAGGAAACTGAGCTGCTATTCCTCCTTCTCCCTGTTCCTAGAAAAATCCCCAGCCAAGAAGCCTCGCCAAGGTGGGCGAGGACACAGTGAAACCACCTGGCTCCTCTGGCGGCCGTCATGCGTGCTCCCTCTTGATAATGCTTGCCCACTTTGTGTCTCACTTGCAAAATGTGTTGACCTCATGTGAAACCTTGTAATACCCTTTCCTCTAAACAGATTTTGTGCCAACATGAAACAGTGCACATGTGTGGTCATTGTAGCTACTATAATAAGGTGGACTAAATTTAACACTCAACGTGATGGCAGCAGTTTGAATATATCATTGCGAACTGTCCCTGTTGTGACTCTTGTCTGCTCCCACAAGTACTCAGGGAAACTAGTCTCAGCTCCTACTAGTCTTACACCTACTTATCCACATGAAGATTTTTTTACTTCAATGATGCCAATCTGGAAAGCTGATACCTCTGAAAAGCCATCATTATATTAACAATGTTGAGATTTATTTGTCTTTTAGGCCACTGTGCCCAACATGTTTGTATACACACAATTGCCAAAACAGTTTTATAACAATTAACTGATGAAGGTGTTAATTTCAATTTATTTCTTATATATTTAATGTATCTGACTTGGTATATTCTTGAACTACTGACTACTTATCTGTATTATCATTTAAGAAGGCACTGAATATAATGTATTCCCAAATTGGTAGAGGTAAGTTGTGTTTTCCCTTAAGATCTTACTTTTATTAGGGGGGATTTAGATTCATAGCAAAATTGAGGGGAAAGTACAGACAGCTCCCATGTACTCTCTGCCCCTCGACAGGCATATACCCCCATCGCACTGTCAGCATTCCCCACCAAAGGGATACATTTGTTACAGCCAATGAGCCTATCCTGGCACATCATGAAACCCCAAACCCGGAGTTCACACTATGGCTCACTCTTGGTGTTGTCCTTCCTTTGGGTTTGGACAAATGTTCAATGACATGTATCCATCATCACTGTGTCATACAGACTATTTTTGTTAGACTAGGTGGATGGCCGGACATGAACACAGAAGGGCAGGGGGACTTCAGTTGGATGCTTGCTTACATTCTACACATTCTATATGAGCTGTTCCCGTGGGACATGGAGTGAGAATAGAGATAAAAGACTGGCTAAAAGTAGCTGGTTCCAACATGGAGAAGAAATTGACCCAAATTTCACCCCCAAATCCATTAGCATAGTATAAATCACGCCCCTCCATCATTAGCATAATAAACATCATACCGCCCCATGCCATGACCATTTGGACAGGGAACAAATAGAGTCAAAATCCCTCCACCCGACACAAGGGTGGAGCAGGCCTGAACTCAAGAAGAAATTCCACCTGTTCCCTTTGAAAACTAACTCCACTTAGTGAATATTCATCTCCCGTTATATAAAAAAGGCTTCCTACTGCTCCCTCTGTGCAAACCCCTCTGGTTCTCAGGTGTGTGCTCTTGCCTTTTCCTATGATCTTATTTTCCAAATAAGCTCTTAGTGCTCAATGACTTTTTGTGCCCTTTCTTGAATTCCTTCTCACAGTGAGACCAAGAACTGTCCCCTGTCACATCTCCACTGCCCTAACAAGTCTTCCTGCTCCGCCTCTTCGTCTCCTCCCTATCACCAAAGCTCTGGCAACAACTGCTGTTTTTACTCTCTCCTTAGTTTTGCCTTCTCCATAGTGTCATTTAGTTGGAATCATAAATATGTAGCCTTTTTCAGATTGGCTTCTTTCACTGAGTAACATACAGCTAAAATTCTTAACACGTCTTTTCAGAGCTTGAGAGCTCATTTCTTTTTAGCACTGAATAAAGTTCCACTATCTTGATATACCAAAGTGACTCACCTTCTGAAGGCTATCATGGTTACTTGCAAATGTTAAGTTTTAGTTATGTAGTTTAAGTACTACCAGCCAAGATTCTCCACTGTAGGATCATAATTTATCCTTGTAGATAATTCATGAGTAGATACTTTGAGGGTGTAAAAATACCCTGTTCTTCATCAAACTTTCATCTCGTTGCTATTCTTATCATCACTGATGCTTTTCTAACTCTGTCATTCCTTCCATATTTATTAGTTGGCATCGTACTGTGATAGAGCAGGGAAATGGGACAAGCAAAGGTCATGCCACTGTAAAATTTACTTATCCTGCAAAAAGTGCCCAGTTCATTCTTTAAGTTAATCTAGATGCTGTTCTTCCTCTTCTTTCATCCCCTTAATCAATTAAGTAACTTTGTAACCAGGATGGGAGACAGACCCCTGGAGTATAAATGACCCTACGCAGGTAAAGAATGCTGAGATCTGGGTCCACACAGTCACCTCAATAACCCCATTCTTAAAACAAAACTTCAAAGGATTTATTACCCACCTGTATACATCATGCCCTATACTGACCTCCACCCAAAAGGCCCTTTAAAATCCCAAACCCTAAACCCTTAAGTGGATCTCCAATCTGAGGTCCCCTGCATTCCTGTTTGAGTGTGTACTGACTTATCAAATAAACTTTCTTACTGCTCAAGCCT
Source organism: Manis javanica (assembly GCF_040802235.1). Lineage (NCBI taxonomy): Eukaryota > Metazoa > Chordata > Mammalia > Pholidota > Manidae > Manis > Manis javanica. Next base: position 145,192,501 of record NC_133156.1, read on the forward strand.
GTTGCACTTTTCTCAGAACCCTTTTTCATGATAAAGACAATACCTCATCAACCTCCCCCTCCTGTGGTAAATATCTTTGTCACTTCACTATTTCATTCAGCTTTCTGGTCTTAAATGAAATCCTTTTTCCCTTTCCCTGTTTTATTTCAGACCAGCAGGTAAACAGCTGCAGGAACCTCTGAGTAGGGAGGAGATTGCATGTTATGGTCACCAGGGTGACCCAGATGGAACTGCGGCTGTTCAATCATCTCCTTTAGCAGCCTGCCCAAAAAAATCTCCCTTCCTTCCTTTGGAACATACTTAGAACATAATCTCACTCCATCCAGTACTCCACAGTTACCCCCACATTCTGGGGTGATAACGATACAATTTCCACACCGTGCAGATCAAGTAGACACTGGACGCCAAGTGAGCCTGGCATTAGGAGTTGGCAGGGGATTTGCCCTATGCTGAGCAGAAACTCAAAGACCTTCCCTGTTCCTTCTCTGTTCTTCCTTGCTCTCTACTGCCTGCATTGCTACTAGCATTTGCTACTATCCTTGCTTTAATGAATTCCTTTCTTTCTGGCACTTGTTCAACCTGATCACGAATTCTTTCCTGATCAGAGTCAAGAGCCCTCTCCAGGTTGAGGTTTCACCCAGCACGCAGGGAGAGACCTTCCCAGATGTGGCTGTCCACCAACAATACTGTAAGAGAGAGCTTTCTTTCCCCCAGTCTTATGTTTGTTTGTAGCAGGGTAAACAATGTATTTTTATTTGATCCAATGGGTCATGTCTATCATAATAAATATTTATTTTGATGCTCAGATGTTCACAAGCCGAGCCCAGAGGAGTCCTTCCAGCTGCCTCCTGGCTCCCTGTGACACATTCTGGTGACTCCTGAAGGATTTGTTTACTTTGTGGGGCAATACAATGTTCCAGGCTCATCCTGTGCTTTGCCTGGCCCAGCTCTGGAATCAGCCATCTTTCCAAGGAGTCCTGGTTCCTTCCCACAGAGAATCTTATTTGGAAACCAAAAACTTGATGCTAGGCTATGTGTTTATAGATCCTTCTCCAACTGCATAAAAAATAAAAAACAAAAATTAAAACTCACCCGAATAGCTCTTTGAAGACATACAGGGTGAAAAGGGAGTGACAGTTGAAACTTGACATTTCAGATCACCTGGATTATGATACTGTATTCATATAATACCTCTCTAAGTATTTTTGTGCAAAATGAATGGACTTGCCTTTTGCCTTTTAAATTGCTTGGCGTTAATGTCAATGACTTCTGCATCCTTTGTTCCAACTTAGGTGTGAGTAGGAGGACTGAATAAATTGGCCAAAGTAGTCTGTGTGCACCCTAGAAAAATCGTATTATGTCACATAATACCATCCACAGGCTTTCTTTAAAGTTACACATAACTCCTTTCACATAATTGCATTTCGTTCTATTCCTGTGACTATTTGAAAGAAAATTATTTCTATAGAAACTATACTCTTTATTCTTTACTTAACTTTTCTATCAGGTTAAAAATGCACTTGGAGGCTTACTGAATTCACTGCCAGAAAAGAGTAAAAGAAAAAAATGGAATTCATAAGTATTTCCAAGTAAGGTTTCAAGTCTGACTGTATTTGAGATGTAGCTAATGTATTTCATATATCCTCCTGTTTAGTTACAATACCACTGTAAGTGCTGAGATTAGTTGTTAATAGTGTCATCCTTAAAAATAAAAGTCATTTTACTCACAAAATGAGTTTATTCAGAAACAGCAGAGAAACTGCAATTCAGGACAAGCAAACGATGGCACATAATAGGCAAGTCGGAAAAGACAAAGGGAGGTCAGCTTAATTAAAGTCTTAAGAGGACATTTGAGAAGGACGGTTTTGAACAAAAGTTCACTGGAGAAGGAGAATTTGAGGTGGTAGAGGTTTCTTGCTGCCTGCAAACGGGGGTTAGTCGTTGCGGCTGGGGTGTGGGGAAATCTTCCCTCCTTTGCTTAAAAAAGCAGATGATAAAATTCCTGCGTGTATATGTCCTCCCTCCTCAAGGTAAGACTTAGCCTCCCTCCCCCTGCTGGCTATGCAGGCTGTAAGGAGTGGAACTCAACCGACAGCACCCCCTGCAGGACTTCCGACTCTTAATTGAGGTTTCCTTTACCGGTTTTCACAGTGGTCATTTGAGTGGAAATTTCTAATAAAGTTCCTTATTTTACGATGGGCATCTGTGCCCTTACGTCTTGTAGAAATTTTGCTACAAGCTCTGTTAAAAATTTTGGTTGATTCTATCACTTAGTAAGTGTCTTATTTGCACCAAGTACTGTGTATATTTTACCTCCATTACTAAGTTGTGTCTTACTCATTCCTTACTAGTGTCTGGGGAAAGCAACAGGCACTCGAGGGTAAGGCCTTGGTTTAGAACTAGGTATGGAGATCCATGCTGGTCCCCCTGACCACAATCTGCACTGGCTTTATTTTATGGTCCCTGCCATTCACTGTTCACATTGGGCGAACACTACTCCATTTCATTAAACTATACAGTGTGTCTGAAGCACTAACAATGTGCCTGTATGTGAATTTCAATTTCTGCTGATCTCTTTTGTTATGTGACAGATGTGTTTCAGAATCCACCATATACCAGCCTAGTTTTCAGCTGTCAGTGCATTCTCCTCTCTGATGCCATATCAAATAATTAATAATTTGTCAAATTAAACATATATTTCCCTAGAACCTTCATTTATTTATAGGCACATTCTGCAAATTACTTAATCAATTCACCTGTTGACTTTCCTGAATGTCGATGCAGTTCTCTTTCATTAGCATGCATAAGTGTTGATTATCAGATGGAAAGGGCAAGCGCACGTAGCGTTGTCCCACCTGAGATAAAGTGGCAAGACTGCATAGAAAAAAACATTAGGATTGACTATCTCAAGGAGGGGATTACAGTAATTTTTACTTTTCTCTTTGTGACATTCTGAAATGAAGAAAGCATGCTAAATCTACTACTTGGGGAACTCACCCACCAGAAATTCTATTGTCCAAGAACACTGAGGTGTAGCTGTAGAAAAGGAGAGTCAGTGAGCAACTTTTATCTTAGATAAATGAAGGTACAAGCAAACACAGATCTAAGCAAATGTAAGTTAGTAAAAAAAATGCTGTAGAATCACTTACAATGCTGATGGACAGTGACTGTAATGGGATATGTGGGGGGGACTTGGTGTTGGGGAGAGTCTAGTAAACATAATGTTCCTCATGTAATTGTAGATTAATGATACCAAAATAAAAAATAATAGTAAGAATAAGAGTACAGGTTGTCTCTAAATTAGATATTAAAATGGCTTTGTACAAGTCAAGTTGTCCTTTTAAGGAAACATCAGGGAAAAAACTATCAATTAGATGAATTACAATAATGAATTTTTCCAAATGTAAAATATCTCTGTATCACAAACGTATAATTCTCATCTGTTTTATTATTCTCTCAAATTAGATTTGCCAGTATTTTATTTTTTACTTGAGAATTTATATTCACAAGTGATAGTGACAACTTTTTAAATTCCTTCCATGGCTATTAATAAGTCACTCAGATTTTCACATTGATTGTGAGTGTGTGTGTGCGCACTTATTTTGAGTGTGTATGTGTGGTGCAGGTGTGTATGTATATGTAATTCAATATAGTCTATATTAAAATATAAATATGTATCTTTATAAAATACATTTCTTTGAGACTTCAAGTTCATTACAAGAAGTACTATACTTTATTCTCTTGAATTATTATTATATTCTTCTTATAATTCTTAGTGCTATTTTTTTCTCTCTTTTTCATTAACCATTTGACTCAGGGAAATCTCTGAGTCTCTCTGATCCCTAGCATCCTCCTTTGTCAAATTTCATTAGTAATACCTACCCCGTGAAGTGGTTGAGATTCAGGGTATGTAAAATGCTCAGCATGGTGCCCTGCCCGCTGATGACTGGGTGTACATACCAAGCCAATGTCTTTCCTGCTGGCTCTGGCCAGTCCTGGCCCTGAGAGGTGTCTTCATGCCACACCTTTCCTGTGCTGGCCACAGCAAGGTTGCCTGGCTGCTGGCAGTGGGCAGACACAGTGATGGAAGGATGTGGGGCCCTCCCTTGCTCTTCTGTGCTCTGGGATTACCAGGTCGCGGCCACTTTTGTGCTCAGATGCCGTGGCCAGGGCCTGCTCTGAGTCTGGGTCATTTTGCTTCCTGCTCTGAAGCTACAATCTGGGGGTGTCCTGGTTTGCTCTGTTGGGCACTGAGCATGCCCAGGATGATGCCCGGAGGCCAGGCACTCCCAAAACACTCCTCCAGGAGGGATGGCAGCTGCAGCCTAGGAGCTTTGCAGCATGTCAGCCCAGAAGAACAAATTCTGTTCTTCTGGGTTTTAAGAAGTTTACCTCACTGGAGCTGGGCAGTGTGTTCTCTCTGTAGATGTAAATGGTCTCCTTCAAAGGGGCTTAGCTTACACACTTCAATAATATTTACTATGGCTTGAAAGCAAGTAGAACTCTTGAACATAAATCAAACCTACAGGAGTAAATGGGGCCAACCACAGAAGTTTAAATGGGGTTAAAACCTCTTCTTTACTGCAAATCTTTTTGAATTTTATTCCCTCATCTAGCACAGGACAGCTCTCAGAATAGATCCACAAATTTTATTTTATTTTTAAGTCACATAAGTATTCCATAAACTTTGTACCCTCCTTACCACTGCGGTACCCCCATTGACTGAACATCCAATAGCAACGGGCACACTGCAGGGCCGGCATCTCTGCTGTGCTCCCACATGTGGTGGGAGGGGACAGCCCTGACTGCACGCCGACCTGGTCCCCATGCTGCCTTTTCCAGTTCCAGGGCTGTCAGCAGATCCTTTACCTCCTGCAAGCTGTGATTTCTACATTTGCATAATAATGCAAATACTTTATAATAACACAACTGTCAGTGATATTACAACTCTCTTCAACAGGTAGTGCCCATCCCACTTCCATGCAAGGCCCCTGAGCCCATGAGGAGGGAGCCAACCTTCAGGTTGCGTGGGCACGGGTCCTCCTTCTAAGCTGGGAGCTTTGTAGGGGGCTGTTTTCCTGGATAGGCTGGACTGGGAGTCAACCTTCAGTTTCTCTGGGGAGAGTCTGTGCGCACAAAGCAGAGTAGCCCCTAGGGCATTATTCATATTTTCTAAAATGATGGTGACAACGGCTGGACCATATATGAAACCTCTGGGGCTCTGACTCGGACCTCTGCGGCAGCCTGCCCAGAACAGTCAGGAGTTGACCGAGAGCTGGTAGCTTCCCTAATGTTTGCCTCCCCTTGCAAGCCAGGACCACCAAATGAAGTCAAGTATGTTCCCTGAAGCTATCAGAGATGCCTGCTTCCAGTTAGCCTGCCTCATGTCCCCATGCCAACAGCCTCTAATCAGGGCACCGCTGCAGCCTTCCCTGTTTTCACCATCAAGATTCTCCTCTCCCAGCTGCTTTGGAGTCTCTGCCAAGCACAACCGTCTTGCCATGGCATGCTTCTGCCTGTTCTCATTCAGGCTGTCTTTGTTTACTCCATACGCTTGAAGAACAAGGGGCTAGACTGGAAGGAGCCCTCCTCCACTGGGCTGTGCTTGACGACAAACCAGATGTTTGGGCGGCAGTTTTCTTTCATCCTGTTTCCGCACAGGCAGAGCAAGCCTGTACTCAGAGAGTAACTGCAGTTACTGGAGGAGAACCCAGGCTCGGCTAGTCCATGCTTTCCTGTGATGTAAACGAATAAACGCTTTCCATTTGCACTCACTCCAGGGGGTCTCAGCAAGCCCTGCATTGGAAATTCATTTCCAAATCCGTTAGATGCTTTGTGCTAATTAAATGATTTCTGGCTGCCCTGTCTGGGGGGCTCTGCAAACGTCCTCTGCAGGGCTCCTTGCCTGCCCTGACTCTTCCAGCTTTGCTGTCATCCACAAAATTTAGCAGTGGGTTAGCATGTATTATTTCACAGGTGATGTGTGTTGTTTGCCTAATTGATTTCTGGGTCTTATCACTACCACCACACCAAAAACCTCTCCAGAAGCTTGAAAAGAGTGAGAGAAATTTATCATCATCAATTAGGGAAAGATAAGCAAATGATCATCGAGTTTGTCCCCTTGCCTCTGTCACCCTGACAAGGAGAAGGGCAGGAACAGGAAACGTAGCCTGCGCTTTCTTTATTTAATTTTTGTCCAGGAATTCTTGGTTATGTATGTATATATATATATACCATTGTTATGAATTATAAACAGCACTTGCTTTTTTATAAATGAGAAAGACAACTAAGGCCTTTTCTTCCATTGGAGTAATTACTCCAGATGGAATGAATAGATTTCCAATAACTTAGAGAATTATAATGCATAACTGCTTGCTAATAGGAATAATGGTGTTTTAATTGAGCTAAATTTCATAAATTTTTTAAAAATATAGAAAAGTGCAGAGACTATCACCCTAACCGCCCACCCCCAATGCATTCACCACCAATACCGAACAAATATTGACACTGTGAAAAGCCTTGAAACCTTTCCCTTTGCATCTCCACTGCATCCCTCCTAGAGGCAGCAGGGGTCCTGGACCTGGTGTTAGCCACTGGTGTCGCTGGGAGAAGGGAGAAAGAGACACAGCCTGAAGACCCAGGTGGCAGGATGGGTCCTGAGCAATGCCCGTATTCTGCTGGGCAGAGGAATAGCACTCACGGCCTGGCACAGGCGTGGCCCCCAGGGGCTGTCCCCTGGAAGCCTCTCCCTAGTCTACTGACCCCCCAGGATCCTTGGAAAGGAAGCAGTGGGTGGCATCCCTCCCAGGGTAGCACCACTTAGAAACCTGCTTCCCCCACTTTGGGGCTTTAGGGTCACCACAGGGCTTGAGCAAGCCCAATTCAGGGTGTTCAGTGGAGCCCAGGTGTCTGAGAACACAGCTCCTGTTGGCTTCCTGATACTTGCACTTGGTCAACCCAGCTAACTAGGGACCAGTGCTGAAATACTGTTCCTGGATCCCTGTCAAGTCTGGGACTTCCTGTCTCTTAGAAACAGACCTGAATATGTGCCCCGCTCTACAAGTTCAGTTTAGTGTGGATCTTGGTCTCTGCCTTCAGGCAATTCAAACCCACACAGAGCCCGCACTTTGCCTGGAGGTGGAGTCCTGGGGAGGCCATGGGCATTCCCTGTCTGTCAGAGCACTGCTTGGGCCCTCCTCCTCTTCAGGGTATTTCTCGCCCCTCTATGTCTATTATTACCAATTTTAGTTTAGACGTGGGAGCTGAGCTTTTCCATCATTAAATATTGTGGGCTCAAAGTCATCCTAGATCGCTGGCCCTTGGGAGAAAGCTCCTGTCTTGGCAAAGCTGTTTCCTCCTTTGATGATTTTAGAGACCTCAACACCTTGACGTTTTTCTATCCAATCCTTTTAAGTTCAACTACTACGGGCACTTGGTGTGACTTACAAGACACAGCAGCAAACGGTTTAACAGAATGCCACCAGGTATCCTATTTCTCCAGCTGTGGGATGAGCAAGGAATGAAAAGCACTCTCCTCCCTCCACTCACCCCATCTCCACTGAGCCCACAGTCAGCCTCAGCCACCTGCCCCTTCCTAATTCCAGGTGCTGAACTCTAGGGTTTTCTGGGTCAGGTGACATTCTCCCACTCTAGCTCATTCAAGCAAAGGAGCAATTTGCTGAACTGCATGGGATGGCTGAACAATCACCCTCAGAAGGCTGAGAGCCAGAGACCAAAGGGTCCTGGGAGTGAGACACAATGGACAGTCCCTTCAAGCCACAGAGTTTCAGATATTTTTGTCCTTGATTGTACTTCCCAATCAAGAGTCACATTCCAGAAGAGAGGATCTGATTGACCTAGTTTGGGTCCCATGCTACCCTCTGAACCAGGGAGGAAGGAACAATTTGATGATGGTCTGATTATTCATGAAGTAAGTCACTGTTTCCTGAGAACTGTAAGTTATTTGCCTATTGCTTCCTACTTTATCAGTAAAAGTCCTGCATTCTAGGAACCCCCTCAGTTCCATGATGACTGAGGACAGTTGTTCACCCTAAAAGGGGCTTGTTTTGCATAGGAAACCTGAGGCATTATTACCAAAGTCAGAATGAAAATCGGGCTTCATGGAAGCAGTAAATCCCCATGACATCGCCCTTCTACAAGTTAGGTGGTGGTATTTAATTCTCTAAATACTACTGGTGATCAGGAAACTGGACGAGGAGGAGCCGGACATGTGGACCTGGTTTTCCGTCTCTGTCCGGGAAGCCCCAGACTCCCATCTATGATGGAGGGTTAGAATTATCCAGGAATGTCATCACATTTCCTCTGCACTGTAAAGGATGTATTTTCACTGTCAAGACAGAAACACGGATTCTTTTCACTCTGATCTTCCCTTCAATCCTCTCCTGATTTTTTTTTCTGATTCCAAAACCAATTTCCTTCCAAAGAATGGGTTTGGAGGACAGTATGTAGATGTCCCATGTTGACTACATTATGCTGCTAATAGATTCAGGTTAAACAAGCTCTAAATGAGCATTTAATTCAATAACAGGACAGAAAATCCTCTGGAGCTGTAAATATAGCCAAGAACATGCCTCTAAGTGGCATAATTAAATGGCATTGGTCATGGAACCAATTTCCTTTGGAATCAGTTGACTTTGCTAATTTCCATTGCCTCCACCTCCCATCTCCTGCAAACCTCTCTCCCATGAGTCTCCAAGAATCCAAAGGAAAGAGTTTACATGGGTCACTGAAGCTCTGCTGAATCTCTTGCGAAGTTAGTAGACCATTCTCATTCTCCTTAGTACATTCTGTGAGGGTGGAGTGTTCCACATATATGAGGCATAATTAAATGCCATTTCTGCACCATGATTAAAATTTATAGGTACTAATATTTAATAGCGTAGCAACTTCACATTTCACCAGAATCCTTTCTTACTTGGCCAAAGCCAAATCTGATTTCTCTCCAATGAACCTTGTGTTAATGATGTCACAGAAAAAAAAAACAAACAAACGGCAACAAAAACCCTCTCTTGAAAGTTAACTTATACTCCTGCTCTAAGGAGGTGGTTTGGAAAGAGATGAGCTAGAACTTTCTGTTTTAGGCTCAAGTTACTTACTTTTGCTATTCATTCTGGATGTTTATTTGTTTACTTTTTTGATTTAGATTAATCCTGATGTTTCAAAATTGTTGCAGAATAGATCTTTATATTTTATCATAATACTATACTCTGAATTTTGAAGCCATGCTTATCTCACATTTTTAGGGAATGTTCCAGTTTGCATTATTCTTTCATTTACTACATCAACAAAATTCATCAGATGTCCCAGTGATGCTCATCATGTCTCATGGACATCCTCTTGCACCTGGAAATGGCACAGTGTGAGTTCTGTAATTGTCCCCAGTTTTGTTCCAGGAACCATGATGATACTTCATGCAATACACCCAAGAAACCACGGCAGGAGCTCCAGGCTACTCTCTTCCTGAGCACACAGACAGGAAGAGCAGGTTTGATGAGCAGCTGGAATATGGATGACGTAAGTTATGCTTTCTTTGCACTTCAGTGAACAAAAGTCATAATTTAAGAGAAGAATACAAATTCAGAAATTAGCCACCACATTTCTTGTGACTAAAGTAGGTGTTCAGCACATTACTGGGTGCAAAGAAGGCAAACAAAATTGAGCCACAATGCTTTCCCTGCAAGGACCACCATTGCACAGAGATTTATGGGTCACGCACTCAGCTCTATGCCAAGCACCAGGTTATTTCTGGGGATACAAAAGCAAATAAAATGTGGCTGCTGTTTTGGAGAAACGTGAATTATTTGGATGTTTTGGCTTGATTGTAAATAGAGCCCCTAAAAGGCACGGTCTCTCTGCCTATCAGAATGGCAGGCTTCAAAATCATGTTTGAATTGTAACCCTCTTCTGAGGGCTGAAGAGTATTTCAAAGATATAGACTTGTAAGAATAAAAGCTAGTAAGAGACAGTTATGCAAACTGAAATTTTCAGCTCTTACAGTCATTAAAGAACCATTCCCATAGGCTTGAAGATTAAAGGTGGAGATCTTAAAATCATTCTTCTGTATATGCTACTCTGGAATCTCCTGTGGGTCTCCAAAGAGAGATGTCTTCTTTGTGCTTTACTGCAGTCTGGTCTAAAGTCTATGTTTCTTCATAGTAACTGTTCTTTTTTTCCTCTTTTCCTATGGTAGAATGCTCAAGATCAATTCTCAAGAACTGTATTCTCAATTCCACTGTATTATTAACCATAGTCACCATGCTGTCCATTACACCCTCAGAACTTATTCTTCTTCTGGCTGAAAGTCTGTACCCTTTGACCTACATGACCTTATTGCCCCCTCCCCTTAGCCCATGGCAACCACAACTCTATTCTCTGTTTCTAAGAAATCAGCTTTCTTTTTTTAGATTCCACATACAAGTGATACCATACAGTATTTGTCTTTCTCTGGCTTATTTCACTTAGCATGAGGCCACAAATAGCAAGATTTCCTTCTTTTTGATGGCTTATTAACAATCCATTTTAAATATATGTGTTTATCTACATATATGCACATTTATAAAAATATATATATATAACATATATAAATGTATACATACATGTGTATATATATATCTCATTTTCTTTATGCATTCATGCATGAAGGACATTTAAGTAGTTTCCATGCTTCAGCTGCTGTGCATAATGCTTCAGTGAACATGGGAATGCAGACGTCTCTTCAAGATCCTATTCTCATTTCCTCTGGATAAATATCCAGAAGTGGAATGACCATATCATATGGTAATTTTAATTTTTTGAGGAACCTCCAGTTTGTCTCATAATATCTGGCAATTTACATTCCCACCACCAGTTTATAAGGGCTACCTTTTCTCCACATCCTGGCCAGCATTTTTTTCTCTTGTTTTTTTGATAATAGCTTGAGGGTAATTGTCCTGGAGTCTTGTACAGGAGTTTATGGAATTATCTCCCTTTCCTTCAAATAAATGAGTATTTGATCTTAGGAAATCTTCAGTTGTCACCGGTGATTCTGAGATGTCTGCATTTTAAATTGTGCTAAAAGCAAAAGTACCACCTACCTTCTGAGGCTTTTAATTCCAAGTATCAGTATGTTTAATTGGGAAGAGATTTTAAGGATAAATCAAATAGTGTAAGGCTTAAGAGATTCTGGCACTGTTAGGGATTATTTTAAAATTACTGCATGAATTCTATTTTACAGCTTTTCACAAGGGTGTTGGGGCTGGTAGATCACAAAGGAGTCAGCTCTTCTACCATATGCTCTCATTATTTGTTATTAACTTCTGTCCTGAGGTCTTGTAGATTAATCAATATATCCTGAAGGTATATTACAAGTAAAGGGAGATTAGCCAGCTTTCCCACCTCAATTTAGACAAATACACAAAATTATGAGCTCAGAAAAATATTAGCAAGGACATGAGAGCATATAACGGTTTCTTTCTTTGAGCAAATTCAAATGTAAAAGTAGAGATGTTCTGTGACATGGGTTATTAACCCCCCTTCCTCTTTTTCTTTTTTCCTTTTAACGTAACTAAGAATACTGAATCTAAATAAAATCTCAAAGATCATCTTATTCAACCAGTTTAATTAAAAAAAAATAAAATAATCAGTCCAGAGGAGTTAAAGTCATTTTCTTCCAATGACAGAAAGTTTGTGTGTGTTTATCATATATACACATTTAGATATACATATATAATAGATATGCCATATATATATATGTGTGTGTGTAAACTGAGAGCATCATTCCCTCCTAAATAATCCTACACTTATTTGGTGTGACACATGAATCTGGAAGGTGATATATGTTTCCTAAAGACTAATAGGAGAAAAGTTAATTTAAGATTTCTATGACAAAAGTAATATTTTCATGTCTCTAATTAAATGCAACACTTTAAAAAGTGAATATTTAGCATGAACTAAATAGTATCAGATCTGTGGTGTTATTCCTCTTCTAAAAACAAAGTAAACTTTCACACAAATTCCTAGTGAGTTTATAGATAGCCGCTCAAAGTTTGCTATTTACATCAAGGTTTATAGATGACCGGTCATACAGAGTTCCAGTATGGGAGTTAAGGAAGGTATTAAGCCACACTAACCAGATAGGGTAATAATTGTTGCTCCCGTAATTCCACCACAAAACACCCTGTGTCCCAAGCACATGGACTGTTAAATTCTGGCTTGTGTCCTGTGGCACGTGATGAGTGTGATACTCTCAGTCAGTGATTTTGGAGGAGCCATTGAAAGTTTCACTTCTTCAAACTATGACTAGTCACAACAGCAATTTGTCAACTGATGCCTTTAAAATATGCAGACCTTAGTGTATTTTGTTTGTCTGGCCCCGTCTCTGAACATGACTCTAGTCTTCATTCCAGCAACAATGTTTAAAATGTCTTCAAAGAACACCTATAGTTATGTTCTTTCTCAACTCAGTTATTAAAATATTGTAATTTAGGCATTTCCACAAAATTTATGCATGACACAAAAAGACACAAAGGTTTTGAGGTGGAAGAGAGATTTTTTATAACGTTCTGGTTGGAAGTAGACCTGTATGGGCACTATTTGACTTTCAGGTGTAGACCATGACATCATTGTAATACAGCAGCAGTTTGGGAAATGCAGTCTTGCCCCAGTTCTGCAGCCTTGCTGAGGCCCATCAGGTCCTCTTCTCTGATCAAGTCCATGTCCCAAGCACTTACTTCCCTTAAGGGGTTCTTACAGTCCAGGCCATGGTGCAGCCATCCTAACTGCCCCATCAGGTACTGAACAACTCAGCTCACCCTTATGCCCTGAGCCCAAGGAATATTCAAATTAAGCAGTTCCCAGGGAGCTGCAGAGCCTCACCAAGCCCACTCTGCTCATCTGCCCATGCCACTGACTGATTCCAGCTTGCTGTCACCCTGTTCCCCAGGTGTAGCCCCTTGTGGCAGCCATCTCTTACTTGATGCTGTAAGTAACAGTTCTGTATTTCATCTATGTGAGTATCTTTATGTTGTATCCTACCATTCAAAAAACGTGTTATCTTATGTAATATCTTAAAATTATGAAACAATCATGTTGACTGAGTAACTGGTATCTCATCTCTCCACATTACCTTGTTATGTGGGAGGATTCTTTCGGAAGCACAGAAACTTACACATAAATATCACTCAGTCCTGACATATCTCATTCTATTGAGCTTCACTTTGTTGCACTGCACAGATATTGAGTTTTTTACAATTTGAACAGGGTGGCAATGCTGTATTGGGCATCTAGCAGACCATTTTCACAACAACATTTGCTATACTCACAATCACAATATTTCAAACTTTTAAATTATTATTATATTTGTGATGGTGATCTGTAATCAGTGATCTTTTATGTTACTATTGTAATTGCTTAGGGGCACCACAAACCACACCCATTATGACAGCGACCACCCCACTGATCAGCCAGCAGCCTAATCACCGCCAAGGCAACACCCTCCCCAGCAAAAATATGATGACTCACTGAAAGCCCAGATAATGGCTAGCAATTTTTAAATATTGAATTATTTCTAAATTAAGGTATTACCTTGTTTTTGTAGACATAATGCCATTGAACACTTTGTAGACTACAGCATAGTGTAAACATAACTTTTAAATGCACTGGGAAATGAAACCCTCCATCTGACTCACTTGATTGCAGTATTCACTCTATTGCGGTGGTCTGGGACCGAACAAACACAATATCTCCATGGAATGTCTGTACATATTGGTTGACTGGTTTAAAAATTACCAGGCATAATGCATAGTCAAGATATCAGGAAAATACCAAGTGTGTTTCATTTTGACTTTTGTTATGGAGTTATCAGACCATGACATAGATAACTCAATCCTATTTCCCTGAAAATGACCTGCAGGTACTTGGTATGCAGTACATATTCATTTACTACATCAAGTCATATTATAGGCAATGGATTCACAAACTCTCCTGGCAAACATTTACTAGGTGCCTGTTATTGACCAGGTGACAGGTGAGTTGTGGAGCTAGAGGTGGGAGAGGTGAAGATTATGTGACATTGGGGGTGAGCCCCAATAAAACAGAGTCCAACTCAAACAAATGGAACCTCTTTAGAAGGAAGAAGTCAAGGATACAGCATCCAAGTGTCCAACTTCCCAGTGCTCTCAGAGGTCACTGCTGTCATGGATACTAAGTTTCATGGGCCAGTAATAGCTTTCATGGGGTTGTTCTGTCTTCGTTCTCCTTTAGGACAAGGTAAAAGTCAATATTCTTAGTGCTAGAAATTTGATTTCACATAAAATTAAAATTTGCCTGGCTGAATTTCTTTCCTAACAGGTCAACTTGTCTGTTACAGCTTGAAATTCAAGGCTTGCAATAATTACATAGGACTATGAGAATACTGCTATTTCCTCAATAGGAACTGTGACCAAAACACTTGTTTGTATTTGGGATTCAGTACATTTTGTTAAATATAATATTTTTTGACTAAGCAACTGATCCTGAAGATTACTCTTAAAAGCATCCTTTTCCTCCAAATCCCTGGGGATCCCTCTGAGACTAGGTTTCCAGCAGAGCAACCCTTGTGCAGGACTATACCCCAGGAATCCTGCCCTCTCCTCTCCATTCTGGAATGAGTCCATGGCTCCTTCCTGGTCTTTCAGCTGCTGGGTAAAACATGCCATTGGAGAAGCAGCCCCACAGGTCAATGACCAGTCATGATACCTCTGCCAGTACTTGACCTCACACATGCAAGAGTGCAAGTCTGTGAAGCCCCAGCACAGATACCCATTAAACACTCTAAATGCCAAGCAGAGGAAATGCACAGAATGGGAATAGTTCATTCAGGTGCAAAAAAAAAGGTGGTGACTGTAGCACACAGGGAATCTAGATAAACTGGTTCTGTCTCTGTGCAGCAGAGATACAAGCTTTAATCTCAGCTGAGATGTGCATGAACATGATTTGGGCATAAATGAAGTGTTTGATTCAACAGACATATTTAAATTCTCCAACACACACACACATTTCTATTTTTCTGGGGGTTTCTATTATTCTGTCAACCCCACATGTGAAATGTCATCTTTGAGAATGAAAAGTCCTCCAGGCCAGCTTGACCCCAGGTGGGGGGGTCCCTGAACTGTGATCATCACCCTTGTCATTTGCTGGAAGCTGAGCTGCCAGGAATGGGCACTCTGAGGCCAGGCCCAGGTGGTGAAAAGTTCACACAGCTGGGGCTGTGTCACAGCAGGCTGTCCCTGCAAGCCAGGCACATCCGACACAGGGAACTCTCCCTAGGCTTCTTAATGTGGTGCCTCTGCTCAGGTATGGGCTTGCTTTGCTTTGGTTTGAGACTGTGAGCATTAAATGCCCAAGCCCTCGGGTGGGTTATATTTCTTCTCTGAGTGTCTGATTCCAAAATGGTAAAATGAAGCTAACAGGGCCTCTTTCAAATGGTCGTTGGGAGTTAAAATAGCTAATGTGAAGCATGCTGTGTTGGTGCATGAGGAACATCTTTGTAAATGTTTGTCTCCCTTTCTGCCTCCTAAGTGGTACAGAAGGGGCCACAGGAACCTTCAGGAAGGTGTGGATAAGATTCCTTCCTTTTGTGAGCCTTCTGCCCTGCAGCTGATAAACCTCACCTGAGTGCCTGACCTGGAAGCTCTTGGAAACAGAAGCTTTGGTAGAACACCAGGGAAAAATATAAGAAATTCCTATACTTAGCATTCTAACGGCATACAGTGTTTCCTTACATTTGATTCTTGGCTTTATTCTCTTATTTCAGTTTTCATGTTTGTTTTAGCCTGATCAGGAAGCCAGAGCCATGTCCCAAGGCTGTTAGTCTGGTTTATTTTGCAGGTGAGCTCCTGAACCGGGCTCTGCTGAGAGATGCTGAAGAGACTGCTTTTTCTCACTGTGGTGGACATGCCGCCGAGACACATTGCCTTCTTCCTCCCCTGGACTTGATTCCACCTCCTCCGCTGGGTTTTCTATAATTTTCATTCTCTCCTAATCCCTCAGGTTTTTCCCATCTATCCCAGTCTCATTGACAGTCTCCTAATTTAGACAGGAAAACAAGTTAGAGCCTTTCAGGCAATCACTTTGCAGCTGAAATTATTACAACTTCCTGAGTTATATCATTTCCCTTATTTTCAAATATCAGTACATATGGCATTAGGTCTTGCTGTACCATAAGGATGAATGTGTTACAATATGTGACACTACTAACCTCCAACCTAATCCAAGGGATTCTAAAATCACCATCAAATATTCCAAAAGTGCCAAATCAAACCTTAGCATTTTTACCTCACTTTACTCATTTCCAGTGATAAGCAGCAAGGACCCCCTAGATATGATTCCCCTGGTGCAACACTCGGTAGGAGTAAGCAGATGATCTGACCTCTGTCTTACTCAATAGTGAAGAATAAAAGATGACTTACACCATCACCTTAAAATTTAGGAGTAATATTCCAAAAGGACCTATTAATACACATTCACCTTCAGTTACTAAAGATGCCTAATGGGATGTTTAAAAATAATTAACTTTAAGGTGCCAATCCTAAAAAGAAAGAGGTAAATGATTCAGCGAGCAAAACCAGGTCTCTCTGGGAATATCGGAGGAACTGAAATGTGGAACAAGCACATGACGGCAAACCACAGAGGCGAACCTTCTTGTCATATTAAGGGGAAAGGTGGGAGTTGCGACGTGTTGTTCGAACAGCTCACTGGAGGAAAATGAGGGTTCAGCGTGGCGGCAACCCCTCAGTGGTGGCAGGCGAGGACAGCTCACCGCCGCCGGGCCGAGGGAAAACCTTCCTTCCAGCTGCCGGACTTCACGCATCACACCAGCACCTCCCCTTCCTGGCTTCCCAGCTCGAGTTGTGAATTAGGTTCTTTCATCCATTGTCACAAAGGAAAAATACTCCCATATTTCCTAATAGGATTACACTTGTTTTGGTGTGAATGAACTCAACCATTGTCTTTGACTTTAAAAATCCTGCTGTGACCATTTTTCTGCTTCATATCAGAACGATTGTAACTTTTTAAAGGAGGAAACTCCCTTAAGAGTCGTATTTTAAAACAACAACGTTTATAGCTACTATTTTTCAGTAATACTGCATATCTGATTCTAATGTTGTTGTATTTTTTAAATTATTCCATTCAAGAGATTTATGTGACAAAAATGTTTAATAAATCCAAGGCTGCAGTCCCCCCACTGTACATGCCTAACAGTATATGCATACCCATTCAGGCAGCTTCGAGCTGAGAAAGCAAACCAGGTCATTCTCCTCTTCTCCTTGGATCCCTGAGTCCTCTAATAGTCCAACAGCTGCCGACTGTTGAATCCTCTGGGCATCTGACCTTGAAGACCACTCATTCACGGAACTTCACCCATGCATGTAATGTCTACTCTTCTCGTAAATTTCTCTTCCTTGTAGCTGCCATTGATTATATGAGTGGTTATCAGGGGCCTGCACACCGGACACAATGCTGGTTTAAATGAAAACTCATCAAGCCCACTATCATATCAATTTTTCAAAGCCCGGAAGAGAAATTCTTGCCTATTCAGAAAGAAATGAACAATCCAGTTCTATTTTATCTCTTCAAATATGGCCTCTGTTCCACTCTCTCTCTCCCATCCTTCTGAAACTCTGTAACTCACAAAGAAATATGCGTTAGACTTCTTTGTTGTACATGTTGCTTAATCTTGCATTCATTTTTTAGTTCTTCTATATGCTTTATTCTGGATAACTTCCTATAAACCATCTTTTCCACACAATGCTCCTTTTACATGTGTCCTTCAACTGTTTCACTGAGCATGTCCTTCACATTTTTCCTAGACATTCTATTTAGTTCTTTCATAATTTTTTAAAACAATTTCTATCATTTCAGACTTGCTGCAGATATTTTCAAGCCTTCCTTCTACTGTTAAACAAAGTAAGCAATCTTGTTGTACAAGTTGTCTTTGTAAATCCAATAGGCTGAAAGCTCTGCAGGTGTGTGTCCGTTGCCTTGTTTCTTCCGGTTCTCACTCATGGTACCATCTTATCTAGTTACTGACTTTGAAAAGATATTTTTGTGGAACATCTGATATTCCTTTGATAAAGGTTCCTTCCTCCAGAGTAGAATGCAGCTTGATTCCATAAGCGGCCTGGGAGAAGCCCAAGTCTAGGTCAACCTAAAACCAAGTTCATTGCTCAAGGCTTCCTGGATCATGAAGCAACATATATCCTGTTGCAAATGAACAGTACCAAACTAGGGTCACAATTTCTCAGGGATATCTATTCTCATTGAATTTTCTCTTTTGATTTGCATGAAGATTTATTCCAGAGGCATTTCTGGAAGTATGATCTTGTTTGAACTTTCATATTTTATCAGTTCAGTATTTCTTTTAATCCTCTAAGTGCCTGGGAAAACTTACCAAAAAATTCTTGAACAGTTTCCCTTTGTTCTATTGCTTCTGAAGAAATAGCAACATTCTCACTAGTTGTAGAATTGGTAACTGTCATCATACTTCACTTGAATTTTTTCTTTTTTCAATAGCATTATTAAGATGTAATTCACATACCATATAATGAACCCACTTTTAAAGTACACAATTCAGGGGTTTGCAGTACTTGCAGACATGTACCATCGTATCACAGCCAATCTTTCATTATCTCAAAAAAAAACCATACACCCTCCAGTTACTGTCCTCCACAGTGATCCCATTTCTGTAAGCCCCAAGTAAAAACATTATCTTACTTAATTTCTTATTTCCTCTCTGAGCTGTTAGGTACTATGTAACATCCCCCTCTTTGTAAGTTGCCCAGGTTTCTTTGTTACTGATTTCTAAATTCACTTCACTGTGGCCAGAGAATATACTTTGTATCACTAATGTACTTTTAAATTTATTAGGGTTTGTTCCTGTGTCCTACAGTATGTTCTACCCAAAAAAGCGTTCTGTATGTACTGGAGAAGGATGTAATCCCACCATTGTTGGGTGGAGTGTCCTGTATATCTTAGGGTCTAGTTAGTTTGTAGTGTTGTCTAAGTCTTCTATTTCCTTTTTGATTTTTCTGCTTAGTTTTTCTACCCATTACTAAAAATAGGCTGCTCAATCACCCACTAATATTGTTGAATTGTCTGTCTCCAGTCATTTCTGTCAACTTTACCTTCTGATATTTTGGTGCTATAATTTCCATCATGCAAGTTAATAGTCATATCTTCCTGATGTGTTGACCCTTTTATCATCATAAAATGCTCTCTGTATCTCCAGCAGCACTTGTTGTTTTCAAGTCTAGTTTGTCTGATGTGAGTACAGTTACCTCAGCTTTCCTGTGGTTGCAGTTTGCTTGATGCATCCTTGTCCACTCTTTTATTTTCAATCTGTTTGTACCTTTGAATCTAAAGTGTGTCTCCTACAAATAGCATATTAGTGGAATTTTGCATAACATTCATCCCATCTAATAATCATCTTTGGATTGTTTTATCCATTTTTATCTTATGTTCTTATAGTTGCATTTACATCTGCCATTTTACTTTAGTATTTAATCATTTGTTCCTTTGATAGATTATATATATATATATATATATATATATATATATATATATAAAATATATGACTATATATAGGAATATACATATAGGAAAATATAAGATATGTTACATGATATAAGATATGCCTATGTTTCCACATTAATGTTTTATGTATGAAATACACAGGAAAATGTCTCCTTCAACAATTAATGCTTTAAATTATATGATTGGTAATTCTGTGTATTTGTATCCTCTTGAGTCCTTAAGTTCCCCAGATGGACACATTCAGATGAAAAACAGATCAAAGCCATCCTAATGTGAAGCTGAGGTTTAATTTTTACATATGATGGAACTTAATTCTTGGTTTCTCTGCCATTTCAAATTCTGGGAGAGCATATTTTGTTTTCCATCACCATTTTCTGAGATTGAAGAGTTCTCTGACCCAGGATTTAGGACTGTTTTCTCAGACCACTCACTGGCTCCAGGGCGTACCCCTAACAAGGCAGCCCAGTGGCTGCAGCTAGTCTGTGGGAGTCAGGGACAAACAGCGCTGGGAGGGTACGGAGGGCAGTGCTCTTGGGGAGGTGAAGAGCCTTCCCAGTGTTTGGCTGGCCTCTGGTGAAATAGAGTCCACACACTAGGACTGATCTTTGATCTGAAGGATCCAAACAATTGCAGATCTTAGAAGTCACGTGATGGTCCAAGGAGGCTGTTAAGAGTTATCATCTCCAAGGACCATTAAGCTTTCAGGACCTGCCGGAGGTGAAAACAGTCCCCTCGCCCATTATTGCTTCTAGCGGAATGGGTTCTTCTACGAGGAATGAGACGAGGGACGGTATTCTCTCATCAAAGCGGCCCCACAGAGCCAGGCACAGGAAGGACGGGGGACGGGCGGTGCGGGGAGGACTCTGGCCTCTGTGTTACCAGCTGCAACTCTACTTTTGGAGTTGCTGCCAGAGAGCTC
This sequence comes from Manis javanica, assembly GCF_040802235.1. Lineage (NCBI taxonomy): Eukaryota > Metazoa > Chordata > Mammalia > Pholidota > Manidae > Manis > Manis javanica. The sequence continues at coordinate 145,212,989 of NC_133156.1, forward strand.
CTTTCACTGAAGTTTGTTTTAAAATGGTGATTTCCGTTAAGACTGACTAGAGTTTCTGCAAAAATAACACACCAGTTTTCTGAATCACCAGTTAGTGATTGGTTCCCTTGGGGCAAAATGCCTCTTGAGTGATGGCTGGTGGGCAGCTGCTGTGTCATACCCGCTCTGTGTCAGCCTAGATGCGTACTGCAGCTGACAGCTGATAACATCCCCCAGCAAGGTCAGGCTTGCCTTGGAAAGATCCACCCAAAGCTCACACACCTTGTGAGGCACAGATCTCTCCATGTTCTGGTAACTCCACAACTATCCTCCCATCTGTTCCCCTGTGCTTCCAACACTCCAGTTCAGCAGGTACTCAATGAGGCCCTGGCAGGGGGAATCATCATGTCAGAAGTGCCCGGTGAGTGGGGGCGGTGGGGACCCCACGGGTAAGTGTGCTGGTCTGTGCCCTCCAGGATTTCAGCACCCAGAGGCAGAGGAGGAATCTTACCAAGTGGCCTGAGTCATGGCTGGCTGAGACACAAACGCCACACTATCTACATATGAGGACCTGGCAGAAGAAACCGCAACTCCAGCTGAGGAATTACAGTAACCATTAACATTTTGCACCAATCTAGGCTTTTGTTGCATATTATTTTAATTCCCAAACCATTGACTGGAGATCCCTGGACACCTGTGATATTTGGCATTTTGGCCTGGGGCTCTGAAGTAGTTTAGATTAATTTCCGAAGCCATCCCTTGAAGGGTGATTTGGAAAGAGGTATAAATAAATCACTTGTCTTTGGGCACACTGGGGGCGCTCAGGTGGAAGGGAATCTTGGAGAGTTTTTACTCTCAGCTCAGAACTTAAACTCCAACTTCAGATTTTGGGGACTCAATAATTAATTTTCAGTGGTTACTGAAAGGGGCAGGTGTCAGTGGCAATCCAGGTGGAAATGAAATATAGACAGAAGAAGTCAGGGGCTCATTTTCCTGATCCAAATCCACTGCCCAAGTAATCCATCTTCTGCAAAACAACAGAGATTAAATTTTAAAAGGTTTTCAGGCAGCAAGAAAAATGAAAAATAAATCACATTTTGGTCATTTAGAGAGTTCTCGGGGCAAGACATTTCCATATCCATATAATTAGAATTTTTTTACATTGGTTTTTAAATTAATATTATGCAATGAGAAATCATATTTTTTCTATCCTTTGTTAGCATTGCACAGCATCAATATTGACATTTTTAACATTTCCACAAAGTATACAATACCCACAAAATGTTTAATGCTTTATGGGGAAAGATACAATGATACTTGATTGTATAGTTAACCTCTGCCCTTTTCATTTATAAATATTCATTTCCTCTTAATCTTCACATTCGCCATCACAGGGAGAGAATGTTAAATTGGTTTTTAGTAATTAGGGCCCAGATAATGGTGCCAGTAGTGGTTGTGGTAGGACAAGAAATGGAAGGTGGGAATGTTTCTCTTCAAAGCAAATTCCACTCACCTGAAGTCAAAGTGCCTTCGGAATGCATGGCGTGTGTCCCTACAAAGGATGCTGAGGAGGCGGAGGGCTATACTGACGCTCCTGCACGGTTGTATGACATATTAGGTGTATATTTTTCACATCATCAATAATATTATATAATGACTTGCATCTTCTAAGGCTGCCATGAAACCTACCATGAGCTGGGAGGCTTAAACCACAGAACTTCATTTGCTCGCAGTTCTAGAGGTGAAAGTCCTAATCAGGGTATTTGCTGTTTTAGTTTCTGCTCTGGCCTCTCTCTGCAGGTGTGTGGCATGTCCTCACATGGCCTTGCTTCTGTGCATGCATCTCTGGTGTCTCTGTCCAGATTAAGCTATAAGGATCCACCCTACCAGGGTCCTTGGGACATAAGCACCCCTTGAGGCCCCATCTCCAGATACAGTACTAGGGCTTTAATATATGAAATTTGGGGACATAATCTAGCCCATAACACATCTCATATTTTTTTTCCCCACTTACCTTATTTCATTTGACTCCAGTAATAGATGCAGAGCAGATTTTATTATTATCCCAACTTTCAGATAACGAAAGAGATGAGAACAGTCAGGAACCTGTCGAGGGCAGTCGGGAGTCTGTGCATCTCAGAAGCCCCTCAGCGGCCTGGAGAAGGCTGGTCCTCGGCTGTGGTCACGAGCCCAGGCTGCAGTAAGCCATGTGCCCACTCCCCGGGGGCGCTGGGGAGTCCAGCGGGCCAGGACGGCGAAGCCCTCACGGAACCCGGGGAGGAAGGACGGCATGCTGAAGGGTTCAGTTTGAGGTAAAAAGCTGCATTTACTCACAATTAATTCATGCCCTTGTTTTTCATTGAGAAGTTTTACCTTCCCCTTATAATTTAGTTAGAAAGAACAAAGTATAAAGGATGTAAGAGGAAGATGGTGAAGGAAATAAGGCCACTAGCAACTGCTTTATTTGTTTTTCTTCACTGCAATAAACGTCTCCGTGAGACATCAGCTATATTTTATTGTGCCAATAAATATAACAAATGAGCTTTGGTTTTTGCTATTGTTAGGTCCTCCTATTTTTCTAGTTATGGCAAGGGAGAGGTATTTTTTAATTAAATAGATCTAATTTTAAAAATTCTTTATAGCCAACATTTTTTTTCTGCCTTATCTGGGCCCGACCTGCCATGATTCATCACCTATACATAGTTTATTTTTCTTGCAGCAGGATATTCATCACGGGAGCCTAGCAAACTCTTCCTGTGTTTAAAGGAAAACAAAAATGAATGTCAGAGGGTAGGGGGGGCATGGAGAGGGAAATAGAGAGGTTGTGGGAGGAAGGGAGAGGAATGGGAAGGGAGAAGAGGGGAGAGGAGAGAGGAAGGGCTTGAGGGGAGCATGCCCAGGAGGAGGCTGGCAGCTGGGGGTCTGATTCTCTAGGTCTCACTAGCTTCCTTTGTTTGCTTTCCTCTGTGTGGGTAGCCACACCATTCAGTTCACCCCAGAATCCAGTTGCCTCCACAGTTAGTTTCATCCCTAACTTTTTTTTTGTATCATTAATCTACAATCACATGAGCAACATTATGGTTGCTAGACTCTCCCCATCATCAAGACCCCATTACAGTGACTGTCCATCAGCATAGTAAGATGCTATAGAATTCATCCCTGATTTTTTGTGTTACATTGTATATACTTTAGGCATCTAAATACTTACAATAGTCTTTGGCCTGTAGAATTTTTCATGAGAAAATGAAGAAGCTTATGACTGCTGGAAGACAGGATGTACCTACTGCTTCCCACTGCTAAAGCTGCTGCACACCTGTTCCTGCCACCTGACACAGGCTCAGGGTGGGCAGCGCAGGAGAGGCTGGGACAGGAAGGAGCCCCCTCGCCGTGAATCAGGCCTGTGCAAAGGCCTTACAAATAAGCTTTTGCTTTAAAGCTTAAAGTTAAGCTCACATCTGTAAATGTATGTAGAGATTATATATGTGTATCTGTGAATGTTTGATATATGCTCTTCTTGTCCATTTGTTGGGAATGTAGTCATTTATTCCTTTTTGATGACCCAGAAGCCTCAAATATCTGAATTCTAATACATTGTTGTACAAAACATAAATTCACCTAATTAAAAATTGGAACACTATCTAAATCTTCCTCATGTAAGTTGACATATTCAAAAGTGCAATTACGGAATTAAAATAATAGTATTTCTCACTTGCTTTTATATGAATTAATTCCAGTGTCATCCTGTTTGCAAGTTTTGCTTTCAATAAGTACAAATCATTTAAAAGCTTTAAAACCTAAATCTTTCTGGTGCTTTATTCTGTGGATATTGTATTTAATGTTTTTCAACTAACTGGATAAGATGCAGACAAAATTTAGAGCAGTTGTTTATAAATTTTATAAGTAAGATCTAACCAGATTTAGTTCTTTGTGATTATGTGTGTGCATTGATTTACAGTCTCTAAAACTGTGTAAAGATTTTTTAAAAATAAATACTCCAAAATATATTTAATCAATCTTGTTATGCTTGCTCCATGTATTTTACTAAATCCAAGTGACTGCTTTAAGGTACGTGACAGTGGAGAAGAAAGAATAATAAAAAATTGGCAAGTGCGAAGCATGTTTTGGGAGCCAGGGGCAGTTGAGCTGGTCTGTGGAATAAACACAGTCCGCATTGCTGGAGGAACCTGGCCTTTCCCGGCTGCTGCCCAACTGCGGAGGATTTGCCATGTGACATCCGCGAGTTTGTTATCAATTATGGAAACTTCCTTCCTTACTTCTCCGGAATCATTCTTTCCTTCAACAGCCATTTGCTGAACGTGTCTCCAGCAGCATGCAGTGGCGACAGAGGGGAGGAAGTCAAAGTTCTCTCCCTCTTGAAACTCTGAGTCTTGAAAAGGAAGCAGCAGGGGAATAAACAATGGAAGTTCCGTGATTATTAACAAGGAGGCATGAACAGGAGCACAGAGCGGGTGGGGTGGGTTCACCCCGACAAGAGCCAGTACCTGCCCCAGGGGCTGTGCAGGCGGCTCTGTCCCCACCAGTCCACGTAGGATGACGCGTGCACCGCGCACTCGGTCCTAGACGGACATCTGCTGCCCGGGCTCACCGAGGAGGAAAGAGGGCAGGCGCTGGGGCATCTGGCCCAGGGTCACGCACCTGTCAGCCCTGCACAAGGAACACAGCGCACAGATGCACAAGGCAGACCCCAGGGCCTCCTGTGTTCACTCTGATTTTCATTCACTATTAAATTTCAGGTAAACTGGATGAATTTAACTCATGTTCATATAGAGACTTTTGATTCTACAGTGTAAGTTGGCGAGGTGCTGGCGATGCTGGTTGGCTATTTGAGATCCTATATCCTAGAACACAGGTCAGTGCCAATTCTTTGAGGAAGATATTAAAGAAAAGAAATTATCAGCCTAAGCACTGATTTTTCTCTGCTAATATTCAATACTGCTTTTGTCTCTGCAGTGCTGTTTTGGAAGAACTGAAATTCAAAGCTGTTGGAAAGATGAAAATAGTTCGATTTTAACCAAATGTCTCATTATTTGTATCTGTCCGAAATATCCCCAGTTTCCTAAGGGGTGCACACATTATGGCTGAGGAAGGAGATATGTGGGTCAGCAAGAGGTCACAGTGCTTTTAAAAATGCAGACGCTGCTAAGACTTCAAATTGATCAGGAATGGGTGCTGAGTCAGGGTAGCCTGACACAGGGCCTGGAAATGGGCTGGACTTGGGGCTCACAGAGAGCCACTCCGGAGCCCCCCAGTCTGTTCTTCATGACAGTCTTAGGACGTATGGAGTTTCAACATCTCCATGCAGCTGACATGGAAGGAGGAATTCTGAAGGATCGTGCTCATTGCCCAGGCCAGTGTAGCTCAGTAAGGGGCCTGGCAGTGGGGCCAGGAATGTGGGGAGGGACCCTGAGATGGTACCAGCCTAGGAACACATGGTGAACTGGATCTGCCCACTGAAGTAGGCTGCACAGAAATTTCTCCTGCATGTTCAAGAGTTCCCAGCTGGAAAAACACATGCATTTTTAGATACCAGTTAATTCTGAAATTACAAGTTTTAAGTTTTACAGGTTTTTTGTTTTTCTGGTTTTTGTTTTTTGTGGGTTATTTTTACAAAACCCAATGCAACTGGCCTGTACTGAATTATAGTTTTAAAGAGTTTCCAATTTCAGCCACCTAATAGAATGTGTATTCTTGTTACAAACATAATTAGACCCAAACATAATACTTAAAGTCCAATATCTGTTTGAATAACTCCATAAATACTATAAATAAATAAATAAAATAAACTCCATTAAAAAAAAAACTCTCCTAGATAGAGGGTCACATAATTGGCTTCAAGAGAGTCATGATTGAATATAACTTTGAAATACGTTCTTAAAATCATTGTGCATTGTGACTATTTCTATTAACCTGGCCAAGTTTTCATTCTAGCCTGGACATTTCTTCCAGGAACTGGCCACCTGCATAATCCTTTGTTAAGCAGATACAGAATCAAAATAAACCAAACAATATTGAAAGTATTTATGCTACAGGAGACATTTCTGTACATAGTTATCCAGACGTCAGTTATGTCTCCTGCAGGCTTTAGTAATAAAAGTTAGAGCTCCACAGCTGAGTATCTGCTATGTAGATCTTGGCAAGTAGCAACTTACACTCCCACAGGCAGACAGGCCTGTGAGCATCACTGTGCCTTGGTAACCCAATTGTTTTAAGGAAGCCTTTGATAATAGTGAGGCAATTATGCTTTGACCCTGAGCTGGGGAAATATTTGAGAACATATTTTGAATAATGAATATTAAGACCCACCCTGTTGTGAGTGGAGATATCTGTATGAGATGAAGAGGCAGCAATGTTTTGCTTTATTAAATGGAAAGTCATAGAGGAAATGATCATTAACCCGGAACTTAGACTCCTAGAGTCTGGAACACTCAAAGGTCACCCCTATTTTCTCCACTTTAGGGACAGCTTCAGCAGAGACCCAGGAATGCCCCAAGGCTTGTAAACACCACTGCAGATGCCACTAGGTCACCAGGAGGGGATAGGGGCTCCTCAGTAGATTCCCTGGGAGGAAGGCCTGTGTCTAGGGGATGAGTGTGGCAGGCTGGCAAGTGTTATGGGTTAGATTATATTCCCCCCAAATTCACATATGTCAAAGCCCTAATTCCTAGTCCCTCAGAAAGTGACCTCATTTGGAAACAAGGTTACTGCAGATGTAATTAGTTAAGGCTACACCCACAGGGAAAACACATGTGAAGATGAAGGTAGAGATGGGCTGATGCTTCTACAAGCCAAGGAGTGCAACATATTGCCAGCAGATCCCCCGGAGCCAGGGGAGAGGCCTGGAGCAGAGCCCCCACAGCCTCGGAGGAAACCATTGCTGGCACCTCTTCTGGGACCTCTGCCTCCAGATATGTGAGGCAAAAAGTTTCTGTTGTTCAAGGCACCCAGTTTGTGGTGCTTTGTTCCAGTTGCCCCAGGAAATAAACGAGTATATCCCTGGTCTATCAGCTCACGGGCAACATAGGTCTGCCTCTTATTAACCTTGCCTACCTGTATACAGAACATATAGAACAAGGGACACTGGCATTTCTTCAGAAGCTGCAAACATGTCATGCTTGGCCGTTTGACCCAGGACTGGGTGACCTCTAAGAACAATAGGACATGTGCTGGGAGATGGTGAAGGACCAGTGCTGCCTCCACCTGGTGTTCTGAAATTATAGGACTCACACAGCCCTCGCCAAGGACCTCAATGGTCATTGTATCTTCGTTCATTCTAGAAAGTTCTTTCTTGTATTCCATCCCAGGCTTATCAAACATCTATCATAAGTGCAACTGAGTTTCCTTATGTTGAAATCAGTCTTCCTGAAGGTTTTTCTTGCAGAGCTGAATTACTGTTCTTTGAACGACTAGAAAATAGCATATGTACAGGAGAATTTTCTGTCTTTAGCACTGATGTTTCTCATTTCTTTCTCAGCTACACTTTCTGTCTCCCCTTACCCAACTCTGGGACATGTTTACAGAGCTACCCCTTTGTGTTAACAAAGTCTATTCTTACTGAAGACACAGATTTGTCACCCTGTGGGGCCTAGCCATGGTGGGGCAGGCCAGCTCAGTCAGGCATGGCCATGACTCTGCACAAAGACAGGCTGGGCAAGGGCCATATGGACGGCCGGGTTGCCTCACAAACAGGCCGTGGGGGTGACTACACACTAGCCAGACAGAGATGCCACGGACAAAGGGGAGAATGTGCCAGAGTCTAACAGTGGGGACATTAAGAGTGTGTCCAGTGTCCAAGGTCTTCAGACAGTAATCCAGACAGAAAGTTGGAGAAATATTTATTAAGACAAACTAAGTCTCCAGTTGCAACTCCAACCTCTAGACATCAGTGTGGTCAAGAGGGTTTCCTCATAGAGGAGCTGAATTTAAGATATGAGGCAGAGTTTTAGGCAACATGAAGATGGAGGCACGTGGGGACTTTTGCATACGGGCTTATATGGCCTGGAGCAGGGCCCCCAGGACTGAGCCAACGAGCCAAAGGACTCAGCCCTACGTCTCTGACCTGGGCATGTGAGCCCACACGGGGCAGGCCTCCTCCTCCAGGGGACAGGAGTGCTGGAGCCCAGCAGATACCCATGAGCAGGTGCTGGGAGGTACCCATTCAGAGGCAGAAGCCTCCCGCCCTACTTACGCTTTCTTTGGGTAGCATACCTCTGCCTTGTAAAATTGCTAACTCAGCCCAGAGGGTTTCCATATCAGGCCACTCATTAAAATTACCTGGAGACAAAAACAAAACAAAACAAACAAAAAACTGTTCCCAAACCTACCAGACCAAGCAATCAGAATCTCTGTTGAGGTCTGCTGAGCAAACTCCCTCATTTGAAATTATTTAAAAATCATTCACTATTCACTGAGTTCAGGGCTTTCTATTAAAGGAACTATTAACCTTGACAATTGAAAACACACACACTTCATAATTTTTTCCTGGAATGTCCTGACCCACAGGAGTCAAAGCACCTCATGAACCCTGTAGGGACAATACTTTGTGAGCTTAGAGCCGCACCTTCTCCCGTTTACCTCTGCCTGCCTGAAATAAAGCAGAGGTGCATGAAGGAGTAAGTGAGTACCCTGAGGCACCCCTGATAAAACACAAGTTCTCTTGGTTTCCATGTGTTTGTGCCCCTTCCATTCTGGTGGAAAGCAAGTGAACGCTCCTCCCTGGCCAGGTGCTGGCTCATTCATCGCTGGGTGCCCAAGGCTCAGAATGTGCCCTGTTGCAAACAGTAGGTGCTATTCTGAGAGTAGAGATAGTTCCAGGCACCACTTCTGGTCTAAATGCAAACCCCTGGTGTGAAGAGGGGCAGGTGAGAGTGTGGAGTGCTCAGGACTTACAACAACTGGAGGGGTAGCAGCTGGGGCGAGGTGGGCAGTGGGGCAAAGCATTCTGGGTGCTTTGGAAACAAACAAAAGCAGAGAAAAGCAGTACTCTGCCAGGACAGTTGGAATAGTGTATCAGTTCCCTACCATCACTCTAACAAATGACCACAACTTTAGTGGGCCTCAATGCACAAATGTTATCCTACACTGCTGGAGACGGGAAGCCTGGCACAGGTCTCATGGGGCTACAGTCAAGGCCCTTCAGTCCAAGCTCCTTTCCATGGCTCCAGGTGGATCTATTTCATGGCATTTTCCAGCCCCTAGATGCTGCTGCATTCCTTGGCTCATGGTCTGCTCCTCCATCTTCACAGCCAGTGATGGTTTGCAAAGTCCTTTTCAAGTCTACTCTGACCTTCCTTTGCAGAAACCTTCTCTCCTCTCTCTCTTTGTCCCCTTGCCACTCTTCCTGCTCCTCATGATTACAGTGAGCCCACCAGGCAAACCAGGATAGGCTCAATGTCTTAAGTCAAAGGAGCAAACAGAATGACACCTGCCACCTTAATTACCCTCTGCTCTGCAATGTCACATGGTCACAGGTCCTGGGGATTAGGATGTGGGCCTCTCTGGGGTCTTTTCTCCCTACTGCAGTTAGTAGGTATGTAGGACAGGCTTGCATGATCAGGCCGGGACCCAGGAAGAAAGAGGAAGCCCCGTTAACTGGGGACAGAGGCTTTGGTAACACTGTTGAGCACACTATTCTTTCTGTGCATCAGACCATATGTTGGGCCTGTCTCATCAGATTTTCCCACTATCCTGGCAATAAAAGTCTTTGATCTGGAATATTCTCTCCCACTTTAGCAACTACTGACTTCTCTGAGATTTAACTGTGTCATCAAAGAGAGGGATGTTGTCTGCATCTGAGAGCTGCACAAGCACCTCTTATAAATCACACAGCCTAGAAAGTGGTTCTGAGTTGAGAAGACAATGGCAAAAATAGCCCAACATCTGTGGGGATTGGAATCCGTTCCCAGGATGGGAATACACTGGCATTTTGTTACTTATTAAATGTCAAAATAGAGCAGGGTTTGGGGTACCTCACATGGCAAGCTGCACAGCAAATGACATTTTATGTAATGTGACTTAATACGTTCTCAGGATGAGTTGCTACCAGAATTACCTCTCTGCTAGAAAATGCACAGAGCCTGCTATTTGCTAATAAAACAAAGGCATTGCATTAGTAAACAGTGGCCCTCACCATCCTGTAAAGTTCCCCTGCTCTTCCAGAAACCATTGCCTCCTGGGCTGACTGTTGAGGGTGGAATATGGTATATCCTGCCTCTCAGCTGACTTTACCATGGAGACATGGCGAAAGTACCCACAGCCTGTCTCAACAGGCAGGATGAGGCACCCAGCATGGCCACGAAGTCAGAAGGCGCCTCGTCGGAAGCAGATTCGCTTCGGGAAACTTCCTGCCAGGGTAAAAGCTCTCTCCTTGGCCCTGTCTTGACTCTCTGGGCCTTCCTTTCCACCAGCTCATTTTTGCCCCCAAAAGAAGTTAAAAACTAACGATCAAATAAAGGCCAACGACAACACCCCCCAGTCTGCTGCAGCAACAGGGCAGGACAACCAGCCCCCTTCCTGAGTGGGCTGCCCCCTGTGAGCCCCCAACCCTGCCCGCGACGGCGCAGGAGAGGAGCGCCCGCGGCTCGGCCTGCACACGCAGACCCACCAGCACCTGGTGTCCACGTCTCTGGCCTCGGGGCCAGCGCAGGGCTTCCTGCCTCCCAGTACTGCTCTAGGCTCAGAGGTGGCCCAAGGGGCCCTGGCTGCTGGAGGCCTGGGAGGACACTGTCCTCATGCGCACATGCCAGACCAGGAGGGAGAGCGCATGTGCACACACCACACATGCCACATACACACGGTGCACTCATTACGCCACATACACAGGCAACATACATACACCCACATGCGCACACCACACATGCCACATACACACCTACTACACACAGGCCCCACACGGGGCACGCATACCGCACACACAGACCACACGCACATCACACCTCATGCACACATGCACACGCCCTTTGGAAGGATGCATGAGTAAAAAGAGTGAGAGAAGACCAGGTTTTAAACTTAGATCCAAATGAGAAATTAGCCATATTCCTCCTAAATTGACTTTTTAGTGTAGGGCTATTCCACAGCCCTATCATACTTCATTCCAGAAAGAGTTTTGCTCACGAATAATTATCACAAATCACACAGAAGAAAAAGAAATAACTAATTTTGATCAAAGGCAGATATCCTATCCTTTCTAAACAAAGGATGTATTTTGTGGTCCAGAAAATAATGAAGTCTGGTCAGGTGCTTTCCTTCTGCTGACTTTAAAAGATAAATGGCTTTTGTGCCAGTAAATTTCCCCCTATGAGATCTTAACTGTGTCTCAGTGATAAGAAATGCTACTTACATTTTCTCTAGGTTTTAGGAAAAATGTTACAAGGCATTCCTTTCCTCCAGAGCTCAGACACTGTCACACTTTCCCCAGGAGAGACAAAAGAAAGTAAGCATGGGAGACATTTATCCTGACAGGGAGAGGGACAGAGACGACTGAGCTGTATGCTCAGATGTTCAAAGCCTTTCAAAGGTGACAGCAAATCTGCAAACACAGGCCACAGACCTGTCACCTGCCATCGTCCAGACGGTGCACAGCAAACATTAGAAATGATCATACAGGAAAGAGAAGCTGTCTTTCTATCCCCTTCACCTGATTTAAGCACCACTTGAGCCAAAGGATCATCAGGAAGGTGGCATTCAAACAATCACATGCAGCCCGTGATTCAAAATCTGCCTCTGGGGGGATGGTGGCAGAGCCATCACAGATAGGATCTGTCTCTTTCAGTTCTGGGGATAAAGAAAATTATTCTGTGGCCTCTCTTTCCTTCTGGGAATCTAGTGTAGAAGCAACATTGAATCATTAGACGTTATCATCCAGGGAAAAGGCATGAGGTGGGTTTGTGCTGTCCCCAGCACTTACTGTGGTGCACACAGCAGATGTGTTGGGATGGCAGGAGAGGGGGGGGGGGCGCGTGGGATACCGTAACTATGTAATGATGTTCCTGACCACCAACATCTTCCTTAATCAATCCATCCTTCATTCAAGAATGTTCACAAACTATATTTATGAAACTTTCAAATCTACATTTAAATTCTATCCTATCATTTGAGAATTTCCATGAACTTCTGTATGTGTGTTGGGGTGTGTTGGTGGGGACGGAGACCTCGATATTGGCCGCAGCTCCTAGCAGGATTTGGGAGCAGGTGCCCCAAGCTGCATCTGGTTTGGGGAGGAGGACCTCTCTGAACTTTTCCCTCTTCTGCTCCCTGAGGGCAGGATTTACCCAAGGACAGAGGGCTTGCTGAGATGCTGACCGGCCCTCAAAAGGCACCCACTGCCTGCCACCAGGAGCCTTGTCTTGGCTCCTTTCCTCCACGTCAGATGTGTCCCCAGCTTTGTCACCTCCCAAGAAAAAACACTAAATTTCTGCTTTTTAAGGAAATCCGAAGACACAGATTTCCAGGTGTCCAAAAGCTGTCCCGATTCCTGGGGTTGATTTTGTGCAAAGGAGTGCCTACACCATTGACTCTGCTGGCCTTTCTGCCTCACCACCAGCTTATTTTCTGTTTCAATTCAGTGTGGAGGCAAGTGGGTATGTCCTGTTTATGTGTGGATGACAAACAGTGAAATAATTATACTCAGATACACTTAGCTGCTCTTCTAGCTCCCTCGCTGGTTCCCTTTATCAGAGTCTCTGCTTCAAATCCAGGATGGGAGCAGAGACCCAAGAGAGGAGAGTGAGCTGTCTCCCCCAACACTGATTCCAAAACTCCCTTTTCATGGTTTGGACACCTGCTCCTGGTACCAAAGAAATGCCCTTATTACTAAGAATTACTGGTTCCACTTAGGCAGTATCAGGGATCATCCTCCTTCTGTGTCTGCTGCTGTTACAGCCACCGAGGGCTGAGCTCTGAAGACAGGACAGCACAAATCAACCTGTTTATTAGAACATCCCTCTCCCATTTCTGACGCATTCCACCAGCCTCCATCTTGCCAACACCCCTGTCTCTCTCACAAATTTTGCTTCCATTATTGCCCTACAATATGTGTAGAATTAAACAGCTTAGTCCAAAGAGAGGTTTTGTCTCAAAAATTGTATCATTTACCCGACTGGGAAGTAGGGAAATAGTGAGAAAATTCGGAAGACAAAATTAATTTCTTCTTGGCTATTTCATAAGATTGTAGAAACCTAGTGCCTAAAAGTAGATGTTTTAAGGCTGTAATTAATCAGATGGCAAATAGCAAACCCGGATAGATGTTTATTATCAAAGCGAACAACTGAAATTATTTAGCAGACACTTAGACCCACACTGGGGGTGGTCTTCTTTTTAAAGGCAACTTTGGGAGTTGGAGGATAAAGGGGGATTTGGACAAGGATGGCTACCCATGCTCTGTGTCAGGGTCAGCTGCATCCTGGCCCGGCCCCACTAACCCCACCAGCCGCTGCTGCGCCAGGGTTAGTTCAGTTAGCAGATGGTTTAGCCCACAGCCAAAGCGGGCAGTTTGAAGCCAGTTCAGCTTGTGCTTAACGCCCCGCAACACCCCAAATGTTTCCTTTTCCACTTCTGGCCCTTTTCTGCTGACACAGGGTCCACTTAGCTCACCGGCAAATGCGGTTCAGAATATCAGGGGACTGAAAACTGGAAGACAGCTTCAGCAAATGACCCATGGAGCCATAGGAACATCACCTCGGCCTGCCATCCTTCAGACAGGCAATTACAGGGTGTGCCCACTGCCCGGGAGCTTCCAGAGTAAAGTGTGCAGCAGCTGGAGCAAAGAAGATGAATATGTTCTCAGAGTCCCTTTCTTTTTTGTATTTCACTTGCAGTGCATGTTCTTTCTAGAAGTCTGTGCAGGACGGGGGCTCTCTCGTCATGCCGGGAGAACCGCGCCTTTCGTGCTCTTCCGCCTGGAACAAGTCTGTGCTCAATATACTCACTCTGGTGCAGGAGACACAACACACAGGACTAACAGAAGCCCTAGTTCCAGCTACTAAACTAGACGAAATGTTTTAGAAATCGAGCTTTTGGCTCAAGCTCTTCATTCAGGAAATGTCATTTCATTGATGACAGTTCCAGTAGTTAGGGGAACAAGTGACCCATTTCATATTCTGCAGCTTCAATTCCAATGCAAAGTTAAAAAATCAGGCCCACAGAAATATGCTTCCATGATGTGCATTGTGGTTTGACACATCTTTTTGAAATACTTAAAGGGCAAGTAAGAGGAAAAAATAGCAACATTACTCATTGTTGCTAATTTGTGTTTTATAGCCTGTGCTTTTCCTGTGGATTTCCCAAGGAAAGGGAAAAAAATTCCTGAAAGCTGTAAAATGCAGTGGTTTTTTCAATTTAGAAATTACTTTTGTTATGCAAAACATAACCATACACACTGATAGAATGTACTACGAACCGGCAGGTAGTTAACGACCTGCACAGTGACAACAACTGTAGCATTTCCTTCATCTAGTCCCCTCTCCTGGTCACTCAAGGATGAATTTCTAAAAAATAGAAATCTTGGATAATACCTACCACATATGGGAACTGTTGTCAAATTGCTCCTAAATTTGTTTTTACCTACTGACCCTTTCACAAATGATATTTAAGATTTCCTTATTTTTCTGCATATCCTTGCTAAACTTTGTATTATTAGATTTTTTTTATCTTTGCTAATAGGATGGATCCTAAACTTAACATGCCTGAGCACCCCATGACCAGCTGGGTCTGCTCTCTGCTTCCCCTTTCTTGGGGTGCTTCCCCACTGCACGGAAGGAAGGGGAGCCTCTCACTCATCCCGTCTTCCCAAAGTGCATGGCTTTGAGGTGTGCAAGCCAGAGGCACCAAACCCAGGTGTGAGCCGGACACGCCACTTCCGAGGAAAAGGCACGTGAGAGCAGGGCAGCGCATCTTCAGCAGGAAACACTGATGTGTCCGACCTTATGCGGTCAGACAAAGAGGTCACACTAAGCTCTATGCCTCTCTCTGCCATTTCGCTAGCTAATCCACCTCTGTCATCGATGTCTATCCATCTGTCATACCTACCTTTCTATCTATCTATCTATCTTGGAAATAGAATTCAGAAGTGATAAAGCTGGTGTGTGAATCTCTATTATGTTCATTTGAAATAAAATGAATTCAGACTATCTTCTGAAAGGCTGTCAGTCTGATTTGGTGAATGTGAGGAGGAGGAAGACCTGTTGTCAGTCTGACTGTGCAGGTGCACTTTGTCCTTTAAGGAATGAAGTAAATTTGCACCTCCAATAGTTTGGTAAAAATAGATGTGATTCTCATACACAACACATAATGCAATAAGTATATGTCCTTTACAAATATTTAAAATATGTTAACAAGTGTTAGATGTTTATATTAAGACAGATGTTTGAGCAGACAGTAGTGTTCCTTTAGTTTAAAGGCAATGCAAACAAAAATGTTGAAGGACTGTGGTCTACAGGATAATCTTATTTCTTTATAAATTATATGAAGGCCATATAACAAATCACACATAAATTCTTCTCTGTGCATTAAAGGTAGAAATTTATGCATTAATGTGTTCACCTTGTTTTAGACTTTGTGAAACCCCGATGGTGAAACTGTAATGCTACTTATGAATTACAATCTTGCCAGTTCAGAAAGGCTACCTGTATTAGAGTTCTCCAGAGAAGAAACAGAACCGACAGGATATACACATGAATGTATGTATATATACAGGGAGAGAGAGAGAATAGGAGACAGGCTACCAATTTAAATGTTAATCTCATCCAGAAAGAATGCTCACAGAAACACCTACAATGTTTGACCAAATATCTGGGCATCCTGTAGCCCAGTCAAGTTAAGGCATAAAATTAACCATTATACTGACTACATTCTACACTGATGTATTTCTGTTACTAAGCAGCAGAAACAGCACTGGGTAAGGATTAGGAGACCTCAGACCCAGTTCCAGTTCTGTCATTAATGAAGTGATGACCTTATGTAATCACTGAAGGTTTCTGAGCCTTTGTTTCCTCATCTGTACAAGGAAAAAATATTTGTGTTTCCAGTACCGTAAGGGTGTCATATAGAGCTTTGGTGAAAATTAGAAATTGCTTTGTAAATCCTATTATAAAAATAATGATAGGTTGGTCATTATGGACACATGAAAATGAGTGCAATGTCTGTGTGTTAATACCATGCAAACAGAATAGTTTTGTTATGTTTTCAGACCACAAAACATTCTTTCTTACAAACCAGTCAGCTGATCTCCATTTTCACATATTCCGGTAATGATTTTTTTATTTTTTCTCCTTCATTTCAAGACGAAGACCTGTATCCTTGGCAGCTAATTTTTCACTCACTGACTATAGGATGATACTCCTAAACCCTTGAATGTAAAGGCAGGACATTGTTTGGGGTTACAGTTAAGTTAGTAGATGGTTCCAGAATCTCAAATGTTCACAAAGTTCTATCAACACCATTGCCCACTGAATCTAGCATCTATTTTTCACTTTATTTCTCCAGTAAATTTAGTTTCCTTTAGCACTGAGCATGACAGCCAAGAGTTAAGCAATTGCTAACAGCACTGATTCCTATGAAAAGGCAGCAAAAGACAGATGCTCCTGTTACACTGGACAGATGTTCCCCCCGGGAGATAAGTATCAGCATAAACTAATTTTCCTCTTCCATAACTGAACGTAGAGCGGGTAACATGTCCTATATGACATCTGTTTTCTTGTTTGTGCCTTCTGTTATTTCTGTCTTTTAATGCAACAAAATCTTTCATCTTGCACATTCATTCCTTCTGTGTGACTTTAATGAACTCTGTGTTAACGTCACCATCAAAGCATCACACTCTTCTCTGAACAGCAAGGGGTAAAGGTGGAGAATAAGTAGTATCTATTTTCAGTCCTGCAGTCTATCAGTGTCACCAGGAAGAGGGGACAGAGAGAAAGCAAGGAGGGGAGGACTCTGCCTGGCAGGGCACAGACGTAATTAATTTACCCCAAGCTCATCTAAGACTGGAAAATGGACTCAAGAATAAAAGAACATTTTAATTGCTAAGCTTTTTTTATCAGAAGTCCTAACCCTGTAGGGTCCCCAACCTGGTTTATTTTACTGGAGATACTGTGGTAAACTCAAAGCCAAAAAAATAAATACAATCATTTGCTCATATTTAACGAATACATCCATTAACTTAATCAAAGATTAAACTTTGATTAAAAGATGAATTGACAATAAAGTGGAGGAGAAAGACTTGTGAGTCAATGTTGTTGCCGCAGTAACATGAGCTTCCTCCCTTTTGCTCTGCTAAGAAGCCCCAGATATGACTTTCCCCCAAATGTGTTTTTTAAGGAGCCACTTTTGTTAGTCCTTAAAGTAATATTTTCAGTTAGGTCCATAGACTAGTAATTAGTGTCAAAGTCCTGAGTATGTTTCAAATACCCCAAAGCTATCCAGAGAAATACAAACAGTGCCAAATTCATTCTGAAGAGGAAAAAAATAATAATGTAAGCAATATATGAGCATTACATAGAGATTTGCACTTGCATTTGTAGATTTTTTTGAGCAACCACCCTGTGAATAGGTCACAGCTCAAGTCAGCATCAAAATGAAGAGATGAAGTGCATTATCATGATGTCTTAGTGATGGAGGCCCTACAAAAATCTGAAATCTCCTCAAGGTAACTTTCCATCCCAATTGCTGGCCCTGAAAACATTGCCGCAGTCCCTTCCCATGGGCAGACTTCTTCATTAAGAACATGCGGCACAGCATGCACGGTAACCAGTGGAGAAATGCACAGGAAACCAGCCCATACCCATGTGCAGCTATACCGCAGGCAGCTGGGCTGGTGAACGCACCTGGGCCAAGGGCAGAGACTCAGCTGGTCGCATGGACGCCTCTTTCAGAGGCACTGGCTCATGCACTCCAGGGCCACCTTTGCATGTATTTGTGTAGGTGACACCCTGAGCAGAGCCTCACCTGTGAGGGACTAGCAGAGAAATGCGATGGCCTTTTGCTGACTGCTGAACTAATGGTGCAATTACTTGTCAAAACCTTACTTGTTAAATTAAATATTATTGATTTAAACTAAGTGTTGGGCATTATGAACATAAATGATTGTGTCATTTGTACACTTTTTAGTCCCTGAAAACAAATTTCTACTTGCACAAAAACTAGAATTCATCTGTAGACTGTGTGGAAACAGGTTGAGTTTCCTACCCATGATTCTGACTTCCACCATACCTGCCCTCCTGGGAGAAGCCCACCCTTGAAAGTTTCTGCTCCCTGTCCCTTACTTTATCATCTCAATTCCAATTCCCCAGGGATGCATTGATCCTGAGCATCGAACATCACCTGCTAGACTCCACTCACAGCGGTTTTAATGGGTTATCTTCCTGGTACATTAGTGGATCAAATAATAGTATTTAAAATCAAAGAGGCCAAAGGGTGAATCTTAACTTTCGAATATTAACTCTCTGACTGTGGATAAATCACTTGGACTTACCAAGTTTTTGTTTCTTCAACACTACATACTTATAAGGTTGCTTTGTGTCTCAAAAGGAAAAATGGAATTGAGAATTCCAGCTGGATGACTGATACATATTGATGTTCAAACAGTAACTATCACTAATATTAGTTAATTAGTCCTTTTGTATTAATCCACTGATTTTAATGCTTTCTTCATAATAAGAATGTTTTTTGCTTCCGACCAATATTTATCCCCTTCCAGCAATTTCACACTGGTTGACAGAGTCAGCCTGTTTCCAAGACAAATCAACCTTGACTAACCTGTGGCTGGAGGGAGAACGGGCCCCTGGTGGGTACCCAGACCTCCAACTAATGAGTGTCTTAGAGTTTAGGGCCAACATGGGCACCCCGGATGTCACAGGAAGGGGAGGGGTAAACAGCAAACACCTTGTGAGAGCCTGAGAAGGATGGTGCTTTGTACTTTGACAACTTACCCAAAATGTCTAATGACTCAGTGTCAAGGTTGCAGAGTAGGACACTGACATTATTATAATGGTGGGGGCAGGAAGGTCATCTATGGCAGCATGCTGTGTACACTTCAGTTGGGTAGACCAGGAGAGTAAAGATTGCTTAGGGGGCTTCTGTAATAATGCATGTGTGAGGGAATAGTAATTTAATAAGTGCCATAGAGTGAAATAGAAGAAAGGAGAGAATTATCAAAACTATGTGAAATAGGCTGGAGATGGGCCAGAAGATGATTCAATGATTGGAACCTGGATTTGGACACCAGAGAAAAGTGTGTGCACTTACATATTAAGGAATGTCAGAAGGAGTATCTGGTTTATGACAGAATATGATAAATTTTAGCTGCAATCTATTAGATTTATTTATTTAAACATAGCCACTTCACATATTAAAATGTATGTGCATATGCTTGTCTCCTATGTAGATCAGATTTTTATTAATATGCATTAAAATAAAAACATTTAAATTTTACTTTAACCAATGAGACTTAAAGATTAGCAATAACATTAGCTATTTATCTAAAATAATTTATCCTAAAAATAGTTACTCAATTGCCATTTGAAAGTGGCACTTTAGTGTGCATTTTTGAAATAGGGGGATCTTCAGGATGTTGGTGAAGTTGTATTTGTAGAATCATTGTCATGACTAATCATAATTAGACTTGTGATTATCACCATGATACTGGAGCACTTAACAAGCAAGGTATCACTAAAGCAATCCTTTGTCCTCTGTAAGAATTTCTCTCGGTATAAACTGTCAGGATTGTTAAGAGTCTTTTTCTGGACAAAGGATGTTTTCTTCCACATACTGATAACCTCAGGAATCCCAGTGGAGTGAAGAAAACGCTATCCCACCACTGTGCTTTCAATGAAAATCATGTCCTCTGAGAATCAGCTACAAAGGCTAGAAAGGAAAATTCCACAGCAAAAGAGCATCACGGACACTGCAGCCACGTAAAGTCCGCATCTAGAGATGGGTCTCCATTCTCACAGAGCTTTGTGGTTTGTGCTCTGCACCTGTTGTATCCTCGCTAAGAATCTGAGTAACATTTAAGTGACATCACTGTGGCTGATTTCCTTGCACTGGGTTTCTTTGCTATAAACATGATTTTTCTTCACTGCAGATCCACCCAATCGTATTTATTCAAGTGATAATTTGGATTCAATTTAATGGAAGTATTACTACAGAGAGGCAGGCTCCTAGCTACCGCTAGAGCAAGGGCTGTAAGACCCTGACAAATGATACATAGATTAAAATAGAAAAATAACATACACACGTTAGTTCAGCAAACACATCTGCTAGGGATTCATTCATTAATTGTACAAACTCACAATCCACTGTGCTGTCACAGATCCACATGAGTTCTTTGGGTTCCCCATTGCTGACTAACTAAAGGATGCTAGCATGAGTATCGACTGAATTTTCAAGATTGCTTTCTGCCTTATGCATTTCAGCAGCACAAACCAGGTGCCATAGGTTTTGCTCACAGAATGTAATTCCTATGCATTCAGTGTGGCAGGGACAGTCACACATCAGGTACAAAAGACTTAATCATGACTCCAGGGAACAAGGAAACTACAGCCTCTCCTGCTTGGTAGCCCCCAAGTTTCTATGGGAACCTGACCTTGCCCATCCTCTGACATTTGTGAAGGGATTTTTATGTGTAGGATAATTAGATATACAACTATATTTAGAAAGAGTTGTAGAACATAAAAATATCCTATGGTATCACATCCCTAGATAAGGTCACCATTATCTTGTCAGACAAAATGTATACTATGTTTTATTTCTGTTCAGATAGGAGCCTCTATTTTTTCAAATAGGAGCACTATTTTTTCTCCCTGAAACTTCTGCATTTAAATACTAACAATTGAAGGTGACATACACATCCAGTGATAGCATTGCCTATTGCACTAGAAAGAGTACCATGGCAGAGTTGTATATTATCAAATGCTTATATAAGTGTGATTGCTATTTTGCCAGCATAATTTAAATTGAATAGCTAAATTTTATTTCAATTCAATTCACTTGAGGGAAGAGACACACATTTTGCATTTAAGTCTGGAGATCCTAACAGAGCTTTGCACATAGCAATAGCAGAGTCAAAATTGAATGAAACTTAGAGCCCTGTATTAGGGGAAATAATGGTTAAGATGAATGCATAGAACATGATTCTTGCCTTCAAGAGTTCATAGCCTTAAAGTGAAATGCATTGATCATGGCTTCTAGGGGGGATCTTACTCATCAGTACAAGACTTATGCCCTACAACTTCCAATCACCTGGGCCGACATCGGTAAACTTGGGCCCGTGGACCAGATGCTGTCTAAAACCTGTTACTTGTGCAGCTTGTGGGCTAAGCATTATTTTTACACTTTTAAAGGGTTGTTAAAAATATACATATGCGATAGAGATCTATGTGGTCCACAAAGCTGAACACATGTACTGTTACCCTTTACAGAAAGCTTCCTGACTCCTGACTTAGAAGATTAGGTCTCCTTCTTTATCACCTGAACTGACATTGCCCCCTTCCCACAGAGTGTGTGCTAATTCACTTTTCACCTTTGTGTTGATTTAAAGAAAAACCAGCAATCCTAACATTTGTCAGTTAAAGGAAGGATTGAATATTGATTGAAATACTCCCTTCAGAAAGGGATGTCACATTTATATTGCTAGTTAAGGAAAACTAATAACTTAATTGGCATAATTCAGTTGAGGTAAACTCCCAAATGTTGGTGGGTTGGCATGATGGAAGTGTATTTTTCTCTCTCAAGTAGCAGGCCAATGGATGTGTTTCCAGTCCACCGTTTGGTGACACAGGGACCCAGGTTTCCATCTTTAGAAGTGGTCATCCCTAGGTTCTCTGCACCCTCAGCTTCCAGCTGAAAGGAATGGAACGAGAGAGCAGAAAAGGCAAAGTCTTAAACACCCCTTGTTTCTTGAACACCCCTGCCCCAGAGGAACACAAATCACTTCCTCCCACATAGTATTTGCAAAAACTAGACTTTGGCTGCACTTGTCTGTGATGGGCTGGTAGATGGAGTAACTAGTTGGGCCACTAGGGGCGCTCCTCACCCGGGATGGGGGCATGGGCAGCTGGAGGGCACCCATCGTCTCTCTGACCTGAATCTGTCTCCATCACCTGCATCTGTAAACAAAGAACCTAATTTCTGAGTGAAGACATTAGGATGAAAACACATGATTTCACCATACCCTGGCACCCCACTGCTCCTTCAATTAAGAATTTAAAAATAATAATATTAAATCCACAAAAATAGCAAAAGTAAGAGACAAAACAAACCAACAAAAACACAGAGGCTGAAGAATAAATTGATATAATGCTAACTGGCCTGAAGACATAAGAAAATCAAATCACCCTGCAGTGGAAACATAGAGAGGATTCCTCAAACAAAGCAAGAATCATGGCCAGCTTCCTCTGTAGGGCAAAATGGCACGTGGGGGGTGCTCATGTGACTTGGTTAGGCTGGAACTACCCCTTATGGGTTTTTTTTTTGTAGATAATAATTTTTTATTGAAGGGTAGTTGACACACAGTATTACATTAGTTTCAGGTGTACAACACAGTGATTCAACATTTGTATACATGATAATTCTAGGTACCAGCTATCACCATACCAAGTTGTTACAGTATTTTGACTATATTTCTTATGCTATACATTACATCCCAGTTACTTATTTATTTTACAATTGGAAGTGTGTACTTTTTTTTTTCTTTTGTGAGGGCATCTCTCCTATTTATTGATCAAATGGTTGTTAACAACAATAAAATTCTGTATAGGGAGGTCAATGCTCAATGCACAACCATTAATCCATCTCAAGCCCAATCTCGTCAGTCTCCAATCTTCTGAAGCATAACAAGCAAGTTCTTACATGGAGAACAAATTCTTACATAGTGAATAAGTTACATGGTGAACAGTACAAGGTCAGTCATCACAGAAACTTTCGGTTGTGATCATGCATTATGAACTATAAACAATCAGTCCAAATATGAATATTCATTTGATTTTTATACTTGATTTATATGTGGCTACCACATTTCTTTCTTTATTATTATTTTTAATAAAATGCTGAAGTGGTAGGTAGATGCAAGATAAAGGTAGAAAACATAGTTTAGTGTTGTAAGAGAGCAAATGTAGATGATCAGGTGTGTGCCTGTAGACTATGTGTTAATCCAAGCTAGACAAGGGCAATAAAACATCCACGGATGCAGCAGATTTCTCTCAGAACAGTGGGGGGAGAGGTTCTAAGCCTCACCTCTGTTGATCCGCAATTTCTCACCTGATGGCCCCCCTGCGACTGTGCCTGTCTTAGGTCGTTCCTTCCCTTGAGGAATCTTACCCATCTCTGACTAAGCAGTCATCTTTCTGGGCCATACAGGGAAATGTAAAGTTGGTAAGTGAGAGAGAAGCCTTATTGTTTGAAAAGGTTAGTTTTTTACTTCTTTGCATATTTATGCCCTGTGGCTTCGATGCCCAGCATTTGTCTTGAGGTATCTTTACCACTTGGAAGAATTATGATACACAGTAAATTCGATATGAGGCACGAATTCTATTTAACGGTTGTAATTAGGAAGGAAGAAGAAAAGCTATAGAAGTAGCAGGTGGAAGAAAACATGGGAAGATTGATTATTTCTTTGACATATCTTCTTGTAGAGTAACATAAGCATGTATAGGTTTTAAACTACTAATTAAATTGTGCACACACATTAACATAATAGGAGTACAGTTACATAACCAAAGCATACCTATAATTACCAGCCATCTCCAGTGAAACCAAGAAAACCAGTTAGGCACCTTAGGCATTTGTGAAAACTTATCTATGATACGGTGGATACTGTCCAACTGAACTTGAACAGTCTGAGAGAAATCAGACAAATTAAAACAGCCCATGGGGACTGTTCATATCCCATATGTTCTTTTAACAGTAAATAGTCTGTAGTTGTAAGATTTTGGAGCACTACAATTTGCACTTCTCCTAATTCTTGACTGAGTTCCAACAGTATAGATCGAGTCAAATTTGTTGTTTTACTGTATGCACAGGCCAGCTTAGATATCTCCTTCTTCATTCCCATTGCAAGTCCAGGAACTGGTGGGATGAGTGCATCTACACCTGTAGCAGTGCGTGGATCTTTGTTGGGGTTTTTTGATGATCATCTTCTGGCATGAGTCTTCCAGAGAGTGCTGATGTTGGAAGTTCTTTTTCATATCGTATCTTAGTTCATTTTCGGGTAGCCAACTTAGGCTTTAATCCTCTGTATAACCAGGTCCCCCCTATAAACCCCTTTACAGTCACTGTCCATAAGCATAGCAAAATGTTGTAGAAACACTACTTGTCTTCTCTGTGTTGTACAGCCCTCCCCTTCCTCCCACCCCCCCATGCATGCTAATCTTAATACCCCCCTTCTTCTTCCCTCCCCCATTATCCCTCCTGACCCACACATCCACCCCAGTCCCTTTCCCTTTGGTAACTGTAAGTCCATTCTTGAGTTCTGTGATTCTGCTGCTGTTTTGTTCCTTCAGTTTTTCCTTTGTTCTTATACTCCACAGATGAGTGAAATCATTTGGTATTTCTCTTTCTCTGCTTGGCTTATTTCACTGAGCATAATATCCTCCAACTCCATCCATGTTGCTGGAAATGGTAGGATTTGCTCTTTTCTTATGGCTGAGTAGTATTCCATTGTGTATATGTACCACATCTTCTTTATCCATTCATCAATTGATGGACATTTAGGTTGCTTCCAATCCTTGGCTATTGTAAATAGTGCTGCGATAAACATAGGGGTGCATCTGTCTTTCTCAAACTTGATTGGTGCATTCTTAGGGTAAATTCCTAGGAGTGGAATTCCTGGGTCAAATGGTAAGTCTGTTTTGAGCATTTTGATGTACCTCCATACTGCTTTCCACAATGGTTGTACTAATTTACATTCCCACCAGCAGTGTAGAAGGGTTCCCCTTTCTCCACAGCCTCGCCAACATTTGTTGTTGTTTGTCTTTTGGATGGCAGCCATCCTAACTGGTGTGAGGTGATATCTCATTGTAGTTTAAATTTGCATTTCTCTGATAATTAGCGATGTGGAGCATCTTTTCATGTGTCTGTTGGCCATCTGTATTTCTTTTTTAGAGAACTGTCTGTTCAGTTCCTCTGCCCATTTTTTAATTGGGTTATTTGTTTTTTGTTTGTTGAGGCATGTGAGCTCTTTATATATTCTGGATGTCAAGCCTTTATTGGATCTGTCATTTTCAAATATATTCTCCCATACTGTAGGGTTCCTTTTTGTTCTATTGGTGGTGTCTTTTGCTGTACAGAAGCTTTTCAGCTTAATATAGTCCCACTTGTTCATTTTTGCTGTTGTTTTCCTTGCCCGGGGAGATATGTTCAAGAAGAGGTCACTCATGTTTATGTCTAAAAGGTTTTTGCCTATGTTTTTTTCTAAGAGTTGTATGGTTTCATGACCTACATTCAGTTCTTTGATCCATTTTGAATTTACTTTTGTGTATGGGGTTAGACAATGGTCCAGTTTCATTCTCCTACATGTAGCTGTCCAGTTTTGCCAGCACCATCTGTTCAAGAGACTGTCATTTCGCCATTGTATGTCCATGGCTCCTTTATCAATATTAATTGACCATATATGTCTGGGTTAATGTCTGGATTCTCTATTCTGTTCTATTGGTCTGTGGCTCTGTTCTTGTGCCAGTACCAAATTGTCTTGATTACTATGGCTTTATAGTAGAGCTTGAAGTTGGAAAGTGAGATCCCCCTACTTTATTCTTCTTTTCTGCTTTGGCTATTCGGGGTCTTTGGTGTTTCCATATGAATTTTTGAATTATTTGTTCCAGTTCATTGAAGAATGTTGCTGGTAATTTCATAGGGATTGCATCAAATCTGTATATTGCTTTGGGCAGGATGGCCATTTTGACGATATTAATTCTTCCTAGCCATGAGCATGGGATGAGTTTCCATCCGTTAGTGTCCCCTTTAATTTCTCTTAAGAGTGACTTGTAGTTTTCAGAGTATAAGTCTTTCACTTCTTTGGTTAGGTTTATTCCTAGGTATTTTATTTTTTTTGATGCAATTGTGAATGGAATTGTTTTCCTGATTTCTCTTTCTATTGGTTCATTGTTAGTGTATAGGAAAGCCACAGATTTCTGTGTGTTGATTTTGTATCCTGCAACGTTGCTGTATTCCGATATCAGTTCTAGCAGTTTTGGGGTGGAGTCTTAAGGGATTTTAATGTATAGTATCATGTCATCTGCAAATAGTGACAGTTTAACTTCTTCTTTACCAATCTGGATTCCTTGTATTTCTTTGTTTTGTCTAATTGCCATGGCTAGGACCTCCAGTACTATGTTAAATAACAGTGGGGAGAGTGGGCATCCCTGTCTAGTTCCAGATCTCAGAGGAAAAGCTTTCAGCTTCTCGCTGTTCAATATAATGTTGGCTGTGGGTTTATCATAGATGGCCTTTATTATGTTGAGGTACTTGCCCTCTATTCCCATTTTGCTGAGAGTTTTTATCATGAATGGATGTTGAACTTTGTCAAATGCTTTTTCAGCATCCATGGAGATGATGATGTGATTTTTGTCTTTCTTTTTGTTGATGTGGTGGATGATGTTGATGGACTTCCGAATGTTGTACCATCCTTGCATCCCTGGGATGAATCCCACTTGGTCATGGTGTACGATCCTTTTGATGTATTTTTGAATTTGGTTTGTTAATATTTTGTTGAGTATTTTTGCATCTATGTTCATCAGGGATATTGGTCTGTAGTTTTCTTTTTTGGTGGGGTCTTTGCCTGGTTTTAGTATTAGGGTGATGTCAGCTTCATAGAATGAGTTTGGGAGTGTCCCCTCCTCTTCTGTTTTTTGGAAAACTTTAAGGAGAATGGGTATTATGTCTTCCCTGTATGTCTGATAAAATTCCAAGGTGAATCCATCTGGCCCGGGGATTTTGTTCTTCCGTAGTTTTTTGATTACTGCTTCAATTTCGTTGCTGGTAATTGGTCTGTTTAGATTTTCTGTTTCTTTCTGGGTCAGTCTTGGAAGGCTGTACTTTTCTAGGAAGTTGTCCATTTCTCCTAGGTTTCCCAGCTTGTTAGCATATAGGTTTTCATAGTACTCACTAATAATTCTTTGTATTTCTGTGGGGTCTGTCGTGATTTTTCCTTTCTCATTTCTGATACTGTTGATTTGTGTTGATTCTCTTTTCCTCTTAATAAGTCTGGCTAGAGGCTTATCTATTTTGTTTATTTTCTCGAAGAACCAGCTCTTGGTTTCATTGATTTTTGCTATTGTTTTATTCTTCTCAACTTTATTTATTTCTTCTCTGATCTTTATTATGTCCCTCCTTCTGCTGACCTTAGGCTTCATTTGTTCTTCTTTTTCCAATTTCGATAATTGTGACATTAGACCATTTATTTGGGATTGTTCTTCCTTCTTCAAGTGTGCCTGGATTGCTATATACTTTCCTTTTAAGACTGCTTTCACTGCATCCCACAGAAGTTGGGGCTTTGTGTTGTTGTTGTCCTGTGTTTCCATATATTGCTGGATCTCCATTTTGACTTGGTCATTGATCCATTGATTATTTAGGGGCGTATTGTTAAGCCTCTATGTGTTTGTGCGCCTTTTTGCTTTCTTTGTACAGTTTATTTCTAGTTTTATGCTTTTGTGGTCTGAAAAGTTGGTTTGTAGGATTTCAATTTTTTGCAATTTACTGAGGCTCTTTTTGTGGCCTAGTATGTGGTCTATTCTGGAGAATGTTCCATGTGCACTTGAGAAGAATGTGTATCCTGTTGCTTTTGGATGTAGAGTTCTGTAGATGTCTATTAGGTCCATCTGTTCTAGTGTGTTGTTCAGTGCCTCTGTGTCCTTACTTATTTTCTGTCTGGTGGATCTGTCCTTTGGAGTGAGTGGTGTGTTGAAGTCTCCCAGAATGAAAGCATTGCATTCTATTTCCTCATTTAATTCTGTTAGTATTTGTTTCACATATGTTGTTGCTCCTGTATTGGGTGCCTATATATTTATAATGGTTATATCCTCTTGTTGGACTGAGCCCTTTATCATTATGTAATGTCCTTCTTTATCTTTTGTTACTTTCTTTATTTTGAAGTCTATTTTGTCTGATATAGTATTGCAACACCTGCTTTTTTCTCTCTGTTGTTTGCATGAAATATCTTTTTCCATCCCTTGACTTTAAGTCTGTGCATGTCTTTGGGTTTGAGGTGAGTCTCTTGTAAGTAGCATATGGATGGATCTTGCTTTTTTATCCATTCTATTACTCTGTGTCTTTTGGTTGGTGCATTCAGTCCATTTACATTTAGGGTGATTATTGAAAGGTATGTACTTATTGCCATTGCAGGCTTTAAGTTTGTGGTTACCAAAGGTCCAGGGTTAGCTTCTTTACTATCTTACTGTCTAACTTAACTCACTTGTTGAGCTTTATAAACACGGTCTGATGATTCTTTCTTTCTCTCCCTTCTTATTCCTCCTCCTCCCTTCTTCATATGTTGGGTGTTTTGTTCTGTGCTCTTTTTAGGAGTGCTCCCATCTAGAGCAGTCCCTGTAGGATGCCCTGTAGAGGTGGTTTGTGGGAGGCAAATTCCCTCAACTTTTGCTTGTCTGGGAATTGTTTAATCCCTCCTTCATATTTAAATGATATTCGTGCTGGATACAGTAGTCTTGGTTCGAGGCCCTTCTGTTTCATTGCATTAAGTATATCATGACATTCTCTTCTGGCCTGTAGGGTTTCTGTTGAGAAGTCTGATAGCCTGATGGGTTTTCCTCTGTAAGTAACCTTTTTTTTCTCTCTGGCTGCCTTTAATACTTTGTCCTTGTCTTTGATCTTTGCCATTTTAATTATTATGTGTCTTGGTGTTGCCCTCCTTGGATCCCTTGTCATGGGAGTTCTGTGTACCTCTGTGGTCTGAGAGGCCATTTCTTCCCCTAGTTTGGAGAAGTTTTTGGCAATTATTTCTTCAAAGACACTTTCTATCCCTTTTTCTCTCTCTTCTTCTTCTGGTACCCCTATAATGCTTATATTGTTCCATTTAAATTGGTCACTCAGCTCTCTTAGAATTCTTTCTTTCCTGGAGATCCTTTTATCTCTCTCTTCAGCTTCTCTGCATTCCTGTTCTCTGTTTTCTATTCCATTAATGGTCTCTTGCATCTCATCCATTCTGTTTTGAAGTCCTTCCAGAGCTTGTTTTATTTCTGTATTCTCCTTCCTTAGTTCTTGCATATTTCTCTGCAAGTCCATCAGCATGGTTATGACTTTTGTTTTGAATTCTTTTTCAGGAAGACTGGTTAAATCTGTCTCCCCAGGTTCCTTTTCAGGGGAAGATGTGGCAGATGCCGAAGCTGTCTGGGTTAGTCTTGTCTGGATCATATTTTTTTGCCTTTTCATGTTGACAGGTGCTATTGACTGTCAGCTGGGAGGGCCAAACTTTTCACTTGCTACTGGCCTTTCTTTACTGGGACAACTGCGTCCCCTAGTGGCTTGTGTTGGGTAATTGCGTGTAGACTGGGTCTTTGTGTCTTGCCCGGCCAATATGGAGGAATTTCCCTTTCTGTGTGCAGGGTCTGCCTTAGGCTGTTTCTCTGCTTTCATAGCACCCGGAGGGGTAATGGACCCGGGGGCTGTTTGGCTGTTTACCTCCATGAGGGGTCTCAGAGCTGTTGCCCAGGGGGTTAGTGTGCCCAGTTTTCCCTATTTCCAGCCACTGGGTTGTGACCTGTGTTGTATCTGTCCAGCTGTTATGTCCCTGTCCCTTTAAGACTTTCTAAAAGCACTTGCTTTTCTTTGTCACAGGGGCATCAGCTTTGGAACCCTCTCAGAGTTCTTGCTGTCCTATTTCCCTAGTTTCCAGCCCTCCACACATGCACTGTGTCTGCACTCTGGTGCGGGTGGCTGGGGCTGGATGTTTAGCAGTCCTGGGCTCCCTCTCCCTCCCACCGGGAACTGGGGGGAGGTGTTCTCAGGTCCCGCCAGGCCGGGGGTTGTATCTTACCCCTTTCACCAGTCGCTGGGCTCTCACACGTGTGGATGTAGTCTGGTTGTTGTCCTGTGTCTTCTGGTCTCTCTTTTTGGATTAGTTGTATTTGTTGTATTTTCAAAAATATGTATGTTTTGGGGAGGAGATTCCCACTCTCCTACTCATGCCACCATGTTGGCTCCGCCTCCCCATTATGGTTTTAACAGTGACCAAAAGATACTTTCCTGAGATTTGGGAGACAAATGTTAATCAGTAACCACTGGTCTCTGAAGATGGAAGTTGCTGAAGGATAGACACACCAGATGTGCCGGAAGGTTCTAGCTTGTTCTTATGCTCTTCTGTTCCCATCCAGACCATCTTCCTGACTGTTGGCCCCACTGAACAGAGTGGCCCCATGTCCATCACCACATGCTGCTTGTCTGTGGGCCATCAAGGTCTTCAGCCAAAGGCCAACAAGAACTCACACTTGAGCAAGTTGAGTTTGTTACTTACTACAATGAAGAAGCTTGCACACCATGAGGGCAGCTCTGTGTGTCCCACTACAAGGGTGTTAGGAAGAACCCATAGAGGATTTGGTCTTTGGATGGTGATTTGGGGGAGTTTATAAAGTGGACCTCTCCATTGCTTTCCATTGGATGCAGTCAGGAAGTGAGGGTAATTCTTTGATTGGTTAGCTTAATGTATCTTACCTACAGGGAGGACAGATTAAAGCAAGAGCAATCACTCTTTTTAGCTGGGAGTCACTCTTATTAGTTGGCATTCACGTTGTATCTGTGTGTAGACATGATTACAGAGTGCTCTTTTGGGTTTCTTTTTTGTCTCAGTCTATCACATAGAGTGGCCTTGTCTCCCAGTGATGTTCTGTGAGATCCCTTGTGTCCAACAGAACACTAAGACCTGGCTGACAGCACCAGGCCACCCCCCAGATGTTGGGGCTGTTTGGTTCTCTCTGAGGATGCACAGATGTCTGCAGCAGATCATTCTGCAGATTCCCGACTGCTGGATGAGTTTGGCTTCCCAAACTGACTGCTGGTGTCTCCTCTTATGCACCAGCTCCCTTCTTTAGAGCTTCATTTCTCCAGATTCTCTATTAATTTTATCAAACCGGAATTCAGTAGTAAATCCCTTATCCCACAATTCGCAGTGTCTCTGCTTCCCTAATTAAATAAGGACTATGACGCAGGGACTCAAGTAAGGAAGAGTGATTGAAAGCTGTTTGAGAAATAGGTCTTTAGATACCCCATCTCCAAATCCATGTGTTGAGAGCTGCCCTTCTCAATCATGGCAAATAACGAGCTCATGCTCTTTAAAACAGCGAGATTGTGGACTGGAGGCTTTTAGACATATTCAGAGGCAAGATAAGTTTCTAGAAACAGTAGAATAATTTCAAGATATCTGAGGTGAATGCCGAGTTCACCAGTCCCCTTTTCCTACACAGCCATCAAAGCTCTGCAGTCATGCAAAATGCATCTTCAAGGAAGGAGCTGGAGGGATTTGCTCTGTGAGATCTGACCAAATACACACAAGAGGGGATCACTGTTTAAAGCAAAAAAGGACCATAATGATTCAGATCATCTGCTTGATGAACTGACCCCATTATCAGTAAGAATTGACTTCCTTTATTCCTGGTAATATTCTTTTCTCTGAAACCTACTTCTTCTGAAATCAATCTAGCCATTCCAACTATCCTTCAATTCATGTTAAATCTTTTTCCTTTTCCTTTAGATTTATTTGAGTCACTTTATTTAAATTTGTTGCAGACAGCATATGGTTGGTTCTTACTTTTTCATTCAATCTGCCAACATTTCCCTTTTAATTTGGATGTTAGACTATGTACATTTAATGTGATTACTGATGTAGTTTAATTAATGTGTGTCATCCTCCAATTTTTTTTCTATTTGTCCATCTATTATTTGTCCTTTTTTATCTCCTTTAGTACCTTCTTTGTTCTGTTATCTTTAGGCTGTGTAGTAGATATCAGAGACACCCATCAGGTGACATTTTACTCCTTCATATGCTACAAAAAATCTCACAATGTAGACTTCTAGTTCTCTCCTCCCAGCCTTTATCCCTTTGTTGTTAATATGCTCTAATTTTACCCACATAAACTCTACACTACCTTTTCTGTTACTTTTTGTTTAAACAACTCATTATCTTTCAAAGAGATGTAAATAACATTTTAAAATGATGTTATATAGGTATGGCTGACATACCCTTTCCAGTGTTCTTCATGCCTCTGGAAGCCCCATCCACCTGGTATCCTTTTCCTTTTGCCTCAGAAATTCCTGAGACTTGTCTTGTAATGAGCTGGGTCAGGGTCCCCAGTTGCTGATCTGTCACCCTCGGAGGAGGCAGTCAGAGCTCTCTGCACCTGCCCACCTCCTCGACGTCCCTGCACATTGAATCACTGAACATGAGAGCGAGGGACCACCTGTCACATCAGGATTACTTGTGTCTGCCTCCTTTTTATGAGTAGAAATTGGGAGACTAGTTCTCTTTAATGCTTTGTGTGTTTTACATGTTGATGAATCATAGGAAAATGCTTTCCTGAAATGTTTCAACTTTAGAAACATAGATTCCTAGATAAAGAATATGTGGGATTTTTTCTTTAAGTTATTCCTCCTGTTTTTATGTAGTGGCTTAAAATATGAGCTCAAAGGGAGCTAGATGTAGATAGTTCATAGATTCTAACAGCGCAGGAAATGCGCTTCTCCCCCCTTTGGATCCATATTTTGCGAAACCCTCCACCTGCAAGTCCTTCCCAGGTCCACCTGCCTTAGTGGACTTGTCCCCTCCCCGGGACTTGCTCTGCCTCGGACTGCGGGTCCTGCTCCTCGTGGCCTCTCCCTGCCCCTGTGTCCTCTCCCTCCACAGGACTCTGCCTCCTCACCAAGACGACGGGGAGCACGCTGCCTCTGCATCGCCCTCAGCTGAGCTCTGCTTGATTTACTCCATAATGACGTGTCCAGTGTTGGTCTTAGATCTTGTAATAAAGGGCTGAGCCTCCTGCTCTGGTGAAGAGGCGGAAGGCGGGGAGGGGAGCCAGCAGCAGGGGGCACCCTAGTCTCTGGGAAAGTCCTAGGCAGGGCTGCACACATAGCCCCATGAAGGAACCCAAACCCAGAGCTTCAGGAAGGGCCAAGGGGAGGAATCAAAGCTGGACGCAAAACCAGGACCTGGCGGGTCAGGGAAGATAGAGGAACCTGGTGATTAAAGACTGAAGTGAGATGACAGGGCTGAGTCCCCAGCAGGCCTCCCCTGCTCTGTAACTTAACAGAAAAGTGTGTGTGTGTGTGTGTGTGTGTGTGTGTGTGTGTGTGCATGTATATGCATGAGAATTATTGTATTTGTTTCTCATGGCTAGTATTATTGAATATTATTTATAGTGTCCTAATAAGTAACCATAAAGCTGGTGACTTAAACACTCCTTGAGACTTCAAACAACAGAAATTCATTCTCTTGCATCTCTGGAGATGGAAGTCTGCAATCAGCCTGCCAGCAGGGCTAGGTCCCCCGGAGGCTCTGGGGGGCACTCGGTCCATGTCTCCTGGCAATGCTGGCTGTTCTCGGCTGTAGCTGTGTCATTCCAATCTGCCTCCACCTCCACAGGGCCTCTTCTGCTTCTTCTAAGGACTCCTATCAGGAAGTTAGGGCCCACTCTAAATTCACGATGATCTTTTCTCAAGATCCGTAGCTTACTCATGTCTACAAAGACTCTTATCCAAAGACAGTGACCTCCACAAATTCTGAATTGGTTTAAGACATATCTCTCCAGGGTCCACCACCCATCACAATACAATTACTATATTCAGGACACTGTTTTTGAATTCTTGAGTTCTGAATGTATTAACTCATTTAATTCTTATACCAAGTCTTTGACACATGTGGCAACATGAGGACTATTTTACAAACCAAGAATCTGAGGAGTGGAAAGATTAACCCTCCCAGCGTCCCACAGCTGTAAGAGCTGCTGCTGCATTAAACTCAGGCAGGCAAATTCCTCAGTGTACACGTTTAGCCCTGTGCTTTTGAAAATACTAGATATTTTTGAGCCTATGCTTCTTCACCTGTCATATAGACACAGCTACCTTAACAGGATTGCTGTAGGTATGAGTGTAAAGACGCCAGGCGGGGGAAGCTGCTATGTCTTAAATTACTGATGTTATAAAGGAGTGAAGAGCCTCAGATCAAGGTCAGCTGGGCAAATCCTGGAGGATCCCAGGAGCATTTCATTTTCTGGTGTCACCCAGCGTGGTGCACAGGAGGGCTGGCTGTACTGAAATGGACAGACATGGGACCACCAAGGAAGCTGCTTGAGGGAAGGGAGGATTTTTTCCACTCTTGCGTCCCCTGGCACCCAGTAAGGTGGCTGCTGTGCATTGTGCAGCCAGCAAATGTGGGAGTGAATCAATGAGTGAACAACAATATTTTCAAAAGCAGGCACAGTTACTCCATCTTTCTGATTAGTTCCTGTCTGACCACCAAGTAAAATACTCGTCATACAAAGGAATTCGGTCAGGCCAGTCCTTGACTTCCATACTGCACCTCTGCTGTGCCCACATATCAGCTGCGTCA
This sequence comes from Manis javanica, assembly GCF_040802235.1. Taxonomy (NCBI): domain Eukaryota; kingdom Metazoa; phylum Chordata; class Mammalia; order Pholidota; family Manidae; genus Manis; species Manis javanica. The sequence goes on from NC_133156.1 coordinate 145,247,517, forward strand.
GGCACCTCTCTATTAGATTCTTCTGCCCGTCTTCCTCACTGTGCTGCCCCTTCAAGGTTGAGATCAGAGGTGGTCAGATTAGGTGTATGTTTTTGCAGATTCTTCCCTTTTCCCAGCAGAAGCATGGCAGCCCCGTCACCTCTGATCCTTAGATGGGAATTCTCCCATTAGAATGGGAAACCTGGGAAGAAACGAGGAGAGCCCCCTTCTGAGTGAGGCACACAGATGTGGTGGGAGGAATGTGGCATCAAGGTTGTGAGGTGTGGTTTGGGAAGCACAATTTTTTGAGAGTCTTATCTGTGCCAGGCACTGCTCAGATTGTGGGAACAAGACTGGTAATGACAATTGAGTAATAGAGGAGAGGAAGATAGAGAAATGCATAGGTAGATGGATTGGTGATACACAGATGATAGATGATAGATAGATAGATAGATAGATAGATAGATAGATAGATAGATAGATAGATAGATAGATAGATAGATGATTGATTGATAGATAGTAGATAGATGATAGATAGATGATAGATGGATAGATGATAGATGATACATAAAGATAGATAATATATAGATGTAAATAGACTTAATTCTCATTCTGCTACTTAATATTTGTGGAATCTTGCATAAGCTACAGTAACAATCTAAGCTGAAATTTCTGGATAAAATTATTTCAATGCTTATCTCAGGGTTTCTATGAGAAATAAGTAATTGCATATACGCACACATACATATTTTTGTGCCTATGTATACATAGATATATCTATATTTATTTTAATATATTTGTATGTGGGTTAATGTATATACACACATATCTTTATCTGTATATATTTATATATATGTAAAATATGTGAGTGTATGTGTACACCCATAAATCTGATTATCTTCTGTCTCTAGAGAGAGAGGCAGGAAAATGAAGGAGTTGGCCACAACAGATGATAAATGCACCCTCTCTTTCTTCTCAGCTTCTGGGATGTGATACAATGGCAACTACTGTTTATCTATTTGGTCATGTGAGTCCCAACTTTCTTTATAGACCCCTCTCCACCAACAGCATCAGTTCTGGACCACTGTGTAGCCGTCTGCTTTCCGAAATGGCCCTGATGACATTCAAGCTTTCTAATAACCCACAATACTCCTCATTTACCACCCTTACAGCCAAGTACCCGGGAGAGCTGGGCGGCCCCAGGAGCAATTTCTGAGTCAGCTCCTCCAGCCCTCCATGGGCCAAGCTGGGGGCTGCCTGCAGACAGTAATTATCCTGGGCTGCAGCCGTGCCCTCATTACAGGCAGAACTCTGGAGGTGAGAAGTCCTGGATCGCAGACTCAGTCTCTTCTTCAGACATGAACTCAGGGACTGGAAGCCTCTCCATGTGGCTTCTGAAGCTTTGATGGCACTGTTTGCCTCTCCTACCTGAAGACAGCACTGTATGGTGCAAAGATGCACAGCCACATTTCAGTTCATTGAGTTCATTTGCTAATTTGCAAATAAATGATTAATAAAATTAGTTGTGCATGTCATATTTTTTTACAGTTCAACTTTGAAATGATAAGTGTTTGATCTGCTTTGAATTAAATAAGGAAAATAGTTCATGCTGGACCATTCATAGGCAGAGGTGAAGAACATATGTTTCTAATTTTGAGCTAGGAGAAAAGCAAAAATATACAAAATTAGCAAATCTTAGTTCTTGACAACCTCACAGGATATTTCAGCTGAGAAATGAGCATATGGTTCAGGGAATAAAGAAATTAGCAGCTTGGGGGTGGAAATGAAGCTTGTAGGCTCAGAGTTTCGTGACTGCTGTGAGCTCATTCTTTTTATGCTTGGGGCCAATTTTTGAACATTTTCTGCAGATTTTCCCATCAGTAAACGGATGCTGCTTATCCACATAGGTGAGGAGCATGGAGATAGATGTATCCCAGCCCACAAGTCCCAGAGGCTGGGGGGAGTCAGTGCAGAGTGTCTGTTCCTTCTAGACAGAACCTGATGGATTCTTGTGCTGATGAAGGAAGCTTGCTTCCGTTCCCAGGGAGAGCGCCCAGGCCACCTGACTACAGGGCCCCAGCCCTTGGGATGCTTCAGTGTTGAGGTCAGGGTTTCTCTGTCTGCCTCACCAGTCCCCAAGGTAACCAGTTCTGGCACCATACGGCTCCCCAGCTGCCTGCCTCTCAGAGCCCAGGAGAAGGAAGGATATTTCTCCGCACCAATTGTATGGGCAGGGCTGCAGGGCTGGCATTATACACTCTTCAATTCAACAGGAGGAGGAATTTTCCCAGTCACCCTGTGTGGGCTGCTCCAGCAAGCCTCTCCTCTTGGGGTCCAGCATAGGCCAGGCGTGGGAAAGGGGCTCCCACCCCAAGGGCTGATGTGGCAGTTACCACATGGTCCCCTGGCCAGCAGCATTCCATCACCAAGGAGCTTGGTGGAAATCCCAAGGGGCTGAATCAGACTGACTTGTATGAGGGCCTCAGGTGATCCATGTTGCACTTTGCAGTCTGGGGATTGTGAGGAATGGGGCATTGTGGCAGCAGCCCAGGCGTGATCTCTCACAGAGGGGTTGAGCTGGGAGGGGGGCGCTGAGGCCCTTCTGCAGAGGCTGGCTGGGCCTGAACCACAGACCCTGCAGGACCATTCAGATCTAATGCTTATCTTCTCTGAACATCTGTATTTTATCTAAACCTCAGTTCCATTCAGGGCAGGGAGGTCCCGTTCTATCTGCCCAGATTCCCTTCTCGGACCCTCCATCACCTCCTGGATGGACGTTAACTTGAGCTACTTCACTCCTGAGCTGGTGGTGACTCATCTCCATTCCTCACCTGCATCAAGGTGGTCGCAGGAAGAAGACAACAAGTGTGTGGTCTATTTTCTCATGTTTGGTTTCTACCAGGCAGGTTGGACCAGATGACATGAGGGGGCCTACATCTGTGAGGTTAGCTTTGCCATGAGTGTTGTGTAGACTCTTGCCTAAAACAGTTCTGCACATTTGGGATTTTAAAGAAGTGACCCTAGTTGCAGGATGAGAGGAAAGACAAAGAAAAGACCAGAGGGGCAGTGGCTTTCTCCAAGGACAGGGTCAGCATCTGCTCCAGGTGCAGCTGAGGTGGACTGCCTGCCTCAAAGGCAGAGCATTAGTGTGGTCAAGGCTTGCCTCCTTCCTGTTGTCCACTAGCTTACTAATTCTGGAAAATTCTTTTGAGCCGGGGAGTTATGGTATAGAGAGATTGCAACCTAAAAGATATTTGACTTTCTATTGTTTGCAGTCCTCAAAGGGAATAGCAGTCTGCCATCAGCCTTGGCCCACAGGCATCATTCCTGACCCTGCACGCAGGCCTGCTGACTGAAAGTTCAGGTGGAGTGTGCAGGGGTGTGAGTGCCTGGCTCCTTAGGAAGGCTAGTGTGCTCTAGCTTTGACGTAGGACAAAACGGATCCCCCTTATGTTTGGGACCAGGGTTGGAATCTCATTAGTAACCAACACCAGCCTTCCACCTCCCCCAGCACTGAGCTTTCTACAGTGCTCTCTCCCCAGATCCCACGAGGCAGAAAGGACCACTTCCCCCAGGCTCTCAGATAAAAAATTTTTATTTCTTCATAGCTGAATTGCATTCTAGCTGCACAGAAGTGGTACATCAGCAGAATGACCCTATTGGCTGAAAGTTGCCCTCAAGATTCCCAGTCATATTTATTCAGCAATCAGATAATCCTTAGTGTGCGATCCATAGACTTGTCCCCACTTCTGCAGGGGCTCCCACTCCAGAGGCTGCTACCATTTCTACTAGTTTTAAAATCTCAGGAACTGTTTGCTTTCAATGATTCACTCGACTTTATTTTTAATTACAGTTCAAAGCAAAGCTGTGGTTGAAAGTAACTGATAGTTAATAGGAACATGAGAACTAATACCCAGAATAACCCACTGATGAATAATGTTGATCCAAGGTAGCATCTGAGAGCTGAGGGCTTTGTTCTTCCCCCTTTATTCAGGAAAAACTAATCCCATTATAAATACACAGTGGGCTATGTTGAGCCATGTTGTGACTAACACTTTGCCTTAAATTGAGAATAAATTGGCTGTGAAATTTAGCCTGTGTGTATTCCTTAAGCACATTTTCTGACATAAAGCACTGCACAAAGTCTGACCTTCTGACAATTAGCAATATATGGGATTTGTATCACCTGTGATCCCAATCACCACTGGATTTAGCATTTCAGTTCTGCAAGTGTTATTGATTGAGTTCATCAGCCTCAGTTCTTGCCCTGCTGCAACAAAGAACTGAAAGCAGAGACATAGTAACAAAGCAGAATGAAAGTTTTATTTGAATACACTCCCAGGGAGGAGTGGGCCAGAGTCAAGGTAGACAAAGGCAGGCTGCTTACTGCCAGGCTTCTTTTTATGGGGTTTCTGGCAGGAAGAGAAGTCCTTGATTGATGATCTCTGGCCTTGGAGGCCTGGCCTAATTTGTGAAATGGACACATGGGCTGTGCTCTGATGCTTTCTGTGCCAGTCTTCTGATATTATCTTTATCTGGGGAGTGTTTGGACATTCCAAGTAACTCCAAGTCCTTGAAACTTGAACTGATTAACTCTGTGAGTCTTTTCTGGCTCTCTGGTTTTATCTGGTTAACTCTCTGAGCCCCTTTAGTGGGCTCCACTGGCTTTATGCTCCCTCCACCTACTTAAGTCTACCTTTCTGCCTAACACCTGGAGCCATCAGCTGGGTACCTGAGGGTACTATTTCTGGGAAAATTCTACCTGAGCTTTGTGAGTCTCATGTCTATTCTGAATCTTAACTTATTCTATCTTGTCTGCAGGAAGTTTCCATGAGCTCCCTTAGCTGAATTATTGATCACAATTTGCTAAGGAAATTCCCCACAACTCATTGGCTAAAATGACTTCCAACCCATGAGCCCAGCCTGCAGTCCATACCACTTACAGGCTTGGGAAAATCCTAATGCAATCCATACTGTTCACTCCTTGGGAATCTCAGTAACAAAGAAAACTTTTACAAGAGATTGGCATGGAAAGAGAATTAAACACTTAGCTGTGTTTCTCACCCCATCTTCACCATTAAAGCTCACTGGTGTGACTTGTCACATTGTTTTCACAGAAGCAAGGGTGGATCTTGCAACAGTTCTATAAAACATGTTCTGAAGCTCATTGAACCAGTGGACTTCTCTCTCCCACCTCTTCTAAATGAGCTACTGGAAGGAAACTGTATTTTGAAAATCACGAGACTTGGTGGAAAACTGCCCTTGGAGTTTTTCTCATTACCTAGTGAAACCAATTATTGTGTAATTGAGTCACAAAGATTTCCTTTTGGCCATCACAGGGAGCCTGATCCTGTGGGAATGGTAAAGCCTTCTTGGACTGCAAGTGAAGTTTTTGTCTGTAAGAACTGCTGGAGATTTTAAACATAAAACTAACTTGCCCTCCCATTTTGTGTTTGAAATGCATTCTTATTTTGATATGTTATTATCTTAAGTGTAAAAAGGTCACTAATATCTACTTTTGCATGTCTTTGTTTCAAAGGTAGGCAAGAATCTGAAAAATCTTCTCTGATTAAAATACAAAATGAATGTAGGAATTGAGGTTCAATGTTCAAGATAAATAAATCTATATGATCAATCCACATAAGAAAAATGAAACCAAATACTTTCTACTTGCAGATGTCATGATGTTAACTATTTTATAAAATGAAAATGCTACATAATACATTATGAGGTCCTTTGGATTATAGAAATATTGGTTTTTCTGTTGTGTTATTAAATTATATTTACTTCAGAATGTTTCACTTGTCATTTTTTTTAGTGAGGCTCTAAATAGTCTCTGATAATTGAGAAGCAGAAAGTTTTATGTGATACGTCTGAGTCTGCAGTTATATAATTGATCACTATGGTTCATCCTTGAGGGAGTGAGGAGCAGGGAACAATGATTATATGCCAATAACGGAGGTTAATCCATTCATCCAATTAAAACATGTGTCCAGCTGCTCTGTCATGGGCATTGTGCTCAGAGTAAGGCAAAAATATGGGGGGCACAATCTGCCCCGGGAGAAGCTCTTCATCTACTAGCAAATGACTTTAAAAGAAAGTTAATTAGGGAACGTAAGTGCAGTGATAGCTCCGCATGTCTATTTTAAAAGGGAAAACCCAGAGCCAACATGGAGTCCCTCCTGCTAGACCAGGCCACCAAACCAGGGCTTAATACCTAACCTGACTGTAGTTTCAACCTCCCCCGAAAATGTCAGCCAGGAATTTTCTGGTCAGCCTCAATACGATTAAGACAAGCAAGAATTTTGTCCTTCCCCTTAATTCTCTTTGGTACCAAGATATCTATCAACCCCAACCCTTCTTTTTTACCATCACATATTTTATGTAAATGTAATCTATCTATCCTTTGAAATTCTTTCTTTCTTGCCCGGATATAAAATTATATGACTGCCGCCCCTGGCAAGACTCCTTCTACCCACAGAAACTGTGTCTCCCAGGCTGGTCCTTAGTTCGACTTCGGCTCAAATAAAACTCTATCTTTATTTCAAGGTGATTCTAGTGATCGTTTCTTAAATATACCTGGTTCAGAGCAACCAACTCCCAGGGACCAAGAAAGGCAGAGAAAAGAGAGGTATCCAGAAAGTGTATATTTCATCAGAGTGAAATGAGCAAAAATTTTAAACTTTATCTGGTTGTAACTGAGATACCTTTGACAGGTTTTAAGCACAGAAGTAACCATATAAATACTAATGTTTTTATTATCAAATGATTAACATGGGACTTGTTCTGACTTCATATTGGGGAAGAATTTTCAAAAGTTATTCTCTATATTTTTCTATAAATTTCTATAAATTCTATAATTTTGATAAAGTGTCATATTTCTGTCATTTATGTTCTGATCCTTAATCCACCTGGAGGTATTTTTTAACTTAGTCTGAGTAGTGATATTTAACTTAATCTGAGAACTTTATTTTCTTTATAGGGTGAGCCACATTTTCCACTAACCATGTGTGATAGGGGTACATTTTTCTATTCCTTTATGACAGGATTTCTCAGTCTCAGCACAACTGACATTTGGGGCTGGATAAGTCTGTTATGGGAGCTGTCTGTGGTTGTGGAATATTTAGCATCATCCCTACCTTCTACCTTCTACCTTCTGCCTGCTAATAGCACATTCCCTCCCCAGTTGTGACACCAAGAATGTCTTCAAACAGCCGAATGTTCCCTGAAGGATAAAATCACCTCTGGTTGAGAGCCACTGCTCTAAGCTTACCACTCTGTCCTCAAGTTTGGATGAATCTCTTTTTGTTGTCTTTTTCAGAATTATTTTAGTAATTTGGAGACCCTCTTACCTTTCTACATATTTTTAAAAGATTTTGTCCAATAGCCACCAAACATCACCTGCTTTTAATTGGTTGTATTAATTTTTAAATAATTGGAGAAACGTGAATAAATTTTCAATGTTTTGTTCCTCCATTTATTCATTCTTATGTAACTTAAGTGACTTTTACAATTTATACATAAATAGTTCTGTCCCTAATCAATTCTAGGTAGGTTTTAGATTGATTTAATACAAGTAATGTCTTACTTTCTGTTACAATTTTATTACTTTATCTGGAATGTCATGGATTTGTTTGTTGAACTTTACAACCACTTTGTACTCATTTTTAGACCAAATTCTGCTTTATGTTAGTACATTTATATTAATGGTGTAATTTATGTTATGTTATGATTTATGTTAATAAATCCACATTCCACAAGTTAGTTTAAATTTTGTTGGGAAATATTTATACTTCAGATTTACACAAAATGAAACAAAACAAAATAAACCTCATTAATGTGCTTTCAGCTATAAAAGTGAGTTCTTTTATTTTCTTTCTATAATTCTTACTGGAAAATAATCATGGAAGTAGGAACTTGAGGAATTTTAGAGTTTTTTCCTACTTTCTCCCAATTTAAAAGAAACTTGCCCTAAACATCCCATTTTAAAACATTATTACAAGTACAATATTGGAGGAATCACATAGGATACTTACTCTAAAGCTACAGTAATTAAGACAGAGTACTGTGTAAGAAATACTAGACGAATCAGTGCAACAATATAGAAATGAGACATATAGACCCTCATGCATGTAGTCAACTGATTTTTTAAAAAGATTTCAAAAGCAAATGAATTAAGAAATAATCATGTTTTTAATAAATGGTGCTGGGACAATTTGATGTCCATATGCAAAATAAATAAATAAATAAACCTAGACTAAGACCTTATATTTTTCACACAAAAAAAATCACTCAAAATGGAACATAGATCAAATCTGTAAAATACGACACTGAACAACTTCCAAAAGAAACATATGAGAAAAATCTCCATGATTTTGAACTTCTTGAGGAATTCTTAAATGCAACACCAAAGCAAAATTCATGAAACAAATACAAATAAGTTGCACTTTTTCAAATTAAAAACTTCTGTTCTGCACAGACACTGGTTAGAGAATGAAAAGACAAGCCACAGACTGAGATAAAATATTTGCAAAACACTTATCTGATAATCACTGATAACCGTAGATACAAAGAAATCTTAAAATTCAAAAACAGGAAAACAACACAATTTAAAAAGAGGCAAAAGACCTAAACAGACACCTCACAAACAAAGCTGTATAGATGACAAATAAGCATATGAAAAGATGCTCCGTATCATTTCTCAGCAGTAAAATGAAAATTGAAAAGAGATACCACTACACACCTATTAGAATGGCTAAGAAACAGAAAAAAATGACAGTAACAATTGTTAGCAAGTATGTAACATGTGGTAATGCAAAGCAATACAGTCATTTTGAGAGAGTTTGATAGTTTCTGACAAAAGTAAACATAGTCTTACCATACAATACAGCAAGTGGGTTGATTTGAAAAATTAGGTCCACACAAAATCTGCACATGAATATTTATAGCAGTTTTATTCAAAGTCACTAGAACTGGGAGTAATCAAGATCCTTCAATAGACAAATGGATAAACAGTGGTACATCCATACAGAGGAATGAATAGGGATGAGCTATCAAACCATGTAAAAACATAAATATATCTTAAATGCATATTGCTAAGCAAAATAAGCCAGTCTGAAGGGCTACCTGCTGTATGGGTCCACTTATATGACATTTTGGAAAAGGCAAAAATACAAAGATAACAACAAGATAAGAGGTCATCAAGAGCTTAGAGTCAAGGAAGGTTGCATATGTGAAGGACAGCGGATGTTTTTAGGGCAATAAACTGTTCTGTATGATATTTTAATGGACGAGTGACACAACGCATTTCCCAAAATTGATAGAACTTTGGCACACAAAGAGTGAACCTTGCATGCAAATTCTAATTGTTTAAGAGGTTGGGGAATCCCATGGTGGAATGCTGAATATGGCAAAAGACCCTAACTATATAACAAATATGTAAAACAACCTTCCTGTAGAGAGTGGGAAGGAAAAGATACTGACATAGATAACTTTTAAAGTGAGTGAATGCTTTAAAGAAGAAAGGCAAAATAAACTATTCATAAGCACTGTCCTTTATTTGATAAAGTTGTTTCTGACAGAGGTACAGGTTAACAATTTTAAAACCACTATACATATTTATTTGTGTTGAAGAATTAAGTGAATGGAAGGCAGGTGCTGGGAGCCAGTTTCTCCATTTTGATGTGGGAGGTTACAGATAAGGAAGGGGAGGAGGCTAGAATCATCCATGTACCAATTGATTAGAGCTGGACATCATGTGAACTCCTGTATAATTTGACATAGATAAAGATGGATACACATAGCGTGTTTATAGATGTGTGTGTACCAGTATGTCACTACACATGGATATATTTCCTTGCTCTCCCAGCTGAGGGAGTCTAGAAGCAGCAATGCCCCAGAGCAATGAGCACAGCTAGCACCCCAATGTTGGTTTTCAAAACCATTCTCCAATAAGTGGAACCAAGACTCCTTAGAAGAATGGCTGATTTTTTGCACTAGGGCAGGAAATATGCAAGATGAGTCTAGAGCATGAGTAGTGCCAGTAAGTGGAACAGTGTTCAAAACCCCACAGTGTTGGGCAGGAGCCAACTGAAAGAGCTTCCAAGGCCCAAGCTGGAATAATTTGAGCAATAAAATAAAGTAGCATTGGATTTAACCAAAAATATAAACATCCATGAGCCCATGCTGCAATAACATGTGATTGAATCAACAAATTAATGAAGGACAATAATAAACCTCCCATGAAGAATATCTCCAAATAATTTATGCAGATCTTCCACCCTTCAGGAGGGGAACAGTAGCTGCCCTGGTTATCAGTGTGGGCTGCACATAGTGACTTCCAAAGAGTACTAGATGGAAAGGGGAGGGAAAGGATGGCTTTACCATGGACAAAGCTGATAAACACTTCAGTCAGGTGACCAAGGTTAACACCAAAAGCAATGATTCGTGTTGACACCAGGCACCCTGGTAAGGTGATGTCAATGGCAATTTGAGCTCCTTCCCCAAAGCACCCAGACATCAGATGAGTCCCAGGTGAGGGACAGTCTACCAAATACCTTCCCAGGATGCCTTAAAACAGCCAGGGTCATCAAAAACAAGGAAGGTGTGGGAGACAGGCAAGCCAAGGGAAGCTTAGGGAGACCTGACCTCCTGTCATGTGGTTTCCTGGATGGAATCCTGGAACAGCAGAGGACAAGAGGTAAAAACTCAAGAAATCGGAATAAAGTATGGGCTTCAGTGGTTTATATTTTATCTATATTGGTTCATAATTTTTGACAAATTGTCAATATAAGATGTTAATAAGGAAACTATAAGGTAAGGGGCATATGGGTAATATCTTTGCAATTTTTGCATCAATATAAATTACTGTAAGATTTGTTTTTAAGTAAACATTATTACAAGTGTCCAGTAGACAAATGAAACATGAACTTCAAGTCAGTTCAGTAGGCAACAATCTCATGTGGTTTTATTTTCTAAACATCTTATCTTCTCCCTCCATACCAAGGTTAAGATCACATCTTGGATAGTGAAAGATAGTGTTCTTTGCTTAGCCACTATCATACCCCAAACCAGTTCCCTGAAAATGGACTGCCCATTCTTATTGCTAGTTTAAATGTACAGTAAAGCCAAAGACTTTCCTCTCTAGAGCCTTTTCTGATTGTCCCACCCCCAGTCATGCCCCTATTTTTTGAATATCTAGATCTGCTCTTTCCAATCCAATATCCACTATTCACAAGAGACTATTGAGCATTTCAAGTGTGACTGGTCTAAATTGAGGTGAATTGTAAGTGTAAAATACACATTAGATTGTGAAGGCTTTATTAGAAAAAGAAATATAATACCCCACTTATAATTTTTTTAAATTATTACATGTTAAAATGACATTCTGAATATATAGGGCTAAATATATCATATTTTTTAAATGAATTCTGCCCCTTTTGTTTTACTTATAAATTGTTCTGGAAAATTTTAACTTGTATATGTGACTTGGGTCACCATTGTTCAGGGCTGATCTAGGACATACATTCAATCCAATTCAATATAGGTTATGCAAGATTTTTCAGGATTGCCAGTGCTTGCTAACTGTGCCCTCTATGTCTTCCCTGCCCGAGTTGATTGACCATTTCTGCAAGAGAAAGGCCAGGCTCTAGAATGCCTCTTGGAATTATCTGCACTCTCGGCAAACAGCTGGGGACCGTCCCTCCTTTCTAAGGAACTGTTGTCTTCACTGAAGCACCCACTACTGAGAGGATTCTGATCTATGCCTGAGAATCTGAAAATTTCTCATCAAAATCGAGAAGATAAATTAATCTCAGAAGCCAAATAAAAAATTCAAACATTTTTAGCTATTTAGTTATTTCAGGTAACAATTTATAGATTCCATTGTTGGTTGAAATAATTACATGTCAAAATTAATTTCCAAGAGTTTTAATAATGCATTCCCATTCAAGAGGTGTTTTATTACATTTTAAGATTGGGATATATTTCCCTTTTGGAACCTGTATTCAGCAAGGATGAAATTTTATATTTGATCATTTATAGATCCTGGGCATAATTTATGAAAAGAAGTAGAAAAAAATGAAATGGAAACTCTTCCCTTGAAAACAGAACATTACAGAACAATACAGCCATAGGAAAATGCACCATTTGTCTTCCCACGATGCTACGTCTTCAGACAACTTCTGCTAAATTCACAAAATTAGTAAATGATGAATCTCTTTTGCTTATGAATACACTTCTCCTTGCCTCACGTGGAAATTAAATCTCAAGGATTTCAATGAGAATCACATTTTGGATACAAAAAGAAAATGCTTTATCTTTGTCACAAAAGCTGTCACACAATTCTCTGCATGAGCAAAAATGCTTATTTTTAGCACAGATTTGAGTTTGGAGGTCATTACATTTAACTTTTAAAACTCTAGGTTTTCTATTTTTATTTACTATTCATTTTTTTCATGACCAAGTTGAAAAAAGATAATTTAAACATCTAACTTTTGTCAGAAATCATAGTATCCCATAGGATACAGAGTTTTAAGTAATTTTTGGTTTTTTGTATCATATATATTTGAGATTCTAATGGAATATTGGAACTTATCCAATCAGTGGCAATTTTTAAACCTACGGGATGCTGGGGATATGCTAGTAACAAGACACCCCATGTCTTCCTGGGACACAGAGGATGAAACCTATAAGGGTTGCTGGAAACAGGTCCTTGGTCTCATTGCAAGAAAGCTTTTAAGAGCCAATGATAAAAGCACATAAGCATTAAGAATTTATTTGGAGAATAAGATTTTAGAAAAAGACAACATTACATCCCTGAAAGTAGGGGTGTGGGCAGACCCGAAGGGGAGCCCACTGAGGAAACAATAGGAAGCCTTTTTTATACAAAGGAAGATAGATATTCACTAAGTGGGATTAGGAGTTTTTTCAGAGTTTGGGCTTGCCCACCCTTACATCAATGGAGGGATTTTTTACTATATGTGGTCCCCATCAGAACTGTCATGGAGTGGGGAGGTGTGATTTTTACTGTGCTAATGGTGGAGGGGTGTGATTGTTACTATGTTAATGGATTGTGGAGTGAGGTTTGGGTCAGTTTTTCCACCATGCTGCAACCAGCCAGTTTTGGCTGGTCTATTATCTATACCTTCACTCCACATCCCATGGGAACAGTTTATACATGATGAAGGGGATGTGAGTTGGTAGCAGTGATGAGGTATGTGCCAAAGTTTGAACCTGATCAAAGATGTGTGGCAGTAAAGTGACTATGTGTCTGGCACTCAAGATGGATCATCAGTAAAGCTTGACTGTTAATTGTCATGTGACAACTGAAGCAAGGAAGTTTCGTGAGATTAGGCAAAGAGGGCATATATAGGCAGAATAATAAAGGCCAGTATCAGAACCTTTGGAATGAAAACATCTGTTTAGATGAAGATGCAATGGAGGCTAATGAAAAGACAGGGAAGGGAGGCATAAGACCAGAGATGGCCATGCTGCAGGATCCCCAGGATATAGGGAGGCAGGGGCAGAGTAGCTGGAGTTGCAAAAGGCAGTGTCCAAAAGGGTTAGATGACAAGTGAGAAATGATTCTTTTTGCCTTCATTTCTGTTTTCATGTCCCTCATGCAGACATCAAATTTATAAGGAGGGCAAGAAAGAAAGGGAATATTGAGAAAAAATAAAGCAGAATAGGACAAAATGAGCCATTCTGTTAGGCAGAAAACAGACATGAGTGGGATGAGAAGAGAGTGGGCCCACCAAGAATTCAGAGAGTTAATCAGAGATCCAGAGAGCCAGAGATAATGCAGAGACTTCATTAAATGAAGGCACAGGGAGCGAGAGTGACTTGAAGGGCACAGACACTCCCCAGATAAGAAACCTCAGAGCACAGGCACTCCCCAGATGACAGAAATTCCCCAGGTGAAATGTCAGAGCTCAACCCACGTCTTCAATCCTCCAATCAGATCAAACCCCCAAGAACAAAAAATGTCAGTCAAAGACTTCTTTGCCCTGCCAAGAACTCCACAAAAGATGCCTTACAATAGGCAGTCTGGGCCTTTGGACACTAGGTTGGGGATCTGCTCTTTCAGAGTGTAATATAACCTGCTTTGCTTCTTGACTTTGGCTTCACGTTTCACTCTATCTGAATCTGACTGCCCTGTGACTCTGACGGAGTGACACTCCAACAATTCCAATGGCAAGCTCAGAATACTCAGTTCAGCTGAGTGAAGGCTTGGAAACCATGCTCCCCTTTTACTCTAGAGCCAGTATCTTCCATAGCATACTCCAGACTTAGTTTCCCTGAAGGGAAGGCATCTGATCTGCTCCATGCATGGGTTGTATGGAAACATGGACACTCTGGGCTGGAAACACCAGGACAGAGTCTTTACAACCTGATCTCCACCTTTCTAAGGGGTGTTGATGCCTGTGGTTTCCCATAGAACAAAAGAATAATCCTCCTGAGGTCCTGGCCTCTGGCCTCTGACTTTTGTTTTGCAAAGGACATTTGAAGGACCCACTGCCTCCAGGGTCTGTCTTTAGCATTTGGAGTGCAGGGAATTACAAGGAAAACACAATCACTGCTTTCAGAGCATTAAGGCCAAGGGGGAATGGTCAATGTCAAATAATCACACTAATACATAACCAGTTCTACTGTGAAGGTACAAAGAGGAGATATGGGTGAACCAGCTAATCTGAGAGACACAGAAATTTCAAGTGAGAATGTGTATTACTGAAAACAGGTCCTTGTCACTGAAGTCAAATCACAAAACAGGACAAGATTTTGAGGAAAGGAAAAGAACAGTTTATTAATTTGCCAGCAAATGAGCAAGTGGCAGGCTCATGCCTTAAATAATCACTCTTTTCCAGAGGCACAGGCAGTTAGGGCTTTTAAAGGGAAATCGCAGGAGGGAAGCTGTGGTGTTAGTGCCCACAGATGCACAAAGCAGCAACTTGCAAGGATCCAAGCAGATATTCTTGGGTGACTCAGTTGCTTTTTGTTTTTCTTATTGGTCCCTCCTCAGTAGCCTGGGACAGGATGGTCCTGCAAAATCAGCTTTCTGTATTATCTCTAACCCTAGGACTCGGAAAATAGGGAGAACAAGAAAAAACTGCCACCTGTTCATGGTCACAGGGTTTTGGGAGCTGCCTGATTTCAAGTTAATGTTAGTGTTAAATTTTGAAACCAGGGATTTAATTCAGTTTTACTCTGTGACTGGGGAGTCCATGAGAGTCTTAGGCAAAGAGAAGGGAGGGAGAAACATTGCAGGAGGTTTTGGAGCAGGAAGAAAGTGGTCTAAGTTGCCAAAGTCAGGCAGCCTCTGTGACAGAAGCCTCTGTGACAGAGTGTCACTGAGTCCAAGCTTGTGCCACTGGGGCACAGCATGCCAGTAAGTCAGGAGACAAGGTGTTGTGGCAGGAAAGTGACTTTATTTGGAAAGCCAGCAGACTGAGAGGATGGCAGACTCGTGTCATAAAGCCTCATCCTACTTCAGGGTTGGTTGCCAGCTTCTCTTATGCCAGGAAAAGGGAAAGCAGAGAGAGGGGGGACTGAAAGCTGCAGACATGTGGGCATCAGTGAAGGCCTGAGGAGAGCTGAGAAGCTGTGTCCTTGGATAGTGGACTCTCACCAACCCAGGTCTGGCCGTGATGTTCCTAAAACTCTTTGACAGGGAGATCATTATTCTCACACATATTTCCCTATCCTGTGAAAGCTTCAGGTAAGGAGCTATCTGCAGAATCACAAACTGTAAGTAAAATTCCTTTTGGTAATTCACAAGCCTGCACACAGGGCTGCAGGGCTGAGAGAAGCCCACTTCTCCCTCTTCCTTTGGACCCAAAGGTTAAGACAAGCAGAGGAGACAAATACAGTACGGAGGCAGAGAGGCCATTCTCTCACTCAGTTATAGAAGGGGGCATCAGGAAGTTGGAGATCCGGACAAATCTCTGTTTAAGTACTGTGGGACTTCATTTTCACAATAATGGGAACTCACTTTGGAAGGCTCACTAAGGGGCAGTTTGGAGGGCGGGGCTGTTTGGTGGAGAAGGGGAAGTGTGTTCCCAACCTGGGGCAAATAAACCAGGGAAACCCATGAAGCCAAAATCGGTCAAAGGGAAAAATAAAGGGGGAGAAACCTGTTTACTGCTTAGAAGCAGTCATCTACTCCTGCTCACCTGATTCTCCCCATCCTGCCTGGGAAGCACCAGAAAACCTCTCCGTCCTGGCTCGCACTTGCCTCTTCCCCTCACCCCTTGTAAGCACCTACTGATATGGAGATGGACCACTTCTCTCCATCCCTTGTAAACACCTATTGAAAAAGAGATGGATTAAGGTCAGATGAGAGAGTCTGGAAATACTGCAATTTTACCTTTATGGGGCCGGGAGGAGGTCCTTTAGGAAGTGACCATCTTTCTTTTGCCACACAGATGCATGCAGTTTGAAGAGCTGAAAGATCACTTCTTTTCTGCATAAGCAGACAATTTTAATCAAAACCAATGTGACTTGTTACCATTTGTTTTGCAGAGCACTTTCATTGTCTGCTGTATCCATTAGGGTATCCTTAATTGTTCTTACAAAAAGGGACCTACAAGTAAAGGCTAGGACAACAGAGATTGATTTCTTGCTTGCTGAGGGCCTCGGACTCTTCCAGGTGCCCTGCCATTTGGGGGAGTGTGGGCTCACCTTGCCAGTCCTCTGGAAGGAGAAATAGAATGGAGAAACGGGCACAGAGGATGGCCTTAAAGGGGGTAAACCCATTTCGTTTCTGCCAGCATTCCACTGGGAGGGTACAGTTGCATGATAACACTGATTTTCATGGGGTGTGGAAAAGAAGCCCAGCTCTCTGCTCCAGGTGGTCATTGAGCAGGCTTTTAGACGGCACTGTGACCATTTTAGTTTTAGAAATTTGCTCTTCAAAAATCAGTTTTCCAGTTAGAGCTGTTGGACTCCATCATCTCTCTCCTTTTTCTGTGCCTCTTAGTCTCAAGGACCAGTTTTTGTACCCTATAGTCTTCAAGCAACTTTAAGTTTCTAATTCCTGAATAATATTTTGGCTCAACAGAGAATAAAATAAGTGCTAAAGGTACATAAGGTCTTGTTGTGGAGAAAGAACTTTTCTTTACTCATTGAGGCTCCTCTAGCTGGTCTAAGAATCAAACTGACATGACACAGATTAATAGGAGAAAAAACTCAGTTTAATTACATACCTTTAGGGAAGCCATACATATGGATTCCAAAGATAGTCAGGGAGAATATGTCATTCTGAACCAAAGAGATGGGGTAGGACGCTGAGACTTCAAGGGAAAGGGGAAGCATTTCACAGGAATATGAAAGAGTAAATGTTCAATAATCAAATATTCTCAGGGCCACACAGAAACAATGAGAGGACACAAAGATGAATTTTAACAGACTTAGCCACATCCATCCCTGTCTACCACACCTAGTTTACATTATAATATAGCTATCTATGGTGATAGCACCTCTTCCTGGAGCATTTCTTCTGTTTAAATTCCTTTTATGCATTTGGGAAGTGGGTGGACAAGGTTTCCTTCTGAGTCTTTTGGGCCTTAATTTTTCTCAACTCTGAAATAATCTGCATGTCACAATTGCACATCTTGGGGTACCTGCCCTGGGTTCCTACAGACACAAATGCACCTTTCATTTTTTTCCACTAAATCCTGGGTATCAAAACTTACTTAACCCAAAAAGTACATCACAACTGACAACAAGCAGTGGAAGTTCAGCTCACTGGCTCCCTGTACTAGTCTTGCACTATAATCCCACAGTGCTGTGAGCTTTGAAAGACAAAAATCTCATTGTAACCCTCTATGTAAACTCTATTAATTAAAAGGTTCCTAAGGTCCTGTACTACTCCATGAACCATCAAACAAATGCAATTTTTAATACAAAGATGATTTTTCAGGAAAGAAATAAAAAAAACATTAAGCTACTGTAGGGAAAATGGAAGTTCCATGGCCAGGATCCTCACCTGATACACACTGTATATGGGCAATGATGTAATACTTGGCCTACTGTGCAAACACATACTTGCGTACCCATTGGCGATCAGCCATTTTTGCCTGTGTTGCTATGTAAAGAGCTGCACCCAGTGCTAGAGTGGGGCCCCAAGCAGAAGTAGAGAGCCTGGAACAGAGCAGAAGGAGGCAGGGGAGCCTAGAGAGGAAAGCAATGACTGGCAAGCAAAAGAGCAGAGTCTGGGAGTGGAGGCAGAGCCTGGAGTGGAGGCAGTCCTGGGGCAGAGGATGAGCCGGGCACACAGGCATTGAGACGGGCTTGCCACTTTAGACTGCTGGGTGCAGGTGTGAATCTACCATTTAACCTACCGCCATGAAAATAAAGCTTGGTTATGAGACCCGTTTACCCCAGTAATATTCCATTGCCATTTTTCAGTCTCACCGAATCCATAGTGAACTTGCCCGAGGCTGAAACCCTCAGGAGAGACAGCTACTATTAATAACCATATTTGACTCTCTCTAAGATAATTTACTCTATTTCATATTCAATCAGTGAATACACTATGTAAAATCCTTATTACGTTAATGTTCTGAAACTGAAACATCTATCCATGATCGCCTTCAACATAGAATGTTGTGTCTTAACCTAGAAAAATGCTGCTTTTAAAAAAAATTTGAATAGAGTTTCAGCTAAAGGAAGATGTCATCTTCATGTAAAGCTAAGTACATGTGTCAATATGACTCTGAAGTCCCCTCTCTGTGCATTTAATCTTGCAGAGCCTAGATTTTAAACCAAGTGGAGGTAATAGAAACCTGGAGACAAACCAATACACCTTACAGAGCTTCTTCCTTGCTTATTTATATTTAAGTACAACAAGTTTAGATTAAATGCAAAAAATACATAAAGAATCTACTATTTCTTTAAGGAAATGTGATAAATACCTACTGATGAAGTCAATACTATATTAAATGCAGTTTTGTTAGACAGGAAAAGATAAGCATTGGTGGGCACGGGTGTTTGATGTGTGGGTGGGGGAGATTTTTCAGAAGGTGAAAGACATTTGTAACACTTAAAACTCCTTTACCTTGAAAAATAAAAGCTCCAGAGCATGGTAATTCCATTGCGACTTTACAACCATCACCTACTGATGTCAGTGTTATCATAACCAAATCTTTTTCCTTATGACATTAAAGGAAAGGGTCTATATGGGTATTACTTAAAAGGCAAACAATTTATTTTCCACTGGAAATAAAAGTTTAGTATTTAAGAACATTATAAAAAATGGAGATTGTAAACATTGTGTGTTTACCTTCTCAATAAATAATTCAAGGAACAATCTTTTCCAAGGAAAGACAGTTTAGGAAGCTTTACTGACTGTTTTATGAAAGCATTTGAAAAACTTTTGAAAATCATTCTCTTGACCAATTATTGTTTTTTGTTGAAGTGTCAAACCAGTTTTTATACTAGAACATTAGGCTCATTAAGCAACTCATTAACTGTCACAGGTTCTAAAGCAGGATTCCACATAAGTAAATGCTACCATAGTACAGATGGAGATTTTCAAGCCATTTTCTTTCCTTTGAAGATTTGGCTATAGCTCTTTATCTCTCAAATGGATGTCTTTGTTATTTATAAAAAAAAAAACATCTGTACTAAATAAACCCGAGAATCTGGGGTCTTTCGTGGGGCTCATTTGCCATCAGCCTCTGTGTGCTGGCTCGTCTCCCTGATGGCCCAGCAGCTGGGAAGCACCCAGCCACGTGCTTTGACATCTTTGTCACCTGGGGTGCCCCTGGCCACACTGATGGGCTGGGCCTTTCCCACCCTAAGACCAAATTGCTAAGTCCTGCTCTTCATCATATGGGTTCACTGGTTTCTCTTAATGCAAGATTTATTATATTAGTATTAAACCTTCACAGGGGTGTGACTATCTGAACTGGGTGAATCTGGAAGTGAGGGCATGCCCCAGTAGTGAGGGAGAATCAGGCCACTTTAGGGGGAGGTCTCATTAGGGTCAGAGAGTTCTGGAAGGAGCTGTATATGAGGAAGTGGCCCAAATGAAAGGATGCATTGTCAGAGTGGGGTGTCAGGCAGTGGAGTCACTGACCATGGTGCTTGAATGAAGGGGCATTTGGGAGGGATGGGGGGAGCAAAGGTGGCAGAGGATCAAGATCCCAGGGTGTCCTACCCTCCATTCACACAGAAGCCATGGTCAGCCACGCTGCGGGGCATGGCCTGGAGTGGGCCGTGGCAGGAGCTCTCGGGTGAAGGCGGCAACAGCTGGGAAAGGCAGAGGAAACCTCAGGGCTCCCCACAGCTGGGGAGATGAAGTAACACAGAGGATCTTTATTTTGTTGTTTTTGTTTTATTTTGTTTGTTTTTGAATGAACCATTATTTGAAGCTAAAAGTCAAAAAACAACTTCAGTAGGTCAGAGTGTAAAGTGGCGCCGCCACTGTAGAAAACAGTGTGGAGGCTCCTCAAAACATTGAAAATGAACTACCGTATGATCCAGCAATCCCACTGCTGGGGACGTATATGAAGGAAATAGAGACAGAACATCAAAGAGAGATCCACACGCCCCTGCTCACATTGCACTGTAGCTGAGATATGGAAACAACCTGAGCTTCCCTCTGTGATGAATGGATAAAGAAGATGTCACGCACACACACATAATGGGAAATCATCAGAACGAAGGAAATCCTTCCATTTATGAAAACTTGAATGGATACCTTAAGGGCATGCTGCTAAATAAAGGAAATCTCATAGAAACAGAGAGTTAAAAAGTGAAGTGACTGCCAGGAGATGGGGGATGAGGGAAATAGGCAGAAAAAGTGTAAAGGGCACACATTACCTATAAGAGGAGTAACTTCTGAGTAGCTAATGTCAACATGGTGGTTATACTCAGTAACACTCTGTTGTTGAAATTTGCTAAGAGAGTACATCTTAACGTTCTTGCTAACAAAAAGAGTAAGATACCAGGTGATGAGTGTGCTAATTAACTAGATGATGGGAATCTTTCCCCAATGCATAGGTATATCAAGTCACCACAATGTACTTTAAATATCTTACAGTTTCATTTGCCAATTGTACCTCAGTAAGGCTGGGAAAAAAATTAGCTATTCTAAGCTGTAAAAAAGAAAAGTGCAGAAAAAAATGAGGGAACAAAAAGCAGGAAAACAAATTAAAATATTGGAAACTAATGAGATGATATAGCTGCTACATGGTCTGTAGGAAGCTTGTTCATATATATTTTTTTAACTTCAGTTACATTATTTCCACTTTCAGGAGATACTTCCATGCTTCTGCAGGTCTTCAGTTCTTAGCTTTTCTTTATCTCACATTCAGGGATGCTGGTAAGACAGACTTAATGGTCCCAGGATGACATTTTAAAAGGCTTCATGACTAAACCACCAGGACTTTGCTCCAAATCCCAGCTGTGATTAACGGCTCTGACTTCTAGTGATTACGATGAGTATGACCATGTGGGTCACTTAGTTTGTTCTGGGCTGTTCGAAATACGAAAAACTTAACTTTGACCTCCTTTCCACAAGCCTCTTGGGCTTGTTCTTTTCTCAAGTTGTGTGTGTTTATATGCTTTTAGTGGAAAACTTGGAAAGGTGTATCATCTCTGCCTCCCAACTTCAGGAAGGAGAAACTCTCTCTGTTGAAAATTGCCAGCAAATTTTTCCTATTAAAGTGATACTGCTCTTCTTACCACAATATTAAACATCATTGTATATATCTAAAATGTAGAATAAAAAAAATAGCCTAGCAGTCCAAAAATGATTGCTAGTGGCAGACAATTGAGTTGTTAACGCTAATTACAGGGGCACAACACCATTGCAGTCCTACAAAATTTGAAACTATACTTTTTATAAGTCCCAAGTGTGGACAGTAAAACATGCTAAAAAAACATGCATAAAAGGAAACAGGAAGAAGAATCCTAAAGATATAGCCATAGCAATGCACGCATGAATTGCAGTGTGATTATCTCTGGATCACCTTTATCCAGCCCTAACTGGGTGGACACAGCCCATCATCCTGGACAGAGGCAGCACGGAGAACTATTAGATTAGCTGGGTCAGAATCCAACAATTCCTTCCTGGCAGTATATGGAAGAACCATGAACATTGTTTTTAAATAACCGATGACAGATTTCTCAGGTGAGCCACTGAGCTTGGAATTCATTGCTCCATTTATAACAAATGACTTCCCTTAGCACCAAGGTCAAGGAAATGACTATTTCAGGAAGTAATGTGAGGTCTTTGTTTCTCTGTGATTTGATGACAATGGAGACCAAATTAATTTCCACTCTTTTAAAAGAATCTTAGGTTCTTTGATATTTATTTACCAACATGTATCAAAAATGATGACATGCTTATTGCTGCCTGCTATAAAGAGTTATTAGTGGCTTAAGTTATACAAATAAATATTAAGGTGCTTAGTTATTAAGGAGAAGTTGTATTGGGCATTTTTGTAGTGCTACTTTCATAGGGGTACTTTCAAAATTAAATAGAGCCCCCCCACAAATAAACCTATATTGTATATTACAAGTAATTGAGTTCTTTAACAGCGTTAACATTCTCAGAGCTCTTAATATCTTTTGGAATAATAGAGTTAATAAATTGCCTATATGCAGACAATGGTTTTATTGTCCCAGTATTGTAATTATGATTTATGGAATTAGGCTTAGCCAAAACTATTGACTTTCTTAAAGCCTTAAGCCATGTCTTACTAATCTGAGTTTTAATCATTCTTTTCCCAGCTAAACATATTGAGTAATTGATAGATAAATCAAATTAACAACCTTATCTTTTCCATATGGAATTCTAGTTATAAAAAAAGCCATGGCATTTATTATGCTAGTAAGGAGACAGCTGAAAAAAATATGAGCACCATAAGACAGCTATTTAAATCACTGAATTTTAGATATATTTCTCTCACACATTGATTTTAGCTTTCCCTGACAGCTTCTCTTTATGTCTTTGAGCAATTACTTGTGACTGAATATAAGCTGTTGCACTTAAAATGAATTGCAGCATCTTAATATCCTATTGGATAAAATTAATGTTTTCCCAAATGTAGACATGTGTTAAAATTTAGCAAATACACAGTTATGATTTAAGCATTTCATTGCAAGTAAATTTTATATCAAACTATAAACAAATATGGAAATCTAATGATATGCATACGGAAGTATTTAAGAAGATGTGTACTGATACCTGCAATTTACTTTGCAATGCATAAAAATGGTTTGATGGAAAGCTACAAGGTTAGATACATGCATGAGTATTTGATAAACAAGTATAGTAAAATGTTAATGGCACAAACTAGATTTAGGTTTTAAGGGGGTTCGTTGGAAAATTGCTCCAACTTTGCTGAATCTTAAAATATTTTCAAAGTAAATGCAAAGAGGCATAAACCAGGGTGTCTCTAATGCCTGGTGCGTTAAGTATCCCTGTTTCCCCTGACATCCGGGGCCTCTTCCGTCCTGTAGGCTCTCCCTAGAGTGTACTAACCCAGTCTGGCCACTTTCCACCTCCACTCCACTACTCTACCCCCAGGTACCATCACCTCTCTCTGGGTGACCCCCCGGAGGTCTGCCTGCCCTTGCCTTGACCTCCTCCATCTTCTCTGTAAACAAGCTTTAAAGAACATCAATCAGATCCCATCTACAAAAGTGCAAACAGTATCTCCTTTAGGTCAACCAATGACTTAACGTTCTTACACATAGCTTTCACAAAGGCGCATCTGGGAGAGCTACTGACTCTTCAGTCAATGATGACCCAAGGGCTCACCTCCTGGTTGTGGGTGTTGATTAGCTTTCAAGACCTGAATATGAAAACCAAAACAGGAGAGCTGCTTTTTCAAGTGCTGTAGGTGCGCTCTAGTGCTTTCATACTGATGGATAGGAGACCTGTATGCATTTGGGGCCCTAGTTCTTGGTCAGTTAGGTACATGACAAATCTCTTCTCTAGCCTGAACTTGCTGTTTTACACTCTTAATGGTGTATTTTAATAATATACCTTCTTAATTTGAATGTTTTCCATCTTTATGTTTTATGGTTACTGATTATCATGACCTGTTTAAGGAAACTTTGGCTGCTCAGATCATGAGGATATTCTCCTATGTTATCTTCTAGAAGATTCATTGCATTACTTTTCACTTTTAGACTTAGATCTATAGCTCAGTGGGAATTGATTCTCTCTGTGG
The DNA here is from genome assembly GCF_040802235.1 of Manis javanica. NCBI lineage: Eukaryota > Metazoa > Chordata > Mammalia > Pholidota > Manidae > Manis > Manis javanica. The sequence continues at coordinate 145,271,681 of NC_133156.1, forward strand.
TTTGGGATAGAGGCCAAGATTCTTTTTTTTTTATCTATATGGATATGTCATTAACAGAGACCCATGCTTTGAAAAAAACTTCATTCTTTAGCTATTCTTCTCAAGTACCACCTTTATCATAAATTGTGTGTGTGTGTGTGCATGTGATATCTTGGTTTCTATTCTTTTCTGTTGGCCTATTTATCTGTACTTGCATCAGTACTATACCATTTTATTTATACTGCCCTTTTAACAAGTCTTGATATTTATTTATTAAGTATTGGAGCTTCATTTTCATTTGTTCAAAGACATCCAGCTCTCTTAGGCCCTTTGTACTTCCATATAAATTAAAAATCTGTTTCTACAAAAAGTTGCTTATTTGTTTTATTAATTTTTTACTTAATGTTATGTTCTATCTCTTTGTGTTCTTGTCTTAGTTTCTCTTCAAACTTTTTTGTTTGTACTAAGCATATTTGTAATAATAAATGTTCCACTATGTCCTAGTCCTATTGTTGACAACATTCTGTAGAGTCTTAGAGTGGTATTCTAATAAACAATTTTTTTATTTGTCATTTGAATTTCTCTTTTAAAAAGAGCTATTTAGAAATGTGCATTTATAAATTTCAGAATGTTACTTTCCTATCTTCTTATATTCAAGTTTTATTGTATAAGACCCAATAATGAAGCCTGTGGAATTTTCTGCTTTTTTAGATTTCAAGAAAGATATGTGTATGTGAGTAGGAGTTGTTCTTAAGTTATTAAATATAAAATGATATATATGATATTTGCTTACTCACATAGAAGTATTTTTCAAATCCTCAGTATTTTCACATGTTTAATTTATTAACTAGGTTTCCAAGATAAATGTTGATATGTTATGCTTTTGTCAAATTCTCTTTGTATTTCTCTCAAATTTTGTCTTTAATATTTTAATCTTAATGTTATTAACTGAGTAGAGGTAATGACTGATATAACCTCTTGGAATAATCAACATAAATATTTACATTAATCAATTTAAAATATGCTTTTTCTTTATCTTAAATTAGATTCCATCTGATATTAACATTGTTAGGTTTGTTTTCCTTTCATGTATTATTCGTTCTTTATTGACCCTTTATTTTTAACCTTTGTCATTATAGCATATGTAGAATTTTGTTATTCTGTAATATTTGTATATATTAAAGACATAAACATAAGCCAGTAACTGTCAATATAAACTGAATTAAAAAAAATAAAGCTGTGAAGTAAAATAGAAGCAATATAGCCAGATTTTGTTTTCACTGAATTTCTGATATGGATGTATCCTAGCCAATCCTGTGAAATTATTTATCACAGATAAATAAAAAAGGAAAATAACTCAAAGTAATCCAGATAAACTGGTTTACGATAATGATTCTGTATTACCTTTCATTGTTCAAAGCAAGATGTGAGAAACATAATTTGTATCCATAGTTGGGGTCAGGTGGATCCATATTTTATTGCTGTTGGTAGTAATAAAGATGTGAGTAGTCTTGGCATTTTTAATTTTGTTTAATTGATGTCATATAAGTTTCATAAGGTAAAACAGCATTCTTTAATTGAAAAAGAGCAGGAAATTACCACTTTTGAAAATATAGCACAAATGATAAAAAGGACATTTTTAGCCATTTAGAAATGAGGAATGAGATGATTAATGAAAGAATTACAAACATCCTGAATTTGGTTACATAAACATAAGGCTGAACATGTTATATTTTCTTGGATTTTCTGCAACTTTCTGGGAAAAGAATAGATGGGTGAGTGAGTAGTGGAAACTAAAGGTAATGCATGTTACCTGGCCATGTATGACTTTCCTCTCCTGAGTTAAATGCAGGTGAGTGTTGAGTGATTGTGAAAGCAGTCAGTGCATAAAGGAAGCCTCTGAAACAGAGCTTGACAGTTTGAAAAGAGGGTAAAATCTGACAGCTGTCAAGGTTTTAGAAATGATATAGTAATCATAAATATACGAAAGTACAACTTTAAAACCTATGTAATATCTTTATTATCCTGTGCACACAAATGCACATGAAGAATTCTTTTATGAATTTTATGAATTTTTTTCTTTGAATTTATGTATGTTATTAGTCTATCAAGCCACCTCACTTTCCAGGCATCTCTGCTAGTAGCCCTGAACCACTGCCAACCAACAAGTTTCTCCTGGAACCTTCCAATTCCAATGACTTGGAAGCTGTTTTGTGTTCAGTAGGATTCTGATGTTCAGCTCAGGTTCATCAGGAGACGCAGTTGTTATCAGTCACCAGGCGGGCCTGGGAGGGGCTGGAGCTCTTGAAGGCCCGTGTGCATTGTCTTCTGTCTAGGCTACAAGCACCTTAAGGCAGAGACCTTGCTGTGCTTCTTATCTCCAGTATGTGAAATGCAGGCTTTGAACAACAAATATCTGCGAGATGATGAAAAAATCAAAATTAAACATATGTTAATAGGGATTTCCTGGTATATGGGGGTGAGGACGAAATCTGCGTTATTCTGCTTGGATGACCTTGGCGAAATACCACAGGCTGGGTGACTTCTAAGTCCAAGATCAAGGTGTCGAGAGGGTTGGTTTCTAGTGAGATCTCTCCTCCTTGCTTGCAGAAAGCCTCCTTATCACTGCCTTCTATGACATTTCCTCTGTGCATGTTCAGAGAGAGCTCTCTGGCGTCTTCTTCTTCTAAGAACATCAATTGTATCGAATTTGGGCCCTTACCTTATGACCACATTAACCTTAATTACCTTCTGAAATAACCACCAGAGCAGCTTGAGATTCCTGGACAGTGAATCATAGCCATATCATCATCTATAAAGTTTTTGCCAGCACAATCTGAAAAATTTTATCCCAATATCTTACTTCAGTGAGCATGCAAAAAATAGGCGTCACTCTATCCCAGACCCAGGAAGTTAAGTGTAAACTAGGTTCAATTTTATTATTCATTTATGAAATATTTTGAGTTACTAGAGTAACTTACTATTTAAAAATAATTTGAAGGAAAGCTGTTATATAAGGGAAGAAGTTATCTTATACTATGCATAATTAATATGTGAACATACAAAATATGTGTAATTTCTAAAACTCCATCATTTTCTTTTTCAAGTAAGATACATATGTATAGATTTGAAAGAATAATTCTGCATCTCAAGGAAATCCCAATGACATAGGCCAGGTTTTTTTACTGTGTATAAAATTTTAATCATTTGACAGTTTCCAGATAATTCAATGCCGAAGTATTTACACATGAACATCCAGACATCCATTTATTCAACAAGATTGATCGAGCACTCACTGTATTCTCCAGCGGGCTGTGCCAGCACCTAGTGAGACAGAGGTATATGGAAAGCAGGCCATATTCTCAAAAGTAGTCTAGTGGGAAAATAGACACAGAATGGCTTCATTGTCTTCAGGTCTAATTCATGTCCTTCAAGAAATTTTAGTTTGAAGTTTATTTTATGCTATTTACTGCTATTTACTAAATTGTCATTATTTGTAATTTTACATTGATTCTTGTGATTTTTAAATATAAAATCATATTACTTACAAATATTTATAGTTTACCTACTTTATTCTAATTCTATGCCTTTAGTTCTTCTGTGTAATTTTATATATGTGTGTTGGACACATACATGTAATTAATGTTCAACACACATACGAATTCCTAATTCACTGAATGTTTTAATGTGAATGTCTGTTCAAAATTGAAAATTATCAAACACATTTCCTATATCTATGAAGATGATTGTAGGATTTTCCCTTTATTAATCTGATAGATGACATTAATAGATTTCTTCATATTGGCTCACTTTCACAGTCCTGGAATTTTTCCTAGTTAATTTTGATATGTTATTTTCTTCAATGCTTTATTTATAAGTTGCTCATGTAATATTGAGGAGGAAAGTTATTTCTTGGTTCTCATGCTCACATAGAAGGGGGCTGCCTTGTACTCAGCTCTCTGGGAATGGTGATATTGGAATGGGTATGTCTACTTTTTTTTTCTATGCTTTATTATTTGTTTCCTAAAATAAAAGGTGGCTGTTCCCCAGCTTGTGTTTGATCACCAGTGTTGACAATATTGTGGCTCAAAGCAAGAAAGAAGAAAAGTTCCCTCTTGCTACCTGTGTTAAGGATGAGAAAGGCTGAAGGGATAAGAAATACCCTTTGTTTCTCTGACCAGGTGTATTTCAAGCCTAGAACAGCATATTCATAGGAGAACTCGGTAAGCAGGCTGCACTAGGGAAAACATTGCTGTTACATTAAGCTTCTCTTTCTGTACTTTGTACTCTTCCCTTTCTACTGAATCTCAAAAGAAGACTAACCCCAGCTTTGATCTCAGTTTTCCCAAAGAAAGTCAAAAACATCAGTAAAAAACAATATTGCTATTGCTGTTAAAGGCATAATTCTTGCACAAAATTAAGGGTGAACATGTTTTGATCTTTTACTTTTCCTCTGCAATGACACCTCATTAGAGGCTTTTGTAGTTGAGATTTAAAAGCCTGGAGAGAAAAGTCATTCTGCAATATGCAGACTTTTGCATTCTGCAACATTGCAAACTCCTCTTTGACATAGTGATGAGAAGAATGGAGAAGGTGGGCTCCAGTAGCTGGTCAGCAGCAATGACTTTCATAACCTACTTGGAAAATTCTCAGAAAAGCTCTGGAGGAGCACCCAATGAAGCATTTTATGGATGGAACATTTAGTGTTGGATAGGGAGTTAATGTTTCCCCACAAAGAGGTCACAGGCAGGCTGCCAGCAATCTCAGCTATGCGTGTGCTGAAACCACGCAGCTGTTGAGTCTGACCTAGTGCTCTAGGACACAGAGGAAGACAACTCATGGCTGCATACACCCGGGAATATGACTTCAGTGACGAGGAGATATTTAGGGCTATGTGTTAATTTTGTTGTGACATTTCATGTTTTGCGTGGAATTAGACTCAGATTGTGGAGGAATTAGGAATCAAGGCAGATTTCTTCTGTCTCATTCTGATATTCATTGAAAAACCATTTGAGCACGTTTTGTGTATAACCACGCTTTTTCTCCTGTTATCAAAAACATTCTACATTCTTTCTGGAATTAATGTGCTTTATTTTCTGATACCATTAGCACTCACCTGGTTCTTTTAACTGACAGGTTAAGCATTCTAGCTATGTTAGCTCTTTCTTTGTAAGAATTCTTTTGTAATACATGCATGTCATACCTTAGAAGAGAAAAATGTGGATTCAGTTGATCTCTACCATGACATAATTTTAGCATCCTCTGGCAGTTAAACTAGAATCCTAAATTTATTCACACCTTGAGTCTCAATAGTGAAGGATCTCTCAAAGTCAGCCTCTGAAGAATTTTATGCAAATTACAATATTTCAAATTGGATCACATTTTAATGAAGTGGAAAATTGACGATATGAAAGAAACCAGTCAAAAACCTTTCTTAGAATGAAAAATTGGCTGCCTTTTAACCACCTTTAGTGAGGTTGTTGTTCTGTAAACCTCAGGTGTATTTCATATTTACATTGAACTATTGATTATTGATTATATAACCTGCTATTTACTAAATTGTCATTATTTGTAATTTTCCATTGATTAACTGACTGAATTTTCCTAGAGTTTACTACATTTGGCTTAATCTTGGTATATACCATTTCAGAATACCATCAATTTCATATATTATGGAAGGTTGTTTTTTATGAAATTTTAAATATAAATGAGATCTTGCTGTTATTACTGGAGAGAATTTTATTTTGTGCTAATTTTATAGTTTCTTAGACAGTGATATGAACAAGCAGTCTAAAGAAAATGAACAAAAATTAAATCAAGTGTGGTATAGGTTTTTCTTTTTGTTAAGTCATGTTCAAACTTGTTCTTCCCCTCAGATTTCTAACATGACAAAAGTACATAATGCAAATAAATTTTTTAAGCACAAAACTGGATTTCAACAGTAATATGTTGCTCATGTATCAGACTCACATAGAATCTCCCATTTTACTGCATTTGTTCAAACATATCTAAAAGAATCAGTAAAAGCCAAAAGCATATACAACTTATAGTATCTAAGGTGGCTTATTTAAACATTTTATGTATTTTAATAAAGCCAACATTTTACATAGAATTCATATTCCCAAATGGGCCTATGTTCAGAGAAAAAAAAGCCTACTGAGGCAACTATATTTGTGAGCTCTTTATTTCTTTCCATATCTTTCTTTAAATTTCTCTAGAGTACTATAAAAAGTAATAAAGCCATAGTTGGACAGTCTGCTAGTGACAGATTTTTGAAATGCATGACATTTTGTTTGCCATATTAAAAGGTGTTGGAAAGGAAGATTTCCTCTACCCCTCAAGGTTTTTCTAGCTGGTCTAAGAATCAAATTTACACCAGAAAGATTGATAGGAGAAAAAAACGGAGTTTAATTACCTACATAATCCATAAACATAGATTTTTTAAAAAAAGCAGTCAGGGAGAATGAGGCATATATGTCATTCTGAACCAAGGAGAAGGGGTTGGAGGCTGAGATTTCAAAGGGAAAGAGAAGTGATTCACAGGAATATGAAAGAGTAAATGTTTGATGAACAAAATACTTGATGGGCCCCATGGAAACAACAGGGCACAGAGAGGAATATTGTCACACTCCTTCCTGTCTGTCACCCTTGGTTTACTTTATAATCCAGTATGTTTTATAAATTTACGGTGGCAGCTCCTCCTAGAGCAGGTCCTCCATCTAAATTCTATTTATGCAGCTCGGGGAAGTCAAAGTACTTTCCTGAGTCATTTGGACTTTGACAGTTTTCAGGTCAAAACAATCTGCACATCTTGGGGCGGCCAGCTCTTGGCCCCTACAAAGGCCTAAGTGAGCTGATGAGGAATTGTATGAATGAGGAATTGCAGAGAACAGCTGTTGACTCTGTATCAGCATTAGGGTCTCTAGGTTAAATGGGGATGTCAGTATTGGATAATGCCATCATGGCAAATAGCATTTAAGGTTGAATAAATTTTCCAAAAAGTCTCTGTTTTCCACTTTTTCCCAAGTACAGATGACAATCTCTTATGTTTGCAATACATTCAGCATGCCTGTCTCCCTAGGAACACCCATCCTAGACTCACCATTGCTGAACAGACTGGCAGCTGCACTGGGAGAGGAAGGGCGCAGAGCAGCAGCCCGGGCTGGGTGGTCAGGAGGAGACCAGATGGCACAGCAGCGTCCGGGTGGAGCCGCGGCCGATCCTGTCCTGTGTAGTTGGGTATACCATTCCTCCTCCCTGCTCCCCACAGAGCCATGGCGGAGGTCCGCCTGGTCGGCAGCAGCATTTGTGGGGGCTCTTGGTGATCAGCCCATCTGGAGAAGTGTGTTTGTGACTGTCAGCATGGGACGAGGGAATGGGACTGTGGGAAGTGAGGGTGAGAACTCCTCAGAGAATGGAAGGACACATAACCCGGATTTCAAAAAAATCAAAGAAATACAAGCTGAGTGTTTAAATGAATGGTGTCTTACCACATGAAGTTACATGTGTCCCTGGCATAATTTAGTAGATGCCAGTCATATATGTTCAATTATGCAGCTCACTTTATTGTTATAACTACACAAACTTTTCTCTGAGAAGGTCCTATTTCTACCCCACAATAAGAAAACAAAATGTTATTGAGTAATACACGGAGGTAGTAATCCACTAACCTTCCCAGGCACTCTGATTTAAATAGTCTTAAGTGGGGAAGAATATTCAGTCACACCGAACATCCATTTAACTCAGATCTGGATTGACATTTGAACTCTAAAGTTCCCCAGCCCCCAGCCAGCTGGCCTGTCTGCAGGGAGAGGCTGTCCTTGACCCTGGCAAGCCCAGGTCACACCCAGCGCTGTGCCAAGTCTGTGCTCTTTCCCATGTCAGCCCAGACAACCTCCTAGATGCTCCAGCCTGAGGGCTTCAGGCTTCCTAGAGTTACCTGCCTGGGCACTGTACACTAATGTATTTGCTGTATTACACCTAGGGATTGTAAAACTACAATGTATTATAATTAAAGAGCATAAATCCATGGTAACTACATTTTTTATAAGTGCCATGGTATTAACCAATATTCCCTATTTTGGTGGTTGAAATGAGTTTAAATTTAAATTCTCATTAAAGAACTTGGCGGAATAAACTTACACATAGAAAAGGTGGTAAAGGTTATCATCACTAAAATATGTATGCATATATGTATATATTATACAACATAAATATGAAGCTATTATATGGCTATTTTTCTTCAAATACATTCTTAATCTCATAATTTCTTCTTATTTCAAAAGGGCACATAAAAGATACGAAAAGGAGTATCTTGGGGTTGTTTTGAGACTTCTACTCTCTCAATTCTTAAAAAGTCTATTGGAGATTTTTGTGAAATTAAACATAGTAAAAGGCAGCAAGGAAGATTTGAAATAATAAAAATCAGTTTAAAAGAACAAACACGAGAAGAAGGATTAAATATAACTAATATATCGAACTATGCACTTGAACACTGAATTTTGGGTTTAGTGTCCTGGGATATGCAGATATGCATTAGACCATATAATTCTACAGCCAGCAGAAGTCAAGCCCTGCACAGTAGGGACACTGTCCCCAGACCAGTGTGATGCAGAAAATGGGACAGGGGCCACAAAACTGATTTTGATCATACTACCTATCAGATAAATGTTATTTGTCCAAGTCCATAACGAGTATAGTAATTCCTTTTATAGTTTTGGGAAGATTAAATGACATACAATGGTCAAATGCCATTGTAAGGTGGCACTATAAATAAATTCTGAAGCATTTAAGATTACATGGAAAGGTGATCTTTTCCTGAAATGGGAATCCTAGAAGAGTCACTAAATAGGATCTCATAATCACTGAACCTTAGCTGACCTTCCTCAGGACCTAGCGGAACCAAGGTAATCTGTGTGCCTCCCGACCCTTCTCACAGGCTCACCCAAACACCTCAGGGATGGGCAGCCATCTGTGCTGGCTTACTGCTTGGAGGAGCAAACAATGGAATGAGAACTTATGTTTACACAGGGACTGCTTGAGCCAGACTTCCTCCTAGATGCTCTGCAGATGTTACCGTATGTAATTTAATTTTGATCACAAACTCACAAGCAAGATTTTATTTCATTTACAGTTGAAAAAAAGCAAGAAATTAAATTACTTGCCAGCAGTCAGACTGTTCATGTGCTGATCATCAGCATAAAATCACACTCATGCTCAAGTACCATCCAAACTAAATACACATATACACATACATATGTATGTATGTATAGAATATACGTGTATGTGCATGTGTGTATAGGATACATGATATATTATATATAGGGTATGTGATAGATGTATAGGGCACAGGTATATGTACTTATGCATATATATGGTCTATGTCTATGTCTGTATGTGTGTATATATACATGTATGTGTGTATATATGTATTTATAGAAGTGTGTATTTTCCCTGACTCCATAGCTTGCCTAGCCACTCTCCCATCTATCTGTCTCCTGTCATTACAAAATACCTTGAAAGGGTTGTCTGCCTTAGGTGTCTCCCTTTCTCGGCTCCCATTCTCACCTGAGAACCACTCCAAACCAGGGCGAATATACTGCTTTACAGTCACTTAGAAGAGTTTCTCCATGTGTGATCATGACACCAACTCAGCACACAATTGGGTCCATCATTTTCATTTTCATTTTGCTTTCAGTTACTAGTTGTTTTTTCTCTTAGTTTTATATTATAATTATAAAAATATTCATCTTATTTCAAAGTTAAATATACAAAAGAAAGTATACTGTTCATCTCAGTGCCCTCCACCCTATGTCCTTCCTATTGGTAACCATTTTACACTGTATGCTTCATTTTTCCGACATAAAAAAATGTGTTTATACATATATATACATTTGTGCCTGTGGGTGGATATGTGTGTATGTTGTATGTATATGTATTATATGTGTATTATGTGTGTGTATATATATATTCCTTTTTCTTAGGAAAACAGTAGCAGACCATATACACTTTCATCATTCAACCTGGAAATCATTCCTCATTATTACATAAATATTATTCCTTGTATATTTTATGGCGGTTTAACATCTCTACTGTGTGGATGAGGCATACTTTATTCAACCAGCTCTCTAGTACTGACAAATATTTGCTTCATTTCTGTATGTTTTTAATAGAAAGCAATAGGGCTAAATTTAGAGTATATTTACTTTGTGGAAAAATTTTATGTTCTTGTCAGATCTAGTGATAAAGGGAGCAGTGAAAATATATTTTTTCCATAAAAAATAATGAGTGAAATAGTTGTAAATTGATCCAGTGCCATCTCTGGGGATCCACAGCTTTGACTTCCAGATCAGTCATTTGTGAAGACATGCAGCACAGGTGACCTGTTTCCAGGTGAGCCGCAAATGCCATTTGCTCCCACAGTGGGAGCCATGGACTCTCAAGTCGGGGCATCCTGGGGCATATCTGATAAGGCAGTTTTCCAGCAGGTGTTGCGAGCTCTCCAGGTCTCAGTGTGGAAATCAACTTACTCACAGAGTTCAAATGGGGATTCAACAAGTTATGTCTCCAGATCACAAGCTTGGAGTAAAGCAGGCACCCGATAAATGTCAAGCCATTACTTTGGTTATCATTCACATCAACAAAATATTGTTCTCAGACCACTCCCATGAATGTTTCATGCAACCTCATATGTTAACTGTTGTTTTGAAAGCTTGAATGCATGCTTTAAATTGAACCCTTTTGCCTGATTTACTGAGCTGCCTAAATGGGTGAATACATCCATCCGTGTTTGCACCCTTTCATTCATAAAACCTTTCAGAAACATCTAAAGGCCTTAGACTTATTCTGTGAGGATAATTGTCATCCAGTGTCAAAATCTTCAAATGTGATGGTTGTATCTATATGTGAGTCTTGGGATTATCCACTGAACCACTGGCATTCATTTCATATAATGCGCATGTTGGGTTTTGAAGAATTTCTTCAAGTTCAGTATTAAAGGGATGTCTACAGTATTTTAAGCAACATGTATTTATGTAGAACAAGTACCACAAAATTGAATACAAGATTTATTTTCATCATTACTGGCAGATACAGGAACATGTACTTGAAAAGCTTAGAAAATCATTTACTCTCATCTTTGGAAGTTAAAGTTTTGAAAAAACTGGTGAGAATAAGCTTTGGGGGAAGGAAAGGCAGGAGTTCATACAGGTTTTCTATTCTATTTGGGGAGAATTTTCATTAAATTAGAATTCCATATGAATCCCTCACAAGTATTATCATTTAAATTGAATATTACCACATTGTTATTATACTAAGGAATATCTCATTTTTTGAGATTTTCCTTGGTTCAATCCAATATATTTTACTTATTCTCACTGAAAAATCTTGACCTATGCAATTAAAATAAATCTACTGAGTACTATATTTCAATATGAGTTCCTATATGGGAGCAGAGCTAAATGGAAGAAGGGCACATCGTATTGAAATGATTTCCAGTTCAGAGAAGACTTTCACAGACCCAGCCATTCTTATTTCTCAGGTTGGGTTCTCAAATTTTAACTATTCAGTGAAAATTGACAACACTTTTTCAAATTATGCTTATAATTAAATCTGCATTAATATGTTTTTCTTGTAATTAGAAAAACATCTAATCTGAACTAGTAAACTCATTAATTTAGTGATCTTTATCTAGAAGCTGAAATACTTCTCTGATATTAGTTACTCTAAGATATGAAATTGACCAATATTTGTTATTTTCCTCAATAATACCATTGGAAATAATATACAAAATTGGAAATGAGAAAGGATTTATTAGATAAATGGAATTAGTGGTTAGTTAATTTAATAACATATACATTACTGAATTCAGGCCTTTTTGTAAATAAACAAGAAAGTTCCAGTATTCATTTCGGTGGCAGGGATGGTGCACAAACAGGAGACAAGGCCAATAAGGTACCAGCGTGAAAAATGAAAGCTCTCAAAGTGTGTTGAGAAGATCAGTTTGCTGCCCACATCTTTTGATTCATGGGCCATCATTACAAACATCATTAATGTTTATTTAATTAGTCAATATTTCTTTAAATTCACAATTATTATTTAAATACTTATTAGGAAGAGTCCAATACTACTCAGCTTAAATAATCAGTTGGCATTCATCTCCAACACAAACACATTTGAATGCCAAGAGTAAGGCCCAGCAGCTTTTTTACATTTGTTGGTAAAATCCTTAAAAATTTTCTTTTTTAGCTTAAACCATTTTTTCATCTTGTCTCCTGATTGTTAACATGGTCATAAATAGACTTTTTATTTTTAATTCCCTTTATTTCTTTTTTTCATTTTGCAAGTTGTTTTGAGTATTTCATGTAATACTATATTTAATCGAGTAGCTGTAAATTCAACATAGTATCTCTAATAAGGGTATGAAATTCTTAGGTTAACATTTGGTTGACTTTAAAATGTAAGGTTTTCCTCTCATGTAAACAAATTTCATATAGAAGATCCTTTATCTTTTCAGGAGATATGAAAGAAATTTCAAGTTTCACCTGTATTTCCCACTAATATTTCTTCCTTTATGTTCAACTTTAGGTAATAATTCTTCTTTATATTCTTTGTTGTCCTTTTTAGCATGTTTCATAAAATTTAAATGTGCTGCTGTTAAAACCAGCTATATTAGGCTATTACTGCACAGGTAAATGGAAGCATGCTAAGTAACTGACAGGCTGAAATAAGAGGCCTCACCCCAATGGCGGAGGATATCATATGCCCAGTTGGAGTTGTAGAATCAGCAATGGCAAAATGAAGCAGGATATTTCAAGGTTTAATTGCTACACTTAAAGCCGTTTATCACAGAACAGCCCAGCAACCTGTTCACAATTTAAAGAAAAAAATACCACATTCACCAGCTATCACAAAATGAAACCCCCATGAAAAGTAAGAAAAACATTCATTAGTGTCATGACTAGAGCCTTAGGAAAATACAAGGTTTCAGAAATGTGGCAGCACAGAAGGAAATATTTCAGAAATAAATAGGATGGAAAAAAGGAAGGAAGGGAAGAAGTGGGAGATGGAAGAGGGAAAATTGGATTTTTGCTTATAATTAAGATGGCCTTGTTTTAACATCAAAACACAAAACAATTATTTTTATATTATATTTTATGTAAGAGGAGAAAAGTTCTTTATTGAATAAATTAATGAATATATGTAATAAACATCTATCATCATCATAGGATATCAAGAGAATGAGATTATGTTTAAAGCCACTTTACTGATGTATGATTGACATGTAAAAAGCTGTACATATTCACTACGTACAACTCCACAAGTTTGAAAGTAACTATAGACCTGTGAAACCGTTACCACCAAAGCCATAGTCATATCCAATTGAAAGAGTATTTTAAATATTTTGACCCATTTAAGGAATTTCTTTGAAATTATAGATCAGTGTTGCGGTTTTACCTTTTCTTAATTTAATAAATACTAATTTTAAAGTAATCAAACAATACACAAAGGCATAGAGCAGAGAGCCCTCATACACACTTTCTCCCTTAGGAAACAAATCATGGAAGTTTAGATTTTTCTTCTTACACATCAGAATTTATACATCTTCCATATTATTTCCACATGTACAGTAGTCATGAATGATTATGAATGTGTCTATTTTATACATCCACAAAGATAATTTATAGAGCCTGCTACTTGCATTTTTATCTTAATATGTTTTATCTATAATCTAATTAATTTGATTCTAAAATGTTTATTGAGGCACAATTTCTAAGGGGAGTGTCACTGTGCATTAAAGGATATACCAGGTCCCATACACTTTGCTTTCTCTGGGGGCTAGGTGGACCCAGAGACCCCTGTGAATCCTCCCTCTGTTCTACTCAGTGGCCAGCCAGAGTGAGGTTCATTCCCAAGGCTGAATGTTGGGGGAGGTGATACAGAATGGCCTCGTTCATTATTGACAGTTCTGCATTAATTATTTGCTATCCTTATATTAATTCAATGATTCTGCCATTCTCTATTGTCCTTTGCTTGTACACTTCAACCCAATGCTGATGGAAAGCAGTGGGAAAGCCTGACAGGACAGTCAAGCACTCCAACAGCATCAAATTCTGGAAATTCTAACCCTCCAGGGTTCTCATCATCACCAAAAGAGGCCCAGAAGGATGCCTATCGTGAGGTCTTCAAGCGGCCATGCATCTCTGAGAAAACCCCTTTCTAATGGACACCCTTTATATTTGGATACCTTGATTCCTTCAATCAGCCAGAGCAAATTCTGGTTTACTAGCCTATCCCTGTAGGATGAAATCCTTGATTCTATCCGTTTTTCAAATCTTTCTTTTTATTCTTTCATAATTTAACCTGCAGACAATTTTGTCATCCTGCCAATTTTGGAAAATAACTCATGGTAGTCCTCAGTGTAGACAGCAATATTCACAGAGTTTCATTAAACCTTTCTGTCAGTACTTTATTGTGCACAAATACACACTAATGCTATCAAACATAAGACAATGAAAAAATAAAACAGTAAAAAAATGCTTATAGATATCAGTCTATAGGAATAGATTGAATTCTTTTTATTTTAATGAGAAAGAAAAATGTTAAGTCTGTCTTCATGGACAATTGCTAGTTAGAACTCCTCATGTTTTGTTTTTCAAAAGAAAAGAAAAAACATACGGCTTTCACTTTCAATACTTTCAAGTAGAGCAAGAACTGATGAAGAGTAACAGACGAGAGACTGGCAAAAGATACACTGAGAGGCAGTTGAAGCATGTGGTATTATCTTTTGATGGCCCACTTGCATTTCAGGTTTTTATTCGTAAACATATTGAATGGGAGATCTCTGGCAAAGCTGAGCATATGATTTATTTGGAACTATGTGTTACTCTACATCAACCACCAGAGATTTAATAGTGTCCACACAAGAAATTTCCTAACTGGCACATTTATCTAAAACCTGAATTTCTTCTTTGCGTTGGCACATGTCAATGAATAGTACCTTTGTCAGAATGCACAGCCATACATATGGCAATGAGTGTGTAACAAAGGCAAGGTCATTGATGGGAATGAAACCTTGAGTAGAACCATCCGGAGCTGGAATGGTAGGAGTGAGCCCACGGTTACCTCGCAGGATTCTGCTCAAATCAGGTGGAGATTTGGATTTTGTTACATCGTTCAGACCTCTGAATTTGGAGGTTTGTCATTCTGTTTAATGAGCAGAATATGTGGTTACAGGTCCAAGAAATAATGCAGCAGGTAAAAGCTGTGTAGAATCCTGAGTCACTCTCCCCAGTCTTCCCATGAAAATCTCAAGCCACCAGGATCCAGAGGACAACACAGGTGTGACAGCAGCATCTACTTGGACGAACGAGCTGCTTCGTCCGGTAAGGCCCCCATCCGCCACGCCAGATCCCAGGTGACAGTGAGGCTCCGTGAGTTTGCTGCCTCCTGCTGGCGCCCCGCTCCTCCCTTCCTCACCCACCAGACACTGCTTTCACCCGGTGCAGCCGTAACCATCTCTCCCAGCACAGCGAAGTCCCGAGGGTGCCTATGGGTGCAAACGGGACCTGTGTCTAAATTTGTCTCTCCTCTGGGCCCAATGTCACAGGTGACTAAATAAAGGGAACACATTTAATACAAGTAATAAATAAGTGATGCAATGACTGAGAAATGAGTGAGTGAGTGGCTAAATTGCAAAACCTGATTCAAAAGTGCCCTTTCTGAATAATTTACCTATAAGACCTAAAGAGGTAAATGTCCGGTGGTGAAGAGGAGGAGCTAAGCATGCGCAGTGCCCTACTCCCCATCCCCCATCAGAAGAAAATACTGCAAGTTCTAGCTGTCCTCGACCTTTCCTGCTTCTAGGAAAACTCTCACTTTCCCAAGGTCAAGTGACATAAGCTTAGTGTTTGTTTTTATTGTTACTGTTAGGAATCTGCACTAACACTTGTACTTATCACTGTCATGATATGCATATGAAGTAGTATATGTATATGAAGTATGAAATTGTATGTATATGTTCACCTCTTAATATAACACAATTTGTTCTGGCTTTGCCATTTTTTTGGCATTTTGCAATCCTACTGGATTAGTGCTTTTTATTTTTATGAATTTTTAAGATTTTAAAGATAATTTTAAAATAAATACTCTTCCCAAAGAACACACACACATATACTCACATGCTCACACCTTGTGAACTTCTTACATTTAATGGTGGCTCGAGGAAACCTTGTGGAGATTGATGTGATGGTTGGTTTTATGGGACAGCTTGGCTAGGCTACTGTACCTAGTTATTTAATAAAACACTTACCTAGGTGTTGCTGTGAACAACACAAGTGTAGGTCCTTAACATCTACAACCAGTTGACTTTAAGTAAAAGAGGTTATCCTCAACAATATGGGGGTGTCTTAGCCAATCAGTTGAAGGCCTTACGAGCAAAAACAGGTTTTCCTGAGAAAGAAAAAATTTTGCCTCAAGCCTTCTGGCATCAGCTCCTACCTGAGAATTTCCAGTCTGGTGACCTGCTATAGAGATTATATACTGGTTTTGATACAAAATAATACACATTTATTTCCTCACGGTTTATGTACCTCAGGAGCCTGGCATGACCTTGCTGGGCCCTCAGTTTCCCATCTCATGAGGCTGTAACCATCGTGTCAGTCTGCTGGGGTGGCCGGGCAGCTGCATCCAGGAGGTCTCCCCGAGCACCAGGTGCAGCACAAGGAGAAACCTCAGCCTGGACTGGGAGGGTTGCTGCCTCTGGACGAGAGAGAATTCTCCAACAGGTCAGACGACTGTAGGTGAGGAAGGAATTCATTAAAGCAAGAGTTGTAGGGACTGGCAGCTGCTCTCTAGGCAGCTGAGAACAGGGAGAGATCCTGGGCAAGCCCCCAGAAAGATGGTACTGGGGCTCTTGTTTACAGAGTCAAAGGATGAACTTCACAAATGCTCAAGGTAGGCAAGCAAGAAGGAGGCTTTTTCTTGATCCAGAGAAGTACAGTTACAGAACTCCCAGGCATATCCTGGGAGGGTCAAGGCTGCCATTTATGGGCTCAGATCTAGAGATTTTATGCCTGTTGCATCAACTGAGGAGAGAAGCTGTTTTCCATAGGTTCCTGTCAGAATGCCAGCTGTATTTTAGCCAATCATACTGAAGGGCATTTCTTTTTTAACTAGTATGCCTTGGTCAAGCTACTGTGTGCCACCTGACTTAATAGTCAGTAAAAATAATACTTTAGCATGAGGGCTCAGTGAGAACCTTCTTACACATTGTTGTGAGAACCTTCTTATACATTGTCTTATTGTTTCATCTGCAAGTCTCCTGTTTTTCAGATTCCCAAGGTCCTACGTAAACATCCCATTTGTGCAAGATAAGGACTTGCTCTACCTGGACAGGGCCTGCCCCCTGTTCCTTCCCTGTCCCACTGGCACTGTGGTCTTATCTGAAGAAGGGTTGCTCCTTGCTCACATGCTTGCTGGTAGCACCCGGTCCCTTGCAGGCTATCAGCTGGAGGCCACCTCTGTGACTCGTGGTGTGGCCCCACCACAGGCACTTCACAGGATGGTGGCTTGTTCCTTCCAGTCTTCAAAGCCATCAGGAGAGATTCTCTTAGTAAGACTCTCTCCGATGTGGCTATCTTATGTAATGTAATCACAATCATATACACGTAATCATGTGTATCTCATCATCTTTCCCATACTCTGCTGGTGACAAATAAGTCCTGCCCAACTCCAGGAGAGAACACTGCATAGGGAATGGTCACCAGGAGGTTTGGAAGGAGGGCCACCCAAATAATCTGTCAGTCACAAAAAGTATGTTTGTTCATTTTTACTGGATACATAGGCCCTTGAATTTATGTGAAAAACTCAATTTTCTAAGATAACTGTTCTAAAAATCTTTAGCCTTGGGATCTTCTAAAGTTATAAAAAATTTGCATAATCTGCATTTACTCAGTATTTTTTTTTACAACTCACATTCTCTGTGTTAATGTTCATGGCATCATGTCACTACGAATTGTCTTGCAGTTAAGTAATGATGGGCAGTGAAATCAGGGGCTCTGCAGCTCAGCCCTATGTGCTGAACCACCAGTTAATTAGAAAATAGTTGTGCACACACATCTTTACTCATGAAGAACTTAGCTGAAGTTTTTAACAGTGAATCAATGCTTGTTGAACTTTAAATACGTACAAATTATTATATAAGAAACAAAGTAATAAGAACCAGTCCTTGACATATATATACTGTGAAATTTGCAACACAGCAGGAAAAGGAAAAGATTGAGTTAGAGGACAAAGCAACAGTTTAGTTAAAATCTAAGGTTGGTACAAAACTGGATAATATATTTCAATAGTTCATGTATTCCACAGTCAAAAAGAACTAAAAAACATTAGTCAATAAAACTCCTGAGGGTAGGGGTGATTTCTGAATGATTCACATGGAAAATTGGGTCAGAGCTGGCCCACAAGGATTACACAGAATTACTCATAAACATAGACACTGGGGAAAGGGTAGAGATATTCTGGAGGGAAAATTCTGGGGCTAAATACCTCTAAAACTAAAATCAGTCAAAGTGGAAATATAGTTAAGAAACCCGTTTATTTCTTACAAGCAGTTGTCCTGTCTCTCTCTTGACCAGGCTGCAATAAAAGAGCAGTCCAGATAAACCCTGCACGCCCTTGTAATTACCTATTGATATGTAAATGGTATTCCTCTTCACCCCTTGTAAACTTCAATTACATGCAGATGAACTAAAGCCAGGCAAGACATTCTGGAAATATTGCAATTTTACCCACAGGCCACCTCTCCAGAAATTTCACCTCACAATCTACATGTTCCCCATCTTCCACAATGGCTCCTGTGCAAGAAAACTGGAGCATCGTAACTGGCTAATAACATAAAATAGCAACAACAATAAAATCATGATAATCCTCAAACCAGAGGCTTCAGCTAGGTTCAAAATCCTAGGCAGATTAAGCCCATACTCACCCATTCCACAGGCAGGCAGTAGCTGAACAGGTATGGAGTTCAGAGCAATCATCACGCAGCAGCTGCAGCCAGGGGATGCATCCAGGACACAGGGACTGAAGAAGAAAATAACCTTAAGTGTGATAAGGTACATGTTTTAATGACACCAGCATACGCAAATCTTGTCCATCAGGTAGGATACATGCAAGAGAGTAGTCCTGTGATAGAACAGTGGCAGGAATGGGATCTCATCCTGGTGTAGTATACCAGACCTTCATACCTTTCCCTGTGGGAATTACAGATGGGTCAATATATAGGTCTATGGAAGGTACATGTATTGGCCATAAGGATAAAACAAAACTTCCCTGTAAGATGCTTTTACCTCCCAGACATTTTGGGTACGCTACCATGATCTTTAGGGGCCACACTGCTGTTACTCCAGGAATACACACAAAGCCAGTTTCCAGGCCATTTCCCCAAGGTGACAGAAGGGCGAGCCATTGCTGGTCCATGTGTTGAAATGTCCAGGGTCACATCCCTTCAACAGTGTTTCCAGGATTTAAAGCAGTTGGGGCTGGCAGCAGGGTATTGCTCTGCTAACCATATCCTGACTTCAATAAATCCTCTTAGGTTTATACAAGCAGTTGAATAGGAGAGGCAGCAAGGTGTGTTAGCATGTCCACAGGGCTCAAGGCTCCTTTTCAGGGCTTCTCATTGAAATGCCATACCTCTGTCCATAAGCGAACTGGCCAGCCCTGTAGACTATTGGTGTCTGACTTCAGGCCAGTTTTCAACAAACCATTGTATCTCTCTATCATTCCTACCTCAGTAGGGTTACATGATACATGAAATTTCCACTTTATTCCTAATTGTTGTGTCCATTCTTATAACACATGTCCAGTGAAGTGGGTGCCTTGATTGCTCTCAATCATCTGCTTGATCTATAGGCTGCAAAGGGTTGCACTAGGCCCCTCTTGATGGTTTGCTGGTCTGCACGACATGCAGGAAAAGCAACCAACAGGCCAGTTGCTGTATCCACACAAGTCACAGCAAACCAAATCCTTCTGATTTGGGCAAAGGCCCAACAGAATCTATCTGTCACCTGACAAGGGCTACTGGCCCCTTTACTATTGTCCCCTGTTGCTGTGGAGCTCCATGTAAGTCCCTCTTAGAGCATACAAGGCACTCCTTCTGGGCTCTGCTGACTTCTTCGAAAGTCAACAGCAAGACCCATTGACAGGCTACAACCCACACTGTCTTTTGCCCGGCGTGCAACAAAGACTGGCATAGCCTTTGGGGAACATCAGAGGCAGGCTTTCCTTGTAGACAGTGCACCTGGGCCAATGTGTCTGCTTCATAATTCCCTGGGGATGCCAAAGGCAAATGGCCAGTTACCTGGTATATGGTAACAGTCTTAGTCTGACCAGAGGCCCAAAGATCTTGCCACAACTCTTGCCCCCAAAGGGGCCAGTGGCCAACCATCCAGTTGGCATGGTACCACATTGGGAGCTACAGGGTCAAGCCCTGATAGACGGCCCAGCTGTCAGTGCAGACAACTATAGGAGAGGGCTCCTGGGTGATCATCAGCCATACTGCCCGCAATTCAGCCCTTTGACTGCTCTTCCCCTCTCCAACCTCCATCCATATTGTCTCAGTCTTAGAATGGAAAGCCACAGCTCTCCACTTTGGGGGCTGCCCACAACTGGAGCCATCTCTATACCAACCATCTTCAGGTATAGGGGTTTTTCCCTCCGGATAAGAACTCTCAGTTACCAATACCTCAAAAGTTCTTCCTGGGGGCGGAGCCAGGATGGCGGCATGAGTAGAGCAGCGGAACTCTCCTCCCAAAACCACATAGAATTATGAAAATATAACAAAGACAACACTTCCTAAAATAGAGACCACAGGACACAGGACAACATCCAGACCACATCCACACCTGCGAGAACCCAGCACCTCGCAAAGGGGGTAAGATACAAGCCCTGGGTCAGCGGGACCCGAGCGCCCCTCCCCCCGGCTGCCAGTGGGTGGAAAGAAACCGGAGCGGTTTTTTTTTTCTTTTTTGGTGAGTGCTTTTTGGAAGCCTTAAAGGGACAGGGACCCCAATACTAGGCAAACAGGGCAGCAAAACCGGTGAGCAGGTGCCTGAGACCGGCACCTGAGGACAAAGAAAATTGCAGGTTTTTCCCTTTTTTTTTGGTGAGTGCTGTTCAGAAACCTTAAAGGGACAGGGACCCCAATACTAGGCCAACAAGGCAGCAAGACCGGTGAGTGGGTGCCTGAGACTGGCACATGAGGACAAAGAAAATCGTGCATTTTTTCCTATTTTTTTTCTTTTCCTCTTTCATTGTTGCTGTTGTTGTTTTGGTTTGAAGAGTGCTTTTTGGAAGTCTTAAAGGGGCAGGACAGGACACTTAGCCCAGAAGCAGGGAATCTGGGGATCTCTGGGCACTCTAACCCCATGGGCAACAGGGAGCACAGAGGCCCATTATGGAGATAAATAGCCTCCCGGCCGCTCCCCCTCCAACGGGGCTCCACCATTTTGGAGGGCAGCCCCAACCAGGCCACACCCACAGCAACAGCAGAGATAAACTCCATAGCAAAAGGGCAGGTAGCAGAAGCCCTGTCTGCACACAGCTGCCAAGCATAAGCCACTAGAGGTTGCTATTCTCCCAGGAGAGGAAGGCCACAAACCAACAAGAAGGAAAGCTCTTCCAGCGGTCACTCGTACCAGCTCTGCAAGCTATCTCTATCACCATGAAAAGGCAAAACTACAGGCAGACAAAGATCACAGAGACAACATGTGAGAAAGAGACAGACCTAACCAGTCCTCCTGAAAAAGAATTCAAAATAAAAATCATGAACATGCTGACAGAGATGCAGAGAAAAATGCAAGAGCAATGGGATGAGATGCAGAGAAAAATGCAAGAGCAATGGGATAAAGTCCGGAGGGAGATCACAGATGTCAGGAAGGATATCACAAAAGTGAAACAATCCCTGGAAGGATTTATAAGCAGAATGGATAAGATGCAAGAGGCCATTGAAGGAATAGAAACCAGAGAACAGGAACGTATAGAAGCTGACATAGAGAGACATAAAAGGATCTCCAGGAACAAAACAACACTAAGAGAACTATGTAAACAAGCCAAAAGGAATAATATTCATATTATAGGGGTACCAGAAGAAGAAGAAAGAGGAAAAGGGATAGAAAGTCTCTTAGAAGAAATAATTGCTGAAAACTTCCCCAAACTGGGGGAGGAAATAATCAAACAGACCACGGAAATAAACAGAACCCCCAACAGAAAGGATCCAAGGAGGACAACACCAAGACACATAATAATTAAAATGGCAAGGATCAAGGACAAGGAAAGAGTTTTAAAGGCAGCTAGAGAGAAAAAGGTCACCTATAAAGGAAAACCCATCAGGCTAACATCAGACTTCTCAACAGAAACCCTACAGGCCAGAAGAGAATGGAATGATATATTTAATGCAATGAAACAGAGGGGCCTTGAACCAAGGATACTGTATCCAGCACGACTATCATTTAAATATGATGGCAGGATTAAACAATTCCCAGACATGCAAAAGCTGAGGGAATTTGCTTCCCACAAACCACATTTACAGGGACTGCTCTAGATGGGAGCACTCCTAAAAAGAGCACAGAACAAAACATACACCATACAAAGAACGGAGGAGGAGGAATAAGAAGGGAGAGAAGAAAAGAATCTCCAGACAGTGCATATGACAGCTCAATAAGCGAGCTAAGTTAGGCAGCAAGATACTAAAGAAGCTAACCTTGAACCATTGGTAACCACAAATCTAAAGCCTGCAATGGCAATAAGTACATATCTCTCAATAGTCACCCTAAATGTAAATGGACTTAATGCACCAATCAAAAGACACACAGAAATAGAATGGATAAAAAAGCAAGACCCATCTATATGCTGCTTACAAGAAACTCACCTCAAACCCAAAGACAAGCACAGACTAAAAGTCAAAGGATGGAAAAGCATATTTCAGGCAAACAAGAGTGAGAAGAAAGCAGGGGTTTCAGTACTAATATCAGACAAAATAGACTTCAAAACAAAGAAAGTAACAAGAGATAAAGAAGGACACTACATAATGATAAAGGGCTCAGTCCAACAAGAGGATATAACCATTCTAAATATATATGCACCAACACAGGAGCACCAGCATATGTGAAGCAAATACTAACAGAACTCAAGAGGGAAATAGACTGCAATGCATTCATTGTAGGAGACTTCAACATACCACTCACCCCAAAGGATAGATCCACCAGGCAGAAAATAAGTAAAGACACACAGGCACTGAACAACACACTAGAACAGATGGACCTAATAGACATCTATAGAACTCTACATCCAAAAGCAACAGGATATACATTCTTCTCAAGTGCACATGGAACATTCTCCAGAATAGACCACATACTAGCCCACAAAAAGAGCCTCAGTAAATTCCAAAATATTGAAATTCTACCAACCAATTTATCAGACAACAAAGGTATAAAACTAGAAATAAATTCTACAAAGAAAACAAAAAGGCTCACAAACACATGGAGGCCTAACAACATGCTTCTAAATAATCAATGGATCAATGAACAAATCAAAATAGAGATCAAGGAATATATAGAAACAAATGACAACAACAACACAAAACCCCAAATTCTGTGGGATGCAGCGAAAGCAGTCTTAAGAGGAAAGTATATAGCAATCCAGGCACACCTGAAGATGGAAGAACAATCCCGAATGAATAGTCTAACATCACAAATCGAAAAAGAAGAACAAATGAGGCCTAAAGTCAGCAGAAGGAGGGACATAATAAAGATCAGAGAAGAAATGAACAAAATTGAGAAGAATAAAACAATAGCAAAAATCAACAAAACCAAGACCTGGTTCTTTGAGAAAATAAACAAAATAGATAAGCCTCTAGTCAAGGATTTTATTAAGAGAAAAAGAGAATCAACACAAATCAACATAATCAGAAATGAGAATGGAAAAATCCTGACAGACCCCACAGAAATACAAAGAATTATTAAAGACTACTATGAAAACCTATATGCCAACAAGCTGGAAAACCTAGAAGAACTGGACAACTTCCTAGAAAAATACAACCTCCCAAGACTGACCAAGGAAGAAACACAAAAGTTAAACAAACCAATTACGAGCAAAGAAATTGAAACGGTAATCAAAAACTATCCAAGAACAAAACCCCGGGACCGGAAGGATTTACCTCAGAATTTTATCAGACACACAGAGAAGACATAATACCCATTCTCCTTAAAGTGTTCCAAAAAAATAGAAGAGGAGGGAATACTCCCAAACTCATTCTATGAAGCCAACATCACCCTAACACCAAAACCAGGCAAAGACCCCACCAAAAAAGAAAATTACAGACCAATATCCGTGATGAATGTAGATGCAACAATACTCAATAAAATATTAGCAAACCGAATTCAACAGTATATCAAAAGGATCATACACCCTGACCAAGTGGGATTCATCCCAGGGATGCAAGGATGATACAACATTCGAAAATCCATCAACATCATCCACCACATCAACAAAAAGAAAGACAAAAACCACATGATCATCTCCATGGGTGCTGAAAAAGCATTTGACAAAATTCAACATCCATTCATGATAAAAATTCTCAGGAAAATGGGAATAGAGGGCAAGTACCTCAACATAATAAAGGCCATATATGATAAACCCACAGCCAGCATTATACTGAAAGCATTTCCTCTGAGATCGGGAACCAGACAGGGATGCCCACTCTCCTCCCTGTTATTTAACATAGTACTGGAGGTCCTAGCCACGGCAATCAGACAAAACAAAGAAATACAAGGAATCCAGATTGGTAAAGAAGCAGTTAAACTGTCACTATTTGCAGATGATCTGATACTGTACATTAAAAATCCTAAAGACTCCACTCCAAAACTACTAGAACTGATATTGGAATACAGCAAAGTTGCAGGATACAAAATTAACACACAGAAATCTGTAGCTTTCCTATACACTAACAATGAACCAATAGAAAGAGAAATCAGGAAAACAATTCCATTCACCATTGCATCAAAAAGAATAAAATACCTAGGAATAAACCTAACAAAAGAAGTGAAAGACTTATACTCTGAAAACTACAAGTCACTCTTAAGAGAAATTAAAGGGGACACTAACAAATGGAAACTCATCCCCTGCTCATGGCTAGGAAGAATTAATATCATCAAAATGGCCATCCTGCCTAAAGCAATATACAGATTTGATGCAATCCCTCTCAAATTACCAGCAACATTCTTCAATGAATTGGAACAAATAATTCAAAAATTCATATGGAAACACCAAAGACCCCGAATAGCCAAAGCAATCCTGAGAAAGAAGAATAAAGTAGGGGGGATCTCACTCCCCAACTTCAAGCTCTACTACAAAGCCATAGTAATCAAGACAATTTGGTACTGGCACAAGAACAGAGCCACAGACCAGTGGAACAGATTAGAGACTCTGGACATGAACCCAAACATATATGGTCAATTAATATTTGATAAAGGAGCCATGGACATACAATGGCGAAATGACAGTCTCTTCAACAGATGGTGCTGGCAAAACTGGACAGCTACATGTAGGAGAATGAAACTGGACATTGTCTAACCCCATATACAAAGGTAAACTCAAAATCGATCAAAGACCGGAATGTAAGTCATGAAACCATTAAACTCTTGGAAAAAAACGTAGGCAAAAACCTCTTAGACACAAACATGAGTGACCTCTTCTTGAACATATCTCCCCGGGCAAGGAAAACAACAGAAAAAATGAGCAAGTGGGACTACATTAAGCTGAAAAGCTTCTGTAAAGCAAAAGACACCATCAATAGAACAAAAAGGAACCCTACAGTATGGGAGAATATATTTGAAAATGACAGATCTGATAAAGGCTTGATGTCCAGAATATATAAAGAGCTCACACACCTCAACAAACAAAAAACAAATAACCCAATTAAAACATGGGCAGAGGAACTGAACAGACAGTTCTCTAAAAAAGAAATACAGATGACCAACAGACACATGAAAAGATGCTCCACATCGCTAATTATCATAGAAATGCAAATTAAAACTACAATGAGGTATCACCTCACACCAGTAAGGATAGCTGCCATCCAAAAGACAAACAACAACAAATGTTGGCGAGGCTGTGGAGAAAAGGGAACCCTCCTACACTGCTGGTGGGAATGTAAATTAGTTCAACC
This sequence comes from Manis javanica, assembly GCF_040802235.1. Lineage (NCBI taxonomy): Eukaryota > Metazoa > Chordata > Mammalia > Pholidota > Manidae > Manis > Manis javanica. The sequence continues at coordinate 145,297,884 of NC_133156.1, forward strand.
ATTGTGGAAAGCAGTATGGATATTCATCAAAATGCTCAAAACAGACCTACCATTTGACCCAGGAATTCCACTCCTAGGAATTTACCCTAAGAATGCAGCAATCAAGTTTGAGAAAGACAGATGCACCCCTATGTTTATCACAGCACTATTTACAATAGCCTAAATGTCCATCGGTAGATGAATGGATAAAGAAGATGTGGTACATATACACAATGGAATACTACTCAGCCATAAGAAGAGGAAAAATCCTACCATTTGCAGCAACATGGATGGAGCTGGAGAGTATTATGCTCAGTGAAATAAGCTAAGCAGAGAAAGAGAAATACCAAATTATTCCACTCATCTGAGGAGTATAAGAACAAAGGAAAAACTGAAGGAACAAAACAGCAGCAGAATTACAGAACCCCAAAATGGACTAACAGGTACCAAAGGGAAAGGAACTGGGGAGGATGGGTGGGCAGGGGGGTGATAAAGAGGAGGGAAGAAGAAGGGAGGTATTAAGATTAGCATGCATGGGGGGGAGGGAGAAAGGGGAGGGAGGGCTCTACAACACAGAGAAGGCAATTAGTGATTCTACATTTTGCTATGCTGATGGACAGTGACCGTAAGGTGGTTTTTAGGGGGGACCTGATATAGGGGAGAGTGTAGTAAACATAGTATTCTTCATGTAAGTGTAGATTAAAGATTTAAAAAAAGAAAGAAAGAAAAGGGGGATTACTCCTTGATAGGATAAAACAATTGGTAAATCAAAGATTAATGCATGCTTTAAATATCCTTAATGTTGATCACTTAAAGGGTGTCAGATGATCAGCTATGGAGGTACTCTTTTCTGATATTATTCCTTTCTCTTAATAATAAATAAATAAAAATAAAAATATAAATATAAAGCTGTTCCTGTGTGCTGACCTCCAAAGAGTTCTACACAGTGGTATAGAGGGCATGTCAAAGTGTGGGCAAAGGGTCTGTTTGTTTCTATGCAGAAGATCAAGGCCTAGCTTGGCTACCCAGAAAATGAACTAAGATATGATATGAGGAGGAGCTTCCAGCATCAGCACTCTCTGGAGGACTCGTGCCAGGGATGATCATCAAAAAGCCTCCAGAGGGATCCGGGCGATGTTGCGATTGTGGCTGCGTCCACCCCACCGTTTCCTGGACTTGCCATTGGAATGAGGAGGAAGATGTCTAGGCTGGCATGTGCATACAGTGAGACAACGAATTTGACTGGATCTGTACTATTGTAACTCAATCAGGAGTTGGGAGGGGTGCAAGTTGTAGCACTCCAAAATCTTATGACTATAGACTGTCTACATTTAAAAGAACATATGGGATGTGAACAGATCCCAGAAATGGGTTGCTTTAATTTGTCTGATTTCTCTCAGACTGTTCAAGTACAGTTGGACAATATCCATCATATCATAGACTAATTTTCACAAATGCCTAGGGTGCCTAAATGGTTTTCTTGGCTTCACTGGAGATGGATGGTAATTATAGATTTGCTTTGTTTATGTCACCATATTCCTATTATGTTAATATGTGTGCGCAGTTAGTTAGTAGTTTAAAACCTATACATACTTAAGGAACTCTACAAGAAGATATGTCAAAGAAATAATCAATCCTCCCATGTTTTCTTCCATCTGCTACCTCTATAGCTTTTCTTCTTCCTTCCTAATTACAACCCTTAAATAGAATTCGTGCCTCATATCGAATTTACCGAGCATCATAATTCCTCCAAGTGGTAAAGATACCTCAAGACAAATGCTGGGCATAGAAGCCACAGGGCATAAATCTGCAAAGAAGTAAAAAGCTAACCTTTTCAAACAATATGGCTTCTCTCTCACTTACCAACTTTACATTTCCCTGTATGGCCCCAGAAGATGACTGGTTAGCCAGAGACGGGTAAGATTCCTCAAGGGAGGAACAACCTAAGACAGGCACAGTCGCAGGGGGCCATCAGGTGAGAAATTGGGGAAACAGTGGGGAAGCTTAGAACCTCACCACCCCCCACCCTGTGTTGAGAGAAAGCTTCTGCATCCATGGATATTTTATTGCCCTTGTCTAGCTCGCATTAGCACATAGTCTATAGGCACACACCTGATCATCTACAATTGCTTTCTTACAACACTAAACTATGTTTTCTACCTTTATCTTGCATCTACCTACCACTTCAGCAGTTTATTAAAAATAAAAATAATAATAATAAAAGGAGAAATGTGGGATCCACATATAAATCAAGTATAAAAATCAAACGAATATTCATATTTGACCTGATTGTTTATAGTTCATAATGCGTGATCAGAGCCAAAAGTTTCTGCAATGAATGCCCTTGTACTGTTCACCATGTAAGAACTTATTCACTATGTAAGAATTCGTTCACTATGTAAGAACTTGTTTGTTATGCTTCAGAAGATTGGAGACTGACACGAATTAGGCTTGAGATGGATTAATGATTGTGCATTGAGCATTGACCCCCCTATACAAAATTTTATTGTTGTTAACAACCATTTGATCAATAAATATGAGAGATGCCCTCTCAAAAAAAAAAAAAAGTTCTTCCTCCTTTCCATTGGTCTATGTCAGTGGCCCCAGTAAGTGTTGGAGTTCTCCACTTAAGGGGCTAGTGGAGAGGGTGCTACACTGCTGTAAATATTCACCCCATTTGGCCAGGGTAGGCATCTGTGCCACGCCACTCCATGGCCTTGGATCCAGTCTTGCACCCACCCCACAATGGAATAGGTGGCTATTACCTTGGTCGGAGCTGTTCCGGTAATGGACTCCATGACCAACAAGGCATGGTACACAGCAGCCAATTGTTTCTCTATTAAGGTGTTCCAGACCTCTGCTCCTTTCCATGGTTGTGACCAGAATCCAGTGAGTTTGGGTGTCTGTTCAAGCCACTGCCAAAGACCGCATCCATAACAATCTTTGGTTACATGAACATCTAGCTCTCAGTGCCTTGATGAGTCCATTACACTCAAGGCCTCTATGGCCTTAACTGCTCCTTAGCAGCATAAAAGCAGCTGCACATGTCTCATCCAAGTCCCACCTGATTCCCTTTTATACCAACCAGTATCAGGGCTTCAGAATTTGTTAAGTGTGGGGTAAACAGTCTGCAGTAGCCCAAAGGACCCAAAACTCTTGTAGTACTGCCACAGTGGTAGGGGTAGGGGAAGCCTGGAACTTGTCTATGACTGCTTCAGGAATAACTTTAGTTTTATCCAAGACAATCCCCAAGAACTTCACAGACAAACCAGGTCCCTGAACCTTGGTGCTGTTCACAGCCCATCCTTTCTCCTGTAGATGTTGCAGCAGTCTAGGAACTGCCCCTTCTAAATCTGCAAGAGAAACAGACTTGAACATAATATCATCAACCTAGTAATACAGCCACACAATTTGCAGTTTCTTCCATGTGGCCAAGTCCTGGGCTCCAAGTCTGTAACAAATGGTGGGACTGTGGAGGTATCCTTGTGGAAGGACAGTGAATGTCCACTGCTGGCCTTCCCACACATGAAGGCAAACTGTTACTGACTTTCCTGTAATATGTCAACAGAGAAGAAAGCATTAACATGGTCCCGAACATAAAATGATACATAAAATTCCCTGTGTGACAGACACTTTCCAACCACTGTCACAGAGAAGGGGCTGTCATCAGGGAAGCCCATCTACTTATTTCAGAACCCAGCATAACAATGTTTTCCACCCCCACATCCCAGAAACACAAATGCCATAAAAGCAGAGGTTCTGATGGCATCTGCCAATACTGGATGCTCATGTCCACCATCTCATCCTGAGTATAGGGACAGAGCACAGAGAACTCCACAACCTGGGGAGGGGGCAACTTCTTCCCCTTAGAAGCCCACAGTTGTTGTGTTTTTACCTTCTTAATTACAACAAGGTGGGCCTTTAAAACAGGAAAGGCTGGTGCCTCAGGCAGTGACCTTGGCAACAGATCTGCTCTCAGCCCCAGCCCCTCATCTTCTCCCCACACCTCCTCCACCATCTCCAGAGCTGAAGGCACTGCTAGTTCCTTCCCCTCCCCCACAATCTTCTGCAAAGCCAACTCTCCTGCTGCCTCCCCCCTCTCTGCTGCTAAGGAATTTTCCAAGAGCATGACCCATCCTCTCAATGACTGTCTCTCTTCCTTAAGGGCATCCTGTAGGTCATCACCCAGCTCCTCCAAATGATGCTGAAGTGTGTCTCCTGCCTAAATCTCTCTCTCTCTCATCAATAACCTTTCTCTCTCCTCAATAACACTTTCCATCATCTCAGAGAAAGAGATCTTACAATTCCAGCTGCTATACAGCACTCAGGGCCTCTATCTGATGCTTCCAGAGTCTCCACTCTTCCCTAATTCTGGGGAAGGCCCTGCCCCTCTAGGAGGTGTTTTACCCTAGACCAATTCCTCACTAGGAGTTCCCCAATTGGAATCCCCACATAGAGGGGTTTCCTGAATAAAGCTGTACTCTCTACCACTGCAGCCACTGGGGCCTCCCCATTATCCCTAGAGGCAGCTCACCCAAGGGTCACACCCATTTAGACAGTTCGTAGATTTAGACAGGTTCAGAGATCCTACCAACTATGCCAGATGTAGCTGCGGGGGGGAAATCCCAGGGCAAAATACCTCTAAAACCGAAATCAGTCAAAAGGGAAACAAAGTTAAGAGACCCATTGATTTCTTACAAGACATTGTCCTGTCTCTCTTTACCAGGCTGCAACAGAAGAGCGCTCCATCCAGCCTCTCGAGTCCAGATAAACCCCGTGTGCCCTTGTAATTACTTATTGATATGTAAATGGACTACTTGTCTCTGCCCCTTGTGAACCCCTGTTGATGTGCAGATGCACTGAAGCCAGGTGAGAGATTCTGGAAATATTGCACTTTTAAAACACAGGTAGTCATTCAGGTAGTTGTCTAGGAAAAACAGGCCTTCATTCACTTGTTTAACACATATTTCCTGGTCCTACTCAATGTTAAACATCATGTGAGGCAGACAGCACAGACCCAAACAGAAATGGTTCTTTCTTTAGGTTACACAGGGAAGCTGAAGTGGGAAAATTAAAGGAGATGGGAATGCACAGACTGATCTTAGAATCAACACATATTTCAGTCTGGCTGAGATTGTGAACTAACACTGTTGGCACTAAAACAAGAAAGAAACCATGATCAGAGTGAGGAGTGTCCTATGTATTATACATTATTCTCACAAGTCTATATACACTGACTTAATTAACACAAGCATTATTGTTCATTTAGACTATGCAAGTTCTAAGAGCTCCCTCCAAACGGATGGCCACCCTTGAGTGTGATGGTCAATTTTATGTGTCAGTTTGACTGAGCCAAGTGTTGACTAGAAAGCTGGTAAAACATTATTTCAAGGTGTGTCTGTGAGGATGTTCCCAGAGGAGATTAGCATTTGAATTGGTAGATATAAAGAAGATCCAGTCACCATATGGACAGGTGTCTTCCAATCCCTTCAAGGGCTGAATAGAACAAAAGGTGGAGGAATTTGAATTTGCTCTCTGCTTGAGCAGAGTCATCCATCTCTCCCGCCCTCAGATATCTGGCTTCTGGTTCTAGGACCTTCTGACTCAGACTGGAACTTACACAATTGATTCTCCTGTTTCTCTTGCCTCCAGATTTGGGCTGGAGCTAAGCCACCTGCTCTCCTGGGCCCTCAGTTTGTCAATGGCAGATTATGGGACTTCTCACCCTCCTTAATCATGGGAGGCAATCGTTCATAACAAATAAATTTCTATAAATCTATATATATATCCTATTGGCTCTATTTCTCTGAAGAGCCCTAATATACCAAGACTTCAAATATTTGAGGATTTCTCCTTTTGGTAAACTTCAATTTTTGCTTTTTAATGTATCTTAACGATATGAAGGAATATTACCTAATGACATACCATGTAACTGCCACCTTTATCCTTTCCCTTTACTATTTTGTGAAAATAAAAGGATTTACCAGAATTTGTATTAATCTAGTTAGTCCTTTTAAGAAAGGGCATGCTGGGCTACAGGTGTAGTATTCGTTTTTCTCCCAAGACTGTTTTAAAGGCCAGTTCCATTTTCCTGCCTTAAAGATAGAATATTCTCCATATTCCCATTCAGTCCTATTTGCAAACCACCATTTCTTTTATGAGTTCATCTCTTTCTTGTAGTTTATTAAATGAGCTAATAACAACCAGCACACACAGGTACCATTAGTTTTCAAAGCACTGGACCCTATGGTCAGACCCTAGGAGTACCACAGAAAATAGAGGATGTACAGTTAAATTTGAATGTCAAATAAACAGTAATTTTTTTATATTAGTATGTCCCTAATACTGCACGAAGCATAGTTACACTAAAAAGTTACTCATTGTTTTCTATTTATATGTTATACTAAAAAAGTTACTCAATGTATTTCTATGTATTATATATTATTTTCACAAGTCTATATACACTGACTTAATTAACACAAGCATTATTGTTCACTTAGACTATGCAAGTTCTAAGATGGGAAATTCCAGTTTAATTGCATGTCCCATATTTTTATTTGCTTAATCTGGCAATCCTATAAAAGCTTCATATTCCATAGGTACATGTATAGCTTCCCAGTTATCACAGGGGATAATTTCACCAAATATTTCATAGGTCAGGATAGTAAGCTTTATGGCTCTGTGTGGTACAAGTTGATTGCTGGCAGCAGAGGAAATGGGCAAAGGCCAGACCAAATGGGACAACACATTTAGAATTTCTGCTAGAAGATGGAATAAGTCACATGCACCCATATTCACACCTCTAGTTTATAAAATACATTAATTTTTCACAAATGCTGTCAAATTGCATTTATTACTTTGTTGTATAACTTTTTACATTTTGTATTTTTAAAGATATTTCCATGGCAGTACAAAAATATGTGTTATCATAATTTATTCAATATTTATTTTTATGATGTCCATTTATAATATATAGTTTATTTTATATTTGTTTATAACTTCTTGCAACAGTTAGGTTTTATAAAAGTAGATTCTTCTTAAATTCTTTCTTTTATAATCACCTAGTGATATAAAATTATTTGTGGACTTAAAATTATTTTCTTAGTTAAGATTATCTTTAGAAACATCAGATTACTAGTGATTTGCATTTGGTTAGTGAGATCATTTACTTATGTATTAAACATAGTTGTAAATATAGTACATAATATATATGCAATTTTCTTTAAATTATAACCATATAGTATAATAGACATATTAATATGTATATACATTATATGTTGCATATGTATATATTCTATCAATACTTCTAAGTAACATTTAAATTGGTCATCAGGGTAACAGTACAAAAGCTTTTTCTTATTTGGGGAAAATTTACTCAGAAAAAGCATTTCCTCTGTGCATGATACTGTTATGAATAAAGCTGTATCAATTCAATGAGTATCAGCTCAGTCCTGGTGATGAACTAAAAAGGGTCAAAGTAAATGAGCCTTTCTAATATAATAATGTAGACCTAATTTCCCTCCATTTCCTTGCTGAGATTTTTCTATTGAGTTAAATATATAAAGAGCAGGAAATTATTTTCACACTTAGGTTATTCACATCATTAATTAAATCTGAATTCAGATGCTTTTTAGAGCAGTACCCTAGGGATATTAAAAATGTCAAGATCCAACACTGTTTCCCATTACTTGCCATATTAGAGCTGTTGCAACAAATAAAAAGAAAAGTAATATAAGCCAAGCAATTTCTGAATGAGTGTGTAATAATTGATGTATAGAATGCTGGCCGCTCTAGGCAAGGTTTGAAACAAGTCAATAAGTATTATTGTCACCTATCTGATGAATATTGTGCTTCCCTGGTGTCAGCTATATGAATGTAAACTTTCCCTAACTACATTTATTTTGTAATATACCAAGAGCACTGCTGAAAAGATTAGAGAAAATCTGATCATGACAGAGACACAAAAAGGGCTGAGAATGCTGGTTTTTATGTAATATCAGGTTTCACTTTTACCCTTTTCTATGAAAAAGAATGAATCCAATCCATGCAAACAAAATTCATAGAACATAGTGTTTCAGCCTAACATCTCTGGAAGTTTCTAAGGAACGCTGTTTAGCTTTCTGTTCATTGTCCCCTTCTGTGTTCTACCTATAAGGTAGAGGCTTGAGATAATGTGGGAAAATATAAAACTAAAATTGACACGCAAACCTGGTCTCTTTCACCTCTTAAAAATTAATGGGCAGGAAGATTTAATTTGTTCAAAGTGGATTAAGGACTTTATGAATGCATGATCACTAAGAATATCCCTAGGGATTTGTTTTAGCATTGTGATCATGCTGTAGGAATTTGAGGCTCCTTTGCCCCAGAAAAGGTGTCCAGATGGGGGACAGCTTAGCTCAGCAGTGTCTGGGTGCACATCCTATAGGAGCAAACGCTGTTGGGGGAGAAAAGCACAGGAGCTGATGGTCAGGGGGCTCTTCAAATCCTTTATCCTTTTGTCTTCTTGTCACATAATATGGAGAAGATCCAGAGCATTGTGGTCACACATAGGACACATCTGATACCTTCCAAGCCCCAGTGCCATCCCCTGGGAAATGGGACTGGGCCATGTGCCCAGATGGAGGGAGGCCCAGGGTGCGCTGAGCTATTTCCTCCACCTTCCCCTCCAGACTGGCCTCCATTGGTCCTCTGCGGTCCTTTAGGGGAGGGATTAATCCCTATTCCATCCGACTGAGTCTCGAGAAAGAATCAGATGATGACCACAGATCTATGACCCAGGGAAAATTTCTGGCCCTGAAAACTGCCAAGGCCTTGGAGGAAGGAGAAGAGGACTGGGGGTCATGCCGAGGAGCCCCAGTTCCCTCCCCTGACTCCCTTATCCAGCAACCTCCAGTGAATTCAGTTACCACCAGCAGCCACCTGAGGGGCTTACCACCCCTCCAGGAACTGAGGCCCAGGATTTCTCTGGTTGTATTCATTCTGGCCTTTGTAAGTGGTGACACTGAATCTTTATCCCTGTAGGCTCAAGGAGGTCACATTCCCATTGGCAGCACTCTTGAAAAGCAAATAAACATGGAGGTCAAAGAAAAACAAGAGGAAAGGCGGAGCTCTAAATGCCACCTTCTAGGAGGTAAGACCAAATTCCAACCAACAGAACAGCAGACAGCTGAGCCCCCATTAAGTGGAATCAAATTGGGTGACTTACCTTTAGCAGGACAATCCTAACCTAGGGAACATTTATACACAAGCAACTGAGAGCATCGATCCCTAATCAAACACAGAATGAGGCAAATGTGAAAAATCTCCTATGCACTTTTGACTTTGCTAAACAAATGCTTAAATGCCTTATTAACTTGGAGTGCTATCTCAAGACAGTCATCTGGGGTAAATAACAATGTAAGCAGAATAAAGTTAGAAATATTTCTCATTGGTGATTCTTTTACTACTTGTAAGGTTGGAGGCACTGGGGGAATGAGTGAGCACATTGGACACTGATGATGTGCCAAAGTCCCCGGCTGCTGCCCCCTCCCAACCTGAAAAAGGTGCCTTAGGCTACCCAATCCTCACGCTGCTGTAAACCTATGCTCTCCCTCCCCCTAACTTCTGTAAAAGCTCACTGCCTGCCCTACTGGGCATGACTTCCCTGGCCTGTGATAGCTAGGCGGGGGAATATCACCTGGGAATTGTGCTCAAATAAACTGCCTGGCCCTTTGCTGCTTATTTCGGCTAGAATTTATCTTACATTTGGTGCCAAAATCCCGGGCAGGAGCATGAGCGCGGGGCCCCAACTAGCCACTGGCGGCCCCGCCCTCTCCTTCCCCGACCCGGGACCTCAGCCTGCTCTCTGCTGCATGGACTATTTTCCGGTGAGTCCCTCAGTTTCTCCGGTCTGTTTCCCTTCCTAACTCTGTTTCACCTGGTCCATTAGAAATCGTATGTAGGTCCAGGTGGGGGCATCCAGCCCACCCTCTACAGACACCAGCCCGCCCCTGGCCCTGCAGTGGGGGAGACATCCCTCACCCAGGCTCCCAGACTGTCTCCCCTGACTTGGCATGCTTGGGACGCTGGGCACTCCTCTCAGTGGGATTAGTTTGGAAGTGGCGCAGACATAGGGAACCAGCCCTCGAAAGCAGAGACTCAGACCCCACTGTGGTGTCTCATTTCTAATTTGGTTGCTCTATGTTTGTCCCAGGAAGTTCACAAATGGAAGCTAGTCTTTCTTTGCTCTGAGGCTGGGCCTCAGTATCCCTTGGACAATCAATCTCGCTGGCCCCCTGAGGGAACTTTCAATTTTAGCCTCCTCACCACCTTGATTAATTATTGCCACTGGAGCAAAGAGTAGAGTGAAATCCCATATGTGCAGGCTTTTTGAACTTTGCACTCCCATCCAGACCTTTATGTTGTGTTCAATGACGCAGGTTCTCCTGGCCCGATCTCCAGTTTAAGATTGTCAGCCTCTTACTCTGCTCAGTCCTTCTTCCTTCTCAGATCCTCCAGAAAACCTCAGTCACCCACCTCCCTCAGCTCGTGGTCCCTTCCCCCTCTCTCCACCACCATCTTTAAGTCCTTTGTCTTCACACGTGTCACCGCCATCTTAAAGTCCTACATTCTCAACCATGCTGTTGTCCTGTTCTCCTCTTCCGGTAGCTGCACCACCCCTCCCCCTCTCCTTCTGCCTTCACCGCCCTCTTCCCCCACCAGAACACGCTCCTCCCGCCCTCTGGTTCCAGAAGCCATGGACAAGAAGCTGAGGAGAGGGAAAGCAATTGGATATCAGTGACTCAAGTCTTTATATCGGTTTGTCTGTCTGTGCATATGTTTTTGTGTGGGAGGTGTTGCTGAGTGTAGTCGTTGTGTCTCAGTTTGTATGTTTGTGTGTCTAGGTGTGCGGATGAAAAATATTTTCCTACCTCCGGATGGTATTAATAAAAATTGATTTAAAAACAAGCACGTGTGAAAATTGGGCATGCTAAAACTTCGAGAAAATCTGATAAAAAAGGTTAAGCATTAATGCTAATTTGGGTTTGGTTGAGGCAGGCATGTCCTTGGGGTTATCAGCTGCCTAAGTTTACCTAAGGTCGTTTAAGTTGATGTTATCTGCTAAATCTTTTAAGAATAAAATGCTTGAAGGCTTAGCTTTGTCTAATATTCAGTAAAGGTCTTGTAAGTAATCTAGCGTAGTTGTTACGAATGAGTGAACTAAATAAGTGTGGCAAGTGAACACCTTTTTAATTGTGTGTTACAGTGTGTATAACTATCTACAGCCTAGAAATCTTTGTGGTAACCTAAAACCTTAAAATTTTGCTAAGTTAAAAAGATATACTTTGTGTCTAGTGAGAGATTGTGTTGTAAAGCTCATGGTTAACAGAAATTATAAAATGTTCATAAATTTGTCAATCCAAAGAATGCTAGTGTAACAGTTTATAATAGCCTACTTCTCAGTGTTCACTAAAAATTAAAGTACCTAATAGTTTTAAGTTCTAATTAAAACTACTTAAAGTAATAAGGAAAACATTTCTGCATGCTAAAGAATGTATCTTTTGATAAAAGAAAGTTACTTTGTTCTAAAGTACAGCTGTTTATTTAGAGAAAGAAATCTAAATGTAAAAAGGTTGTAGAAAGTTTGTGGAAGAATTTAATATGGTCATGCAATAAAAAATTAAAGCAAATGAGTCTCAGTATCAAGTACACAGCAAAATTAGAATTTTGTTTTCAGTTAAAAAGACAAAGTTTTCTTAACTGTTAGTATGCTCTTAATATTGAAAAATTTCAAAAAGTTCTCTAATTGTTTTATCAAAGCAGTTTCTCGTGCTGAAAGTCCCAATGAGTTGTTGGAGTATTTAAGAAAATGAGATCTTAATATTAAAAGGACTAAAAGCTAAAGTTTGCTAACAACTGTGTAACCTTCTTTATTTGCCTTTGGGGTGTTTTGTTGTCATTCTAGTTAAATAGATAAGTATTGCTTCATAGCAACCTATAATCCTATTTAAGCAAGTGCTTTAAAACTTTTAACAGCTTCCCAAAATCAAATTCAAATAGGTGCTTTTACCTCTAGTTAACTTTGATATGTTCCAGAGGGCCCCTAGAACATGTCAGAGGAACTTTTCTCATTAGAGAAAGTATTGGCTAATTTAGCTTATTTATCTGATATATAATTACCTGCTTAATTACCTAGAAAGCACTGTCAAAAAGAATAATGGTAAACTTTGTTACTAAATGTTTTGTATTACAGAAATATCAGAATTTCCTTATGTCAACTGTCTTACAGTAAGCTCTCATCAGATCTTTAACCATTATCATTTGTAAGTCTTTTGTCATTTATAGTCACTGTTTTATTACTCCTAAACTAGCAAAAAACTAGATTTCAGCAGAATGGGTATTGGTTACATAAGATTAAGTAAACTAAAGAAGATGATTTTGTGGCTTTTTGTTTCAAATGTTGCTGATAAAGTGTTTTAAGCTTTTTCTCTTAAGCTGACAACAGTTTAGTAAATGACTGCCTTTATAAGCAGAATTGAAATGTTATCTTTCTCTCTACCTGATCCCTCCAGAATTTAAAAACCCTCAGTGACTATTTTTATATTCATGGCAGTATGTTTATTTGCATGAGTTCAATAAGAATCTCCTTTCCTTGTAAGAGGACCAATTAAAAACACAGGTTATATTACCAAGGCTTTGACTGGAATGTCATACCTGAGAGACATGTGCATAAACTCAGATATGAACAGCTTTAAGGAACTAAGGTTGACTTTATAAAGCCAACAAAGCCCCTTAGTAGAACTGGCTTGGTACCTTGCTTACAGAGTTCCCAGTAGCCTTACCAGGTGAGTAAGGAAGGTCACTTCCTGGCAGGTGCAGGAACCTCAGGATGTCTTGGAGACCTCGAGAAGAGAGGAATTCACCTAAATCTACAGGTACTGCAGGAAAAACCTGATGGCAAGTCTGGCTTGGCTTTCTGGCCTCAAGAGGCCTTTAAAAGTTGAATCTGAAATTCCTTACAAAAAGTTCCAGCAAAGCACATTTTAAAAAGCCTATGTAATCAATTGCTCTTCTTGCTGCACTTATGCAAATAATTAAGCCAACTGTTAATTATTTTCTTAACCTGGTTACTTCTAATAAAAATGAGGGTGATTTTAGAGAAAAGTATTGTTTCAATAATGCAGTCTTATCTATACTAAATCCTAATACTAGTCATTGAGATGTAAGCTCGATCCAGAAATTTAGTTTCCCCATGACACCTGGCTATGATCCTCAATTAGACTCTTCATATTTCTAGTTCTAATATTCAGTCATGCATTTTTAATCACATCAAGTTTGTCCTTCCAGAATAGAAGCACCAACCTTCCAAGGCCCTCTCAACTGACCAGTGATAGAAACCTAGCTGCACCCTTTACTGTGCCCCTTCTCAGCATGAAGCAGCTGGAGCAGTCATTGCCCCTTTTCCCTGGCAGCAGCTAGAGTCTCTATCTGTAGAGGGGAAAATCAGACAGGGACTATAAGCTTAGACAGAATAAAGTGAGAGCCTCTGGAGAAGGCAAGGCAAGATATTTGCAGTCAGAGCAATGTAACTATATGATAGGAAACCCTTCCCCCTATTATGCCCCTTGTCAGCCAGAAGTAGCCAGATCAAGTCATTGCCCATTATGACCAAAAGGCTGGAATGTAAGGTTGGAGGCACTGGGGGGAGGGGTGAGCACGTCGGACACTGATGACGTGCCAAAGTCCCCGGTTGCTGCCCCCTCCCAACCTGAAAAATGTGCCTTAGGCTAGGCAATCCTCGTGCCACTGTAAATCTAAGCTCTGCCTCCCCCTACCTTCTTTAAGAACTTGCTGCCTGCCCTGCTGAGTGTGACTTCCCCAGCCTGTGATAGCCAGATGGGGGAATATCACCTGGGAATTGCACTCAAATAAATTGCCTCAAATAAGACAACCTTTGTTGCCTCTTGTCGCCTGCTTATTTTGGCTAGAATTTATCTTACACTGCTGGGAATAGAGTTTTCTAACACTAAACTGAGGTCACACAGAGTATTAGGCAGGGGTGCTCAGCTCATCTTGGAGCTATTAATTCTCCCAAATGTGCTGAGTGGGAGGGAGTCCTCCAGGACACATGCTCCCATTTAATGCATCACTGGAACACAGTTTCCCCCCCTCCCTCCAGCTCTGGAATGTTGTTCACTCATCCCATTGCTCTTTCTTCTAAACATTTTCCTGGACTGACATGTTATGTGTGCCTCTAAGTCTCACCTTGGGCAGAATGCAATGCATCATAGAGTAGGATGGCACTAAAAATGGGCAGCTTATTACATTGCATGTGATGGGATTTTCAAACCTATCTTCCAGTTTGGGTCATTCCTCTTTCAACTCTGTCCTGGCCTCATCAGTGTAGACAAGTCACCTGGGGCTCCTCCAGCTGTGTCCTGACTCGGCCCTCATTCCTACCACTGCTGTAGTTTTTTGCCCAACCTTGAAAACAGTGGGAGGTGTTGGTACCATCACCAGCTAGTTTTCCTTACAGATGCAGGGTCTGGCCCAGTCACTGGCTGTGTGTCCTTGGGCAAGTTGGTCAACCCAACTCAGTAGCCAAGGAAAGTGTTTGACAATTGCTAAATTAAGCCAAAGCTAGTTTAGTATTTAATTTTATTTTTTGTATCATCAGATAGAGAGTGTGTTCAGATATAAATAGTTTCTAAAAGCCAAATAATTATAATTGTCCAAGTTTCTTTGGTAACTTTTCTGCCACTCTACAAAGGGCTTTTGTCTTGCCTGAGGGTTTCAGCCCCTGGCAAGTTCACTATGGATTGATTGAGACTGGGAATGACAATGGAATGTTCTTGGGGTAAAAGGACTTATACTGTCTTTATTCTCCCAATGCTAGGTCCAGCACTAGAATCACGTCTGCATCCAGAAGTCTGCAGGTCTGTAATTCACCTCCATCTCTGCCTCTGCCCAGAGCACTGGGAGGAGCTCTCTATATAGTGATCTCAATCAATACTAGCTCATTGCCTAAGGGTGTGGGAGCAGTAGCCTAGCAGCAGGCCAATTACATCATAAACCAGTTTAGGGTCAGATGAGGATCCTGGCCATAGGAACTTCCATTTCCCAACAGCTTTACTAAGTTATTACACTGTTCAATGTCCACAACATCCCAGTAGTTAGGAATGTGTGCACCACACTCTGTAAGAGAAGGCAGTGCTTAATCTGAGGTGAGTGGCTGGAGTGGCTGATGTTCATGAAACTTAGTGGACTGGTGGAAGTCACTGGAAAGGGCTTAGAGAGTCACTGAACCATTTTCAGTTCTCTAAAATCTTATCACATCTGTCTTGCTTGTGCCATATGTATTAAAATGAGTTTTCTAATTTTCAAAAAGTAATAAAATGAAATTCTACAAAAACCATGCCATCTTTCAGAAAATATGATTTTAGTATTATCTTTTATTAGAGTGCTGTAAAGATTATCATTAAGGATTTAAAAATGTATGCTCAAATTCTGAATGCCTTATACAATGTTTGTGTATTTTCCATATGTGTACACACATGCACAAACTTCATATCATTATAATCAAGTGAACCAAAAATGCTGCCTTTTTTCAATAATTATAAAGCCATAGACTTTTTTTCTCAATCCTATATTATCATCATATTATACTACCTAGCGATTCATTAGGATTTAACCATTTCCTTTTGGCATATTAAAATTCTGATAACAGGAGGTAGAGCCAAGATGGCGGCGTGAGTAGAGCAGTGGAAATCTCCTCCCAAAACCACATATATTTATGAAAATATAACAAACACAACTCTTCCTAGAATAGAGACCAGAGGACACAGGACAGCATCCAGACCACATCCACACCTGTGAGAACCCAGCGCCTCGCGAAGGGGGTAAGATACAAGCCCCAGCCGGGCAGGACCTGAGCGCCCCTCACCCAAGCTCCCGGTAGGAGGAGAGAAGTCAAAGCGGGGAGGGAGAGGGAGCCCAGGACTGCTGAACACCCAGCCCCAGCAATCCGGACCAGAGCGCAGACACAGTGCATGCATGGGGTCCTGGATACTAGGGAAACAGGACAGCAAGACCTGTGAGAGGGTCCCTGAGTCTGGCCCCAGGGACAAAGAAAAGCGAGTGGCATTTTTTTCTTTTTTTTGCTTTTTTTTGTGAGTGCTTTTTGGAAGTCTTAAAGGGACAGGGACCCCAAAACCAGATGGAAGCATCCTGGAACACTTAGTCCAGCAGCAGGGAATTGGGGGAACTCTGGGCACTCTAATCCCCTGGGCAGCAGGGAGCACAGAGACAACTAGCCTTTTCATTAATTTTTATGAGGACAGACTTTCCCCAAATTCCAAAACCATAAAGCTACACTTGAAGAAGGAAGAACAATCCCAAATGAATAGTCCAACACGGCTCCACCATATTGGAGCAAGAGCCTGAGTTAAGCCATGCTCACAGCTACAGTGGAGATAAACTCCATTGCAGCCAGGCAGGAATCAGAAGCCCTGTCTGCACGCAGCTGCCCAGCACAAACCACTAGAGGTCGCTGTTCTCCCAGGAGAGGGAGGCCACAAACCAACAAGAAGGAAAGTTCTTCTAGCCATCACTCGTCCCAACTCTGCAAACTATCTCTATCACCATGAAAAGGCAAAATTACAGGCAGACAAAGATCACAGAGTCAACACCTGAGGAGACAGACCTAACTAGTCTTCCTGAAAAAGAATTCAAAATAAAAATCATAAACATGCTGACAGAGATGCAGAGAAATATACAAGAGCTAAGGGATGAAGTCCGGAGGGAGATTTCAGATGCCCGGAAGGAGATTACAGAAGTGAAACAAACTCTGGAAGGATTTATGAGCAGAACGGATAAGATGCAAGAGGCCATGGATGGAATAGAAACCAGAGAACAGGAACGCATAGAAGCTGACATAGAGAGAGATAAAAGGATCTCCAGGAATGAAACAATATTAAGAGAACTGTGTGACCAATCTAAAAGGAACAATATCCGTATTATAGGGGTACCAGAAGAAGAAGAGAGAGAAAAAAGGATAGAAAGTGTCTTTCAAGAAATAATTGCAGAAAACTTCCCCAAACTGGGGGAGGAAATAATCGAGCAGACCACAGAAATAAACAGAACCCCAAACAGAAAGGATCCAAGGAGGAAGACATCAAGACACATAATAATTAAAATGGCAAGGATCAAGGACAAGGAAAGAGTTTTAAAGGCAGCTAGAGAGAAAAAGGTCACCTATAAAGGAAAACCCATCAGGCTGTCATCAGACTTCTCCACAGAAACCTTACAGGTCAGAAGAGAATGGCATGATATATTTAATGCAATGAAACAAAAGCACCTTGAACCAAGGATACTGTATCCAGCACGATTATCATTTAAATATGATGGAGGGATTAAACAATTCCCAGATGAGCAAAAGTTGAGGGACTTTGCCTCCCAAAAACCACCTCTACAGGGTATTTTAGAGGGACTGTTTTAGACGGGAGCACTAAAGAGATGTCACCAGAGAAAATAAAATCACAGCAAAGAAAGCAGACCAACCAACTACTAATTAAAGGCAAAAAAATAAAATAAACTACCCAATAAAAGCAGTTAAAGGAAACACGAAAGAGCACAGAATAAAACAAGCAACATATAAAGAATGGAGGAGGAGGAATAAGAAGGGAGAGAAGAAAAGAATCTCCAAACAGTTTATATAACAGCTCAATAAGCAATCTAAGTATGGCAGTAAGATACTAAAGAGGCTAACCGTGTATCTCTCAATAGTCACCCTAAATGTAAATGGACCTAATGCACCAAATAGAATGGATAAAAAAGCAAGACACGTCTATATGCTGCTTACAAGAAACTCACCTCAAACCCAAAGACATGTACAGACTAAAAGTCAAGGGATGGAAAAACATATTTCAGGCAAACAACAGAGAGAAGAAAGCAGGGGTTGCAGTACTAATATCAGAAAAAATAGACTTCAAAACAAAGAAAGTAACAAGAGATAAAGAAGAACATTACATAATGATAAAGGGCTCAGTCCAACAAGAGGATATAACCATTCTAAATATATATGCACCCAACACAGGAGCACCAGCATTTGTGAAACAAATACTAACAGAACTAAAGGGGGAAATAGAATGCAATGCATTCATTTTAGGAGACTTCAACACACCACTCACCCCAAAGGATAGATCCACTGGGCAGAAAATAAGTAAGGACACGGAGGCATTGAACAACACAATAGAACAGATGGACCTAATAAACATCTATAGAACTCTACATCAAAAAGCAACAGGATATACATTCTTCTCAAGTGCACATGGAACATTCTCCAGAATAGACCACATACTAGCTCACAAAAAGAGCCTCAGTAAATTCCAAAATATGAAATACCAACCAACTTTTCAGACCACAAAGGTATAAAAGTAGAAATAAATTCTACAAAGAAAACAAAAAGGCTCACAAACACATGGAGGCTTAACAACATGCTTCTAAATAATCAATGGATCAATGAACAAATTAAAATAGAGATCAAGGAATATATGGAAACAAATGACAACAACAACACAAAGCCCCAACTTCTGTGGGACGCAGCGAAAGCAGTCTTAAGAGGAAAGTATATGGCGATCCAGGCACACTTCAGGAAGGAAGAACAATCCCAAATGAATAGTCTAACATCACAATTATCAAACCTGGAAAAAGAAGAACAAATGAGGCCTAAAGTCAGCAGAAGGAGGGACATAATAAAGATCAGAGAAGAAATAAACAAAATTAAGAAGAATAAAACAATAGCAAAAATCAGCAAAACCAAGAGCTGGTTCTTTGAGAAAATAAACAAAATAGATAAGCCTCTAGCCAAACTTATTAAGAGAAAAAGAGAATCAACAGAAATCAACAGAATCAGAAATGAGAATGGAAAAATCATGACATACTCCACAGAAACACAAAGAATTATTAAAGACTACTATGAAAACCTATATGCAAACAAGCTGGAAAACCTAGAAGAAATGGACAACTTCCTAGAAAAATACAACCTCCCAAGACTGACCAAGGAAGAAACACAAAAGTTAAACAAACAAATTACAAGCAGAGAAATTGAAACAGTAATCAAAAAACTACCCAAGAACAAAACCCCCGGGCCAGACAGATTTACCTCAGAATTTTATCAGACACACAGAGAAGATATAATAACCATTCTACTTAAAGTTTTCCAAAAAATAGAAAAGGAGGGAATGCTCCGAAACGCATTCTATGAAGCCAACATCACCCTAACACCAAAACCAGGGAAAGACCCCACCAAAAAAGAAGATTACAGACCAATATCCCTGATGAATGTAGATGCAAAAATACTCAATAAAATATTAGCAAACAGAATTCAAAAATATATCAAAAGGATCATACACCATGACCATGTGGGATTCATCCCAGGGATGCAAGGATGGTACAACATTCGAAAAACCATCAACATCATCCACCAAATCAACAAAAAGAAAGACAAAAACCACATGATCATCTCCATAGATGCTGAAAAAGCATTTGACAAAATTCAACATCCATTCATGATAAAAACTCTCAGGAAAATGGGAATAGAGGGCAAGTACCTCAACATAATAAAGGCCATCTATGATAAACCCACAGCCAACATTATATTGAACAGCGAGAAGCTGAAAGCTTTTCCTCTGAGATCGGGAACTAGACAGGGATGCCCACTCTCCCCACTGTTATTTAACATAGTACTGGAGGTCCTAGCCATGGCAATCAGACAAAACAAAGAAATACAAGGAATCCAGATTGGTAAAGAAGAAGTTAAACTGTCACTATTTGCAGATGATATGATACTGTACATAAAAAACCCTAAAGACTCCACTCCAAAACTACTAGAACTGATATTGAAATACAGCAAAGTTGCAGGATACAAAATTAACACACAGAAATCTGTAGCTTTCCTATACACTAACAATGAATCAATAGAAAGAGAAATCAGGAAAACAATTCCATTCACCATTGCATCAAAAAGAATAAAATACCTAGGAATAAACCTAACCAAAGAAGTGAAAGACTTATACTCTGAAAACTACAAGTCACTCTTAAGAGAAATTAAAGGGGACACTAATAAATGGAAACTCATCTCATGCTCATGGCTAGGAAGAATTAATATCATCAAAATTGCCATCCTGCCCAAAGCAATATACAGATTTGATGCAATCCCTCTCAAATTACCAGCAACATTCTTCAATGAATTGGAACAAATAATTCAAAAATTCATATGGAAACACCAAAGACCCCGAATAGCCAAAGCAATCATGAAAAAGAAGAATAAAGTAGGGGGGATCTCACTCCCCAACTTCAAGGTCTACTACAAAGCCATAGTAATCAAGACAATTTGGTACTGGCACAAGAACAGAGCCACAGACCAGTGGAACAGATCAGAGACTCCAGACATTAACCCAAACATATATGGTCAATTAATATTTGATAAAGGAGCCATGGACATACAATGGCAAAATGACAGTCTCTTCAACAGATGGTGCTGGCAAAACTGGACAGCTACATGTAGGAGAATGAAACTGGACCATTGTCTAACCCCATATACAAAGGTAAACTCAAAATGGATCAAAGACCTGAATGTAAGTCATGAAACCATTAAACTCTTGGAAAAAAACATAGGTAAAAACCTCTTAGACATAAACATGAGTGACCTCTTCTTGAACATATCTCCCCGGGCAAGGAAAACAACAGCAAAAATGAGCAAGTGGGACTACATTAAGCTGAAAAGCTTCTGTACAGTGAAAGACACCATCAATAGAACAAAAAGGAACCCTACAGTATGGGAGAATATATTTGAAAATGACAGATCCGATAAAGGCTTGACGTCCAGAATATATAAAGAGCTCACATGCCTCAACAAACAAAAAACAAATAATCCAATTAAAAAATGGGCAGAGGAACTGAAAGACAGTTCTCCAAAAAAGAAATACAGATGGCCAACAAACACATGAAAATATGCTCCACATTGCTAATTATCGGAGAAATGCTAATTAAAACCACAATGAGGTATCACCTCACACCAGTAAGGATAGCTGCCATCCAAAAAGACAAACAACAACAAATGTTGGCAAGGCTGTGGAGAAAGGGGAACCCTCCTACACTGCTGGTGGGAATGTAAATTAGTTCAACCATTGTGGAAAGCAGTATGGAGGTTCCTCAAAATGCTCAAAATAGACTTACCATTTGACCCAAGAATTCCACTCCTAGGAATTTATCCTAAGAATGCAGCACTCCAGTTTGAAAAAGACAGATACACCCCTATGTTTATCGCAGCACTATTTACAATAGCCAAGAATTGGAAGCAACCTAAGTATCCATCAGTAGATGAATGGATAAAGAAGAGGTGGTACATATACACAATGGAATATTATTCAGCCATAAGAAGAAAGCAAATCCTACCATTTGCAACAACATGGATGGAGCTAGAAGGTATTATGCTCAATGAAATAAGCCAAGCAGAG
The DNA here is from genome assembly GCF_040802235.1 of Manis javanica. Classification (NCBI taxonomy): domain Eukaryota; kingdom Metazoa; phylum Chordata; class Mammalia; order Pholidota; family Manidae; genus Manis; species Manis javanica. The sequence goes on from NC_133156.1 coordinate 145,319,360, forward strand.
AAAGTGAAAAACAAATGATTTCACTCATCTGTGGAGTATAAGAACAAAGGAAAAACTGAAGGGACAAAACAGCAGCAGAATCACAGAACCCAAGAATCAACTAACAGGTACCAAAGGGAAAGGAACTGGGGAGGATGGGTGGGTAGGGAGGGATAAAGGGGGGAAGAAGAAAAGGAGTATTATGATTAGCATGCATAAAGTGGCAGTGGGAGAAAGGAAAGGGCTGTACAACACAGAGAAGACAAGCAGTGATTCTACAACATTTTGCTATGCTGATGGACAGTGACTGTAAAGGGGTTTGTGGGGGGGATCTGGTATAGGGGAGAGCCTAGTAAACATAGTATTTTTCATGTAATTGTAGATTAATGATAACAAAAACAAAAAGAAAGAAAAGGCGGATTACTCCCTGATAGGATAAAACCAACTGCAAATCACCAATTAATGCATGCTTTAAATATCCTTAATTTTGATCATTTAAAGGGTGTCAGATGATCAGGTATGGAAGTACATTTTTCTGATAATATTCCTTTCTCTTAAAAAAAAAAATGAAGTTCCTGTGTGGTGACCTCCAAAGAGTTCTACGCAATGGTATAAAGGGCATATCAAAGTGTGGGCAAAGGGTCTGTTTGTGTTTATACAGAGGATCAAAGCCTAATTTAGCTACCCAGAAAACGAATTAAGATACGATATGAAGAAGAACTTCCAACATCAACATTCTCTGGAAGAGTCATTCCAGAAGATGATCACCAAAAAACTTCAACAAAGATCCTGGTGCTGTTGCAGTTGTAGCTGCACTCATCCCACTGGTGCCTGGACTTGCCATTGGAATGAAGAAGGAGATATCTAAGCTGGCCTGTGCATACAGTAAAACAACAAATTTGACTGGAGCTATACTGTAGGAACTCAACCAAGAATTTGGAGAAGTGCAAGTTGCAGTGTTCCAAAATCTTGCGACTATAGACGACTACCTACTGTTAAAAGAACATATGGGATGTGAACAGTTCCCAGGAATGTGTTGTTTTAATTTGTCTGATTTTTCTCAAACTATTCAAATTCAGTTAGACAATATCCATCATATCATTGATAAGTTTTCACAAATGCCTAGGGTGCCTAACTGGTTTTCTTGATTTCACTGGATATGGCTAGTAATTATAGGTCTGCTTTGGTTATGTAGCTGTATTCCTATTATGTTAATGTGTGCACACAATTTAATTGGTAGTTTAAAACCTATACATGCTTATGTTACACTACCAAAAGATATGTCAAAGAAATAATCAATCTTCCCATGTTTTCTTCTGTCTGCTACTTCTATAGCTTTTCTTCTTCCTTCCTAATTACAGACCTTAAGTAGAATTCGTGCCTCATATCGAAATTACCAAGTATCATAATTCTTCCAAGTGGTAAAGAAACCTCAAGACAAATGCTGGTCATAGAAGCCACAGGGCATAAATCTGCAAAGAAGTAAAAAGCTAACCTTTTCAAACAATATGGCTTCTCTCTCACTTCCCAACTTTACATTTCCCTGTATGGCCCCGGAAGATGACTGGTTAGCCAGAGACGGGTAAGATTCCTCAAGGGAGGAACAACCCAAGACAGGCACAGTCGCAGGGGGGCCATCAGGTGAGAAATTGGGGATCAACAGAGGTGAAGCTTAGAACCTCACCCCCCCTGTTTTGAGAGAAATCTTCTGCATCCATGGATGTTTTGCTGCCCTTGTCTAGCTTGGATTAATACCTAGTCTATAGGCACACACCTGATCATCTACATTTGCCCTCTTATAGCACTAAACTATGTTTTCTACCTTTATCTTGCATCTACCTACCACTTCAGCATTTTATTAAAAATAATAATAATAATAATAATAATAAGGGAGAAATGTGGGATTCACAAAGAAATCAAGTATAAAAATCAAATGAATAATCATATTTGACCTGATTGTTTATAGTTCATGATGCATGATCAAAACTGAAAGTTTCTGTGATGACTGCCCTTGTACTGTTCACCATGTAAGATCTTACTCACTATTTAAGAACTTGTTCACCATGTAAGAACTTGTTTGTCATGCTTCAGAAGATTGGAGACTGTTGAGAATTAAGCTTGGGGTTGATTAATGATTGTGCATGGAGCCCCCTATACAGAATTTTATTGTTGCTAACAACCATATGATCAATAAATATGAGAGATGCCCTCTCAAAAAAAAAAAAAATTCTGGTAACAGACAGAAATTTTGCCTAGAATGCTCCTACCTTTCTAGTCTGAACCAACACAGCATTTGATTATTTCCATATACATGTTAGGGCCATCTTCATTGCCACTGAAATCAGCATATCAAAATATATCAGAATATGATTTATCTCTAAACTTCATCTGGTGGCAATTGTATTGCTTGGAGCTAGTGGTCTTTGCTAACTCTTTGCATCTCCTTTGCCCTATATCAGCTCTGAATTTCATAATGGAAGGAGGAGGGGATTGTGCAAAGGCAATTGCTATTCAGGCACCATCCCTGCCTGTTAGGAAGCTCTGGCCTTCTTACAGCTCTGGGCAGATGGAGCCCTCCATGCCACAGTGCTTCTCTCAGATTAATACCCAGACATTATTAATCCAGGACGTTGGCCTTCAGTATAGTAAGAGCACTTACTTTTTACAGTCTAATGAAGGATGTTACACTGCTACTTTAACAGTTATAGTATACATTACAGAGGTACAATCCTGGGAGGCAATATTTTTAATAATTAGTAATGATTATTCCAAAATCATGCCATCAGCCCTTGAAATTGAGTGTCAAGAACTGCTGGGCTTCTTGCAGCACTGAGACTCCTCTCCCCTGGTGTTCCAACAGTTGCTCACAGGGACTGAGGGAACCGGAAGCTCCTCCAGCTGAACACTGAGATGCAGCTTTGTTTGGGGGTGATGCACTTGGCTGGAGACGGTTGACTGAGCTTTTTTTCTCTGCTGGTGGACAGTTGGTTTTTCATGCATAACCATGTTTGGAAGTACAGAGTTTAATCACATTCATGAACACAGCTCAATCAAACTATCAGATTTTACAGAACCACCTAATCAACTGCTTTTGCAAATGTTAGCACGGAATGGCTACTGTGTGATTGCCAGAGTCAAGGAGTCCTTGCACTGAACTTGTTACACACAAAGTTAACAGCTATTAGGACCTAAAAATGGGAAAATGTCACAACCAAATAAGAATTAGAGACTCGGAAAGTGCTGGACAACGTTTTGAGGCAAACTGCCCTTATGTCTAAATCAGCGAGTGACACTGACAAAGATCTGGGGACAGCAGTGGGGACATTTCCAGTAGCCTACATTCTTAGGAGTACTCCGGAGCCCAGAGCAAACATACACACAAGCATCCATGCCCAGGTCATGCTGGCCAGCTAGCAGAGATCTCCAGTTGCCCTCCCAAGGTTTACATGCCTGTTCTTTGAAATAAAGAAGTTCCAAGTCTCCCGGGCCCCACCCTGTGCAGAAAGTTCTTCACTCACAATATTTTTCACCAGTGTTTACTGGTAGAAGGCTGCTACTCTGTTCTGTGCACTACCACTTCCCCGGGTACCTGCCCCCTCCCTTTGGTCTCATCTGTATCAACAAAGTTCTCTTTTCCCCACTGTGTTCCTCTTGGATCCTGACGCTACAAAGCTGAGATCTGAATCAGCACATCCTTTACTCTGGATTCTGTGACCTTGCAAGGCTTTCATTCATTTTTAATCATTTATTCTAATGAATGACTAGAGGCAGCACCCCTCTCTTTATTGGGCATTCATATTATATATACTTCTCTGATGACTGTTTTAAAGCTTTTTTTTCTGTTACTATGTTTTTGTTTATTGTATAGATTTTTTTTAATGTGGGTGAATTCACCTTTTTTCTCATTTATTAGGGCTTATGATCAATGATTTAAAAGGCTTTCCCCACTTCAAAATTATTTTTTAACTATATCATATGTTTGTGGTTTTAATTTTTCAAGTGATTTTTGAAACAATTGGGATTTATTTTACTGTAGGTGGTAGAATAGGGATGCAATTTTCATTTCCAGATAGGTAGAAGTTGCTTTGATCACATTTATTTAATGATCCATGGTTTCCCACTGATTGGAGAGGGCAACTCTTTTTTCTATATGCTAAACAACTATGTTTTCTACTGTATTTGTAGATTGTTAATTATGCTCTATTGATAGGTCACTCTCTTCATGCACTAGTGTCATGCTATTTTAATTACTGCCACTTTCTATTACTTTTTTGAGATATAATTGACATAAACACTGTGCAAATTTAAAATGTGCAATGATGATTTGATACACTTACATATTGCATTATGATTGCCATCATAACATTAACTTAACACATCTATCATATCATGTAATCATCATTCGTTTGTGGTAAGAACACTTAAGATCTAGTTTCTCAGCAGTTTTGAAGTATATAATATAGAATTGTTGACTGTGATCACTATTATGTTTTTATTATCTGGAGATTTAGTTCAACTCCATTACTTTCCTTTTTGGAAGTGTCCTACATATTCCTACATACTTGTTTTCCCAAGGAACTTCAGGATTAGCTTACCTATGTACAAAAACAATATTGCTTATGCACTGAGTAGTGACCATTGAGTGCTATGTGTAGGAAATTTATCAGAACTGGCTTCTTGATAATGAGGTTTTTCTTTTTCAATTCAGAAGCAATATATGCATTATTGTTTACCTCCATTGTGTCCCTCAATTGTATTGTAAAGGCATATTCTTCTACCTTGCGTACATTCTTTGTAAAGCTTGTATTATTTTATCTACTTGTACTATTGTAATAAATGGGATATTTCATTTCAGTACACTTACTAATTATAGTTTATGTTTCGTTAGGCCATTGATTTTTGTATTAATTTTGTACTCAGTATCTTTCTGAATTCTGTAATTGATTTTAAAAATGTTTTTACTTGATTCTTTTGAATTGACTTTCCACACAGTCCTGCCTTCCCCAGGTCCTCAAACCTGAAATTCATTATTTATTTGTGTGTTTTCTAATATGCACACAACATAAATATTTTTGTTTTCTATCAAACAATATTTTTATGACTATATTGGTTTGTGGGGCTACCTCTTATTTTTCTGGTATGCAAATTAGAAATTTGGAATTTGAGAGTATCTCGTGGACAAAACCATTGTCTTCTTTCCTTGTTTGTGAGAATAAAGCAGATAATTCCTTTAAATTGGTTTTGACTGTTACAGTGATTCCACAAAAGTTCTAAGGATTAGGATGGTGCTTTATTTCATCAATTATCAAAATGAAGAAGCCATAAACTAGCAGTAAGCAAACCTGTGTATTTCAAGAACTGAACACTATGACTACAGGATGTAGATGTAGGTTTTCCATAAATGATGTAGATTAGTACAGCAAGTGTAAGGACATGGCTTAGAGAAAAATTCAAATAATGTGTACTAAAGGCTGTATTTTGAGAAAGAGATAACATAGGCAAAAGATGTTGAATATTGTGAGAATGAGCATTTACCAAAAAAATCTAAAATTTTAACAGCCTGACATGTAGAAATGTACTCATGGTTTGCAGCATTCAGTAAGGCTAGCAGAAGTCACTCCAAGCATTTCAGGTATAAAGGGTTTCATAGAGGATTAAGTCATATGTAACTGCTGAAGATCTAGAAATCTTCGCAAAGTCAGGGAAGCTGTCCCTGGTGTCCACAGGAGGCTCTGACATGGAGGTTGTCAAAAACCCACCAGAGCTCCTGGTGGGTGTGGGCTCACTACACAGGGCAGCACCAGCCTGGGGATCTTCCATCTTGGGCCTTTGCAGTTCCCCTGGCCCCTGAGTCCCTGCACCCACTCAGCAGATATTGGGAGAGAATACCTGCCTGGACTAGAATTGAACTGCATCACATCCCCCACTGCCAACAGGTAGGAGCAGGTTCATGCCCTGCTCAGCCACCAGACCTGCTTGGAGGGGTTGTTCCTAGTGGGAAGCACCTTCCCAGTGACTATTCCATATGATGGAAAGGGGACAGAAATACTGGCAAGTAGAGCTTAGGAAAAAAATCATTAAAAAATAAGAATTCAAATCCACTTAGATATTTAATAAAAACAGTCAATCCTGAGATCAATATGCAAAATGAACTAATAGTTTCTCAACACAATGACAAGCTTGATATGTTAGCCTTTTCTTTATCTTTAAATTATTATATTCTATCACTTGGATTATGCTAGAACTTTGCTCAGGACAAAGGGTTTTCTTAAAAACTCCTGTTTTCATTGCTTTTTGTAAGGAATCAATGTATCATCATTTGTCTCCAGTCATCCCCCCACCCCACCTCCCATGGCCATTAGCCCCTAAGGTGTAGCTTTATGGTTTTGGTATTTGGGGCAAGTCTGTCCTCATAAAAATTAATGAAAAGGCTTTGAAGCCCTTGATGAAAGCATGCTTATTTTGTGAATACAGAGTAGATGCCTATGCATTTCATTACATCACAGACAGTAATATCAATTTAAATGGTTACAAATATGTGTACCTTCTATCCCTGTTTTTAGCTAAAAAAAAGAGCCTTTGCTTGAACTATTTGAAATAGTGTGTCACCAAGGAGAACACAACTGCTTTTCTGAATGAACCTCTATTTAGCTGTTAGCTAGGAGGTTTTTAGAAGTTGACTTAAGGTAGGAAAATGATACTACTTTTATCACGAAAAGCATTTGACTGAATATTAAATGAATTAATGTTTACTCTGCCTTTGGTCTAGGATTTCCAAAGCCAGATTTTTTTATCCCTTGCATTTAAAAATGTCTGCTGCACTTATTTCAGTGAATGAATAAAAAGGCGGAGTATGTTTACAGAGAGATTTGCTGACCTACGCACTTGATGAGAGGAATCCTAAATATACATTCACATCATAATAGTTGAGATACATTATTTTCTCTTCACATTCCCTGAAGTTCTAACCAGATTCACACCACTAACATTATTCAATAATCACACTGCTAACATTATTTGATAACCTACAAAGTAAGTTCTAATTTATTAAGATTGACAATCACATGGATTTTTATAGCAGAGAACAAATTGTTACAGAGACTCACATACTGTGTTTCCCCTAAGTGTTGTTACTGGTTAAAGCTTAGTTAGTTTTATTGTATATATCTGTTTTCACTGAGTGATTACCTAAATAGACTCAAGTTTGGGTAGCAGCCTGCATTATCTGTACACTAGTGACTGTCTTCAATGTTTCTGAGGTCTGAGTCTCTAACCAGAATTACAGCCCTGGTGTAAGGCAGTAGTTATACTAATGACAAAGATATTTTATAAGTCAAATATTTTCACACACAGTTTTTCCATTTAAAACAAGCTTGGTGCAAAAGGGCTCATGGTAGGCAGCATTACCATAAAATTTTAGACAGACTGTATTTAATAGCTCATAAAACTGGATGATAAGAAGAGCACATTTTCATATAATTAGAGATTTATGGTAGCATTATAATTTGATTTCTGCAAAGCAACCTTTCATATATACGTTTTTCAAGCGTGTAATTGTGAAATTCAATTCATCAAAATGTTGCATTAAGAATTCCTGAATAGTCCTGCCATGCACACTCTGAGCTATAGGAAACTGGGAAACTGGGAACCATTAAAGCATGAAGGAAGCCAGGAATGGCAGGAGTAATAGAACGGAAGTGATTCCTAAAGTGGGATGTGGGGCTATATGGAGATCTTTTCTGTGCACTGCAGGCCATGGTAGTAGGCCTGCCATCCCATGAGGCTTGGTCTTCCCTCAGCAAGTTCTTCCAGGTGGGGCATCAGGTGGGGCAGGTCCCCGGTTACAACCAGTTGCTGTCAGCAGTCACAGGAGTGATTTCTCAGGGTGTGCTGTATTGTTAACAACTGTCACAGGTTGAATTATGTGCCCCCACAATTCACATTGAAGCCTTTCTCTCCAGCACCTCAGAATGTGACCTTATTGGAAAACAGGGTCTTTGCAGACATGATTAATTAAGATGAGGTCATACTGGCAGACCCCCTAACCCAAGATGACTGGTGTCCATATAGAAGGGGGAAATTTGGAGACAGACACACACACACAGATGACACAATCTGAGCAGAAGACAGACATCAGGGTGGTGCATCTACAAGCCAAGGAATGCCAAGGGTCGCCAGCAGTCCAAGAATGCCAAGGATCGCCAGCAGACCATCAGAAGCCAGGAGAGAAGCCAGGAGCAGAGTCTCCCTCACCGACCTCAGAAGCAACCAGCCCTGCCAATGTCTTGGTCTCCCACTTCTGAGCTCCAGACTGTGAGACAATACACTTCTGCTGTATGAACAATTGAGCCTGTGGTGTTTTGTTACAGCAGCCCTGGAAAACTGATAGCGCAGCTGTAGCACAACTGGAGTGATCCACATTTAAATAAAAGATGGCACTTTAAAATGAGCATGACTTACTAAGTAAACAAAAATGTGCTTGAGTAGAATAAGGTGTATGTTTGTACTCTGAAACCTAACAGATAAAACATTCTGTCAGTGGTCCATGTATTTTAATTAGGCACTATGCCTTCATGAATATAGAGTAGGTAAGATGCCATAAATAATCTGCATATATCTGCTTTTTCTTGATAAACAGAGGACAAATAAATCACTATGGAAATGAGCAATAATAGCTAAGTCCTGTCCTCTTAATTCCTAGAAAGCAAAGCTCCAAAGACTATTTTAATGGAAGACTAGATAAGGCAACATGAAAGGAAACATATATGTGATGCAAAGAGTATTATGTAAGACCTTTATGTGCATTAATTAATAACAAAAATTTAGACTTTATTCACTGAAGAATGTCTTATACACATGGATTATCTACTGGAAAATATAACAAATCTGGATAAACTGTGAAGAAACACTGTATCTAAATGTGTATTTTTCTTGAACCCTTCTGAAAGTTCTATTTTATCTTTTTTAGTATTTTAGCCAAAATTTGGAAAATTTTGCCTGTGTAAAAGATACTAAGTTGTCGTTGTGATTGAAATCTCTTGACATTGATTGATTTGATTGACATGTTAGGTAAAAATGTAAAAGAAAATATATAAAATCACATTAATTATATAGAAGACAATAATATTGCTCTAAAGCCTAAGTGAAAACTGACATTTATACCCCAAAGTATTGAACTATATTTTACCTACGTTTGAAGATAATTTAAATCACCTGAAAAACTTTTGCTTCATTTCGTTATAATGCTATGAGGCAGTGTACTAAATATTTATTCCTTAGGAATAATAATAAAGGATATTACAGTTTACTATTTATAATTTCATATTTCATATACTAACTTCACAATCTAGTAATGTTATTTGTTTCAAACCAATTAATTGAAACAGATGTAAGTCCAGACAAAAATATACAAATGGCACAACTCACTTTTTAAATAATATGTCATTACCAAAAAAATGTCTCTTTTGAATTAAATCACTAAAAGCTAAAAATTTGTATAGAGACAAAAAATAGTCTAGTGGTTACCTTGGGGTGGGGATGGGCATGAGGAGTGACTAATTGAGCACCAGGTCTCCTTTGTAGGGGAGGTCGTAGGCTGAAAATGCCACCCCACCAAAGATATTTCTACTGCTTAATCCTCAAAGCCTGTGAATATTACTTTATATGGCAAAAGATGTGACTATGTAAATCAAAACTATAATGAGATATCATCTCATGCCCATTAGGATGTCTAATATCAAAAAGACAAGAGAGAGAGGAATTAAAGATGGCAGCATGAGAGGTGAGACAGACAACTCCTCCCCAAACCACATATAATACAAAAATATAGCTAATAAAACTAATCCTAAAAAAGCAACAGGAAAGAAGGCTGGGCCAGACTACATACACCAGGAGAATAGAACAGACCTCATGAAAGAGGGTAACGTACCAAAGCCTTGATCCAGTGGGACCCAAGCCCTTCCCCCACCACAGCTCACTAGTGGGAGGAGGAGAAACAGAGTGAGGAGGAGGTGGAAGCCAAGGACTGCTGAACACCCAGCCCTGGAGATCTGCTTTGGGAGCACAAACCTACATTGCATGGTGCTCTGGAGATTAGTGGGATTGGAAAGCTAAGACATGTGGAATACTTGGAGAGACTGAAATTCTAGCTGTTTGTGGAGGACAGGGATCCACATCCAGCTGCTCTGGGACAAAGGAAAGGCAGGGGTGTGAAAGGCTTCCTAGCCACGAGAGGGCTGCTGAAGGAGCGGGGATTACACTGAGCTTGCTGCTTGGGAGAAACTTAGGTGAACAAGGTTGTCTGGGCATGCTCTGCACAGCAGGTTGGAAAGTTTCAGGAGCTTCATGCGCTCCATCCCCCTGGCTGGCTACTCAGCTCTGAGGACCCCAACTGTGATATGCAGCCTGCTGTGCCTTCCTCCTGGGCTGCGGGCACTGGTTCACAAACCGGCAACCCCTGCCCTGGCATCAGGCCAGCCAGAGGGAAGCCCCACCTAAAGCAGTTACAAATGCAAAGTATAGAGGCTTATACCTGTGCACTTGGTCAACTGGTTCTGGCAGTGGAGACAGGCTGGAAACAAGAAACAGCTTTCTTCCCCCCAGTCACCATCACCACTCCCCTGCAACCCCCAACATCACTCCAGGGGCAGAGAAGTTCCAGAGACTAGAGCTTCTGGGCACTAGAGGGCACCACATACAAATATGAAACATCAAAAGTACCTGGTTCAAACCAAAATCTCACAAACACCAGAAAAAGGCCCACATGAAACTAAACTCACCAATCTTCCTGAAAGAGAGTTCAAAATAAAAATCATAAACATGCTCATTGAGGTACAGAAAAATAGTCAAGAACTCAGGGATGAATTTAGGATGGAGATTCAATCATTAAGAAATTCCATATCTGAAATGAAACTTACAAAAGAGAGATTTAAAAGCAGATTAGATGTGATAGAAGAGAAAGTAAATGGAATAGAAATTAGAGAAGAGGAATACAAAGTAGCTGAGGCACAGAGAGAGAAAAGGATCTTTAGTAATGAAAGAAAATTGAGAGAACTGTATGACCAATCCAAATGGAAATATATTCACATTATAAGGGTACCAGAAGAAGAAGAGAGAGAAAAAGGGATAGGAAGTGTCATTGAGGAGGTAATTGCTGAAAACTTCCCCAGTCTGGGTAAAGAGATAGTCTCTCAGGCCATGGAGATCCACAGATCTCCCAACACAAGGGACCCAAGGAGGACAATACCAAGACATATAATAATTGAAAAGGCAAAGATCAAGGATAAGGACAGAATATTAAAAGCAGCTAGAGAGAGAAAAAAGATCACATCCAAAGGAAAACCCATCAGGCTATCATCTGACTTCTCAACAGAAACCTTACAGGCCAGAAGGGAGTGGCAAGATATATTTAATGCAATGAAGCAGAAGGGCCTGGAACCAAGATTACTCTACTTGGCAAAATTATCATTTAAATTTGAAGGAGGGATTAAACAATTTCCAGATAAACAAAAGCTGAGAGAATTTACCTCCCACAAACACCTCTACAGAGTATTTTTGAGGGACTGCTGTAGAAGGAAGTGTTCCTAAGGCTAAATAGTTGACCCCAGGGGAAATAAAATGAAAGTAAAGAAAGTAGAACAATTAATTGCTAAGCAGATGCAAAACAAATCAACGACCCCCCCAAGTCAATCAAGGGTTAGACAAAGAGTACAGTATATGATACCTAATATATAAAGAATGGAGGAGGAAGAAAAAGGAGCAAAAAAAACCCCTTTAGATTGTATTTGTAGTAGCATACATATTAAGTAAGTTAAATTAGATTGCTCAATAGTAAGGGAAATAACCTTAAACCTTTGGTAACCATGAATCTAAAGCCCATAATGACAATAAGTACATACCTATTGATAATCACCCTAAGTTTAAATGGTCTGAAAGCACCAATCAAAAGACATAGAGTCACTGAATGGATAAAAAACAAGACCCATCTATATGCTGCCTACAAGAGACTCACTTCAAACCCAAGACATACAGAGACTGAAAGTAAATGGGTAGAAAAAGATATTTCATGCAACTAATAGGGATAAAAAAGCAGGCATTGAAGTACTTGAATCAGACAAAATAGACTTCAAAACAAAGAAAGTCACAAGAGACAAAGAAGGACATTACATAATGATAAAGGGGTCAGTTCAACAAGAGGATATAACTATTATAAATATGTATGCACCCAACACAGGATCACCTACATACCAAATACTAACAGAATTAAAGGGGGTAATCCAATGCAGTGCGTACATTTTAGGAGACTTCAGCACACCACTCACTCCAAAGGAAAAAGAAAGATCAACCAGACATAAAATAGGTAAGGAGACAAAGCCACTGAACAATGTATTAGAATGGATGGACATAATAGACATCTACAGTACACTCTGTCCAAAAGCAACTGGATACACATTCTTCTCAAGTGCACATGGAATATTTTCCAAAAGAGGTCACATACTAGAACGAAAAAGAGTCTCAGCAAATTTAAAAAGATTGAAATTGTACTAACCAGCTTCTGAAACCAGAAAGGTATGAAACTAGAAATAAATTACACAAAAGAAAACAAAAAAGCCCACAAACACATGGAGGCTTAATAATATACGCCTAAATAATCAATGGATCAATGACCAAATAAAAACAAAGATCAGGCAATATATGGAGACAAATGACAATAATTCAACACCGCAAAAATCTGTGGGACACAGTCAAGGTGGTGCTAAAAGGAAAGTACACTGCAATGCAGGCCTACCTCAGGAAAGAAGAACAATCCCGTAAGAACAGTCTAAACTCATCTGTTTGGAGATGACATGATATTGTACATAACAAACCCTAAAGAATCCACTCAAAAACTACTAGATCTAGTATCTGAATTCAGCAAAGTTGCAGAATACAGAATTTATACATAGAAATCTGTGGCATTCGTGTACACTAACAATGAACTAGCAGAAAGAGAAATCAGGAAAACAATTCCATTCACAATTGCATCAAAAAGAATATACCTAAGAATCAAACTAACAAGGGAAGTAAAAGACCTATACTCTGAAAACTAAAGACACTCATGAGAGAAACTAAAGAAGATACCAATAAATGGAAACATGTCCCATGCTCATGTCCATCCTGCCTAAAGCAATCTACAGATTCAATGCGATCCCTATCATTATACCAACATTATTCTTCAATGAACTAGAGCAAATAGTTCTAAAATGCATATGGAACCACAAAAGACCCTGAATAGCCAAAGCATTCCTGAGAAGGAAGAATAAGAAGAATAAAGTAGGGGGGATCTCACTCCCCAACTTCAAGCTCTACTACAAAGCCATAGTAATCAAGACAATTTGGTACTGACACAAGAACAGACCCATAGACCGATGGAACAGACTAGAGAGTCCAGACATAAACCCAAGCATATATGGTCAATTAATACACAATAAAGGAGCCATGGATATGTGATGGAGAAATGACATCCTCTTCAACAACTGGTGTTGGTAAAACTGGACAGCTACATGCAAAAGAATGAAACTGGATTACTGTCTAATTCCATACACAAGAGTGAACTCAAAATGGATCAAAGATCTGAATGTAAGTCAAGAAACCATAAAACTCTTCAAAGAAAACATACGAAAGTCTCTTGAATATAAACATGAGCAACTTTTTCCTGAAGGCATCTCCTTGGGCAAGAGAAACAAAATAAAAATGAACAGTTGGGACTATATCAAGCTAAAAATCTTCTGTACATCAAAGGACACCATCAACAGAACATACAGCCATCCTACAGTATGGGAGAATATGTTTGTAAATGACATATCCCACAAGGGGTTAACATCCAAAATATATAAAGAACTGACATGCTTCAACACCCAAAAAGCAAATAACCCTATTAAAAAATGGGTGGAGGATATGAACAGACACTTCTCCAAAGAAGAAATTCAGATGGCCAACAGGCACATGAAAAGATGCTCTGCTTCGCTTATTATCAGGGAAATGCAAATTAAAACCACAGTGATACCACCTCACACCAGTTAGGATGGCCAACATAGAAAAGACTAGTAACAACAAATTCTGGCAAGGATGTGGAGAAAGGGGAACCCTCCTACACTGCTGGTGGGAATGTAAGCTAGTTCAATCGTTGTGGAAAGCAACATGGAGGTTCCTTAAAAAATTAAAAATAGAAATACTGTTTGACCCAGGAATTCCAGTCCTAGGAATTTCCCCAAGGAAAACAACTTCACAAATTCAAAATGACATATGCACCCCTATGTTTATTGCAGCACTGTTTATAATAGACAAAATATGGAAGCAACCTAAGTGTCCATCAGTAGATGAATAGATAAAGAAGAGGTGGTACATATACAGAATGGAATACTATTCAGCCATAAGAAAGAAACAAGTTCTACCATTTGCAGCAACATGGATGGAGCTACAGGGTATTATGCTCAGTGAAATAAGCCAGGCAGAGAAAGGTCAGTACCAAATGATTTCCCTCGTTTGTGGAGTATAACAATGAAGCAAAACTGAAAGAACAAAATAGCAGCAGACTCACAGACTACAGGAAGGGACTAGTGGTTACCAAAGGGGAGGGGAGAAAGGGGGAGGATTGTATCATGATTGGTTCACATGGTGTGTGTGAGGTCACAGGGAAGACAGTGTAGCTCAGAGAAGACAAATAGGGACTCTGGCATCTTCCTACACTGATGGACAGTGACTGTAATGGGGTATGGGAAGGGAATTGATAATAGAGTGAATGTAACAATCACATTGTTTTTCTTGTGAAACCTTCATAATCAATGATACCTTAAAAAAAAGACAAGAGACAAGTGTTGGTGAGGATGTGGGGAAAAGTGAACCCTGTGCACTGTTGGTGGGAATGTAAATTGGTGCAGCCATTGTGGAAAACAGTGTGGAGACCCCTCAAAAAATTAAAAATAACACTACCATATGATCCATAATCCTAATTCTAAAAAATTAAAAATAACACTACCATATGATCCATAATCCTAATTCTATGATCAGATATCCTACACATCTGAAGGAAATGAAAACAGTACCTTGAAGAAATATCAGCACCCCTACATTCACTGGAACATTATTCACAGTAGAGAAGATAATGGAACAACCCGTGTCATCAATGAATGAATGGATTTCTCAAAGAAAATGTGAGACACACGCACACACACACACACACACACAATTGTTCTGGTAGTGATTCAATGGGGGCTTTTAATTTTTCTGTGAACCCTCCAGATGGTAATGTTGTGCAATGATAGGAAATGAAAGAATTGACCTTGGGAATTTAGTCTTTGTTGCTATTAAATCACTTTCATTCTATTGCTTTAGGGGGGTTCTGAAAGGCCTTTTCCTGTATTTTCAAGAGATCCCTTTCCCACAATCACACTGTATTTTCCTTTAAAATTACTGTCTATGTTGCTAGTGCTTGGGTAATATTAAATATGAGTTAAAGCTCCCTATGTCCCATTGCTAACTTTTCTTCCTGGTGCAATATTCTGGTTTGGTAAGCAACAAGAAGAGAAGGGCTCACTTAAGAACAGAGAATAATAAAGTCACCGCAGTCTGTTCTGTTAGTGTCAAGGTGTAGGAGGAAGGGGAGGAAGGTCTGTAACAATGGCTTTAAGATATTTTCCTTCGTCCACAAAGCTGTGTGTCTTGCGGACTGGTTCAGGAACTGTCTCAAGAACAGACGCCAGGGCAGAAAATACGTTGCATTTGTTCCATGAGGGAGGCTTTCCTTTCGTGGAATTGGAAAATGCCGCAGCCACAGCGTTTCCTGCAGAACGTGAGTCAGAGGGCTGTGGAGCACGGGCGTCTCTCCTGACTGGGCACTGATTTCCACTTCCGTTATCTTCTGACTCTGGACATCTGTTCAGGGGCTTGTGGGTCCCAACGTGCCTCCCAGAGCCCCCCAGGCAGCCCGGCTACATGAGCCCCCGCTGTTCTCTGAGCAGGGGCCGCCTTGTGTTGGGGGGCCAAAGCTGGCGTGTTGAATTAAGGAGACGCAGACAATGACCTCCTGAGTGAGGGGCACAAGGCTGCACACGGGCAGCAGGGAGCTCCCTTCACAAGCATCCCAAGTCCTGCTTTGGGGAAATAACAACCCACAGAGTCATTTTGATTGAAGGCGCCATTTCTTTTTATTTATTTTATATCTATTTATGTAAACATTTTTATAGGAGAATAATTGATAAACAATACTATACTGGTTTCAAGTATACAACATAGTGATTCGACAGTTATTTACATTTATTAAATAATCACCCTCACTAGAGGGGCTGCTATCTGTCAACATAGACGTCACAGAACCATTGACTATACTCTCTATGCTCTACTTTCATTCCCATGACTTATTTATGTCATGATTGAGATTTTGTGCCTCTTCATTCCCTTCACTAGTTGCAGTGCACGCACAAAAGGGAAGTAGGTTTATCACTTACAGGTCCCAGAAGCAACTCCCACAGTGGCCCTGGGAGAGGCAGCCTGTGGCCCAGGTTATGGGGAGCAGGAGACAGAGAACCTTGTGATTATAAGGTGTCGGGATGGAGCGCGCGACCTTTTCACAGGCTTGGCTCTGAGTGCTAAGCATAAAAGTACCCAGGAAAAAGCAAAGGGGGATCTTGTGGCAGGAACCCTAACTCAGGCCCTTATGTAAATGTCTGGGCTCTGGAGTAAACAGTTTGTCACTGTAAGATGGCCAGGCAGTGACTCAGAAAAGAAATAACAAAGGTTATTTTTCTCAAAAGTTGCTCTTCTTATCACATACCATTAGCCTGATAAACTTAAAAAGAGAGAAAAAGACAGTGAAAATGCCACAAAACATAACTGCTTGCTGAGACTCCTAAGATGGGTAATTTCACAACTTCTGTGAGCACATTAACCAGGAGTTAATTAGCCATTGTTGTGACTGGTACACAAGTCCATGGTTTCCAGGCTGATTTGCACAGGGTTTAATAACCAGAGGTTTCACACCAGCATGAAAAATAATTCACACATGATGAAAAACATTAAAAAAGATCCAAATAAATCAATTCTGTAAACTGCCACTCCTGAGGATTAAATGTTGTGAAAAATAATAAGCAAAAAGTGAAATCAAGAGTTCAGCTCATTTCACTTTCTATCATTAAAAAAGAGCAACTCTCCCACCCCAATCAGAATCAGGAATCTTAGAAACTCAGTGCAGTACAGACGACATGAAGGGCAACCTGGGCTTGGCCCCATCAGGCTGCGGGGGCCGTGGGGAAGGAGTGCCCTGGCCAGCCCTGGCCCAGGAGCAAGGATGCAGGAGCTGCACCACCCAGGCTGGGGCCTCTCCCAAAGGGACCGGCCAAGCAGGTGCTGAATAATGGGGGCCCTGATAGGAAGTTAAAACTCTGCCCTCTGCAAGGGTGCTAATAACCACTCCCCTCTTCACCACTGGGTGGTTGGCTACCGCCCAGTCACAAGGCATGGACTCCAGGCTCATGGGACAGGAGAGGCTGCCACTGCTGGGATCCCAGGGGGCTGCGACACCACATAGAGCTGTCGGGTCACCGTGGTTGCATGCACTCCATGCTCCCCACAAGGGACAGAGCCTGCCTTCCAAAGAGAGGGTCCCCGGCCAGTGCTGCAGTGACAACTGAGCAGGGAGTTGAGGGTGTCAGCAAGCCTTGGGCAACTCCTGAGCTGGAGAAACTGGGACAGGGGTGCCTCAAGGAGAGGGGAAACTAGCATTAGACTAGTTTCTGCCATGTTCCAGAGAGTGATAGACACGGGTCTGATTCTGCATCTAACCCTCACAACAGGCCTGAGACGTGAGCTGTGTCATCTCCTCTGGCCATGAAGACAAAACAGATATTGCAACACTAAGTGACTTGTCCCAAATCACTCAGCTCAGAGTGGATGGAGGGCAGGACCCATGCCAAGATGTGTCCCATTCCAGGGTCTAAGCCCTTCTACCACCTGGCATCTCCCTCCGGCAAACCTCGGTGATGGTCCAGTGTCCCCTCAGGCTCTCCCCACGTTCTCAGAAGGGGACTTTTTCCATGTGTAGAACCTCAGTCATTCATTCCTTAGCACATCATCTCCTCAAGTATCTTTTCTTGAATATATTTCTTGGTTAATTTTAAATGTCACCTTGGCTAGGCTATGGTGCCCAGTCTTGTCAAACATTAGTCTAGATGTTTCTGTGAAGGTGTTTTACAGATATGATAAACACTTACAGTTGACTTTAAGTAAAGCAGATGATGCTCCATAATGTGTGTGGGCCTTGTCTAATCAGTTGAAAGACTTTATTACAAAAACTGATATTTCCTGGAGAAAGCACTCTCAAGACCATAACATAGAAATCCTGCCTGAGTTTCCAGCCTACCTTTCCAGCCTATTCCTTCTTGCTGTTCATGGGGTTTATTAGCTCGACCTTTCCTTAGAGGCTGTGTGCCTGCACCTCTCTCTCTGTTTTGTTTCCTTATGTCAAGATTTTTCTCATTATTATTCCTCAGTACAAATACATCCTCCTAGGAGAAGCCTTCTCTGGCTACTTTGACTAAGGAACACCCCCAAAATCATTCTCTATCACATTACACAGGGTGGACTTGGTAGCTCTTGATTGAGCACTATCAGATATTTTACTCATTCACACTATCTTTCCATTATAGTGAAAGCTCCTTAAGACAGGGGCCCTGATGGGTCCATGCACTGCTCTCTCCGCCACCCTCAGAACAATCCCTGGCAGATATTAGGAGGGCAATACCTATTCTGAACAAATGAATACACAAATGAGGGTTTGATCTGTGCCTGGTGAGATGGTAAATCTGGTCCTTGCAGCTCTAATTAGAACTGGAAGCTCCTGATTTACTTTTTTGTTTATTGAGTTAACCTCTTATTGAACTATTAAGTGAATAAATTTCAAAATTCCTAAACTTGTTCCTATGCTTATTAAGTAGAGAACTTGATGAATTTTCCCACAGCAAACAACATTTTTATAATCTGCTCCAGATAAAGAGACAGTATTAGCTGTCCCACTTGTTCCCCTCCAGTCAATGCGTCTGACTCCCAAGGGGATCCTGAATCCTAACTTCTAACTAGTTCATTCATTTGCCTGCTTTTTGCTTGTGTGTAGGGTGGGGTGTGTGTGTGTGGGAGGGGTGTTTTCTTTCAAGTTTACAAAATAAAATACAGTTTTCTCTAATAATTTTTACTTGACTTCTTCCACTCAACATTTGATTTATGGAGTTTGACCATGCTGTTAGATGTGTAGTTTATGTTTGTCCATCATGATTGCTATATATGGTTCAAATATATGAATGGACCACAGTTGAATATCTGTTCTATTGCAGATGGATGCTCCAGGGTTTTTTCCCCCCTACTTGGATTTTAAGAATAGTGCCACTATGACTTTCTAGTATATGTCTTTTGGTTTTGCATTTACTCATTTCTCTTGGAATATAAAATTCGTAGGAATGGAATCAATCAGGGTGATCCCTCTGGGAACCTAGATGCCTACTGTGAAAATCATAAGCATATAGAAAGGCCATACTTACATGTTCCTGTGTGTTGTTCTAGCTGGGTTCCTGGAGAAGCTGGGTTTGCATACCAGCTGAGGAATCTTAGGTTTAGAGTACTAGATCTTCTGTAATGAGAAGTAAGCCAATCAACCTGACATGCTTTCTAGGAGACAGTATCTTTATTATACTGGATGGTAAGCAAACATACACTCTGTTCCATAGGAAAACACTATCTCTACCTTTCGAGGCTACTAAATATACTAACAAACATACTTGAAATGATAGCCCAGAATAATTAGTTGGTTCTCTGCTAACAAAATGTGCAGAAATGTAAGAGACACAACCAACTGTCTCCCAGCCTCTGCTTTTTCAAATTTAGGGATTTTTTAAATATATATATCAGGTAGGTAATGTGGTGAGCTAGATCTTCTCCTGGAACATAAATGAATAAATTAATAAATAAAGGGCATTAATGGAAAAAACTGGTGAAATCCAAATTATGCCTAGAGTTGATTACTTAGATATGATGAATGCACCATAGTTACAGAAAATGATAGCATTAAGCAAGTGGGTGAGGAACATACAAGAATTTGTACAATTTTTGCAACTTTTTGGCCAATCTAGAACTATTTCAAATAAAAAGTTATTAAAATAACTCAGTTTTACACTTTTATATAAGCAAATACTGGCACGATAAACATGACTTTGAGTATCTGAGTGTCAGACCTACTTGCCTAGATTCCTGCCCTCTCCTGAATTTAAGCTTTGCAATTCCTAGTGATCTTCTTAGCATAATGGAAAATTTAAGATGTTTTATACTTGAAACATAGCTTTAAATTTCACCAAGCAAAAGAAAGTTCCTAATTCACTGTTACCAGAAGCAATCACCTCCTCCCCCCCCATAGGCAGGGATCTAATACATTCAATCTGTGTGGCCTATTAACCCAACTGTCTGTATGTTTGTTCAAATGACACATATCCTTTAAAGTGGATAGTATTTTATGTGTTTATTTTTAATTTAGATACATGACTTCATTTTCATACTCCCAATTTAGTGATCACTACATTTTATATATTGAGTACATTTCTGTATGAAATCTATTACATGTTTTTTCTGTGCTGAAGACTATTCGATCTGATATATATGTCACAGGTTTCCTGTCCTTCCCTGTAAAGATGTGCTCAAGTTAGTTTTAACTCATTGCTTCTATGAGAGCAAGCACTGCTTCAAACATTATCCTAACTTACCTCCCGATGGGCAGGAATTTACTAAAATGCTGCTCTTAATGTGTACACACATGTAATTTTACTAACTTACAACTCAATTTCATAATACCTGAGAGAGTGACATCACAATCCCAGGTCCACATGCTTCCCATCACTGACAACTACTAACAATTTTTTCCAGGTGAGAGATGATTTCTCAAGGTTGTTTTAATTTGCATTTCCCTAACAGCTGGTATGGTTGAGAATCTCTGTGTATACTCATCAGTAATTTCTTTAGGATGTTCTTCTGTGAATTGTCTATTTAGGAATTTTTCCCCTGATTTCCTTCCATAAATAGCTTGCATATCCTCAGTATTACTCTGTGATCAGCTTAGCTGTTGCAAACATTGTTGTAATGTTTGCAATATATCTGTTAACTTTGGGTTTACTGTTCCTTTTTGAGAAGATATTTTAAGTTTAGTGTAAACAAATCTTTTAATTTTCCCTATACTTATGTTTGTGGTCTCATTTAACTACTCCAAGAGTTTATGTGCAAAGACAGAAGACCAAGAATAACCAACAGAATCCTAAAGAACAAGTGGAGGACGTATGCTACCAACTTTCAGACTTACTATGAGACCAACTGATCAAAAAATTGGCCAAAGAATATTGATGAAAGAATAGACTAATACATTGATGAAACAGAATAGAGAGCCCAGAGATAGACCCACACAAATATAGCGGCCCCTTTTATCCAGGGTTTTGCTTTCCACCATTTGTTACCTGCTGTCAACCACAGTCCAGAAGCAAATGCTCCTCCTGATGTATCATCAGGTCAATAGTAACCTGACATCACAATGCCTGCCTACCTCACATCACTTCATCTCATTGCATCATTTTATCATTTCATATCATCCTAAGAAAGGTGAGTACAATACAGTAAGGCAATTTGAGAGAGACCAATCATATAACTTTTATTTCAGTATATTGTCATAACTGTTTTAGTTTATCATTAGCCATAGTCATTAATGTCTTCAACTGCCCAATTTATGAATTAAACTTTGTTATAGGTATGTATATATGAAAAAAGCATTGTATATATAGGGTTTGATACTCCCTGAAGTTTCAGGCATCCACTAAGGGTCTCAAGATGCATCTCCCACAGACAAGGAGGTGCCATGGTATGTAGTCAATGAGGTTTTGAAAAATGAGCCAAGATGGTTTAGTGAAAAAAGAGTTGTCTTTTAAGCAAAGGTGCTGGGATGAGTAGATATCCACATGCAAGAAAATTGCATCTGGACACAGGCTTTATACCTTTCATAACAATCAGCTCAAAATAGATCATAGACCTAAATGTAACATACAAAACTGTAATTCCTAGAAGATAACATAGGAGAACATCCAAGTGGCATTGGATTTGATGATGAATTTTAGATACAGCACCCAAAACATGATCCTTGAAGTAAATAATTGATGAGTGGGACTTCATTAAATTAAAAAGGTTTCTTTGGTGAACAGCACTGTTAAGGTATGAAAAAGTCAAGCCACATACTGGGAGAAAATATATTCTCTCTCTCTCTCTCTCTCTCTCTCTCTCTCTCTCTCTCTCTAGATATATATATATATATATATATATATAAACATATGTGTATATATATATATATTATAAGAGTTCTTTGTATATTTTGGACATATATATACAAAGAACTCTTATAATGTATAAGACATATATATAACTCAACAATAAGAAAATGAACATGATTTTTAAAATAGGGAAAGATCTGAACAGACACCTCACCAAAGAAGGTACACAGATGACAAATAAGCACATGAAAAGATACTCCACATAATATGTCATTAGAGACTCTGGCCCATAGGATCAACTTGGCCTATGATGTGTTTTTGTATAATCTGTGAGCTAAGAATTTTTTTTTCACATTTTGAATGGTTTTTGAAAATCTAAAGGTGAAAAATATTTTATGACACATGAAAATTTTATGAATTTCAAAGCTCACAAATATAGTTTTATTGAAACACAATAAAGTACCTGCATAACATCCTCCATTTTTTCTCTTGGTCCAAAAAACCTAAAATATTTACTATCAGGCCCTTCACAGAAAATTTCTGCTGGCCCTGTTTTACAGGGTCTACTGTATCCTAGAAACACAAAGATATCCCTTCCCCTGAAAGCCCCATATTTATTGTTGGTCCAGCAAGACCAACACTCTAAACATGCTTTTTATAACTAACACCAATCAGGCCCCAGAGAAACACTTCTCCACATATCTTTTTTATTTCCTCAAAACAAAGAAAATAAAAGAATTGTCTGAAGTCCATGGAGTTTTGAGGTCTGTGCTGCTGGCAGGGCTAGAGATGGACTCGGTTGTGGAGTATGGTGTGGATTTGAACATTAGCAGCACTTATGTAAGAGACAAATTAATGAATGTGCTAAATCCTTCTTCTCTCATAGCATAAGCATTAAATATGCTTGTACAACAGAGCGTCACCCTGAGCAGTGTGGATTTTAGGCTTACTTTCTTTCTGTGGGTCCAATAATGTGGTTCTGGAAGCACTCCTCAGCAAGGAACTGCAATTTGCATATGGTGTCTGAGGAGTACTTTGCAAACAAAAAAATATCCAATATTGTTAAATGTGTGTAGTCTGAAATATTCTTAAATTGGTAGCCCTTAAATATTCTTAAAACTCTATATACTCTTAAATATGTTTAGTCTAAGTAATATGCTTGAAGTATGATACAATCCTTTACACTGGCAATCATGATTGGAAAGAGTTGGATCAGGATAGCAGGCGAGGTAAGTATATTAATCTAACATAAAAATGCACTTACCTCAATAGCAATGTGCCCAAAGGTGCACATACAATTATTTCATTGCAGCACATCACAGCAAAAAATGGAAACATCTTAAATGGCCTTACATATGAGTTTAAGAAAAGTTTTGCACACTTATGCAATGAAACCCAGTGCTAGACCTGTAAGTGTTGGCTTCAAGTAAGAAAGTATGTCATTTAGAAGATGGGAAGGCTGAGTCTCTGAGAATGTTGCTTACTAGAGAATGCAACTTTTGGGGGTTAGTGAGATTTTGTTTTTGTTTGCCTGGAATGCCCATTTTTAAAGTATATTTCAGTTTTGGGAAAAAAGGCCCATATAAGATTAGATGTATCAGGAACTAAATCTGAAATACAGGATTAGAATGAGAATACAATATTGTACTAAAAATGGCCCATTTTCTCCCCTGGGCTGTTCTCCAGTCTAATTTTCTGTCTGCAGTTTATTTCTGAACTGCATGAAAGATTTGTAGAACACAATTAGCTATGGTTGAGGAATTACTTTCATGCTAAACTCTTTTTCTAAGCCACTTGTAACTTCTTATCAAACAATTAGCTTAAAATTTCACTAGCTGTTTTCATGCCAAAGACAATTTTTATTTGTAAAGCTTAGAGCAAAAAAAATCCCCTTAGCTCTTTTTAGTTATTTATGCATAAATCAGATGGATTTTTCATACACTGAAAGAAAAAGAGTATCATTCAAAGTGTTTTTAATGGGTAACCTGAAACAGTTTGCTTTAAATACTCTTTAATTTGTAATGGTTGCAGGTAAGTAAGATGGAGTAGCAGTAACTGAAACATTACTGTTTGTGGATATGGATGTATATATATATATATATATATATATATATATATATGTACATACATACTCCGTATATGACCACAGTTTAAATTTTCTCTTATGCAAATGCCATGTTCTACTGTTTGGTTTTAATTATAGCAGCTGGACAATAAGGCATTTCCCTTACTTTTACATTATGTTCTCTCTCATGTTTCTCATTTTATTTTGTTCTGACTAGGTAATGCATAGAGTTGGCACAAAGTTTTAATGAAATTAAAGAGCAAATAATGAAAATTAGGCCTCCTTCACCACCCATTCCTCTTGTTAACTTTCTGAGAATCACATGTCTAGGACAATCTCAGTGTGTCCTTCCAGATATGTCCTTCCATTTATAAGAATGTGTGTGCATTCAGGCCACCCTCTTCAACGGTGGATTTGTGCATATTCTGCATGGCAATCTTGGGGCCTCAGAGACTTTTGCCAAGATGTCAGTTAAAAGAGAGCAACTCTGCATGTGTAGTCATCCTTGCTAGAGACTGGTTTCTTAATAATTTCATCAATTAGCAACAGCCAGACACCATCAGTGTGAGTCTCCTCAGTAAGAGGAATTGCTCCACTGTGTTCCACCACACCTACCAATTCTCTCTAAAGAGAAAGTCACTGTGTCTACTGAGAGGAGCATGGCCCTGGCCCTCATATTTTCATACCTTGTGAAATCTGAATGGGCTGGCCTCTCTGCTTGTGCTCAGCAGTGATTCTGAGATCTCCATTTACCCTCTTTCTGGGCACCTGCCATCTGCACTCGCAAATAACTCAGCTGTGTACCCCACAAGAGAGCCAGAGCATGCACCATCCCCATCTCTGCATGCAGAGCTGTGGATGGACAGTAGAAGTGCTCCAGGGGCAGCCAGAGGCCAATGCCAGCAGAGGTCGGGTGCACGATGGCAATAAAATAAGGATGAACTCAACACTTCCCATCCATTGCTTCCAGTAACCCCTAACCAGAGGGGTTAGGCTCTGCAAGAGCTGTGGGAAAAGATGTGGCAGAGGGGAAGTTTGAGCCCCTGCTCAGGCCCAGCCAGCCGCAGTTCTCTCTATTTATAAAGCAGTGATACTTTATAGTCAAAGGCCAGAGCCAGAATATTCCTGAGGTATAGGAAAAGAACTCCAGGTAGCCAGAATTTCCTCAGAAGTTAAGTCATCGCCATCATTGTTTCTACAGGGGGTGAAAATAAGGGTGGGTTGGTACATAAACTTTAATAATTGGATATAATTTTTAACAAAAAGGGTTTAATTTCTGAAGTGCAAGGGATATTATGCTATTTTTTCTATTGATGAATACAAAATAGTATTTTTGAGTAAGTCACTTTGGAAATCATTTGCTTCATATCCATGAGCAGGTGTGGAAAAAAAAGACACAAAACATCACAACTTATGAAAGGAAAAACAAACCAACAAAACCAAAAATTATTAACATCACATAAAAATCCACCAAGGGCATTACCCCATCCCTCCCAGTATGATTAAGGCAGGTCATGGACACAGGGCATTTCCTTGGAAACATGCATCCTGAACCATAGATCTCTGTCCCCTCTCCCTCCTCCAGGTCATCACAGAGCAGGGCCTTAGACCCCACCAGGGCTCCAAGCAGGCACCCTCAGAGGTGGACAAGGAACCAGGGCTGCTGCGCATGGGCTGCTTCCATGCTGGCATGCTTGCATGGGGGGCTCCAGGGGTGCCTGCTGCCAGCTGCCCACCCGCCCAGCCTTCCAGCTCCCCTAGCTGACCCCTGTGTTCCACTCTCCTGTCCTCACTGCCCTGTCACCCCTGCCTTCCTCAACCCAAGTAGGCCAGATCCTCCCTGCACCAATCTTCGCTTAAACTACGAGCTTAGCTTTTGCGCTGTAGTCCATTGCACTCTGCACAGGATGTTGGGGAGCTCTGTGTGAACCTGCAGAGCAGCAGTGCACTGGGGTGGCCCCAGCACCTGGTCCTCTGATCCCCGCCTGCCGGCCGGGCGCCAAACACCTCTGGCTCCTGCTCTTGCATTGCAGTCCCTCTGGCAATCCTGCTGGCCCCAGTCAGACTGGAGCTCCTTCCTGGGCTCTTGAACAACGTTGCTGCACAGTAAGGAGCCACATCAAGAAATCCTGGGGGAAAGAAACCAGAAAGAAGTGCTTCTGGGGAATTAATTCTGGAAAATACGGTGAGCCAATGTCAGCAGTGGGAAAAGGTAGACGAAAACCCCTAGAGACAGGCTCCTGCAGTGGAGCTGTCATGTGTGCTGCATGCCAAGCGGAGCCCCAGGACCCCCACCTTGCCTCCATGTGCTCCCTGCTGCAGGTGGGTGCTGGATGGAGGCTCACAGGCCCGGTGGCATGGAGCCACCCCCTGCTCCTGAGGAGCCCACAGAGGGTCTGGGGCAGAGGTGGGCCCTGCCTTAGGCTCTGGGGTGGCAGATATGACGCCATCAGGGGCACCTGGACCCGATTTGTTTCCTGGGGCCTTTCACAGGTGGTGTTCCTGGAACCTCAGGAGTTTGTGCTCTGGGAGCTCAGTGCACAGTGGAGCCCTGGGCTGTCCTCCTCCCTCCGCTTCACTGTGACCTGAGTGGTCCCCAGCAGTGAGGCCCCCAGGAAAGAGGTGCTGAGCCCACTCCCGCATCTGTCTCCCAGAGGGGCCGCTATGCTGGCCTGAGACTGGATGTTTGTCCCCAGACTTGGAGGATACATGATGGGCGGAGGCCTTCTGGGATATGCAAGGTGACAAAGAAGCGAAAGTGTGAGGGAAGGATGAGAGGCATGCCCATAACCTGGCCGGAGGGTGGGGTGCTGCTCACAGCTGCCTGGACAAGGATGCTGGGATGGTGGGGCAGGATGTCTGCTGCTGAGGATGTTGGAGCTGCACCACGTGCCCGGGTGACTGACTTCAGGAAACAAACAGGGGGAGGATCTGGACGAAGTTTTCAAGGAATGGCAATCTCTGCCCTGACAAAGCACCATTCTGGAGACTTGGTTCCTAGAATAGGGCAGGGGGTCGCCAATCATTCCCTCACTCTGTTTGTGTAAATATGTAAAACAGACCATGGATGAATCCCCTGCAGCAGCTGCTTGATTTCCTGAGGTTCGTTCAAGTCTCAGCATAGAGAAAACAAAAGAGAACCAACTCTATCCTCACTTGTCCCCCATTGGGATCATTACCTTGTTACCATGATGGCACACCCCACAAATTTGTTGCAAGACACATGATTAAAACATCAGGAGAGGAGGGGGAAAAGATTGCAGTGTGAGAAGAGAGGAAGAAACCTCTTCCCAAAACCACATATAACAGGAAAATATGGCAAATACCACTAATCCTGAAAGAGCAACCTGAAGACTGAGAACAGACTGCCTACATTGGGGAAAAAGAACACCTCACAGAAAAAGGTAAAGTAGCAAAGGCCAATCTGTCAGAACCCAAGCCCCCACCCCCACCCCAGCTCACACACAGGAGAGAGAGAAACAGAACTGGGAGTGAGTAGAAGCCCAGGACTGCTGAACACCCAGCCCTGGAGATCTGCTCCACAAGCACAAACCCACATTACATGGTGCTCTGGAGACTAGTGGGGTTGGAAAGCAAAGACAGGCAGAATATTCAGAGATTCCAGCTGCTTGTGGTGAACAGGTACCCAGAGCTGCTGCTCTGGTACAGAAGAAAGGTGGGCATTTTGAAAGACTTCCCAACAGTGAGAAGGGTGCTAAAGGGGCAAAGATGACACAGAGCTTGCTGCTCAGGACAAAGAGCAGGTGAATAAAATCTTCCCGGCACACTCAGCCCAGCAGGTTGGGAACTTTAAGGAGCTTCAGACACTCCATCCCCCTGCCCTTGGGGCAACACAGCCCCAAGGCCCCTCACTGCCATATACAGCCTGCTACTCCTTCTTCCTAGAAGGCACCAATCTGCACACCTGCTGCCCCCACCATCATGCCAGGCTAGCCACAGGATGGCCCCACCTGTGGAAACTACAGTGGAGTAACGCAAAGGCTCCTCCCTGGGTGTCCAGCCCACTGGCCTGGAAGTGGGGCAGACTCTGCAACCAGGAAGCAGGAAGGACCTCTTTACTCCCAGCAGGCACCAGTACTGTACTCCTGCACCCCTGCCAGGTGCTGGGCAGCTCCAGAGAGTAAATCTTCTAGGCAGTAGAGGGTGCCACCTACACAAAATTATTATTCCACAGGAATCACTAGAAATATCAAACAGCAAAAAGAAATTTTTGTACAAACAAAAATTCAGCAGACACCTGAAAAGGACTAAATGAAACTGAAATCACCAATCATCTTGATAATTATTTCAAAATAAAAATCATAAACATGCACACAGAACTACAGATAAATATTCAAGATCTCAGAGAGGATTTCAATGTAGTCCCCAAAACAAGACCCATCTATATGCTGCCTACAATTTTTCAGAAGTATTGTATCTGAAAATAAAATACAGTATCAGAAATGAAAAATAGAGTATCTGAAATGAACATACAATGGAGGGATTTAAAAGTAGATTAGATGAGATAGAGGAGACAGTAAATGGAATAGAAATTAGAGAATAGGAAAACAAAGAAGCTGAGTCACAGAGAAAAAAATGATCTCTAGGAATGAAACAATAATAAGAGAACTGTGCAACCAATCCAAACAGAGCAGTATTCACCTTATAGGGGACCCAGAAGAAGAAGAGAGAGGAAAAGGGATAGAAAATCTCTTTAAGGAAATAGTTGCTGAAAACTTCCCCAATCTAAGAAAGGCAATAGTTTCTCAGGTCATGGAAGTGCAGAGATCTCCCAACACAAGGACCCTAGGAAAACAACACCAAGACATATAATAATTAAAATGGCAAAGATCAAGGACAAGGAAAACAACCAGAGAGAGAAAAAGATCACTTATAAAGGAAAGCCCACCAGGCTATCAGCAGATTTCTCAGCAGAAACCTTACATGCCAGAAGAGAGTGGCATGATATATTTAATGCAATGAAACAGAAGGGCCTCCAGCCAAGAATACTCTACTCGGTAAAATGATCATTTAAATTTGAAGTCAGGATTAAACAGTTTCCAGATAAGCAAAAGTTGAGAGAATTTAACTCCAACAAACTATCTCTACAGTGTATTTTAAAAGGACAGCTTTAGTTGGAAGTAGTCCTAAGGCTAAATAGCTGTCACCAGAGAAAATAAAACCACAGTAAAGGAAGTAGGCCAATTAATTACTAAGTAAATGTAAAAATAAATCAACTACCCACAAAGTCAGTCAAGGGATACACAAAGAGTACAGAATATGATACCTAATATATAAAGAGTGGAGGAGGAAAAAAAGAAGAACTTTTAGATCATGTTTGTAATAGCATACTAAGTGAATAAAGTTAGAATGTTAGATAGTAAAGAAGCTGCCCTTGAACCCTTGATAACCACAAATCCAAAGCCTACAATGGCAATAAGTACATGTCTATTGATAATCATCCTAAATGTAAATGGACTGAATGCACTAATCAAAAGACCTAGAGTTACAGAATGAGCAAAAAAAAAAACAAGACCCATCTATATGCTGCCTACAAGAGACTCACTTCCAACCCAAAGACATATACAGACTAAAATGAAGGGATGAAAAAAGATATTTCATGCAAATAATAGGGAGAAAAAAGCAGGATTAGCAGTACTTATATCAGACAAAAAAGACTTCAAAACAAAGAAAGTAACAAGAGACAAAGGACATTACATAATGATAAAGAGATCAGTCTAACAAGAGGATATAACCACTATAAATATCTATGCAACCAATTTAAGGGCACCAAAATATGTGAACAAATACTAACAGAATTAAAGGGGGAAACAGAGTGCAATGCATTCATTTTAGGAGACTTCAGCACATCACTCCGAAGGACAGATCAACCAGACAGAAAGTAAGGAGACAGAGGCGCTGAACAACACATTAGAACAGATGGACCTAATAGATATCTACAGAACATTCCACCCCAAAGCAGCAGGATACACATTCTTCTCAAGTGCACATGGAACATTTTCCAGAATAGATCACATACTAGGCCACAAAAAGAGCCTTAATAAATTCAGAAAGCTCGTAATTTTGCCAACCAGCTTCTCAGACCACAAAGGTATGAAACTAGAAATAAGAGATGCAAGGAAAACAAAAAAACCCACAAACATGTGGAGGCTGGAGAACATGCTCCTAAATAATCAGTGGATCAATGACCAATAGAAAAAGAGACCATTCACTATATGGAGACAAATGAAAACAACAACTCAATACCCCAAAACCTGTGGTATGCAACAAAGGCAGTTCTAAAGTTTTCAACTTTCTTGAAAACTGTAAAATCAAATCTTAACATAAAACAATTTTAATCTGCCCAAGATACATTTCATGAGTTTTGGAATATATCCATGTTTTATTTTATTTACAAAGGTAATATAGGATGTCATGCTATTTGTAAAACAATAAATAGAACCATCTAGAAATGAAGTAAAAACAGAGAATCTCTCCTTGACTTCTCCTTCACACAATCAGGGAATTATAATTTCTTCCCCAAAAGGAACAACTCTTAACCATATGTATCTTCATAATGATATATAGTATGTCTATAGAGAGAAACATTTCTAATACATACCTTCTTTGGAGTTAAGGTAACAAAATGACTGCAGTCTTTAAGCAGTAGTGCATTCAGCTGTATCCCATCCCTTTAACATTTGCATAGTATATATAACATAATATGGATGTACTCAAAATCTTAGCCATCCTCTTACTGACAGACATTCAGGTTGTTTCCTATTTGTTATTAGTACAAACAAGGTTACAGAGGACTTCTTGTACATATGCTGGTCACAGGCTATGCACACTTCATATTTGATAAGCAAGACCAAATTGTTCTTTAAAAGGTCTATGTAAAGTTATCTATTAAAAACGAAGGTGCCCATTTCTGCACTGCTTTGTCTTCATATCATTAATCTGTTTATTGCTACCAATGTGATAGGCAAATACATATGTATATAGTCACATACATATACATGGATTTTATAATTTGCTTCCCTGATTACTATGAGATAAGGTGCTTTTCCAAGGTATTAGCATTCCAACTTTCTCTTTTGTTAGGTGCCTATTTATGTTTGGAATACTTTTCTACATGGACATTTGTCTATTGAGTATAGGAGTTCATAATAAACTATTGATATCAATCCACCACAGTGGTAAATGCTGTGTGTGTGCCCATGAGATCAAATGTGTTCACTGTATTTACACCCTTGGAGTTTTTACTTATCAAAGTATTTATTTGAAAAAGAAGTTTTGAAAGTTGAGTAATAAGATATTCGCGTTGGATTGTAAATTTCTCCCTGTGTGTCATGTAGTTTTTGTTCCATATAAGTAGAAACAAACACTAGTAGTAGGGACAGAGTACATTATCTGTGTTCTTCATGGACTATAATTTTTGTCTCCATTGGTCCCGTTTAGTGATCTTCAGCTGGATTTCTGATTTTACACCTGCCAAGCTTCCCATCTTTTTGTTAACCTATTCCTGATAGATCTTATACCATACATTTACTTTTTACTTTTATGTAGGATAGCTGTTAAAAGTACAATCTCTGGAGTTACTCTTGGGTCAGTAATTGTGCTTAGCTCATAAGGTCCTTTTAAGGATTAAATGAGGTGATTGATTTAAAAACATTGCTCTGGTGCTTCTAACATACTCAGCAAATAGTGTGCCACCGTTTTACTTTTGTATGTGTCCTTGTAAATGTCTTTTAGCTGAATTTTTATTTTTTTCCAAACTGGGAATAAATATATCCCACTCAAATTTATTGTGAAAACTAACATATAGACTGTTATATTCTTATATTTGACTCAAATGCCTAGCAAAAACATTTAAACACACTTTTTATATTTAACATCAATAAAGAAACTGTGTGGAATGGATCTCTGATTTAAACAGGATAAATTAGTCACATACTCTTGTATTCATCAATTTCTTCTCACTTTTCATGTGTTTAAAAATCATTTGGAATTTTAATTCTACAGTAGTAACATTTTTATGTCATACCTCAGCATTCTTAGATATTGCTTCTTGTCAACTGGAGTGGCTATATTCTCCACAATTGTGGAGGTATAAGTCACTTTGATATTTTTTTTATTCACCATCAGTTTTGAATACTGCATTTAATCCTAAAATCTGATCTTTCCATCTTTGCACTATTTTTTATCTTAATTTGCTTTTCTTTTTCTAGCTTTTTAAGGTGGAATCTTGAATCACTGTTTTGAATTCTTTCTTTTCTAATATAGGCACTTAAAATGATAATTCTTCCTCTAATCCTTAAATATTTTAGGTTTTACAGGTCAAGAAGCAAAATGAAGAATATTGCATAAGTGTTTATATAACCAGAGAAAAAAAAAGTTTGCAAATTCCTGTCAATGAAATTAAAAACAGTATAATAATAATTGAGTAATTTTTAAAATATAAGTCTACTAATGAAAAGAATGGAAGTCTGATTTGGGGGGCAACATTTCACTTACCTGGGTTTCTACATGACATGTTATTAAAAATGTGAGTAAGAACATGATAATAGTTTGATTTTTTATATTTTTGATATTAGTAGGAGAAGTTGACTTGAAATTTGGGGGACTGCAGTTAGGAATCAGGATGGTACAGAGAGAGAGAGAAATAAATCAAGTACACTAGTGGCTTACAACCCAGATGCTTCTATAGGACAGTCATTCATTCACTCAACAAACATCTACTGAGGGCATACCGCATCCCCAGAATTATTCTTGGTAATTGGGACATATCAGTTGGCAGAACAGCAGAGACAGCTCCCTTCCTGGAATTCACATTCTACAGAAGGATAGAAGGAAATTCATGAACCAGGACCTAATATTTATCAGAATACCCTATGTTGAATTAGAGTAGCTCATTTGTAATGGTCTCAAGATTTGAAATTACAAAAACAGCTTTTGTAAATAGATGAAAGCTGAAAATATGCATGTCATTTCCAGCATCAGTCATATAAAAAGACATCTAAAATTATCCATTAAAATTAACCCTCAAGCATATTGTATATGTAATGGAACAGAAGTTTCTGGAAAGTTTATCAGGTGATCATTGAGATATTTTTATTAATTTACAGTTGATTTCTTATATGTTATCTTAACTATTTTTGTTAGAATATGATAATAAAAGGCAATAGGATATCTAGAGATAACTAAAATGTACAGTTTCAGTTCAAATTCCTAGATTTGATCCTTCTTTTAGGGAATAAATGAAATGTAAACTTGCAAATCAGTTTTGCTTGCATTAACAATCTAAACAACTTATTTTATATTAAGATGATATGAAATATGAACTAAATCAATTTGAAAGTTTGCCTAAAATTGAGATTGAGGTTAGAGGATTATTGTTTATTCACCCTATAGAGAAGGTCATTTTGAAAGTTTGCCTAAAATTGAGATTGAGGTTAGAGGATTATTGTTTATTCACCCTATAGAGAAGGTCATTATGGAAAGTTTAGGGTGAAAATCCCTGTCATTCTTAAATTGAGATCACAAATATTAAGCTCTGAGCTAAGACAGAGGGTGACATTACCATTCTATTGTATGGTATTCTTTCACTAGTATACCATGAAAATTAATTCACAATTCTGAACTGAACAAGCATATTAGTTACTGAGTCATCAGTATTTTGATCTTTTTCTACATATAGCCATATTTTTATTTTGTTGAAGCCAATATCTTTAGCAACAATATTACTTTTTTAAGTATATCATAAAATAAAAATAGTTATAACAGCAAATATTCCCTTAAAAAATTTTTTATAAAGTCATATTGTAACTATACAAAATAATCTGCTTAGGCTCATGGAATGAGCATCTTCCCAGTTTATAATTTGAAGCAAGAGAAGTAATCTAGAACATTCTGCA
Organism: Manis javanica; assembly: GCF_040802235.1. Taxonomy (NCBI): domain Eukaryota; kingdom Metazoa; phylum Chordata; class Mammalia; order Pholidota; family Manidae; genus Manis; species Manis javanica. Next base: position 145,353,640 of record NC_133156.1, read on the forward strand.
CCAGACCACTGCATATGCATTCCCAAATATAAGACACATGAGGGCTTACTCAAAAGTTACTTTCTGGTTGCAGACAGCATCTTGACCTGATTTATTTGGCAACATTTACAATTAAATCCAATGTAATTATAGTTAAAATTTGTCTTTAAAAAAGTCAAAATGATTTCTGAAATCTTAAATGCTTTTTAACTGTGTAGTTCTGTGCTGTCTCCAGAACATGAGACAAAACTAACATTTTCAAAAGATAAAAGATGTGCTCCTGTCAAATCAGCTATTACCCTCTCTTTCCCAGGAGTGGGGGTGAGTGCAGCCTAGGGACCTTCCTTAGGCTCTGAAGCTTCCCCAGAAAACATTCCTTCTTTCATTTGTTCATCCAGTTAGTGAGCAACAGATCCTTTGCGGGGTCCCTGTGACGAGTCTGGGGTAGATGCTGAGGAAATGACACAGCAAGACCTAAAGGGTTGGTAAGTATTTAAGAAATTCAAGATCACTAAGGGAGGATGACATACACACCCCAGTCATGCTGAGTGGGCAGCACACTTCACCCAGGTTGAGGGGGAGAGGCAGAGGAAGGCGGTCCTGGGATGACCGTGTACCCCTGTAAGGGTCTGCTCTGAGCTGGGCCCCCAGCAGAGAAGGACACTAGGGTAGAGGTTTGAAATCAGTGATTCAGAATTAAAAGAGATTTCAGCCTTTGTGATCTTTGGTAAATAGCCTCTGAAACTCAGTTTTCTCAGCATTTTTTATGCATGCTGTGCCTGGAAAGTAATACAGTACCTGTAGTAAGTGTTATTTGCCTACTTTATTCTGCTTTTCTTTTCCCTTTTCCCTTTTGAGCTCACTTCCTCTCACTCCAGTCACATTATAGCATCTCTAGTTTTGGACAAATTCATGGGGAGTGACCAACAAAGCTTCCACTTGCTAAGTTCTTTTGCAGAGTGCTCAGTCGTCGGCCAGGTCCTCAGGGAGTCCAAGCCAAGAGCTGGCCTGATCTTTGTCCTTCAACCTTGAACCCAGTCTTACCCTGAAGTCAACTCCCTGAGTGGTTCAGAAACACTGAGAGGTTCTTCACAACCCAGGAGAAGGACATGCTGAGCTGTAAAGAGAGGCAACCACAGAGAACAGTGCGTCACCTCCAGGGCCAGCATAAGAAACCAGCGTGGTGGCGTGTGGCCATTCGGGAACTGTTACTGCCCTGACAAGGGCTTCCGTTAACTGAAAATCAGCTTCCGCCTGGGAATCCAGGTCCATCAAGACAGTAAGTACTAACCCTCATACTGTAAGGTTCAAAATGATAAACCATTCCTCTCCACTGGCTGGAGCTGTTCCATTTTGACAAAGGGACAATGACTGCAGATGGCACCAAAAGCTACAACTTCAATTTCAGTGAGGGCTGGGGGGATATTTGAGTAATAAGGAGAGGGGCATTTCTAAGAAACTGTGCCCTCAAAAGGTCTCTCTTTGTAAAGAGACTTAGGAGGTGGACAGAGAAGATGTACTCCTGTGCCTCCCAAGTCATGTGAGCCATGTGGCTTCTCGGGACCCCCACATGTGTGGAACAAGTCAGGTTAGCTGAGAACAGGGTCTGAAGTTCAAAGCCTCCAGAAGACACACTACCAATGAGACTCCTACCCTAGGCTTCAAGTCTGGCTACTCTCTGCTCCATGGTCCCCTCCTGCTGCTGCAGAATTCAAAAACTAGAACAATAGAGGGTCCCCGCACTGACTCGAGAGCTGACATTGCTTTTGAGATCTCTGCTCATCACCTCAGGATGTGACCTCCTTTCAGGCCACTTACTGAGCCTCCCCATGCCTCAGTTTTGTCATCTCTAGGGTGGGCATAACGAGTGGTATCCATCCTCTGTTACCATGAGGATTAAATGAGCTACTATATACTTAAATGCTAAGAGCAATATTTCACATGTAGTTGTAGGACTAGTCAACTGTTGCAGTTATATTTTCACAGGTATTACAGCCCCTGACACACTTTAAGAGGATAATTTAGAAGATAAATCAAAAGCAACCTCTCCAAAAGCCATGACTTTACATGCCCTGAATGTCAAGCCAGAAAGAATCCAGGACCCTGTCTGCACGTTTGTATTGCACACAATGGCCTCTAGCCACAGGTGGTCCCTGAGCACCAGAATTGTGGCTGATGGGAACTGAGATGTGGTCTGAGTGTAAATACCCACCAGATTTTGAATAGAAACTAAAGAAAAGAAAATATCCATTTAATCATTATTTTTATATTGATTACATGTTGAAATGATAATGTCTTGGCTATATTAAGCTGAAAAAAATACATTATTAATTTCACTTGTTTTTATTTTAATGTGGCAACTAGAAAATTTTAAATGTGACTCACCTTATATTTCTATCAGACCACACTAATCTAACTTTCTCACTCACAGAAAAGAAAACAAAGAGAGAAACAATATGTTTTGTGCCTGAAATCCCACAGGGAGTTAGTAGCAGGGTCTGGCTGGAATCAATATCTGAGTGTCAGGTCAATACACCATGACTCTAGTCTACAGAAACTTCTTCCAGAACCCAAATGGAGAGATTATTTCAAAATTGATCAGAAAAAGTCATCAGGTTTACTGCATATTTTCTGACTGAATAGTCTTGGTTCCAATTCTTTCCTGTAACTCATTTAAAAATTTTCTAATATATAACAAGGCAGGAAGAAATAGTCATTATCAACTATGCCACATGTTGAAAAGACAGTGAATTTCCCATAAATGTCTTTTGAACCTTAGCTTAAATAGAAAGAGACTGGCTGACCTCTTATTATTGAAGTTGTAACCCTTAAGTCTATAAACGGATAGCACAAGAACTAGGCTGCTGTTATTACCTGTTGAGTTCAATAGGCCATGACTTCTCTGGTAATAGGAAACTTAAAAATCTCCCAACTTCCTGGGTGCACACAAAAACAGTCGCTCCAAGGAATTATCTGGGGTTGGTTGGCCTTGTTCACAGTCTGGTCATACAAGAGTGAACTAAATAAAATGCAAATATCTATGCCATGCAATGTGAGAAGTGGCCAACTCATCCTCCCATGGTCCAGAAGGACCTGAGTTCTTTCAGCCAGGCTTCCTCTGCAGCCAAGGAAGTCACTAGAGGCAGAGGAGACAGGGAGAGAAGGAAGTTGTAGATGGCTGCGATCTTGGGTCAGGAATCCTGGGCTAAATCTTCCTGGATGGTTCATTAAGTAGATCACAGTGGGACCTTCACGTCAGTGTCTAAGAATCTGAAATAAGGGCCCTTCCAGTCACAGGTGGAGGAGCCGTGGATGTGGGATGAAGTGGAAAGGGTTCCACCAGGAGGAAGCTCTGCACTCCGGGTGATCATCTGGAACGGCCAGGGCGGTCTCAGGCTGAAGAGTCTGTGAGACATGGGAAGGAGCCCAGCCATCTGTGGGTGAATCTCAGATTCACAGAATTCCGGCAGAAGTCCTCCGTAAGGCAGGCTCCTGATGAGCTGGGAGTGATGGGTGGGCTACAAGCATGGCACCAGACAGCCTCCAACACAGCACAACACTCAAAGAAGAAGCCACAGCAACATAGCACTCACCACACATTTTGCCTCCAGCAGACCCTGGGGTCACTTGGACTTCCGAGAATACACACATGTTGGAAAGAACAGAGGCCAAGATACCCTGAAATCCTGACTCTGACGGACTCTCCTGGACACTAGGTGCTCAGAACTGTTCCTTACCTGGACTCCCCTGCCAGTGTCCTCACTAGAGTGGTTATCTCATGGCAGATAAAGAAAGAACTCCTAATCACATGAGACAGCCCATTCTGTCTCCATAACATCTTTACATTTTAGAAAGGTCTGCAAATTTCTGGCTCTATTGCAGGAATATGATATTTGGAAACTCAATGTTTTCAAAATCATATTTCGCTATACATTTTTCCAGGGTACTATACAGCATTAAATCATCCACTTGATATTAGATTCTTCATTTATCAACCCATCTGCAAGTATTTATTTATCGCCTACTGTGAGGATTTCAGAGTAAATATACAAGGAGCCTACACATTGTGATTAAGTAAGAAATCTCTGTACAGATGAAAAATGCCTTTATCAAAATAAAATGGATTTATACTATTTATTCTCTCTTTCCCCTCTCTCTGTACATGTCTGTCTCTGCACACACATGCACATACACACACACACACACACACACACACATGCATACACACACATAATGTGAGTGAATACCATTGGTTTATAGGCTATATATTCTAATGAGTGATGCAGTGGGTGTTCAGACCTTCTCCTCAAATGCCACCATTTGCTTTCAGAGGATAGACCTTCCACGACAAGGTCTCCCTATCCTCCTCCATATCACTGGCTCATACCCCTGGCCTAGACTGAGAGAAATAGCCTCCTGTTCTTCCTTGCTCATTAGCGCTTCCTGATCATGCCCCTCCCTCCATCCTAGCTCCCCCAACTCTGCATCTTCTGTGTCTGAATACACTACCTGATACCCAACCCTGTTGCTGGGTTTTACCAGCCCCTGCACTAATGCTTAATTCCATGACAATTTAACTCCTGCCAACTACCACTCACCACACTACCACTAAACCTTAAACCGCCATCACCCTTCAAAACTCTGAAGATGCTTTTCCGTATGACCTGGTCTTTCTGCTCCTGATCTTCTCTCCTCCATGATCTCTGCTCCACACTGACTCAGCTGTAGGACCCAAGCCCTGATCGTGTTGTTCCCAATGATGACAATACCTTTACAGTCTCATTTTCAAAGAGTCCTGATCTCTAACAGCCATCCTCCCAGAAACGTAACTCACTCCCTCTATAATCCCACTCCAAGAATGCTTTGACTTCCTAGAACCTAGCATTAATTTATCCTCCCAGTCCGCACTGTTTTGGGCCCATGCAACCATTATTATTCATCTCCAATTCTCTGGTCTGCACTTGACTCAAGACTTGATGTATAGCCCCAGCTCTCTCTGATCCTGCTTCCTCAAAAGAACAACCACAACATGGACTGAAACACAACTTCCTCCTGGACCCACCTCTGTGCCAGCATAGCTGAACACTTAATCCATGACTTCTAATATCAAATGGATGGGAATGCCACCCAGTAGTCTGAATTTCTCTCTTCCATTCACTTACTTGCTCGCTTCTCTCCTCTTTTCCCAAATGTCTACATTTCCACCCGCACCCTGTCTCTTGGCTGACGTCGTGCCTCCTGTTTTACCGTGAACGTTTGTGTGAGGCTGTCCTGTCTTCCTTGAGGTTCACAGATGAGCTGTCCTGAAGTGGGGCCACCATGTGAGCTGCAGCCCCCACTCCCAGATAGGGATGCTGCTCCAGAGATGCCCCCCTCTCCCCACTTCACCTGTCCTTCTCTCTCCATTAGACACAATCTGCTTGCACACACCTTTAAGACCTCCACATTCCTGTCTACGTACCATGCCGTCCCTCTGTCCCTCTTAAAGCAAGTGTCTCTACTCAATGCCTCCAAGCCTCCCCTCTCCTGAGGGAACCCGTTTACCTCAAGTTTTTGATGCCACCCATGCTTCATCAAACCTGAGCTTCCTAAGGTCTCCAGTGAATTCCTCATGGCTACTAGCGGTCTGATCTCAAGCCTCTCTTTAAATTATATTTAATACAGTTTATTGCTCATTTTTTCTCAAGAATGCATCTTCCCTTGTTTTCCAGGAACTCGCTCACCTGCATGTCTTCTGTCACCTCCAAATGGGAAAACTCTTCTGTGCTGGTTCCTTCTCATCCTCTCAACCTCTGACTCTTAGAATTCCTGGGGCTAAGACCTCTTATTTTTTCTGTCTATACTCACATACTTTCAGATATCATTCGCACCAGTGCCTTTAACTACTATCCCTAGTCTGATGACTAATAAATCTCTATCAAGCCTGAATTGCTCCTTGAAACAGCAGATTGTAAATCTCACTACTTTCTGAGCATCTGCACTTACAGGCCTAATAAATAAACACTTCAAACTTAATATGCTCCAAACAGAGTCCCTGATTTCTCACATACAAAAAAATGGTATCACCAGAATTCTTCCCTCTATCAGTAAAAGACAGTTCCATCTTCGCATCCAAGTTGGGTAAACCAAAAACCTTGGAGAAATCCTTAAATCTTCCTTAAATAATGACAAAGGATTTTCAAAGGTTTGGGTCCCCATAAAAATATATTACTCCATATAAGGTCTTAAAAGGCAGCATGGAGTAGTAATTAGAAGCATGAATTCTAAAATTAGTTCTCAGTGTGTAAATTCTGGCTGTGTTCCCCAGTGAGCTTGTTGGATTTCAGAATTACTGTGGGCCAACGAGTTGTATGTGCTCCCCATTTTACCCCTTTTTGAACTTGGGAGTCCATAGCAGCTGCCCTATACCTGTCTTTCCATTGTAAATTGGGAGCATGGAAAGAGGGAGAGAAAATAACCCTTTTTTTTAACTCATAGGTCTGTGGATGAGGAGGTACTGTGCTCCAGGAAGCATACCTGAAGACCCTCACCTACACCTGAACTGAACTCAGAGGACAAGATGCCATATTTCAAGTTAATGCTATAATGGGCTGAGACCTGGAGGGTTTTAGGAGGGGTGAGTGTGTTTTGCATATGGAGAGACATGAATCATGGGATGCAAAGGATACATGTTACTCTACATTAACACAAAAGAACAGGCCTATTATCAAAAAAGTACAGACTAATAGTCTAACGATGGAGTCAAAGTTACTAAATAAAAAGTAACAATAGTTCAACAAACACTTATTGAGCACCACTTAGTGACAGATGATCTTATAGAATTGACACATGTTCCTCACCTTCAAGAATCCTACAGCCCTGGTCAAGTAGAGGTTTTCAGAGGACACTGAAAGTAGGAGAGAAGCCTATGTCTGGGGGTTAGTGGGGTTCCCTGGGTAGGTTATGGTGGGGAACCTTGATGAGGGACTCAGCCCACCAACTCAATGGCCTCCTACATATAGGCTAAGCTGGGTTTTGTTCAAGTTGCTATGGGGACAACCTGAGAAGAGGACACAAACTTCATCCAAAGAGTTGGGGCTTTAAGTCTCTGTAAGAAGAAATTATCTTAAACAATAAGGCATTGGACAGGTGGAAAGGGGGGAAAGAATGTTCCAGTCAGAAGGAACAGCACAGAAAAAGCTCAGAGTTCAGAAAGTGTCCAGTGCTTGAGGGAGAGAGGACTCCCCTGTCTATGGAGCAGAGGGCTATTAAGGTGGGAAGGACGGAGAGAGCCTGGCCAGAGGGCAGTGGGCCCTGTGCCCGCATCACAGAACATGTCTGTTTTACTGCAGGTATGAGGAACTGCCTGAAAAATTTTAAGTAAATGTTTCATGCTCAGATATGAGTTTAGAAAATATCAGTTTGGTCCTTGAGTAGAAGAAAGATTAGAGGAGAAAAGGTGGGAAGCTAGGGAAACAGGATTAAATTCTGCTCTAATGACCCATAACACTATCTGTGTAAGTGAGAAATTATGATGGGAGCCGGGTTCTATAACAGCAGGAAGGGAGAGAGAGGACAGTCAGAGAGGAATCTGAGGCAGCAATAAACTTGACAGTACATCAGGAGAGAGGCATGGCCCTAGTCTTCCACAAGAGTGAACAGCTTGCTATTCTCATATAATTGCCAAATAGTGTACCTCCCTCCATTTTTCAGTATACAGTGGACCAGTTATCCAGAAATCATGGATGTACTGATGTTTAAGCTGCTCGGGTTTAAAGATAAAGTTTTAAATGGACCAAAAGATTCAATCCATCTTTAAGGCTGCTTAATGCTAGTGAGAATAAGAAAAGCTTTCATGTATAAATCAGATTTTCTTCACTTTGCTCTGAGTTTACAATTGCACATTTTTAAAAAATGATCATCTGGGCCAAGGTGAAGTTTAATTTTCAGCTCTTCTCATCCCTCCCTCTTCAGTGTGAATATTCAGAATAAGTTCCCAGAGGATGGGTGTCCATCACTGAAGCCCACTGCGGCAGACAGAGGCGGACCCAGGGAGCAAAGCTGACACCCAGCCTGTCCGCTGCCCTGGAAGACTCACGCAGCCCCTCCCAGCAGCACCTCTCCTCCTGTGTCCACCCTTCGGCATCCAGGGCCGTCTTCTCCTGTACAAACAAACTCATGTAGCAGAAAGAATTACATCTGCTCAGATTACCTTGTGTGAGAGCCAATGAAATAGAAAAGAAAGCACAAATGTTTATTTTAAGTTTGAGGAAGATGCTAAATCCTAAGCCTTTTGTTGCAGAACCCACAGACCTGGTTTCTCAACGATCACCAGTAAGTGTCCAGGACAAGAACTACAGGTCAAGGGCATCCTCAGCATTCCAGAGGTGGGGCACCCAAGGGCAATGTGGGAACACAAAATGATGCAGTGCACCTGCAGTGACACCTGTTGGGAGTTGCTTCTATAAACTGTCAAAAACATGAAGAAATGTGTTTAACTTTGAGTCAGGAAACCTGATAGTAAGCTTTAACTGTATGAGTGGGTTTCTGCAGAATCAAAGATAACTGTTTAAGCTGAGAATTCCTTTTATAAAATAAATGCTATTTGTTTGTGGCCACAAACCTAGGCATGCAAGAAAGAATATATGCAGGATTATGTTTCTGTAATTAAATTGTCCCGAGGCCAGCTTCCTCCTTGTGTCAGAAAATTAAATATATTTAGTTCCAGATAAAACAAGTCATTCCCTTTAAAACTCCCTCTCTCAGGATCTGCCCCTCTCCTCCTCCTACAGGAGGGCACTTACACCCCGGAGATACAAGGACCCAGGACATGGGACGGCTTCACTTCCTCTGTGTTCAGTGCTCAGTGTGGAGGGGGCTGCCCCAGCTGTGACTGTCAGGTGATGTGGTTCCCTGCAGCCACCTGGGAGAGCAGCTATGGTTAGTATTTATGTACAAAGTATGGTGGACAAAAATGGAATCACAGCTAAGGGTATTTAGGGACTTGGGTATACAGGGACCTGGTCCCTTTGAATAAGAGGAAGGTTCACTACCCAGTGGACTAGGGCAGGAACATGGGGCTAAGCCGGCTGACCTTTAAGCAGATGTCACATAGTAGGCCAGTTTAATTTAAAAAGGTAATTTATGTTTTTTACTTGTTGTATTGGAGAAGGGAAAAAAGCAGGAACATAGCTTTGCTATTTCTTTTAAAGAAAACATCATAATAAACTCCTCCCCAGCAAAGGACAAAATAAATTAAATATTCTCCTGGCTCTAGAGATTAAAGTTAACACTACATGGAAATATTAAGGACAATAGTGTCACCACCAGGCAGTGATGAGCCAGATCCAAGCCGAGCCAGTGAGAGCCCTGAACAGTCCCAGCCATCAGGGAAACTCATGACTGGTTTGCTTGGAAACCAGAAATGTCATGTGCCTCTAGCACAGATCAGGAAGGCGCCTGCTTGAGATACTGTCAAATGCGCTGCCTGGCCCATATCAGCCAGAACACACAGATCTCCTCTCCCATTTTCCTCATCCATTGGTGCTAACTGGACACAAGAATCGTTCCAGAACCACAAAGCCCTGTGGCCTTGTGTTACACCCCAAGGGCACCTAAAGTCTCATGATAACAAAGCTTAATGTCAAATGAAAAAAAGCACTTCCAAAAATGGTCTGAAAGTAGCTCCTTGTCTGACTTGGCTGCCAGACAAATCTGTTTGTTTGTCTCCAGCAGAACTGAGGCCGCCTTTTCAGGTAAGTGTGGCCGCTGTTAATGCAAAGTAACCAACCCCACATGAGAGTTTAAGCCAGGACAGAAAACTGCCCCCTGTGATGTGATTGTAATCACAGGAGAACCCCCACAGGCAGCAGGAACAATTTAGAGTCTAGAGAAGGGCCAGCGACTCCCCAAGGTCCCAGGAAGAGCAGGGATTAGATGTCCAGTGTGGGGCCTCGCCATGGGACCCTCACCAGCAGCGATCGGTGGCTGTGCAGGGAAACGCACTTGTCACTGGCTGGACCACCAAACACCCAGGAACAAGCAATACTGAGCAAGAGAGGAATGTCAGGAACATACACAGAAGGTAAAATCATCTGAGAATGGCTTGTTTATGGGCTTGTTTTCAGGAAATAAGACTCAATGTGGGTTTGGAAATGCAGGAGTGGAAACGAAGTCATTAGGTTACCCACAGGCCCATGTTCAAGTAGTTCAGTGTTGATTGGCTTTTGCTAGTTCTAGAAGTCTGAAGTGAGTCGTGGTTATAAACTGTCTGCTTTGATCTGACTCTAACTACCCCGGCGTAGTTTCACAAGCAGCAAGAGGTATTTGAGGCCAGCCCCTGCATCCCCTCCTGAGGGCTGTGAGAGCTGCCCAGGAAAGATAGGTGGGCAGGGCGCAGTTCTCTTTTCACAGAAGTCCACTGGGTGTTGGGAGAGGAGACAGGTTGTGCCACCTCCCAGGAAGGATGTGCAGGGTCCTGACACCTTTAGGGCCAGTCACCCTCATTCCCTGCCCTGATGCATCAGGCCTGGTCCACCGCTCAGAACACTGCAACCTTGGGGACCAGATTCACTCTGTAAACACAGGAGTGGCACCAGCACCATGCAAAGCCATCAGTGAACAGTCATCACTCTTTCTTGTTGGTTTAGAATCCAGGTCATTTTTGTTATGATTTCACTGCAGGTGAGTTTTCCAAGATGCCCTGGATAAGCAGAAGGTGCCCTGGCTGGGGTGGATGGGGGGCAGGGGTGATGTGAGGAGCACTGCACTCCAGCCTCATGACTTGGTTTCTAGATAATTCTGATAATCTGACAGCCCTGTTTGTTGACTCCATCCATTTGGATGTCATCCTCCTCAAAACAGAACGCAGGGTTTGGACAGATCTCTGACCTTCTGTGGCATTTGTATGAGACCAGGACTGATCATAAAGCATAAGCAGAATATTGCTGAATTTGTTCATTCATCACTCACTCAGTCTGGAGATGTCTTTTGGAGCTGGATATCTGCCAGGGAGGACAGACATGATGTAATGTTTCCCTGGTCCTCAGCCCATCAAACTGAAGAAACAGATGCACAATTACCTTTGATTATGTTAATAGATATATTGAAGGTAATGAGGGTTAAAAGTTTATTAGAAAGAATGGCCTCTGAGCTGACACTTCACTATTTGACATCATTTGGCTGTCAGAGATTCCACACCCCCAAAGCACTTGTTATAGGGGAGAGGATGACCAGGCATCTCTCAATCAGCTCCCTGGGGATTCAGTTAAGCCCCTCATCACATGAGCAGACTAAAGTCCTCCCACCTGCTCTGTCACACTTTGACAAGTGATTAAACCCTAAACAATTATAATACTCAGTTCAGAAATTAATATGTCTAAATGACACTGCCAAACCTAAGACTTTAATAAAAGCATGGCAAACACTCTATATGGCGCATGACACTCCTCCAGCCCTGATGTGTGCCATTTTGCATGTGGTCACATCATGTGTGAGGGGCACAAATGAGAACAACTAAGAAGCTGAGATTCCGTTAATCTCAAATCTTTCCAGCTGGTAAATGTAATTCATGGTATCTATGAATTTCCTTTAGTTGGAAATGCTGTCCTGTTTGTTGAAACAAAGGATGCCAACCTCTCGTGTTCTTTATTCAGTTAATGATTTTACTCCAGGGCACCCTATGTCGGGCATGTATCATAAATCCCACTGGCAATGAGTCACAATAGAGCAGATTCTTGTGACACACGCTGGCCAGCTCCCTCAAGGCAGCTACCACACTGGCATTTATCCTCCCAAAACTGTTACTCTTGTTGCCTTTGCTTCACCTCCAGATTTTAAGCTGTTCTGTGCTGGGACTTTTGCCACCTGCTCAGTTGTACGAGGTGACAGCTCCCTGCACAGAGCCAGCTCAGGATGACTGTCACTGGATTCTGTGGGCAAAGGACCAGAGAGAGCCCACTTCTCAGAAAAGATCAGCACACTAAGCTGTTACAGACCAGCAGGGATAGGTCAGATGTCAAGGGCAGTGACAAGAGCTCCCATCAGGTCAGATTTGAGAACCACAGACTTGGAGAAACAGGGAGGAGCACAGCGTTGCTCTGCGGGGCTCTGACCCCCAGGAACACGAGGGGAATGGCAAAGCCTGGGAAAGACGGGGACCTGCCTGTCCCCACCCAGCTGGTGCCGCAGCGCTGGGCCTGCGGGCCTAGCTCCTGACTCCCAACCGAGAACGCCTTCGATCTCCCTGGGACCCTGCGTCTGGCTGGGCCCCCAGACGGAATGGCAATATTTGTCCAAGAACCACAGGTGCGGGCTTTTCAGGGGCCCCGGGGAGAACCTTTGCTCCAGGTCTGGGTGTCCCCTCCATGGTAGGGCAGCGGGACTGAAGCTCAGGCCCCGGGGGACGGGACTGCAGGAGCCCTTCGTCCCCGCGCGTCCCACAGACACAGCGTCGGGAGGGCTGAGCGCCGACGGCCGCCATCCTGCAGCCCCGCGGGCTCCTGATGACTGTGGGCTGGGGGAGGGAACGACAGCGCAGCCCCGACACCTGCTCCCCAGCTGCCCCCCTCGCCGTGCTCAGCCCCTTCACACTTTCAGGCCAGGTGGTGATCACTTCGGGTTAATAACTTTCCAAGAGAAATGATTTGGTAAAAGTGCCAATTTAGCTTCCTCTTCCGTGCGCCTGTAAAACAACATAAGGAGCAAAAAGGGCAGGAGAGCCCAGAAGGAAGTCCGCCTTCCCTGTTGCGTTTTGCTCTGAAGGGATCCCCAGAAGCGGCCCTGGGAGCTTGGACGAAAGTCCTCATCAGGGAGGTGACTGCACGACCTCTGCTTGCAGGAGGGACAAGCCTCCTCCGCCGGGAAGGGCTTCCTTGCAGGACCCGCAGGGCTGCCTGGGGCTGGGGGACCCTCACCGCCACCTCCTCCGCCAAACCTCTCTGGGCAAATGAGTGGTGTCAGCACACGTCCCAAAGCAGCTTCCTTCAATCCCGGACTCCTCGGAGTAGGGGAAGGCATTCACTCAGGGACAAGGCAAAGACGCGGTAGCAGAGGAAGGAGAGAGCTGCTGGAACCCTCGCTGGGAGACAGCCTGGGGCAGGGCGTCAGCACCCCAGGCTTCATCAGCAGGCTTGCATCTTGACATGTGACTCCGATTTTAAAATACCAGCATCCCCGTGTGGAAGTATTTATTAACTTTTAAAAGAAAACTTGCCTCAATCCCTGAACAGAGAACATAAGCTCACATTAGAAAGTGTGTTTGCCAAGGACTTTTCAGACCCAAACCAAGAGCTGTCAGTCCTAACACCTGAACATGGGTGAGTTCCCGAGAAAATAATGCTAAGCTGTAGCCCTAGGCAAACAGGCATGGAGACCATTTTATCCTTTGCCCTGGCTTTTGTCTTCTGTCCACTCTGCCACTGCACACAGAGACCTCTGCTGTCACTCTTCTGGGAAATGACCTTCCTGCAAAAAGACCATCAGAATGAGGTCACGGGATATTGTCCTTCCTAAACTGTGACCTCATTCTGATTTTACATGGTAATAACTGTTTTTTCTCTTCTGAAAAATGCAAATACTTTTCCTTCATTTATCAATACCAATATGTGCATAATAAAATATTGCCATGATTGAGCAAATTGGAAAAATATGATTTGTTCTTTTATGGATTTTCATTTTTGTGATCTTCCAGTTTTAAGATTAAATCCACAGCCAAAGAGAAGATACTTGGCTATGGGGAAAGGCATCTCACAGTCCTGGGTAAATTTTAGGAAGCCGTGACACCTTCACCTTCACTTTCGCGGAGGCTGTCCCTGCAGCAGGGACTCTTGCCCTGAGCTTTCTTACTGATGGAAAGTAGAGACCCAGAAGGGGTTCTAAACCTCTTGATTGAAGAGCAGGGGGCAGAGTGCAGCCCCACATAGTAATGACACGTCTGCAAAGCCAGCCGGGTCACCCGCAGAGGCCTGTCCCCACCTGTGCACAGCAAAGCAATCCCATGGGCAGGCGCGGGTTTCCTACAGCTGCAGAAAGGCAGCCCGACACTCTCTTCTACTCGGATGAGAAGGAAAGACGGAAGGTAACAGCAAGGTTCCACGCTGGGCAGAGAGCGCTCTTCCTTATTAGGTGAGATGTGTGCAGATGACCAAGTTCCCACCTTGCCTCATGATGACCATGCTTCATATCCAGTGGGAAATGCATCTCCTTCAACAAAGCTGAGAGTAAGAGTCTCATTTTTCATTTCATTGTCATATTTCAATTCATTAGTGATTGAAAAGAAACCAGGTGTTGGTCCTTATTAAATGTGAAGATCAATGCTATCTGTAAGGAAAAAAAGTGAGATTTCCGAAATGAACCATGCTGGACTCACAGTGCACAGATGAAGTGCCTTCTGGGAAACACTTAACAAAGCAACAAAGATTTTGTTTCTGGAATGTATGAAGATTTTTAGCACCAGGGTTAGAAAAGAAAAGAAAGGAAAATCAAATTCAAATATGTCAACTTGAACATTAAAGCAAAGAAACTAAAGATGACAAACAAGCAATCTACTCATCAGTGAATAATAAATTGGATTTCCATTCAACACAGATACATTTATTTAAGTAGAAATAAAAATAGGGGTGTTTCTTATATTACCCTTGTCATCACCCACCCCCAAGTCAACCTAGCTTTGCAGATACTCGCCCTGGCCTTCCCCTGCCCCTCTCCCTGAGCTGCTCCTAGACCTGTTGGTTTCAATTCCCTTCTTCACCCCTTCCCCATCTTACTCTTCATTACAGAGCCCATCCCTGCAACTGTGTTTCTGTTTCCCATTCTCCCATTGCAGCTTTGTTCCGGCAGGATCCTGCCAATAGAAGGCTCCAGCAAGAAATCAAAGGTGGAGGGAAGGGAGAAACCAGAGCTTTTCTCCCCGACCCTCTATCATTGATAAACTCTTTGCTGGTTGCTCCTCTGGGTATCCAGATAGAATTATTCTGTGCATGTCCCTGCTGCTGGGTGACCCAAACCCTGGGCTCCAGGACCTGGTTCCTGTATTTGAACCTCCAGCCCAGTGGGAGAGCTCCCTGCCATATCCCATCTCTGAGTTGTCTCTATGGACTCTTATTGAAATTCTCAACTTTTCTATCACTTTCATAAATATCTCCTTGTATAAAATCTCTTTGTTTGAAATTCTCGTGGGGTTCCTGCTTCCTCTGGATTCTAATGGAAGTCCCAGTGAGAAGATAGACCAGCATCTTCCCTCTTCTTCCATGAGCCCCTGTGGTCATTTCCTTCCCCTCCGTCTCTTCCTCCTCCTCTTTACTCTTCTCCTGCCCCTCCTTCCCTCTTGCTCTCCCTCCCCTCCTCCCCTCTCTCCCAAATATTGCCCAAGCATTATATTTAAGTAAAAAAAACAGTCCTAGAATTTAATGTTATTAATAAACTCACTTGAAGCTTAGAGTACAGCAAATATTGTAACAATATCATTACAGAAAAAGCTACAGGATGTAAAAAAGAATTAACAGCACTTTGAACATTCATGAAGAAAATAAAACTATCAATGAAGCCATTCATCTAGCAATCATCATGAGAAACTACCCTGGGTCAATAGCTCTCCTCTGCTTCTCCAGAAGAGGGCTGTGGATGGAGAAGTCATATACTGAAATGACCTGGTTCATACATCCGAGAAGCAAACAGTCACCCACAGAGACAAAGGACAAACATGTCATTACTTCAAGTCCTTCACAGGCTCCTTACCCTGAAGTAGTGCCAGCCAGGGAGGGGCAAGCAGCCAGTGAAAACAGCGTCATGCCCCTGTGAGCTTCTTCTGTTAAGGCATGAAGAACTTCCAAAGTATTTATTATCTTCTGGTGTTTATTCTGACTGCAATTCATTTTTGTGAATTTTATCTTTTGTTTGACTTTTGAAAACCAGTTTGATAATCGAGCAACCAATCTTATGAGCCCTGTGTTCTCACAGCTGCCAAGGACTATGAGTCCATGTTTTTGTATTAATTTGCAATTATCATATAGGAGAGAAATGTGTAGTGCCAGAAGTATTCAGAAAGTCCCTATAGCAAGACCTACAACCTACTTTAAAATTCACTGCACCATGGTTTGTTTTTTCCAACTCACTGAATACATCCCAGAGCAGAAATAAATTAAATGTGATTTTTCTTAGAATTA
The DNA here is from genome assembly GCF_040802235.1 of Manis javanica. NCBI lineage: Eukaryota > Metazoa > Chordata > Mammalia > Pholidota > Manidae > Manis > Manis javanica. The sequence continues at coordinate 145,369,761 of NC_133156.1, forward strand.
TCTGTACATCACCAAAATGTCCTATTGCATTTAACTTAAAATTGACTGCAGTTTAAGCCATAATGCACATTTCTTATGAAATCCTACAGCAGGAAGCAAACCTTAAAGAGTCACAGCTTGTGAGTGATGTCATGTGGGTCACATCACACCTGGGCCGACCCTGGAGAGCCAGGCAAATCCTCATAATCTGCACCTACAGCTCTGAACACAGAAACCAGTTATTACTTATACACACCCACATAGAAATAACATTTTAAAAAATCCATTTGTATTTATCTGCTTTCTCTTTTCACACATATTTAGTCTGTTACATAACACAGTTATAGGACACAACTTAAATATAGGAATAAAAAGAGTGAGGGGGAGATTCTCAAGATGGCGGCATGAGTAGGGCGGTGGAAATCTCCTCCCAAAACCATATATACTTTGAAAATACAGCGAATACAACTATTCCTAAAAGAGTGACTAGAAGATACAGTACTGCAGGCTACAACTACATCTGTGAGAACTCAACATCTCACGAAAAGGGTAAGATACAAAGGCACGACACGGCAGGACCTGAGCACTCCCCCCACCCCAGCTCACCAGCGGGAGGAAAAGAATCAGAGTGGGGAGGGAGTAGAGCACAGGACTGTTACACAACCCAAACTTCAGGGGCCCTAACCCCCTGGGTAGCAGTGCAGCACCAAAGCCCCTCACGGCGATAAGCAGCCTGCCATTCATTCCCCCCACCGGGACTGCAAGCAAACTGGCTGATCCGCCACTGCTGCTGAGCAACCCGGGAGCAGCCCCTCCCACAGCAACCGCACAGAGGCTTCTCCCAGCGCACAGCTAACTGCGCCAGACCCAGAGGCTGCTCCCTGCGCGCAGTCAACTGACACAGACAGCGGAGACGGGGGCAGAGTCCGGAAGGCACAAAGGAGCTTTATTCGCATGGTGAAGACGCACTACTCACCTGCACACCCGTCAATGCCCTAGGCCATCCCGAGGGCCCTCCGCCCATAGCCGCTCAGGGGATCGACCCAGAGGCTACCCTCTGTACATGGCCAACCGACACAGGCAGAAGAAGCCGGCGCAGAGCCTGCACAGAAAGTAGGAGCCCTATTCTCGTGGCAAACATGCATGGATAGCCTGCAACCACCGCCAGTGCTCTCGGCCATACTGAAGGCCACCCCATGCACGGCAGCTAGGGATCAACCCAGAGGCTGCCCCCTGCACACAGCTGACTGGCACAGGCAGAGGAAGTGGGTGAGTCCAGAAAGCACGTACGAGCTCTTGTAAATCAAACTAACTGAATGGTTCTGTGCTTTACTCTCTCCTACTAGTCTCTAGACTTTTAAATCAAGACAACATATTTAGAGATTTTGGATTTCCTTTCTAAATAAGAAGTTAACCTTCATGGCACTATGTTAAGCAAGCCATCATAACCAAAAGCCTAATTTAAATAAAGGCTTGCTTTTTCATAAATAACCACTAACAACATCTGGTCACCTGGGGTGATGGCAAAGCAAAGGGCCACACCAAATCAAACCCTGTGCTCCTCTCCCGGGGACACTATGTTGAACAATCAGTTACATCACTCAGGAAGCCTAACGAAGGGATAAACATGAGAAAAAGAAAAGGTAACAAAAAAAAAGATGATGCAAACAAATCATGGGATCTTTGATTCTTCAAACTAAAATGTCACTATGCTTCCGATACCTGAGATATTTTGGTGCCAAAATGCTAAATCATAAAAAGAAAGTTTCTGAATACAGACACCCTAACTTTCTGTTCTGGGGTATCTATATATCACAGGGCCTAGCTTATTTTTTAGAATATTAAAATTATGGGCAAAGTAGTGATACAGCCTTAAAAAGCAAAGATAGAACAATTTTTCTGCCCCCAAAAATGCCTTCCTTTTGGGAAACCAATGCTAAAACCTCCTGGGTGAGATGAGTTGGTGTCTTTTCGGCCCAAACGCTCCAGTCCTGGACATGCTCCCCTTCTGTTCAGTCCCCTGGAGCTGCTGTAACAAAGCACCACACATTGGAGGCTTAAACCAAAATTTACCACTTCCTAGTCCAGAAGCCGGAAGTCTGAGATCAAGGTGCTGGCAGGGTGGGTTCCTCTGGGACTGTGAAGGCAGGATCTGTCCCCAGCCTCTCTCCGGGCTTGATGGAGCACATCTTCTTGTGTCTTCACATCATCTTCCCTTGTGCATGCTGCCCCTGTGCCCAAATTTTCCCTTTTTATGAGGGCATCAGTCCTATTGAATTCTACCCTAATGACCTCATTTTAACTTGATTTCCTCTGTAAATCCCTATCTCCATACACCATCACATTCTAAGGGGCTGGGAGTTGGGATTCTAACATATCTCCTCTGGTGGAGATACAATTCAACCCAGAACATCTTCCCTGGAGCATGAAAGTCTGAATTCATTTCTAAGGATTGTTACCAGCAAGTTAGGGCCTTTATTTCTACTTAAGGCAGCTCGTTCCCACCCTCTTCCTGGCATACACTTAGGGTAGGCAACTACAAGGCCCCTTCCTGAGGCACCAAGAACCTTTTTATCACGTGTTCCCTGGCAATTGTGATTGCTCTGTCAGAAAAATAATACATTAATCTTCAGACATTTCAAAAACCTAAGTCAAGAATGCCTTTGAGCCCCTGGGAAAGACAGGTGTTGTTATTGCACTGCTGTCACAGAGTTACGGCTAATATTTCTTAAAATCTGTGCATCCCCATTGCACATGCTGACCACCCTCAGTCAGTATAAGATCTCAACTAAGTGCTCAGCACCGTGGACTGAATCAGCAATAACACAGCTTGAAATTTCTCAGCTCCACTTGTATGGCTGCCAGTAACTGGACCCTGAGCAGAATGGGCAGCCCATCCTTATGGGCCCCGTTAGGTAATCAGGCTCATTAGGTGGTGTCTCTGCTCATTATGGCTCATGTCAGAGCAAGAAGGAACAGATCCTCACGGACTCTTCATGACCAGCGGGAGCTTTAGCTGATGCATGGACTTGCAGCCCAGGGAGAGACTGTCATTCTGTAATTCCGTTGGTCCTGCTACCACTCATCCAGCACAGCCTCTTTACATCCCTGCCCCCATTTGCCAGACACTGGAAGGGGGGAACCATCCTTTCAGAATATCAGTGAGGGGAATGATGTCATCTTTTGCCACAATATTTGCTCTTCAGGGAAACTTGTAAGGAAAATACACATATCTCAAAAACCATACCAGAACTTAACTTTCTTTCTCATTATAAGGGCCAGATGATGAGGTGCCACTGTGGTGTTGCTTGTGTCCCTGCAAAGAGACATGTTGAAGTCTCAACCCTTGGTTCCTGTGAATGTGATCTTAATGGGAATTAGGGTGTTTGGAGATGTAAATGAAGTTAAGGTGAGGTCACTTGGGATGAGGGTGGACCCTCACCTAATGACTGGTGTCCTTCTAAGACAAGGAAATTTGGACACAGGCACATACAGAGAGGAGAGCCTTCACCCTCCATGTGAAGATGCAGAGAGGGGAGTGTCACGTGACAAGAGACACCCAGAGAGTGTGGTGATGAGACTGAAAGGCAAGGAACCCCTAGGGCTGCCACAGCCAGCGGAAGCCAGGAAAATACAAGAAAACAGCCTCCCCTAAAGCTTTAGAGAGCCCATAGCCCTGCCAACACCTTGATTTCAGACTTCCGTGCCCCAGAACTGTGAGAGAACACATTTCTACATTTTAAGCCACTCATTTCTGTAACTTATTATGACAGCCCTGTGAAACTAATACAGGTACTAGATTAATTCACAAAATTCCACGTGCTCCTCTGTGCTGAGAATATGGAAGACAGTGTGGTGCATCAGTTATGACTCTTCTCTGGAGAGGTTTGTAATTTGGGGGAATAATGCATAAATAGCTGTCATGCAGATGGAAAATGACACTGCCTTTTAAAAGATACATACCACTGGAGTTTCATCTCTTACCTAAGAGCCTTCACTAAGAGGCAAAAATGAACTAGATCCAAGCCTTCTCAGTGAGTTCCCCTCCTCAGGTCCTGAGGCTGTGGATTTATGGTATCTGTTTGTCAGGGGGTGCATGTGTGTGAAAGGAGGAGATATCAGCTAGAAAAGGAGGTAAGCCATTGCCCTGGTTCTCCCTGCTTTTAGGATTTGCAAGGAGAGCTCAGGCATCTCACAGTGGAAGCTTTCTTCTCATAGAAGCACAGAGTCACAAAAGAAACAGAAAAATGGACTCATCAAGGATACTAGTTATGCTCATCAGTCTGCATGCTCCCCTACCACACTCACTTTTATCTTCTAAAAATGTGAGATAAAATTGACAGATTAGTGTCAGGTATACAACATAACAATTCGATATTTATATATCATGAAATGATCACCATTATAAATTTACTTAGTATTTATTGCACACATAAGTAACAAAATTTTTTTCTTATAATGACAATTTTTAAGATCTACTCTCATAGCATCTTTCAAATATGTAATACAATATTATCAATCATAGTCACCATGCTGTACATTCCATCCCAGGACTTATTTATAACTGGAAGTTTGTACTTTTGAATTCCTTCAGTCATTTCATCCCACCTGCCCCTGCCTCTGGAAACCATGAATGTGTTCTCTCTATCTCTAAGCTCTATTTTGTCCTCTTAGATTCTACATATAAATGAGGTCATACGGTATTTGTCTTTCTCTGACTTCTGTCTCCAGGTCCATCCACAAGTGGCAAGATTTCCTTCTCTTCCATGGCTGAGTAATATATACCATTAAGGAATCTTTCACAACTACAGGTGGGTCTGTGGTGGGTACTGTCTTATCTTTCCCCTGAAAAGGTAAGAGATCTGGGCTAGTAGTTGCCCTCTTGCCTTCTATATGGAGAAAGTCCATTTGCAGAAAGAACCTGTGTAGAAACAACCAGAACCATGAGAAAAAGAATCCTGCTAGCCTTGTTTGAGTACCTGGACCCAGCCACACCAAAGCCTGATGCATCCCGGACTTCCACAGAATATATTCCCTCTGTCAGTGTGTCTCCCAGGTCAGGATGAGCTATGCCTTCTGCCGACACATTCCTGTATTGCAAGAATAAGTATCACCTGTCTTTAAACTTCATAGCATCATGTGCATACCTGCCACAAAACCCTCTTCTTACAGAAATGGAGCACTCTAAGCTTTGGAAAAAATCTTGTCACCTCTTAGTGTGTTTTAATGATAGATGCATGGATAATAGATAGCTAATAGGTGAGCATCCTAATAATGCAAGTTTGATTTGACATTGAAATATCAATCAGTGTTGTATGCTAAATAGACTAAAAGAGAAAAACAATATTATAATCTCAATTCTTTAAGAATATTTGATAAAGTCCAACATTTATTCATGATAAAAACCTCAGTAAAATAAGATTTTAAGTGAACTTCCTTAACCTGATAAAATGCTTCTACAACAAAGCTATATTCAACTTTCTGCTTAATGGTGAAATAGTGACTTCCTCCTAAGAGTAGGATCAAAGACAAAGGATACCTGCTTTCACCACATTTATTCAGGATTATATTGGAAGTCCTAGTCATTTCCATAAGTTAAGAAAATGAAATAAATGCCATACAGATTGGAAAGTATGGCAAGAAGCCCCTACAAGGGCCTTCCCAATCCTGATTTTCACTCTATTTAATGATCCCCCGCATAGTATGGACTACATTTACTGATCTCCTTCTAACAAGTAGAATGTGGCAGGAATGATAGATGCCACTCCTACTATTAAGTTATAAAAATACTGGCTCTCTCTGTTGGATCAGCGACTGCCATAATATGAGGTCACCCTGGAAGTGTATGGAGAAGTCCACATGGCAAGAAGCCAGGGCCTCCTGGCAACCATGTGAGTAAGCTTGGGAAGAGATCCCACCACCCCAGATGAGCCTTCATGTGAGATAACAGCCCTAGCCAGCAGCCTAAGTGTATTCTCATCAGAGATTTTAAACCAAAGGGACCCAGCTAAGCCACATCCCAAAATCCTGACCCACAGAAACTATGAGATAATAAATGGTTGTCCTTTTATGCCACTAACTTTTTAAGTAATCTGTTATGTAGTAATAGATAAATCAAATAATGGGGAGAAATAAAACTATGTGCAAAAGACATGATCTTGGTTGAAAGAAACTAAGGAATCTATAAAAGGATTTTTCAAGGCCACAGGATTCAATATAAAATTATATTTTATATACTAGCCACAAAAAATATTGAAACATAAAAATAAACATATATTAGCATAAAAACCATAAAATAATCAGAAATAAATTGGATGACTCAAGTGCAGAACCTATAAAATGAGAACTACAAAATATTGCAAGAAAGGTTAAAAGATATTTCAATAACTGGGAAATATACCATGTTCATGGATCAAATGAATCAAAAGTATTATGTCCATTTCCTTCATATTATCTATAAATTCAGTACATTTTCTGTCAAAATTGAATCAGGCATTTTTTGTAAGCACTGACAAGCTGATTCTAAAATTTATATTAGAAGTCATGATCTAAAATTGGTGAACTCACTTTTATAAAGGAGAAAAAGACATAGGAAACATTTATATTTCAGTGATAAATTCCCTTTCACTCGAAATTTTGCATGGAAAGTTTTTTTTAATTGACCTAACATTATTTTACAGTGAAAATTGTAGGCAAAGAATATGACTGGAATGGTTTATGCTTTGGCAATCTATTTAATTATACAGTTGTATTATTTCATGAAGATAAACTTAAAATGTGTATTTGGATCATTTGTCACTTTATATAATGCTATAATTCAAGCCATAATTAACACATTTCTGTAACAAATTTTTTAAAAGGAAGAAAATATTTCAAAATCAGGAATGTTCCAAATAAGGGAAATTCTTAATTGTCCTTGTGCCAAATCTCACTATAGGCATCCCTTTCAGTGGTTCCTCATTTTGTGACCTCCTGTGGGCTGACGATGCTTCCTCCAACTGCTCCACATTCCCGGGGTGTCTTTTTAGGACCCCCCCATCCTGAAGCTCTGCAGATGGTTGTCTATTCATCGTTTTTGCTCTTCTCTACTGCCTTTTATCACTTTTACCTAAGATAACATGTTTACTGTTTTCACTTATGAGCTACAAGTACATAATTTGAATAATAATTATTTTAAAATCCTTTAAGCATTACATTTTTCTATTATGAAAGAAAAATGTTCATAGTCATTAGTTTTCCTGCACATTTTAGACCATTGGAAATAAAATTCTACATCCTCTGCTGAACCACTTACCCTCAATGCATATTATAACGTCCTTTCCTTGCTTCATTATCTCTGAATTAGCCCATTTTGGGACACCCTTCATCAGTCCTCTCTGGAAGGTGATGTTTCCTGTGCCTCTATGATGGTATACTATTTTTAAGCTGCCCACTGAACCGTCAGGCCACGAGGCTGTTAAATTCACTCCTTTTGTTGTTATCTTCCTTCCCCTTCCCTCCCTTCTCCTGTCTTGAACCAGCAGGTGTCTCGGGAAGGGGAGGAGCTTCTCGAGTTTTCTGATCCCTGATCATGTCCCCACAGGTCACAGTCCCCATACACTTCATCTCTACTTGTCCTGCTATTCTTATCTTTCCCCATTTGTAGCAAAGTGAAAAGGCTGCTAGGGAGATGAAACTAATGACTAAAAACAGCAAGGGAACTTAACCAAATAAAATTTTTGATTCTGGCAACACTGAGTCAGCGTTTGGCAGTTTCCCAGTGCCAAGGCTGCAGGGGATGCAAATGACCACCTGCTGCTCTCGCATCCCTGCGTGCAGGTGACTCCAGCTCAGGGGGCTGCTGGCCTTGCTATTGTCTGTGGGACTCTGAATCTGCAGCAGGCAGCGCCCATATGGGCTGGTGGGCTATGAGATTATTGCTGCCTTTTTACCAAACTGTGAAATTCAAAGGTTACTATATTCACCTCCTTTTTGGAAGTAATAAAAAAACATGCCAAGCACAGCTGGGTACCAAGCAGAGAAAAATTTATGCCTCGTTTTCTCTCCTCCCTAGGCAACCACATTCCCATGACAGCCAGCTTCCTGATGCTTAGACCAGCACATCAGGTATAATGTTACATAGGATAAAAAAAACACAAAACTTCAGAGGCTGAATGATATGGAGATTGTTGTGCTAAACCACCTCCTGTTAGGAGCTTGCTGCCCAAATCCTACCTCAGAAGCAAACGGGAGTGCAGCACAGATGCTTAAGGACCCAAGAGGTAGGGGTGGGAAATATGGCAAAGCACAGGACCCTGGCTTCAACCTCGCAGAAAGCAGCCTGCAAAGGTCAGTCCTGTGAAAGGTCCCACCTTCCAGAGCTTCTGCTCTTCTATCAGTATCTTTCCTACCAGCAAGATCAGCTTCATTGTTTGTAGGGTCAGGTGCCACGTGGAACGCAGGCTCCCTATTCAGAATTATTAAAAATATCAAGGTGGTGACATGGAGCATGATGCCCTTCTGAGTACGGGGCCTGTGGAGCTGCTCATAACCCGTGGCGATGAGGCCCGTTCTGCCCAGTGGTCAGCATACAGGGGAGGAGCCATGAGAATGGAACAGAGCCTAGTGTGGGCTGTTCACTGCTCACCTGCCAATCTGTCGCTGACACTCACTACAATTAAACCACCCATCATTCCCGTTTGTCTTTGGCCATTAGCTATTGCATGTCATCTGATGTATTTCATCGCCATTTGGACAGAGACTCACAAATGGATTCTCACCTTGCAGTTAGCTTGTAATCCACAAGCCGCCATGGTTAACCAGGAACCGCCCCCCGGGGTGCCTTCTCCCTGCAGCGCGATTATGGTCAGAGGGCACCAGCCAGGAGGAGGCGTCTTAAACCCTAGAATACAGCGCTTCAGGAATGCAGCCCTGCTTGTCTTTGAGGATTTGGAAGAAGGAAGCTTTCTCTCCTTGGTTTACATAGGAGGGCCATCCCAAGGCAGGGCAACAGTTGCATATTCCCTGGTCCCCTGAGAGTACCAGTGACAATGTGGAGTGACTACAGCATCACCTGTCTCAGTTCCCATCCCACCTGTTAAAACACAAACCCATTCCCTTTCCAGTCAGTCTCAGCAAACGTGAGGGCTCTGTCTCTGGCCATGTTTCTCAGAGTCTCGCCCACAACTGTCCTTCAGGGCAGAGGAGGGGAGGACAGGGCCCCTGAGCTGCAGAGTGAAGTGTGGCTTCAGAAAAGCTGAAATTCATATGTGACCCTCATGCTTCACCTGCAAACATCATGGGAATGTTTACTAAGTGCTGTAAAACTGTTCATAAAAATATTTTTATTAACCAGGAAATGTCCTTTGCATCATCTTGCATAAAAATTGATATTTTACTTTCTGTACTTGCCAACAAGTGGTTCTACCTTTTAAAAATTAAGAGTTTAACTTCTTCCTTCATAATTACAACCCCTAAGTAGAATTCGTGCCTCATATCGAAATTACCGAGTATCATAATTCTTCCAAGTGGTAAAGATACCTCAAGACAAATGCTGGGCATAGAAGTCACAGGGCATAAATCTGCAAAGAAGTAAAAAGCTAACCTTTTCAAACAATATGGCTTCTCTCTCACTTACCAACTTTACATTTCCCTGTATGGCCCCGGAAGATGACTGGTTAGCCAGAGACGGGTAAGATTCCTCAAGGGAGGAACAACCTAAGACAGGCACAGTTGCAGGGGGCCATCAGGTGAGAAATTGGGGATCAACAGAGGTGAGGCTTAGAACCTCACCCCCCCCCTGTTTTGAGAGAAATCTTCTGCATCCGTGGATGTTTTGTTGCCCTTGTCTAGCTTGGATTAATACTTAGTCTATAGGCACACACCTGATCATCTACATTTGCCCTCTTACAGCACTAAACTATGTTTTCTACCTTTATCTTGCATCTACCTACCACTTCAGCATTTTATTTTAAAAAAAATAATAATAATAATAATAATAATGATGATGATGATGATGATGATAAGGGAGAAATGTGGGATTCACATATAAATCAAGTATAAAAATCAAATGAATAATCATAATTGACCTGATTGTTTATAGTTCATGATGCATGATCAAAACCGGAAGTTTCTGTGATGAATGCCCTTGTACTGTTCACCATGTAAGAACTTATTCACTATGTAAGAACTTGTTCACCATGTAAAAACTTGTTCGTTATGCTTCAGAAGATTGGAGACTGTTGAGAATTAGACTTGGGGTTGATTAATGATTGTGCATTGAGTCCCCTATACAGAATTTTATTGTTGTTAACAACCATATGATCAATAAATATGAGAGATGCCCTCTCAAAAAAAAAAACAAAAAATTAAGAGTTTAAGTTTTTTTGGTTTCTGTTACTAGGAAAATACTCTGTGATTGACAGGTGAGATCCATTTATCAGTCAATTACTGTTTAGTATTAATAAGCTTATTAGAAATTATTCCAGGGTGAGGGCAGAAGGGAGTGTAGAGCAATTATTGTTAGTGACCTTCCCAGAGAGAAGGGAATCCCACTGAGTGGGGACAGCAACACAGAGCCGCACAGGTGGGCTCCTCCATATCAAACAGTCCATCATATCTCACTCCTGGCAAAAGTTTGCTCTGAATTAGAATAATCTCAACATAAGGGTTTCCACTAGAAAGTGCTATTCCAGTCCCATTAACCTGGCCCATGGCCATGGCCTCTGTCCCGGGCTGCTGATGTGTCCACTGCCAAGCAGAAATCTTATCTAGCACCATCAACATGAACAGGCCCAGTGCCCCTGCTCCGGAGTTTGTCTCCGTCTAGCAGGCAGGCGGGCTCTTGCATAATCATGTAATCAATCAACATTATATTTCATTCTTCAACCAAAATTGATTTCAGAGGTAATTTCATGTGGAACCAGAGGGCTTTTTTTAGAGACCTAAGAAAAGTTAATGCATTGGCTAAACTTCAGGGGCAAAAATAAAATGCACACATGATATTGTCAGAATCACTTTAACAGAAAAAGTCAGTCCTCCCACCCAGAAAAATAAGAATGATTCTAGTAATTTAGGTGGAACTGTCACAAATGAATCACTGAGTTTACTTAGCATGTTACTGCACTCGGAAACTCAAGGCCATTCTAAAACCTTTCTTCCAGTCAGAGCAAACAATATGCATCCCAGGTTCATTCCCTTACAAGAGGGCAGGGTGGCAGCTCTGAACCCACCAGAATGGGGTCTGGCTCCTCCCCTGCATGTCTTGGCTGCAGTGGGACTGCTCTGTCCCCTCTATTCTCTTTGTCTACATGTTTAAAAGCCAGGTAAGGCTGACACCTCAAATCATAGGATGCTCATGAATCTCAAAACCAAACTGAGGGATTTATGTCTAAATATTTTTTAAACATCCACATCAGGGTGCTCTGTGCAAACATGAGAAAATCCTTCCTTGTCTCCTCACCAGTGCATGCTATTATGGCTCAGGTTCCATTCCGGCTTCATCTTGCTTTGTAAGAACACCTAACATTGCAAAAGAATCTGAGTGAGGTAGGATGTGTGGATAATAACAACAAAATATATATTTATATCATATATGTCTACAGTAACATGTAAACACGTATGTTTTCATAGTAAATGCATGTTCACACTAAATAAACTCAGGAGAGAAGGGATCTGAAGCACTCAGGCAATGATTACATTGCGCCTTGTAAAGCTATTGGATCGGAGAAAGCACCTGGGGCAGAGAAGTGAGGGTGGCGGGGCTTTGTATTCTTACTCCAGGAACAGGAGCCACACAAGTCTTTCATTTATTCAGGATTTGGGTATTAGAGTATGAAAGTATAAACGTATTAAAGCGTATTACAAAGCATATTAAACATACTTCTGAAGCTTGCTGCTGACATAAAGTTTTTAATTAAAATAAAACAATGCCACAAAGAAAAGAAGTAGGTCAAATTTAGGTAAGAACAAAGGATAATCTGTTCAGATGTAGGGAGAAATGCTTCTGAAAAAGGTTGGGAATTGAAAGTGTTTGATGGGTGGTATGTGGCAGTGAGGGGCCCACGTGCAGGGGTGAGGGGCCCGGCGTGTGGCGTGAGGGGCCTGGTATGTGGCAGTGAGGGGCCTGGCATGCAGGGTGAGGGGCCCATGTGCAGGTTGAGGGACCCAGTGTGCAGGGTGAGGGGCCTGGCATGTGGGGGTGAGGGGCCTGTGTGTGGGGGTGAGGGGCCTGGCGTGTGGGGTGAGGGGCCTGGTGTGTGGGGTGAGGGGCCCAGCGTGTGGCAGGGCCTTGGGCTGGTATGTGCCCCACTCTCTGCTGCTCTGTAATTTCAGTGTTCCTCATAGAACAGGTCACGTGGCCCCAGGCCCTCACCTTCCAAGGACCCTTTTGCTAACAAGGATCATGACGTCCCTCCGTCTCTCTGAGAAAGATGTGAGGATCGATGAGAACATGCTCTCCAGCTCATGCTCCTCAGAAAAGAATGGTTCAAACAGGCAGAAAAATAGGCTGAAATAAAGCATTTTCTTCTGGAATGAAAACAAACAATTCTACGGCTCATTTGGGCAGGGAGTCCCAATTGTTTACTTTCTGTGACTGAGAAGCATTTCTTCAGATTTTCATACCCCAGTTTCTAAGTGCTGTCTTCTGGTAGCTTGGTAGTAAGCATTATTTCCAATGTTGGAAAATCTGTAAATTATACTGAACATTATGTAAACATACTCTTGTATCTGAAAATTGGTAGTTCTCTTATAGTTTTACTTTTAGGTTGCAAAACCAGAGCCAAGCTGGCCCTGCCCCGTCCTGCTCCCAAGCTGCTTCACATTCCAAGGGCCATTACTGTGACACCGTCACAAAATAGTCACTGAATCTTTCTTTACTTACTATGGATTTTCTTCTCCCTCTTTCATGTCTAATTGTTCTGGTTATTTAATTGGCCACTTTTTCATATGTTTTGAACCCAATTATAATACTTTTCAGCTATAAAAGCATCTCACATTTGCGTATTCGATGGCTTTTCACTAATACAAAAGAATTGGCATAAATTGGTGTTACAGAATCTTGCCAACAGAACTGGACATTAACATATTGAGGCCAAACTAAACTAACTCTTCATTGTTAAAATGTATTTTTGCTGTTGGTTCCTTGGCTAAATGCAACTCCATTAAATGGATAATTTTAGATTAGTCGGCTGCCTTTTCAAATGAACACTCCCTTCTCCATGTACTCTGAGTTCTCATTAGCAAAGTGGCTTGGCCAATACCAAGTGCACAGTTAACAATAATCCATCCATCCAAATATTTCCTATTTTTCCAAAAAGGCAGAGGCTCTGATCATGAGTTTAGGAGGCACTCAAAACACAGTAAGAATAGGGCTTAAAATATCTAACACCATTAAGAGCTTGAACAGCACCTATCTTAGTGAAAATGATTCATAAATTGAGCTGTACACTATTTCACAATTTGCCAAGGAAACTGTGGAATGTAATTATAAGTTACTCTTTTACAGCAATGTCAATAGCTGATTAAGAAATGGCTAGTATAACCCAAGTGAAGTTTAGAAGTCAGTTTACTCATAGATGCAGCATCGTACAAGTGCCCCCCACCCATTACCAGAGTCCAAATGAATACTTATTTGAAGGAACTTGTATTTGCCAATGCTTGAAAGGGTAGGTCAGGTGGAGGAGAAGCCATGCAGTGAGAGCCGAATTCAGGGTTTCTCAACATTGACTGCACGTTAGAACCACCTGGAGAGTTTTTGAAGAATTCGGAAGGATCCTATACTGCAGACGGACACAATAACTCAAGGCAAGGCTGGACTGTGGTGTCTTTAAAAACATCTGTTTTTCCCGAATCACGGTGAGTCCCAAGAACCACTGGAGGACTCAGATGGCATGGAAAGACAAAGAGCCTTTATTAAAGCAACACAAGCTTGAGCTTGGGCACCCAACTGGCCCGAAGCAGCAGGACTTGGTTCGGGAGCCCCTGAGAATGTTACAACAGGATTTTTATGCATTCGAGAGGGACAGTTAGGGGGTTTCCTCTCAGGCAGAACTGAGATTGGTTGACCTTTAACTTGTTCTAAGCTGATTGGATTGTTAAGTTCTCTTTTTTCTATTTTTGTAATGCTCTTAGGGTTCTTTCCTGCCCAAGCCTGATTGTTTGAAGCGGGACATGGTTTTTCTTACTAACTGATTCTTGGTACAGTTATGGGGTAAGAGTATAGTCATGGGATAAGGGTACAGTCATGGGGTAAGAGTATTTTAACTTCTCTAAGATGGAGTCTTTTTGATCAATCTTAAATTTTGCTTGGTTCTCTCACATCCCCAGGTGACTTTGATGTGAAGCAAGAATTGAGGTTTACTCTTAATTCAAGCCTTACATTGAGGAGTCTCCATGGTTTCTCTATCCCTGGTCTCCATATGTTCTTGTTCCAATGCCAAAGGTCATGGAACTGCCACATGTGGCTTGCAACATGGCAGGGGTCTTCTGTGACCCTCTTCTGTTCTTCTCACCTGTAAGCAGTTCCCTACACAACACACTTCACACTTCGACGGGCACAGGAATCAGCTGGGATGTTGTTAAAATGCAGGTTCTGTTTCAGGAGGTCTGGGCATTTCTAACAAGCTCCCAAGGGATGCCGAGGCTGAAGAGGTTGATGGCCCAGGAACCACATTTTGATGGGCTAAAATCTAGAATTTATTTGCTTAATAAACATCACTCCTTCCAAACACCATTAAAATTTCTTTTGAATATGTTTGTATGAGTGGGGAGAGAAGAGAGATTCAGCAAACTGTCAATGTATAACCATCCACACCAATTATTATAAAGTGGATGCCTTCATTTCTTACTGCTTATATGCAATGTAAGCATAAACCCCATTTCAATGAAACGCTGTCACTTTGTAAATAAAATTAGCAGGGCAGCTTTCTTACATGGGAATTCTGACATTATCAGCTCCTTAGGTGTAGAGGACATCCCTGCACTAGGTGGCTGTTCTGAATCTCTGTCCACAGACTCAGTCATACACCTGTGTTCTCTGTAACTCCACTTACCATTGCTTCTGAATTCCCCATTAGGCAGCTGGCTAGAAAGCTTGGCAAGAGCCCTTTGGAGGCAGCCCCACTAGCTCTGTCCCAGGGCCCTGGGCCTTTCTCTTGCCAACACACCACATGCTGAGGGGTCAGCCAGGTGCTCCCTCCTTAGAACCAAAAGAGCATCCCGCCAGCTCAGGGGCTGCAGGCATGAGGCAGAGGCTAACTGCACACACAGTGGCTTTGATGGACTGGCTGACTGATTGACTTACCACTCAACTGTAGGGGCCATCTCTTCAGGAATTCACTTAACTAATTTTCTATCTGTGAACAAATAGGATAATTCTCTATAAAATATATGGTACCATGGTGGCCATCTTTCCTTTTACACCACAGAGCGCTTGGCCAATTTCTGGAGGTGAGATGTGCACACACAAAGGGCTTTGGCGAGAGCTGTGGAAGTTCTCGTAAAGTTCCTGTTAAACGAATGTCCCTCAGTAACATGAGGGGCCAGTTCCACCACGTCCTGCCAATGCCACTACCATTTTTATTAATTTCTCTCATCTGATAAATTTTAAGTGTCACCATTTGAATTTCATCTTTTAGCTACTTCCTATTCATATAATTTGCTTTTTTTTCTAACAGTCTTTCTGTATTTTAATTTAATTTGGAAGAGTTATTTCTGTCAGAAGTTTATCTTGATTTGGGGTGGGTTTACCCCATAATTCATCTCCTCTCCCAGAAGTGCATGTATGTGTCTCTCCAGAATGTTCTTTAGCATCCCAGTTGCCAAGAATGTTCCAGGAAGAGTTTGTTGCTCCACAATAACGAAAGAGCCCAGGGCTGCCAGGGACACCCTGTCCATCCCCTCAGGGGGCATAACCCCTTATCTCCACCCGCAACCGAGTGTGAGTCACAGCAGTTGTGTTCTTGTGTGCTTTGAATGTTCAGGGGGGAGTGATGATTTACATTCACACACTCACATACACACACACACACACACACACACACACATGCATACATACACTCACCTGTTAAAACAATTTTTTAAGAGGTAGAACTAAAAAGAAATGGATTTCTAACTTCTATGTTCTTCATGGCTGTGTTTATAATAGCTGTAACTAAATAGACATGGCTGTCTCTAAAATTAGTTTTCTTTACCCCATGGTATCAAACTGTGCTCATCAGTCGTCACAGAAATAAGCAGGACCACAGCAGACACATTTACTGGCATGTTCCCCACCCCTAGCTGCAGGAAACCTGAACGAGTTTTAAATGCCCAGGCGCAAGGCTAATTGACACCTCCCAGGGGCCCAGCCTTCCTCAGCTTGGTCTGGGAGAAGGAGGCTGCCTTTTCTCTTGCAGAAAGAAGCCAGAGCAGGTTCTAATCAGAGGAGTGTTATCAAATCAGTATCAAACAGATGAGCCTCCCGTGGCAGCATGCACGGCAGGCAGGAGGGAGGGAGGTTGGGAAGGAAACTATTTAGGAGAGTGTGACAGTAGGAAAGAATTAGGATGAGGACCAGGTGGAAGGTTGGCCATAATTACAGATGTTGGTGTTGGGGTGACATGTTACAAGGAGTCCTGAGCTTGATCAGGCTCAGGAACCACACACCTATGCAGGGAGATTGGTCCCAAATCGACACTGGCTGCTGCCCCATTTCACCTGGCTGTCCCTGCAGCCCTGGGTCCCACTCCCACCTGCTGCTCCTGCCGCAGATTACCATTCCAGTGACACTATCATGTCTGGGATCTCTAGAGACAGCTACTATCTTGACTGGCATATTTCTTGATCAATGGGAAAAAAAAAAACATACTGGTGTGCCCATTTCTGGCTTGTCTGGGTCTGGCATCCACTGGCTTGTTAGAGATAATGACATGGCCAAACAATAACTGAGGTCATCAAGCCTCACTTCTTCTGTCTGGATAGCTGCTCTGCTCTACATTTTTTCTTTGTTTCTATGTATTTTAAATATACCATGTCTGCTTAGAAGAAGGGGACACAGCCATAGCATAGTGTGAAAAATCCTGAAGCTCTCTGATAACTGCTTTTGAAAGTTTGTTTTAAATGTGGTCACTGGGAGCCAAGGACATACTTGGGGACTGTCTGAGAAAAGAGCCCTTTGACTAGTTTTAGCCTGGTGCTTGCAAGAGTCCAGATAACATTCCACGAAACCACTTTGTCCAGAAGCAATGCTTTCCTATTAATCAACAGAGGAAGATAACCAGCCTTTAGTTGTGGGCAGAAATGCACATGAGCAAGCAGCACTAATTTGGATGACTTTTGAATCAAGTCACACAGCTCGTAGCTCTGTTACCATGGAGATCACGCTCCTTCTCATCTGGTACACCTGTAACAATTGGGATGAACCTTTGGTTTTGTGCTTTGGCCCCTGTGTAGGCAACACAGAGAATCTTTATACTTGATCACATATGGGAGATCCATACTGGGATAAAGTACCCCCATGCTGGGTTTCACCCCCAGACATTTCAGTTTCTTTGTTTTGTGATTGGCCTTGGACATTGGAAAATTTTTTTACAGCTTTCAAGTTTACAACCTAGTCCAGCCATGATTATGAATCCTTGATTTAATTAGATGAGATTTTAAATCAGTCCCAAGACTGATTTAAAAAAATATGGCAGGGAATTCCACATCTGCGAAAATGGAGTAGATGTACAAATATGCATCTGGTCCTTCCTAGCACATTGTAAAGCTGAACTTCTTATTCTCTTTTAAAAGTGAATGTGGCATGTAACTTGCCTGGGCTGTAGATATGCAAATGGAAGTTAAATATGCAAATGGAAGTTAGAAGCTTTGAGAGTCTATATGTGATCTGCCACATTCCCTTCTACCTACTGTGGTAACTGCAGAAACATGCACTGAGACAAAGCTTTTGTCCATCTGACCTTGAGTAACTATGAAGGGCAGAGTAACCTCATCAACCCACATTGCACAAGTGGTGCGAATGAGAAATAAAAGCACCTTCACCCACTGGCATTTTGGGATTACCTGTTCCTGAAGCAAAATAGTTTATTCTGATACCCTGTAACCCGGCTTCTGAAACCTTAAAATACTATGTACCTGACTGAGAGTTATTTGGGATGACACTAGGTAACAATGAGGATAATTCTGATAAAGTAAATGTATTTTATGTATGAAAAAGATATATGTTCTTTTTTATTGTATGACAACTGTAAACCAGGACTTCACTTGGCAATTTCTGGGACTTGGACAATGTGATTTATAGATTTCAATGTGCTCCCAAGTTTTGTGATTCTGAGGCTGAGAACTGGCAATCTTGGGTTCTTTTGGAAAGGTGGTCCTAAAGCAATAGCAAATGGAAGTGCAGGGAGAGCTATTTCACAAGTTTGTGCTCAGTGAGTTGGATGTCTGGTGAATTTATCTAGAAAGTTCAGAGAAATAAGAGTCAGTTTTCCCCTTTGGGGTTATATCTTATTAGGCTTAGCATTCTGTACTTGAGATTTGTTATTAGCTAATGCTTAAGCAATGAACTAGGTAAATGTCATTCACTCAAGTTCAAATGGATGAAGTTACATGAAAAGTTAAAATAGCAAGGTTGTTTAGCACAGTTGCTTGCTAATGAAGGTAGCTCTGTAATGAAGATGATTATCTTATAACAGGGAGATCCGACTAAGGTTCTCAAGTCCAGATGTATAACACAGCCATCAAAGAAATAGGTAAACAAAGTAAGAGAAAATAAGGAATTATTCCAATCAAATAGCTCATGAAACCATAGATGTCTGAGTTGCTGAACATTAGAAACTGGGAATAAACCTCCACTCTTTGAGAATGGAGAACCTAAACTCTCCCAAAGGAACCTGCTGGCTGCTGCAATCCTGGATGGACCTGAATTTGAAATTGCAAGTGTCCTCTGTGTAGACAAGTCTTTCAAAGCTCAACCACATCCTCCTGTCTTTTCAATACAATTTCTTGTATTTTTGCCTCTGGTTCATGCATTATAAAGTAGGACACTGAAATATCAGTCAGTCTTCCGCTGAACTTTATAAAAACAGCAGTGACAACAGCAGACACATCCCATTTTTGTTCTTTCTTATGCTGAAGACACAAAAATACTGTTACCTGCCAGAGTTGAAGCAGGGTCTATCACCTGTCTGATTGCTGGAACTGTACCTTTTTTATTAGTCTTAACAATGTGTACTTGCATGGCGAATTACATGGTAAAAGAGATGGAAAAACCCTTTTTGATATTCTTGGGAAAGCATTTCAGAACAACACAAGTCACGGTGGCTGAGGTCATGAAGTTGGAACAAGAATGGCCAGGCAGGGCAGTCATGTGAGCACAATCAGGGGGTCCCCGCACGGAGGGCATTTCTTGCCCCAACGACAGCTGGTTGTGGATTCTAAACCTGTTAGTGATAGACTGAGATAATACCTATTGGGTTATTGTTTACTCATTGATATCTGGGGGCATGACACTGACTTCTAGACCTGTCTGGATTTTGGTATATAATTCCTCTGTCGTCATCAGACACATATTAATGACGTTATGGTCCTTATACCTATCCAGGCCATCTGAGTGCTTAGGACTCCACATAGAAAAATCAACGAGATGTGCCCTTCCTTTCAGCTTCCTACTAACAAACAAAGCTGTTTGGCCCTGAAAGAACTTCCACCACTTTTTTGACAGCTTAGCAGAGCAGTGGCTCAGCATGTCAGAATTTGCTCAACAGAACAGGTTATTCTTCTAAATTTTAATTTAATGCAGTTTTTGCTATTTGGGGGTTTAATCTTCCTTGCCATTTATTTACTATTTCCCCATCTGTTCATTGTTTCTTTATCCCTTTTTTCTTATCTATCTGGAGATCCAGTGATAACTTTTGGTATTTGGTAACTCTTGGCTTTTTTCTTTCTCTCTCTCTCTCTCTCTCTTTTCCCCTAGTGGCTGTTCTTAGGTTTTAATATACAATTTTGGCTTATCATTTTTTACCTTTAAATTATATTATAATGTTTTGGTAGACTAAGACCTTGCAAAAGTACAGCTTCATTTCCCCCTTCCCATTCTTCATGCATATGTTATAAACTCCAAAATTATTATTTTTTTCCCTCAATCAATTGTTCTCAAATTGTGGTCCAGGAACCCTTGAATTCCCTAAAACTCTTAGATTGTTCTTAAGGTTGAAACTATTTACAGAATAATTCTAAAACCTTATTTACCTTTTAATGCTCATTTTCTCATGAGGTTATATTGGTATTTTCAGAGGCTACATAACATGTCATATTGTAACAGATTGAATACAAAACACATATGTGAACCCAGCTGTCTTCTCTTAATTCAGACATTGAAGATATTTGCTAAAACATAAAATAATTCCACTCTTCTTGCTAATGTTTTTGTTTTAAAATGTAGATATTATTTTTATTTACATGTATGGGATTCTTGTTATTTTCAGGTGAATTTATATCTTTAAAGTGAATATATATACGGTTTTATAATATGTGTATATGAATATACATGATTTAAAACTATATATTTAACATAGCTTTTCATATGTTAAATATATTAGTAGCTATAATTCACATAAACAAAAGCTCTTTGGTATCCTTGGTGTTTTTTTCTTTTAATGTAAAGGGGTCTTGAGACCAAAAAGTTTGAGAACTGATTCTTTAAGCTTCAACATAAAATTTGAAAAGTCTGTCATATTTACTTACATAACTATTCTTTCTACTGTTTTACTTTCCTTCATGCAGATACAAATTTGTATGAAGCGTCATTTTCTTTCAACTTGAAGAAATTTCTCTAACTTTTTCTACAGGTTCCTGCAATGGATTGTCTTTGCTTGAGTTTGTCTAAAAATGTTTTTATTTCACCTTCATGTTTGTGTATAGAATTCTAGGTTGACCATTGTTCTTCTGTAGAAATTTCTGGTAGACACTGTACTGTCCCCCTCTTATTCCCTAGTCAAAAAGACTAGTTACCCCAGCTTCCAGGAGTGGGTATTTGAGAAGGTCAAAGTCAACTACATATTAAAAAATAAGGCAGGTGGAATGAGGAGTGAAAAAGAGCATTGCATCCATCTTTAATGCAATAAACCTGCCTGTTTTCCCAATTCACGTTATATCTGCAGAAACTGGAATATGTCATGCTACATTCTCCTATGAAGTTTATATTTTTGCCCCAAACTCACATCTTCAAAAACCTTTGTTCTCAGAAACCTGCAGCTGTCAACACTTGACAAATGGATTTTCTTAAACTCCTATGAAGTTTATATTTTTGCCCCAAACTCACATCTTCAAAAACCTTTGTTCTCAGAAACCTGCAGCTGTCAACACTTGACAAATGGATTTTCTTAAGTTTTAAATCCTAACTTATGTTAATGTTTTTTTTATAAAAGATATAAATAAGCAGTTGGGTGACCTTTTACAATTTTTCCTCTGGTATTTATGTTGTTAACAGTGACATCAATAAGCCTTACTAGAAAATTACAATTCTTTATAGAATGTCATAGGATGATATATTTTTATATAGTGTTTGAACACAAATGTGTAGAAATTTTAAAGGACACTGGTCTTTTCTCCTTTGAAACTGACAACCTTAGATCTATTTTAGCAGAAAATGCAGGCACAGACCTCAAAGAAGCAAAAACACAAATCCAGTTATTAGAAGAGAACATGTGGGGTCTATCCAATACCATCAAACATCAAACAGAATTGTGAGAAAGGTTTAAAAAAATGCTTCATTCCAAAATAAATGTGTGTTGTGCTCATAAATACCCCCTTTATAAAAGGGAGCAACACCTTGTAGAAGAGGAAAATCAGTGAAGGGAAAAATTGTTCCAACAGATCTCGGGCCCATTTCAACTCTGTATTCAATGATTTCTAGTCATAGCCATAGCTGTCAATACTGAGGATGGTATTCCTAGGAGGGCTCTGGTATCAACTAGGGCAGATTTCATTGCACTTGCCCTTTGCTCCCTGGAGGATGCCATCCAACTACAGCACAGACAGGTGCTGAACTGTGAAGTCATATCTCATCTGTCACGGAACATAGACAAACAAAAAACAGTAAGGATAGAAAATGCTTGAATAATGGCAAAACGCTATCAACCAACTTGGCCTAATTAACATTTATAAAACACTTCACCCCAAAGAGCAGAGTGCACGTTCTTTTCAAGTGAATAATTAACAGTCACAAAGATGATAACACATACTAATGATGACATGCCTTCCAAGAAATGTAAAATATTTAAATTATATAGTGTATGAGCTCTGCCCACAACAGAATTAAATTAGAAATAAACAAAATTATTTGAAAATTCCCCAGCAAATGGTTGATAATTAAACAACATGATTCCAACTAACACATGGGTCAAAGAAGAAATTATAGGAAACATGAAAAATAATTTATTAAATGATAAATTTTAAAATATATATTGCATGTATGAGATTCAGCTAAAGCAGTGCTTATAAGAAAAGTATAGCTTCACAAGCTCCTATTAGAAAAGACACAGTCTAAGTCATGATCCAAGCTTGCACCTTAAGAATCTAGAAACAGAAGAGAAATTTAAATGCAAAGAAGTAGAAGGAAGGAAATAATAAATTTGAGAGCAGAAACAACAAAGAGAGAAGGAAGACTGGGAAATGAGGTCGCAGGTCAAACCGCTGCCCCAAATTGCAGAGATACACAGGCAGCCACAGAGAATAACAATGTACAAAGCTCAAGTTCACGGGCAGGAACCTCTGTGAGAAACTTCTTTGGTCATGGAACCCTGACCTGTAACTGAGGAATTGTTGAGGGCTCAGAGTGGAAATGCCTGAGAGAGAAAAACTCCAGGGATCACAGCCATGGACGGGGAGGTATGGGGCAAGTACGTATTCTAGATTAATTTACCTGCAGGGGCTCAAGCAGGCTCCCACAGTGAAGACCAGAGAAAAGTCTCCTGTGCTCTGGCAATGCCAGGGGAAAAGAACCATTCTTAAATACACCAGAGCATTCTGTTCTACTTAATGAGGCCTGACCTCCAGAGAAATTGTTTTGCCAGAGCCTAGCCTATTGGGGTCTATCAGAGCCCAACCAACCTGGGGAAAGGGCAACACCCACCGCCAGCCCAGCTAGCCTTCCAGTTGGAAGGAGAGAATCATGCCCACCTTCAGCTCTCTCTAGCTGTCTTGTACCACCTGTAGGGGTGGGAAAACAAACTGAGGAGCCCTTGAGAAGCTCTGAGCATGAGCACAGGGGCACTAAAAGCCCAAGACCTAATCACAGGACCACAGAACATTTCCCCACCACACCACTAAGGACCTATTGATCAGTTCCTTTCACCAGGACATGATGCCCCTACACAAGAAATTACAAGGCAAACAAAAAGGCATAAAGCAGTTTGACACAACAGAGCAAGACTCCGAACCAGACCAGGATTGGCAACGTTGTTGGAATTTTCTACCATGAATTTAAAATAACTATGATTAAAATGTTGAGGGCTTTTCTTTTATTTCCATTTGTAACACTTAACAGTTGGAAAGTGAAATTAAAGCAATACCATTTACAATGGCAAAAAAAAAAAAATCATGAAATAATTAAGAACAAAATTACCAAAAGAGTAAAGACCTATACGTTGAAAACAAAAAAACACTTAGATTATAAAGAAGACCTATGAAAATAAATAGGTATATTATGTTATCTGGTTGGAGGATGGTATATTGTAGTGATGTCTATTTTCCTAAAATTGACTTATAAATTCAATGTATTTTCAACCAAAATTCCAGCAGGTTGTAGCAGAAATAGATGATCTAGATCTAAAGTTTACATCTAAATGCAATTTACATTGAAATAAACAACTCAAATCAAAATTTACATGGAAAAGACTTAGACTTGCCAAAGCAACTTAGAAAAATAGTAACAAATTAGAAGGTTTAAATTACTGTTTTAAAAACTGATGGGAAGGCCATTATGACCACGTACTAATGATGTAAATACAGATATACAGATCAATCCAGTTGGCTAGATGGTCCAGAAATACTAGAACACATACATGCTCAAGAGGTTTTTCAACAAAGGTAATAAGATACTTTATCAGGAAGAGGATAGGGTTCTCACCAAATGGCACTGGAACCAGAAGACGCCCATATGCAGAAGAAAACAGACTGAATTTCATCTCACCACATTGCCAGAAGTCAACTCAATATAAAACTGTTACATAAATGTAAAATAATCTTACATTGTGGTTAAGCAGTTGTGCATTTGGGGAACCATGGATTAGAACCATTTAGAGGGCAAAAGATGTTAGCTCCAGAGGCCACACCCCTACCCCTCAGGCTACATTGCGTTGTAATATCACCGGGTGATCCTGATAGGTCAGAGAAAGTTAAATACAGTAATGAAGTGACCTCCATCTTAGTTACTGATTACATGCTGTGAGCAAAGCAATGAAGCCACAAAGAGTCTGCACATCAAACAAGAAGGGACACAGAGGATGCTTGGTGATGATTAAAAAAAAGAATCACTAAGTAGGGAACATGGATGGGTTGAATAGAGCATCATTCTAACTGTTGATAAACCAACCTTTGGAAAGACTGTGACTGTGAAAATCAACCTTTTCACTCATGAGTCCAGAATGCAGGATTCAGTTCAAGAATGGGTTGACAATCATAAGACATTGTTATTATTTCCCCATACCTAGTTTATGCCTAGAATGTGATCAATTCTTTGTGTACATTTTAATGAATGGATGGTGAACGTTCCAAGCCAAAAGGGTCATCCAAGGTCTTATTATATTCTAGGTTCTGCACTAGTTGATAGACAGGTTATAAAAATAAGTTATTCCTCCCTTTAATGAGAAAACTATGGGTCAGGGGGTTATCAGGGAATTAGAGAAAGTTGTAATGCAAAATAGCACTTAAGTGTGCAAGAAGGTTAAAACCCCATATACTCCAGACTTTTCCAAGAGATACTGAAATATCAGATAAGGCTTCTCGGCGAGGTAAGTCTTTGAGACATTTTTAAACATAAATATGAAAACGTACTGACTATCCTTAGTTCCAGGGAGAAACATGCCTTTTGTTTGCATTACTGTTATTTTTCAGGGTCTGCCTTTTCAATGGACTTTGTAAATTTAAAGCTCTAACTATTGTGCTACACTTCATCTTAGCTGAAAGTCTGAGGAGCAATGCTTTTACTGTTGTGAACACTTATTTAATGGACTCTGAATGAGACTTTAGTACATAAATTACTTTTTTTTACATGACAAAATAATGAAAAGATTAATAGTGCACACACAGTATTTGAAGTGAGGACTCCAGACAAGTGAATTGCTCTAAATACTCAGTAACTTAACCTACAGAAAAAGATGACACTAGTAATAGCAATCTTAAGCAGAATTGTGCATACTTTATATCAAGGCCATAGATATTAGCTTCACCAAGACGGGGGAAACATATGATGACTATAGGAGAAGATTAAACATAAGGGGGTAAAAAAAGAACAAAAACTGATAGCCTATAAATCAAATCACATTCAAAAGAAAACCAGCTGGATATTTTTACAGAGATGGAAAGAGAAACCTTGAGAAAATGAAAAGAACTTCAGTAAAAATCAATAGCTGATACATGCTAGGCCATGCAAAAAGCTTGACAAAAACAGAAACCCTGCATATTAGGAGCATTTAGCACCAGCTTTCCTACCAACTGCTGTGAGAGGCATTTGGAGAAGGAGCAGTCTAGATACAGAGTGAAATGGAATGAATGCGAAGCCCTGTTCCTGGTAAAGGGCCCCCCTCCCAGGGTATGGTTACCTTTCTCACCTAGAAATCATTAACATTTACCTCTATTTCATGTCCACATAAAACTAGAATTCTGCAGGGGACAACATTGGACTTCACAAGGTAGAGATGTCAAATACATTTTTTCAAGTCAACTCTAATCTCAGGTCTGGAAAAAGTACAGAATCGTGATCCTCAATGGGCCTCAAGGAAAAACTTACCACCTCTTTCTCTCCCTCCTGGAAGGCAGTATAAGAACTTCAGACTTTTGGTGGTAAGAAAGCAGGCCTTTAGTTCTCATGTGAGGCTGTATGTTCTCCTTGTAAAGCTCCCACACCACCAAAGAAAAAAACTAAATAAAGAATATTTGGTATTTTTTTACTTAACACAAATCATCACATACACATAGAGATATCAACATATACCTTTTAGCTTTTATCTACCAGCACCTATTTTCTTAATTTTTTCTCCGTGATGTATCCTAAATTTATTGGGAATAATGCTCCCCAGGCAGCCTAGCTGATCTGGGAGAAGCTGACTCCCTTCCTTCATTCATCAGCTCTTCTTACATCTTCTAGATAGCAAGATGCTTCAAACTATTATTTCAAAAACTAACTCAATAACATCCCTAATTGCAAGTGTGACCGCTAGTTATCTAAGCAGTTCAGATTCAGACTGTCTCTGTTTCCTGTGATTGGTTGCAGAACGGATGGCAGTGTCTGGGCCAGTGGGGTATAAGGAGAGGTTTACCACTGGCTCCAGAGGAAATTCCTTCTCCTCCTCCTAAGACAGGGCACAGAACTGTCCTCCTGCCGGCAAATGTGAATAAGGAATCCTGCGGCCCCATGCTCAGAGAACGAGCTCTTCGAGGAGTTAGGCCAGAAAGTCTGGTGGGAGAACAGAAAACCGGGTCTCTATGACTTAGCCGAGCAGTGGGACCCATCATCACCTAAGGTCCAGAGCACCGTGGGTCCAGAGCATGAGCCCTGGGGCCTTCCCATTGTTCAGGACAGATATGGGTAATACTTGTGGTTGAAAACAGCCCAATGTTTCACAGAAGGAACATTTATATATTAGCACATCTCTAATTAAACAGGCAACGTACATTGACAGAGAGGCACCAAAGAAAGGGACTAAATCTACGAAGTTGATATAAATAGGAGACCTGGTCCCAGAGACCAGCATGCCTTTTAATGATAGACAAATTTGTTATTTCCCTTTTCTGGGCTGTGTTTCCCATGCATCCTCATTTTTAACATGCATGTAGACTAGAAAAATTATTCCATGGGACTCAGTAAATATGTAAATGAATGGCAATATCCACACAAAGTCAACTACAATTAAATTTATCATGCTTCCAGCTGGGTCTGATTCATTATGAAGAAGTAAGTTTTCAGATGACTGTGAATTAATGCAGACCATACCCTGCTATAAAACAGACATCAGCACAATTGCTTCAGAATGTTATTTTAAATATTAACTCAGTAGTTACCTCCTAATTTATAGGTGTGCCCCCTGAATTATCCAAGCCAATCAGCTTCAGCCTGTGCCCACTGCCACTGTTTGGATCTGGAGTGGACATGTAGCACCACCTTGGACAGTGAGGTTGAAGGAGGGATTTGCCACTAGCTTCAGGGAAGTTCCTGTTTCTCCGCTGGGGAATGGCCAGGAGCAGCCCTCTCCATCTCCAGGTGGGAATGAGGAGCCCTGGAGCCCCGGTCCCAGAGAATCCATCTTGAGGGTACCAGTCCTGTCAGGAGCTGGGCTATGGATCAGGGACCAGAGACCCAGAAACCTGCATCCCCTGTAACTCCACTGAGCCAGGGGACCTGTCAGCACCAAGGCCAGAGGCTCCTCGGGCCTGCAGACAGGGAGTCTGGGGGCTTCCTGACATCCTTGCTAAGCCATTAGGGGTGGGTTTCTCCCTCAGCTCCCTGGATACACCCCCACATGCTCACGGGCCCTCCAAGAAGGGAATATCAGACTGTTTCTAAGGAAACGTTCCGTGTGCACTGGTAAAGAGAAGGACCCGACGAACGAGGGCTGCCAAGTTTGCTTGAACAGGAGACAGAGCTCCAGAGACCCGCTTGCCTTTTAACCACAGCAAGTTTGTTATTTCCTGTCTGCGCTTG
This sequence comes from Manis javanica, assembly GCF_040802235.1. Classification (NCBI taxonomy): domain Eukaryota; kingdom Metazoa; phylum Chordata; class Mammalia; order Pholidota; family Manidae; genus Manis; species Manis javanica. The sequence goes on from NC_133156.1 coordinate 145,397,620, forward strand.
GGCTCTTCTTCAGTTTTATCCCTCAAGCAGGGAAGAAAAATTGCTCCATAGGACTAGACGAATATCTAAATGACTGGCAATGTCCACACAAAGTCAATTATAATTAAATTTATCATGCTTCCAGCTTGTTCAGATTCATTATGAGGAAATAAGTTTTCACATAACTTGGAATTAATGTTAGAATAGTATATCAGTCTTCAGTAAGTTCCCTTGAAGCATTATGAATGTTCAACCAGTGACTGTGATTGAAAATGCATTCCATCCGGAAACCAGCCAGAGGAACCTCCCTACAGAAGAGGAAATGAAGTGTGTGCACAGCCCCCTCTCAAACTGAGTGCCAGCTAAGTTCTTAGAGGAATATCTTTATAATCAGACTTCACAATAGTTGATTCTAATCTGGCCATAGTCCCAAGGGATTTATTCTGCCAGAACACATCTCCCCAAAGTCACCAGTGAAATCTACATCTATGGCAGGGGCATCATGTTTTTGTGGACCTGTTTGAAGCAAATGACTGGTGCATCCAGTGAAATGTTCTCTCTTTGACCTGAGCAAGAGACTTCAAGAGATGGACCAGCTGGCAGTCCTGCTCTTCCCAGACAAACCCTTCCATGCATGGCATGACCTCTGGTCTGCTCGCCAACGCCCAGCCCACCTTGACACCTGTCCAGTTACCAACCCCCATCCTCCAGCTTTTTCTCTGAGCCCCTGAGAGGTTTCCAGTAAATTCCATTTTTGACTAAGATAGCCAGAATCATTGTCCCCTGCTAGTAACTAGAACTGCACTCACTCAGGATTCCTACCTTCCTCACTCCCAGAGAATCCTCACCACATTGGTCACGCCCCAGCACCTTTCTCTGTACTGTAAAGGGAGAGAAGGAGGGAAAAAGATTGGGCTGCTGTCCAACGAGAACCGCGGCTGGATAAGGTAACTGCTGTGAATGCCACCATTTCCACCATGTATCTGCTGCTGTGACAGCCCACTGGGAATTTTCAGCAGTGCCCAGAAAGGCAGTGAAGGAATTCAAATCCAGTGACTTTTGGAGCCAGCCAAATCCAAGTCCAAATGTCAAGCATTGCCTTAAGAGTTTCATCATTTTGGCAAGTTCCTGAACCTCTCTGACTCATTTCTTTAAGATTCATATAATACCACTGAACTTGCACTTTGCTGAAAGGATAAGAGATGTTGAAGGTCATAGCTGCCACTTAAGAGCCCCATAAATGGTAGCCATTAGTGGTAGTATTACTATTGCCAGCTCACTTTTCCACAGGACCGCAGGGCGACAGATGCCCAGTTTGGAGCTGGCCGAGTCTGCTTTGACATCTGGACCTGCCAACTTCCAGCAGTGTGAAAATTCCAGCGTACACAGAATTCCAAAAGTTGGCCACTACCAATCGACAAGCCCTAAACCCGTATCTGAGCCTCAGCCTCCTTTTCTGCAAAAGGGGAACAAAGTGATCCCCATCAAGATTCGTGAAAGTCAAATTAGGTAGTCTTTAAATACCCAGACTGTAACGGCTTATAGTAGGTGCACAATTGCAATTAGTTTCTTGCTATTTTCTCTCCTTTTTCTTCTCTTTTTTTCTCCTCACATTCCTTTGAAAAATAATGCCTGCTCAGCTTTAGCCTCTGGGCCTATGTTCAGCTTCTCCCCTCATGAATCCCCCACTCTGTCCACACCTCTCTAGTACCACCTTCCAGTTACTGCGTCGTACTGTCCCCACTGGATCTGTCAAAGGCTTGTGCCCCTAGCCTCACTGGACCCTTGTGACCCAGTTTGCAGCCTGCTTCCAGCGCCAGCTTCTCCTGCCTGCTGTGCCATCGGTGGGGTTCCCCCTTCAGAGCTGTCCCAGTGACCATCTGCATGCAGTGCACTCTCTACAGTGGCCCCCCTCTCTATGGTGTGGTCATTTTGTACCTCATCTCTTCCCCAATAGATGGACTAATTAATTCATTTTCCCTCTCTTTACTCTGACAATTGAACAGGACAATCTTCATGAAACATGATACAACTAAAGAAAACAAACCTTTCTGAATTTAGAAGTACACATTTTGAGCTGAAAATTAAAATCCTCAAAGTTATTAATATTTATGCCTTTTTAATTTTTGTTAAAACGTAAATTATTTTATAAATGAACCAGAAAGGCTGAATATTTTGGCTTCTTATGGCTGTTGGCACCTTTCTTCACCTCGTTGTGCCTAGAGCAGCTGTAGGTCTTGTGGCTCTGCCGCTTACCAGCGACGTGGCCCCAGCAAAGGGGAGAATCCACTCCCCTCTCTCTGGGCAGGTTAGCACCATGTGGGATGTAGGATCAAAGTGGAGGTGACCCTATTACCTTTCCAATTTCAAGGCCCGTGCTTGGGGCTGAGACTCTTGTATTTATTCACTTAGGTGGGAACACTGGGCAAAGGGTTCCTCTCTAGTCCTTTTAGGGGCTGCCTAGCTCTTCTCTTATGCCTCTTCTGGCCACCAGGCGAGGCTGAACCAGCTGACTAGCAGCCAGCACCCACAGCTCATGACAGCTTGAAAGGTGTCCCATCGGAAGGGAAGCTTTGACAAAATGGCCTCTCAATACAAGTCGATCTGTAGGGACATCACCCTGCTTTGAAGGCTTCTCAGCGTGAAGAACTGCTGCCAGAATGATGTGGGTGCTGACAGAAGGCAGAGTCCAAGGCAAAGCGCTTTACCACTCCCAGCAAAAGCTGCAGCAGAATTATCGCCAGTGGATGCCCAAATCCCACTGGACCATGCTGAAGTCCAGGCCCCGGGGCACAGCCACAGAGCCCTGAGCTCAGGGCATTGTTGCTTCTGTTCTGGGCAGCAAGCAGGCCTGTTCCGGGACTCCACCCAAGCAGAGGGAGGTTGGGTGCAGTGAGGCCTGGACCGTACATTATTTGCTGTATTTTCTCACTTTTCAGACTGACTGTAAGAGTAAAAACAGGTCATTAAGGTTGGTGTTCTTATAAGAAGAGATCAGGACACACACAGTGGTTAGACCATGTGAGAACACAGGGAGAAGACAGCTGCCTACAGGCCAAGGAGAGAGAGAGAGAGGCCTCAGGAGAGACCAGCGCTCTGATCCTGCATTCCCAGCCTCCAGAATCATGAGAAAACAACTTGTGTTATTCAGGCTGCATAGCTGGTTGTCCTTTGTCACACGGACTCCGTGAGGCCAGTGCAGTTTCCTGGTCCTGGTGTCCTTTGGGTTTGCTCAAAAACCTCCTTTTCAGGGTTCCATTCCCGGCAAGTCTCCAACTTCTCTGCTTCTGAGTTTTCACCCCAGCTTCCCTGATTCAGGTTTGCATCAAATTTACTCTGACCCGCGGACCTTCCTCAGGGCCAGCCACGGGGTGGAGAGGGCTGTCCCACCATCATCAACTTAGGTGGCATCTGTGCCTCATCTATCCACAAGCTGAACTTTGTCCACATGATTCACATGAATTGATCCCGTAACCTCCACACCATCTCAAGTGGTAGGAACCTTGACTGCATCGCCTTTCCAGATACGGACACCGAGGGTCATGGAGGTTAAACAGCTGGCCTATGGTGCTGCAGTGAGTAAGAGGCCGAGTCGTGCCTCGCACCCGCGCTCGCAGACTCTAGTACTCCGGCTCTAACAATACAGCAGCAGCTTTACACAGCCCAGCATCTCAGAGCCACAGCAGGCACTGCTGTGTAGAACAACCAACCCACCCCGGCCAAGGCCGTTTCCTGACACTGTGAGTTCATGGTAGATCAGAAACAGGATAAGTTAGAAAAATGTAAACATTTTTCAGATGGTGGAATTAGCCCAGTTGCTTTTTGGTATTTATTTTAACTGATATAATAGTTGGAATGAGAGGCCTTTGTGTTGAACCCCGTTGTGGTCCTTGTGTTATTCCATGCATCAGAATGTCAAATCAACAGGACTAAACACAGGACTAAACTGGAAGGGAACTATAACTGTGTCTCAATGTCTAGACTGTATGAACACATACAGGCTAACAGTCCCATGGTACAGTAAATAATCGCAGTTCCTGGCATGTGCTCTCATTCATGCTCAACACTTCTCCCTACAGTGGCTCAGCTCAGGGCCTGGGATCCTTGCAGCTTGTGACATACATTCCCAAAGGGTCCCCTGCACCTGCCCCCAGCCAGCGGATGGCAAAAGGGCAGAGGAAGCACATGGCTTTGGGAGGCCCAGCATTTGGCCCTTCCATCCACACTGATGCCCTCACTGGGCCATTGCACACAGCTGGCAAAGGGGGCTGGAAGATACAGTCATCCTGGAGCCTGGCTGCGGTCCCATTTCCATGCAAAAAGGATGAATTTTGTTGAATGCCCAGCAGGGTCTGCCACAGCCTAAGGTAGAGGAAAATGATTAAAGTAAAAGGCCCAATCGGACTGTCAATCAATCCCATAGTCACATAGAACTATGGACCCAGTCACAGGTAGGGACAAACTGGGCAGGCCTCTCTCACTGAGCTACCTGCCCACGTAAGACAGAGCTTAAAAGGAGCAGAGGACCACGATCCCTGCAGGCAAGCTCACAATCTAAAGAAGAAAAGGAAGGAACTTAACCAACAGCCATATCCTTCTTTAATCACCTATTTGGTAACATGACCAATCCTAGGGCAGAGAGAGGGAAGGGGACAGAGGTGGGAGTTACACTCATCAGGCTCTCCCGATGGAAGGAAACATGGGGAGTGGGAAAGAAGTGTTCCACCCCACAGTCATCCTGCCAGGACAAACCCAGTGCCCCTCCTTCCAAAAGAACCAGTGTCTCTTTCCTCTGATTTCCTTACAGTCTGAACTTTCTCACAGAACTTTCCCTCTTTTCCATAGAGATCACTATCCCTGAATAGACTGCAGGCTCCTGAGGAAAGTGTCCTTGTATCTTAGCATTCGTATCATTCTCCATAGCTAACATTTGCCCTCATGTTACAGTAAGAGCTTAAGGCTGAACAAACATGACTGAAATTTATAACAGACAGTAAGCAAAACAGATTAGTGTGTATTTATGACATCCTTTTCCTATGGCACAACGACTTTATACTCACAGTATCAAATGCAGCCTACAGAGAACGTCCTGGTTTAAATTCTACTCCTACAGAATGCTATGAAACCCGGTTGGAATCTAATAAGACATGGTAATTGCTCGACTAAATCCACAGATTTAGCGTTTTAGTTCACTTCCCAAATTTCTAAAACAGTGAACTAACTACTTAACAGTTATCAAAATAAATAAATAGCATGAATTGGTTGTAATTTTTTAAAGTGAATTTGAGTATTTTCTTTTCTTGAATATTTCATTTTACCCAGTGCCTGAAACAATGGATTATTAATATGACAGGCAAGTTTCCATGAGAAGACAAAGCTAACTAAAGGCTTTTAATAACAGATGTTATAGATTTGGCATTTGTAAATTCCAACTTGAGGAAGCCATTCATTTTTGTTGGGCTGAGATTTTGAGTTAAAGGATTAAAAGTAAAATGTTCTCTTCCAATTAGGCAGGTCAGCTGTTGGGATTGTGAATTACCAGACATCATTTCAGAGTAAAGGAATATAAGATGTAAACTAATTGAAATTCATGGATTTGTCATTCCCCTTTGAAACATAATTTTGGAAAGGAAACAAAAACACTATTATTGATGGTAATGCCACTTTGTTTTAGTGACTATACTGTAACTACCACCTCAATGACCAGGAAAGACTCCTCTCTTTGGGGCTCCTTAACTCAGCATGCATGTCTCTAGAACTGTACCCACCACACTGACTCTCTCCATTGACCATCTGTTGCCCACACTGGGCAGGAAGACCCTCAAAGGCAGAGTGGCTTCATCCAGTCAGCAGGGAGCCTGGGCAGTGACGGCTGGTGCATGACCGACATTCCTTGAGCTAAGTGAAGACTCCTTACGTCTTTGGGCTCTTAGCCCACCTCTCCAAGCCCTTCACAACCTGGCCCCAGATCCCATGCCAGTCTCAGTTCCCAGCACTGGGGGAACACCTAGGATTGCAGAAAATCCCCTGCATTCCATCTGCATGAGTGTCATCCCTTTCCACGTCCCTGTTCCCTCTGGTCAAGGGGAGCTGCCCCACTTCCAAGGAGCCTCACGGCCAGAGCTGGGGTTCCCTTCGCCTACCCATGATCGCCCTGTGGCTCCTGTTACAGCATCACCATTGTATGGGCTTCGTAGTTACACAGGGCCAGGCCTTTTCATTCACATTCAACTGCACACCACTTAAAGGCAGAGGGCATATGTCTCTGGCAGTACCAGCTCAGTGCTTGACCACTTAGGTGACATTCTAAAATCATTTATTGAACTGAGAGAACTCCCTCAATGAAGCAGTATATGTACTGACAATAGAGAAACAAGAATGGTCTTCCTAACATCAGTCCATTAGAAGCACCACACCAAAAATACTTTAGTCATCACCACAGACTGTTTTCTTAAATTAATATAGTGAAAAATATTTGAATGATCATCTCACTCTCTGAGTGCAAGTTCAAAATAATGCTAGAAGGCATCAGTAACAAATTAACTTGAAATAATAGATTATTATTAAAGGGCAGTGACCAAATTCCAGGAATCTAATTTAAGCATATTCAATAAATGTAATTTTAATCATTTTAATTGTTGGTTATTGAAGTTGAAGAAAGAAAAATTTTCTTGAAAATCCTATAATGTGTCCAAAATAAAATCAGCCCTTGAAGATGTCACTTAATCAAATTTACAAATGAGAATGTGATGAAGCAAGCATTGAGTGGCCTCGATGCTGAGGTGTAAACCTCTCCTACAGGTAATGAAATTCCACCAGAAACCCTCCGAAGTTCAGTTACATTTATGTAAACTTCCAGAAAGCACCCTTTAACCTATACTATCTTTAAAATGGGCCTTAATGATGTAGGCAATCCTCCAGAAGGCGAAAGTTGTACTGGTAAAGTCCCAAACAAGAAAACTACAAAGTGAAAGGCCTTTGTTACGGGCTGAATTGCATTTGTGCAAAATTCACATGTGGAATTCCTAACCCCAATGTTAGATGGGCTATTTAAAGAGATAATTAAGGTTAAAGGGATCAGAAGTGTGGGTCCCTAATAAAATGTGGCTGGTGTGCTTTAAGAGGAAGAAATACCAGAGATGTCTCTCCCTCTCTCCTTCCACATGTTGTATCAGTGATTTCGGAGACCAATTCCAATGTGGGAGGCAGAGGTCCCCCACACAACACAAGCAATTCTTGAACACTAGCAGCATGCCCAAGAACTCAACTCAATTCTGATACTATCTACATGGAGATAGCACCAGATTCCACAGTCTTCCCATAAGACTGCCCCTGAGCTCCCTACATCAGACAGCATTCTCAGCTCCAGGCTGTTACCTGTGCTTCTGACCCACCAGCTGCAGATTAGAGGTTCCCACAGCCGTCTCCTTGGGTTGATTAATTTGCTAGAGCAGCTCGTGGAACTCAGGAAAACAGGTTTACCAGTCTAGTAAGGGGTATGATAAAGGACACAAATCAACAGCCAGATGAAGAGATGCCTAGCATGAGGGATGGGGAAAGCACATGGAGCTTCCATGCCCTCTCCAGATGCCCCACTCCGCCTTAACTCCAGGTGTTCACCCACCCAGAAACCTCTGAACCCATCCCTTTGGGTTTTTATGGAGGCCTCATTACATAGGCAAGATTAATCAAATCATTGGCGATTGGTGATCGATTCAACCTCCAGCTCCTTCCAGTCCCAGGAGGGCAGGGGGTGGGAATGAAAGTTCCAATCCACCAATCACATGGTGGCTCCATTGGCAGCCAGTCCCCCATCCTTAGGTGCTTTCCCAGTCACCTTTACTACTCTCCACACTTCGGAAATCCCACAGGTTTGGGGAGCTGTAAGCCAGAGATGGGGATGAAGACCGAATATTTATTTCTTGTAATAAATCACAGTATCACAGGCACCCTCTGTAGAGTCAAGGAAAGAGGCCTTACCAGGAGCCAACCCTACAGGCAGCGATCTTGGACTTCTGGCCTCCAGAACTCTAAGAAAACCAATTTCTGTGGCCTGAGCCCACCAGTCTGTGGTGTATTGCTATGGCAGCCCAAGCAGACCAATATAGCCTGTTTGCCTTAATTCAAGCATGTTCCACATCTCATCAAGATTGATGATCACCTCTGTGGGAAAAAAATATGAATTATCGGCACTCAACTGGAATTAGTAGGGATTGCCAAAGGATCTAGGGAGCATTGCACACAGGGATATTCATGTGATGAAAATTCCTTGCTAGGCTGTCAGTGCATTTTCCTCTATTGGAGGATTTGGGGCACAAATGATTACTCTCTGAGGGGTAATATCATGCTCAGTGGGAAAGGTGGAACTTTCTAGCAAGTCACAGATCCCTGGCTTCAAATCCCAACACTTATATTTATTAGTTGTGTGACCAGAAGCAATATCCATCATTTCTCTGACATCAGTTTTTCTCAATTCTACAAGGAGAGAATTCTACCTCTCTTTATTGCTCAGAGAAATGTTATGCTGTATTCAAAGTTTCTGGCAGAGAATCGATACTGGCTTTTGGTTGTCTTTGGCATTTCACAGACTTTCAGGACACCAGAATTTTCAGAAGCTGCTTGGAAAGTAAATATTGCCATGGGGATTCTCACTTATTTCTGCATGAAGTGTGCTCAGAATGTTGTCTTGATGGTGGGGCCAAAAGACAATATCAATCAGTACCTACTCAACAGCAAGTCACTGCTATAAAGAACATCACTAGACTTGAACACGAAAGAACTGAGCTTGAGACCAGAATCTGCCCCTTTCTGTAACTAAGGAAAAATTCTAAAATGTCCTAAATTAAGTGACATAAGGGCCAGAGAATGGGGGAGAGAGACAAGGGAAGGTTATTAGTCAGTTAATAGCCATAACTAACCAGAAACTCCGCATTTCCAGGTGAAATCATGTTAGCAATCATCTAGAAGTCCCAGGACCACCACATCTCCATTCACATGACCAGTGTCTGACCGTCATCAACAAGCCACCCATGAGCCTCCCCTATGGACTAGCCACCCACCCCGGCCTTTCCCAACTTTGCGTAAGCCCACCTTCCTTCCCTGCAGACAAGGTGAATTTAACAACTCCCTCTCCCTGGGACCCACACAAGTGTGCTCTGTTTCTTGAGTCTGGCAGACAAGTCTGGGGACTCAGTCCTTGTTCGGGCTGCACCTGTCAAGGCTCAATAAACCCTTTTACTTCAGAGCTCTCTGATCTCTGGAGTCTTTGATTTGTTACAATGTAACTTAAGGCAACTTATTTTATCAAGTTCCTTTTGTGTTAAATGGGAATAATTATTCCTTTTAACTTCACAGATGTTTGTGGGATTCAAAGGCAACACACAAAAGCACTTTCAATTTATCTAAAAAGGAAATCAGTTCAAACGTAAAAGATCGCATTTGTACAGGGAATTCAGACAACAGTGATGGAAAGCTCTGGGGTATGTATTCATTCACCTAATATTCAGAGAAATGATTCTGGGCCCTGTGCTAGGCACAAAGTCTACCTTGATGAACAAGAATTTTGTTCCTGCCTTCAAAGAACTCTCCATTCAAATTTAGTCAGATACTAAACACAGAAGAAAACTAATAAATATATTATTTAAACTGTGGTAAGTCCTATAAATGAAAAGAATAGGCAGTCATGGCCAAGAATATCTGTGGGGGACGGGGGTGGGGACTGATTCAGCCTGAGGGTCAAAACCAGCATCTCACTGCAGGAAGAGGAGGAATCTTTTTTTTTTTTTTTTTTTTTTTTTGAGAGGGCATCTCTCATATTTATTGATCAAATGGTTGTTAACAACAATAAAATTCAGTATAGGGGGGTCAACGCTCAATGTACAATCATTAATCCATCTCAAGCCTAATTCTCGTCAGTCTCCAATCTTCTGAAGCATAACGAACAAGTTCTTACATTGTGAACGAATTCTTACAGAGTGAATAAATTCTTACATGGTGAACAGTACAAGGGCATTCATCACAGAAACTTTCGGTTTTGATCATGCAATATGACCTATAAACAATCAGGTCAAATATGAATATTCGTTTGATTTTTGTGCTTGATCTATATGTTGATCCCACATTTCTCCTACTATTATTATTATTTTTATTTTTAATAAAATGCTGAAGTGGTAGGTAGATGCAAGATAAGGGTAGAAAACATAGTTTAGTGCTGTAAGAAGGCAAATATAGATGATCAGATGATCAGGTGTGTGCCTATGGACTAAGTATTAATCCAGGCTAGACAAGGGCATCAAGACATCCACGGATGCAGAAGATTTCTCTCAAAGCAGGGGGGGTGAGGTTCTGAGCCTCACCTCTGTTGATCCCCAAATTCTCACCTGATGGCCCCCCTGCGACTGTGCCTGTCTTAGGTTGTTCCTCCCTTGAGGAATCTTACCCGTCTCTGGCTAACCAGTCATCTTCTGGGGCCATACAGGGAAATGTAAAGTTGGTAAGTGAGAGAGAAGCCATATTGTTTGCAAAGGTTAGCTTTTTACTTCTTTGCAGATTTATGCCCTGTGGCTTCTATGCCCAGCACTTGTCTCGAGGTATCTTTACCACCGGGAGGAATTATGATACTCGGTAAATTCGATATGAGGCACGAATTCTATTTAAGGGTTGTAATTAGGAAGGAAGAAGAAAAGCTATAGATGTAGCATACGAAGGAAGCTTGGGGAGGAGGAATCTTTTTGAATAAGAATTTTCAACTAATAACTTTTGAAAATTACTGGTAAGTCTAATTTCAAATGTTTTGCTAATTCTTCCTTCTTCTCACAGAAAAAGTCATGTAATTCCACCAATTTCCCAGCAAGACATGAAGGCAATCCATTGCTTGGGTAAGGAGAGAAAATTGGTTCTGTATTACTCATTAAACAGTCAATTTACCAGCCATTGTATTTCTGTCATATTAATCGCATCTAACTGGATTTTGTGATTATACTTCAACCTCAAAATCATTTGTGATTTGCCTTTGAAGCCTTTCAGAGTTTTCCTACAAGGGCCTTTCACAGAAATATTTCTATTTTCTTCCTCCAATTTAAGTTGCCATAATTATTTTAATTATATTTCTACTTTCATTTTATAGCCTATTTCCTTTTTCTTTCACTTGCCTTTAGTTTACAAAAAATGGCAGGTTTTTATAACTTTAACTTCAGCACAATAAAAATAGCATTTTGGCCATTTTTCTAAAGGCAGCAGTTATGAGAGAAACTTTACACTGTAGATACATCAATAAAACCAGATAATTTTCCAGTAAGATGCCAGCCAACAGAATTTGGAGTGACAGTACTTGGAGGTTTCAGTCATCACCATATTCCAACTTGTTGTTTCATTATTAATACCTCCTAAAATATTTCCCCTTTAGTTTCATCTGCTCTTGTAATAATACTCTGTTCTCAAGGGCTGGCAGAGAGGGAGGATGCCCTGCTCTCTCCTAAGGAGCCCATACGCCATCTGTAATTCCTCACCTTCTAAGTGATTTTCCTGCAGCAAATGTGTCCATCAATTCCTTGCTTTTCAGTTTATGAAGTGATGGATTCATTTTGTCATGCATCTTTCATTCACTTCCATGTGTATAAAAGTAGTTTACACCATTACAGCCAGAGTACTGCCACTATCTTTTGATAGTATTAAAGACCCTATTTATACCAAATCCACATGAAATAGACCGATAATGACAACACCAGTAATGCCTTATGTTTTCATTCAGTCTCTTCTCTAGAACTTGAGATGTGGCTGAAGTAATAAGTAATTAAGAATCAACCTGTTCCAGGAAGATGAGTGGTCTTCTACCATCCAACGATCTAATGAAGCTCCCAGGGTTCAGAGGGAGAGGCTTCCAACTTCCCACAAGCGTTGGCATGAGGTTTGCTGGGATCCCAAGCCCTTCCTATGCATTCCCCCCCAGGGAGGGAAGACAGACATGGGGAATGGTTAGTCTTTTCTTCTCTCATGTTTCCAGGCTGGTCAGCGCCAGCTCTAACTTAAGCCATTCTGCTTAGGGTCCATGATGTCAGAATAGTTTATCTTCTTTCTGGGCCCCTAAAATTCATGTAACTTTGGGAAAATGGGCCTTTTAAGTAGCCTTAATTCTGTAGGTAACATATAATATCCAGGGAATACATCTGATTGTGTTTTCTCATATAGATATCTCCATCCTCTCTGCTGAACCACACAATCCTGAGAAAAATCAGCTATTAATCATCTTCCTATAGCTCTTCAAAGTTTATATAAGACTCATATCAGTCTCTCTTTTTGGTTCTGATCCACACGTCATACATGGGGAAGAAAGAGAAGTTATTGGCTCCATTGCAGAGGTGAGGAAAATAAGAAAAAAGTGGTGATTCCACCAAGGTTCCAAAGCTCACACTCGGCTAGCCTCAGCCAGGCTGCCCACTCCCCGAGCTGATCCCCTCCCACGATAGCACCACCGCCTGGCTGCCCCTACTGACTGCGGGCCCACCATCTTTCCATGGCAGGAACTACCACAGGTTCCAGGGGTCAAGGGATAAAAGATGCATGAATATCATGTGTGTATTAAATGCTCTTGGTCCCTATCTCTGTTATTTGACTTCATAAGGACCTGGTTGCATTTTTTAAAAAACTATCAGTGTCATTTCTTCTTTGTGGTAATTGCATGTAGCGTGTGGCAGAGCAGCTATCCCACTCAGAACCAGAATGGGCAGGAGGAAATGAACAGAACCATCTTTTCCTGTATGTGTCTTCAAATCAAAGGCTTCATTTATGATTTCTCTCTGCGCTTAGCTTTTATCAATTGTTCTGTGCTTACCCTTGGGATGCTTCCCTTCATAAGAAGTTTGTGTAGGATTCATTGTGTACTTCAGTCTTTGCTTTACTATCTCTCATCAGTTTGCTGAAGTGTTAGGCCTTAATGACTCCAATATTGCTTATCCTCTTTTCTCCTCTCTTATTTTGGGGCTCTCCTTCAATACCGGTAAACCTTCACCATGCCCCATATATCTCCTAGGTTTGTACCTGTTTTTTGTAGGAGGAGAAGACCTCTCCACAGAAGCAAAGGAGGCCAGGAGATCTCAGAGTGCAATTTTCAAAGTGTTGAAAAAAAATAAATGTCACTTCATATTTATATACCCATTAAAATACAATTTATAAATAAAGGCAAAATGAGACATTTCAGACAGATAAAACCAGCTAGAATTTGTAACCAGAAGATACCCCTTCAAAAAAAAGATCCTAGAAGAAAGAATAAAGATAACAGGAGTAATGAAAACCAAGAAAAATGATAAATATGTGTGTAAATTCAAAGAAATACAGACTTTGTAAAAATAGTAATAATATTTTTTTGGCTTTGAAACACCTAGAGAATAAAAATACTGGACTACAAAGCACAAAATATGGGATAAATTACCCACAATGGGGGAAAGGACAGTCTTTGGAAAAAATCATAATGGATCAAGTGGATATTCACAAGGGGAAATATATTGGCTTCAACTTCGTACCATAGACAAAAATCAATTCCAAGTAGATTCTGATCTAAGTGATGAAAGAACAATATTCTTCTATGGAGTGATATGTGAGGATATCTTTTGACCTTGGGAATAAGCTAAACTTTCCTAAACAGAACACAATAACCATTCACTATAAAGGAATGTCCTGATAAATTAGATTACATTAAAATTATGAACTTCTGTGAAATATTAGAAAATGAAAAGTCAGAGTGGAAAATGTGTTTTCAATCCATTTCAATATACCCAAACAAAAATTTTGCATCTAGAATACCTTCAAGGTCTGACAAATTAATAAATGAAAGACAGATGCTTCTCATTGAAAGACTTGGTTATATACATGAGTTTATGTAAGATTCCTTGTCACCTGAACCAAATAATCATAAATCGACAATTATGATTATTTCTAGTAAAATAAAGAGTTGAAGATACATGGCAGTTACAATCCTTCTGACTGGAATATAAGCAGTCATATTTTTATAAAATGGTTCAGCAATGCAGCTTAGTTTTACTATTTTGAACTATCATTTCACTCACTGTTTTTTACATTGAATTACACAGAGCAAACAAGACTTTCCCAGTCATTTCTATTCCCAAGCAAAAGTGGGGGAGGGGGTTTGAAATGTATTATTATTCGTTTTTCCCTTTATTCAATTTTGTGTCTATGACATATTTATGAAGCCTCTAGGCTTTCTATCAAACTCCACCAGATTCTTAAAGAAATGGGAAATGGGAAAAGCAATAACCAGTAGACATATAAGCTACATCATATTTCAAGGGGAGTTTCTTTATATTTTCATTCATAATCATTACCTACGTTTGGGAATAAAAAAGATAGTGTATTTTTACAGCAAACACGGAAATATTCAGGAGAAAAAACTGTTCTTCATTAAAATCAACCAGAATGGAGGGATGTTTCATTCCCTTACAATTCATTAAAGTCCGTAAGCTATAACCAATTCATTTTCCCATCCTCTGATTCTTTCAAATATTTCCCCTTCTCCTAAAAGCTCCATGTATTTTTCAAAAAAGCTCTCGTTTCCAACTCTTTCTGAGCTTAACCACTGATCTATCTGACATTCACATCACCAATCTATATCCGCACCTGCATTTTCACTCTCTGCTTTCCCCCCACCCACACCCACTTACCCAGGGCAGGTGCCCTATGGTTTCTTCCTCTAAGACCCTCCCATATGCTCTGGGACTCAGCTACACCACTTCTCAATGCCTAGACACCTTAAGCTGTAAGTTATCTTCTTTCTGGTTTATATTCAACCTGACCTTCTCTGTCTACTCATCAACATTAAAAACTGCTCAAGAATCTGCTATCCAACATCTTACTACACTGATGGACAGTGACTGTAATGGGGTATGTGGTGGGGACTTGAGAAGGGGTGGAATCTAGTAACCACAATGTTGCTCATGTAATTGTATATTAATGATGGAAGAAGGAAGGAAGGAAGGAAGGAAAGAATTGGCTATCCAAAATACGAAGCCCTTGACTCATATATCCCTCCTGTTAGTCACCTGGCTCTGGCTTCCACCATAACTTCCTGCAAATTCTGCTACTTTTGGTCTCTCCATTTCCTCACCACAACCTCCAGCTCACTCCCTAACTCACCCATCCCTCTTTTTTCCCCCAAACACACAGTTGAAACTCTGCATGTATGGTTCCCAGCAATCTCCCTGTAGCTAACCCAGTGAATGTCTGTTTATTTTGCCCTTGAAGCTGACCGTGCTCATTCATTCATTGTATCAGTAAATGAATGATGCCATGTTCTACCCTGGTTTTTATGCCAGAAACTGTCCGAGACATGGCTCTGAGCTGAGTCCCAGTAGCCTTCCTGGGTTGCCACTCACTCCTTACAGAATTTGCTGTTTATACGGAGACAATGATGTGATTTAAATGCCGAGCAAAATTCGGAAGCCATCAAAGCTGTTGCCAACTACTCCCAAAATGTGTTAGCTTATATTTCTACTGAAAGGAAGCTAGTTTCTACACACTTTTGACATTATCAGGACTTCATTATTTCCTCTCTTCTTGATCGACGTGGTGAGAGATTTTCAAATCCCAGTGGTACTTGACTTTTGCCTACATGTGTACTGTCCCTTTGTACTTTCTGAATTCATATTTCATCATTTGCCCACTTTTCTATTATGTTGTTATCTCTGTGTTGGCTTTTAAAGTTTTTCAAATTGATACAGTCTGTGAAAAGTTTTGCTAACCAAAGGAACATACCTACATTATACATTATGCTTAGTGTTGCTATTTAGTTATCTGAAATATAATCAAATAAAAATGACTAAAGATACAACTGAAAAATACAATATTGCCATTAATGAAATATCAGTGTCATCATAGACCAGCTCTTGGGCTGGGTAGAGAGTAATAGGGTCACAAATTATGGTCTTACTCAGACTGAAGAAAAACCTTGAGTATTTTACTAGCTCATTCTAGAACAGATACTATATTCTTCTCAGTAAAGCTCAGAGTTACTGATTTTAGTCAGTTTTCAACGGGAAGAGATTGTGGTCTTTGTGAGTGACCTGTGAGGGGCTGCCAATCTCTCTAACTTGGATGGACTGTCACTTTGATGTGTGTCCCTCTGCTCCTCCTCCTGGGGACAATATTGGATGAGGGGACAGGGTGCAGAAATGAGCAGTCTGGCTGTCCCATCAGTCCCCCATGTCCATGACAATCAAACATTACTCTCTTCACAATTACACAATCTAACTGTAAGAAACAATGCTCTGCAGAAACCAGAACTGAACAAGAGATTGTTTTCAGTTCTTGCCAGCAGACACATACTCGGCTGGGTTTGTGGCCGCCCCCACCCAGTGCTCCTCACTCCCTGCCTGGAAGGCAGGGCTGACCCTCCAGCTCCCTCCCAGCCAGAGTTTCAGGGTCACCTGAGAAGTCTGCCCTCGCCCTGACTTTGGCCTATCCTTCTCTACATTGGCAGTTATTACATGAAGAAAGTCCCCTTTCCAACTTTTAGAGATAACAATTCCATGAACCCACTCTTTATAGATGAGGTTCAAGCATCTTAGCTTAACCTTTTTGAAAGGTAACCCCTTCCTTTTTGAAATATAATTGACATATAATATTGTTTAGGATTAGGGTGTGTATCGACTAACACCTTGGTCACATCACGTAATTGTTAGGGTCCAGGCTTCCGAGGCTTCCCCAGAGAACAAACTACACAGGCATAGAGATGTAAATTCAAGCAAAGTCTTTATTCAGCCAGCTAGCTGAGGTCCAAGTCAGCCCGATGCAGCGGGTCTCAACAAGGACCCCGAGCACTCAGAGCCAAGGGTTTATATAGCAATTTCAAAGCACTTAACTCATAGCAATTTTCTATAACTATACATTATTCTTGCAAGACATATATCCTGGGGTTAAGCAAGGGCAGGGTAAGACTACTCCTCAATGGTTAGGGAGGTTCTGCACGATAAGCTTGGTATGTAAGATTTACTGACCAAGGTTAGCTGACCAAGGGTCACAGCTGCCCACCACCCGATGCTCATGATTAACTTGTTTTTCAAGGCCTTACCCAGGCCCAGGGTTTGTTTTTTTTGTTTTTTTTTTCCTCTGAGTCACACTCTCAGAAAATGGTTTCTAGGTTTCTAAGATGGCTATGATTATGCTAATTTACTAATCTTACTAATGCTTAGATTCTACATTTCCCCACTTTCCTTTGACCATTCCAATCATGGAATGTTTGTTTCTTCCTGCTGTGTGAGTGAATGATACTGCGGTCTCAGCATTAGCACCTGAACAGCACTCACTCTTTCCCTAACAAAGGCTATTAGCCGGTTTAAGATACAGGGACCTAAAGTGAGAAGCAGTATAAAAATAAGCAAGGGCCCTGCCAGGGTGGATATCAGGGTTGTAAACCATGGGGATTTAGTAAACTAGGATTCAAATAGCCCTTGGCTGGCCTCTCGCTCTCTCTTCCTTTGATCTGGTCTCTCTCTAAGTTTAGACACTGAATCTCTTACTATTCCGGAATGGTCTGCTGTTAAGGTTTAGCTAAGTTTTATTAGTTCTTTTTCCTGACTCTTTACAGTAATTATCATTGCTCTTGTGTTGTGGGAACCATTACGACCGAGTCTTTTAGCCTTTGAAGTTTATAACACAGTACCAAAGATCATAGCCACGACAATCTGTGCCAGCTCTCCAAGGCTTATTTATTGACTAGGTGCATATTGGAACCCTTAAATGGCATCTCCTCAAGTCCCTCACCCCCAGCCTCTGGTAACCACCATTCACTCTGTGTTTTTATGATTTGGCTGTTTTAGATCCACATATGAGTATAAAATCATACAGTGTTTGTCTTTCCCTGTCTGGATTTTCTCATGTAGTATGATGACCTGAAGGTTCATGTGTGTTAACACAAATGGCAGGGTTTCCTTCCTTCTCATGGCTGAATAATATTCCATCACATATATATAACAATCTTCATCATCCATCCATTTGTGGACACTTAGGTGGTTTCTGTGTCTTGGCTGTTGTGATGAATGTTGCAATAAACCTGGGGCTGCAGCTATGTCTTCAATCTCCTCTTTCTATTTCCTTTGGATATGTACTCACAAGGGGCACTGCTGGATCATGAGTAGTTCAATTTTTAATTTTTGGAGGATCCTCCCTACTGTTTTCCACAGTAGCTGCACTAATTTACATTCCCACCAACAGTGCAGGAGGGCTCCTTTTTCTCCACATCCTCGTCAACACTTGTTATTTCTTGTCTTTCTGATAAAAGTCATTCTAACAGGTGTGAGGTGATATCTTGTGAAGGTTTTAACTTGCATTTCCTTGTGATTAGCGATGATGAGCATCTTCTTACAGAGCTGTTGGCCATTTGGACACCTCTGTTGGAAAAACGTCTATTTAGTTCTCTGCCCATGTTTTTATCACATGTTCTGCACCATCTCCCACATTGTCTCCGTGTCCTGGCTCATCGCTGTGACCCACTTCCCTCAGGCTGTAAACCCCCACCTGTCCTTCAGCCCACATCTCAGATGCTGCCTACTCTGCAGCTTGACTGTCCTGAGGACCTGGCACTCCCAGCAAGGGTGTGACAAGCAGGGGAGCATGCTGGAGCTTCAGGCAATGGCTGCATTTTGGCCCTACCCAGACCCCTGGGTTAGAATTTTTAAAATGTCCTGAGGCCAGTCAATGCTCCTTAAAGTCTAACAGCACTGCTTCTGGCCCTCCCTAACTGGAGAATTCCACTCATAACATAAAATGTGTCTTAGCATGTTCTATCATTTAGTTCTCAAAAGGCTTTCTTTCTCCTGCGTCCCTGGGCCCCCAGCCCGTATGTGTCATTGGGACAGCTGATGGGACTGGAAGCTGCCTCCTTCACATGAGCTCTGACTTATGTGGGCCCAGACCAGCTAACTCTTAACCCAGATTCTGTCACCTCCCTCCTGGCCCACAAGGAAGGCTCACCTTCCCTGCAGCTGTCTGCTTCTGGATCCAGGCTTGGCCACCCATCACCCTTTCCTGACTGTGACGCCACGGCTCACCTCTCTTAAGGCAATAAACAAATCCAGATCTCATCTCCAACTCCCTGTGCAGGGGTCCCTCTCCGGGTGAGGAAGAGCTCTCTGCGGGACTGCCTGCACCCCCTGGGCTCTGTCCCACCAGCCAGAAGCAGCCGCACTGGCAAGGAGCAATCACATGAACACAATCTCCCCCAGACTTCACTTCCTCTACTAGAAATCAAAAAAAATTTTTAAATACCATTTTGAGCAACCAGGAAATCTAACTTTGTATTTGACAGGTGGGATCATGTGGTTTTTGTCTTGTGCCTGGCTTACTTTGCTTAGCATTATGCCCTAACCATTCACCCAGGCTGTCTTGTCTGAATTTCCTTCCTTTCTGAGGCTGAATATTATTCCACTGTATGACTCTTCGCGTTTTGTTTTTCCATTCATCTGATGGACACTTGGGTTGCTTCCACCTTTTGGTTGTTATGCATAATGTTGCCACAGGTGCACAAGTATCTCTTGAGACCTTGCTTTCAATTCTTTTGGGTATATGCTCAGAAGGGGCACTGCTGGATCACACGGTAATTCTATTTCTAGTTTCTTGAGGACCTACCATACTGTTTTCCACAGAGACTGTGCCATTTTACATTCCCACCAACATCACAGAAAGACACCAGTTTCTCTACATCTTCATCAATACCTGCTATTCTGTCTTTTAGGTAGTAGCCACCTTAACGTATGTAGGGTGGTATCTTACTGTGGTTTTAATGTGCATTTCACTGATGACTAGTGATGCTGAGCATCTCTTCATGTGCTTGCTGGCCATCTGTAGAATCTCTTTAGAAAGAAGTCTATTCAAGACCTTTGCCCATTTTGTAATTGGGTTGTTTCTTTTGTTACTGTGGAGTTGTGGCCTGGATGCCAGTCCCTTATCAGATAAATGATTTGCAAATATTTCCTCCCACTCTGTAGTTTGCCTTTTCACTCTGTTGATTGTGTCCTTTGATACACAGAAGTGCTTATTTAAATTTTAATGTAATTCAGTTTATCTATTTTTACTTTTGTTATCTATGCTTTTGGTGTCCAAATCAAGAAATCCTTGTGAAATCCAATGTTATGAAGTTTTCCCGTTTTCTTCTAAGAGCTTTATAAATTTAGGTCTACATGTAAGTATTTGAGTTAATTTTTGTATACAGAATAAGATAAAGGTCCAACTTCATTCTTTTACATGCAGATATCCAGTTTTCCCAGCACCTTTTGTTGAAAAAACTGTCCTTCAGCCATTGAATGGTCTTAGCACCCTTGTAATCAAAAAGTATTTGACCATATGTGTGAGGGTTTATTTCTGGGGTCTCTATTCTATTCCATGGGTCTAGATATCTGTCTTTTTGTCAGTATCATCCATTTTGATTACTGTGACTTTGTAATTAGTTTTGAAATTGTTTTCTCAGTTTCCTTTGTGGATTGTTCATTACTAGTTTTCAGAAACATAACTGATTTTCGTGTGTTGATTTTGTTTCTGCAACTTTGCTGAATTTGTTTATTACTTCTAACTGTCTCTATGTGTGTAATCTTTAGGGCACAGTTGCTTTTAAACTGTTGGTTACTGTCAAGCACAGGGAACACACACTGCTCAAAATTTTAGCATTGCACGTTTCCCTTCTGTTGGCACAAAGATGTATCACCTGGACACCCCTTCAGAGAAGGACTTGCTGCCCAGAGGCTGACACTGTGGTTGGCAGGTGCCTGCTGCAACTCAGGGGCCTCTGAGGCTCTGCCTCAGCTTCAGGGAGCTGCCTTGTCTACAGCCAGGCCCTCTGGGCACCCAGACCCAGAGCTGAGTGGGAGGCAGATAAACATCTCACCTGCTCAGCCTGATGCAGGCCCACTCTGCTGACAGTTCCACCCCTGAGCTCCCTCCCCAGGGAGGCTGTGTCGGACAGCACCAGGCTCCACCCTCCCCTCTGCCCAATCCTGACCCCCACTTTCCTTTCTCAGGTGGCAACTCAAACAATCATCTTGCACCTCTACATCATCTTTGTGTCTGCTTTTGGGAACCCCAACCTGAGATGATCCCTATTTTCAAAGATGATTACTGTTGTATTATTTCTCATTTTTAATTTTTCAGATAGTTTGACAGAAGTTTACTTAGGCAAGGGCAGTAATTTAGAAGCCTACAATCCGTTTTTTAGAAACCTAGTACAGGAGACAACGCCCAAGTAATAACTCTAGTTCTGTTGTGATTTGTCTTTGTTTTCAGAGGAAGGAATAAAGATGACTTTGGAGTCCTGTTTACTTCTCCTCCCAAGTTGATGTCTGCCCGATGCAACTGTTCAAGTACCAGCTCCTTGCAGCATTACTGAAAAGCTTAAATTCTTTGAAGGGTTATTTCATGCCTTGAACTGCTATTTTAAATAAATCTATTGTTGGGTCAAATCAAAAGTCATTATTACTAAAACAGTTTCCTTTCAGGTCTTTTTGTGCTTTCAAAAAAATTTTGTTGTTGTTTATTAACACGCTACATGGCTTCAACCTGTCAGCTCTTTATTTTGCATGTCCTGCTACACAACAGAGAAAGGTGACCCCAGACTTCTCACTTAGATGCTATATGTTCTACATCCATGACACTCACATATATGTTTAGAGAACAGGCAGTAAGTATGAAGAAAAAGGTAAAATATCATTCTTGTATGTTTTACATTGTTCCCATAAAGTCAAAATGTATCCATTCTGAGAGTGGAACAATGTACAATTCCTGCATGATTGGGACACAATCAGTCATATAAGTTTATTTTGTTGATGACTTAAAATAACATGATTAAACATGTACAAAGCATTATATTCATATAAGCCAACTAATTTATTTCTCATGAACTCTGATGCCCTGGTTCAGATGGCAGAGGAAGGCTGGCAGTTATGACATTATTGTCCCCAGTGGCAATTGCACAAATTTATAAATAAAGTATAGTTAGAGTCCATTTCATGCATCGATGATCAATGTTCACTGATCCTTGCAATTTTACAATTACAAGGCAAAATAGAAAGCAATTCAGTCCAGCCATAAGACAATAAAGAAATCTGCCAGGGTGCTAGTTCTTTCTATATGGGGCACTTCTACACATTTTCTGGGAAAACTTTATCACCATCCTCCCTCTGCTTTTACTGAAAAACGGAATAAGGAAGGAAGTGCACTATCTGACATTTTAAAATCATTTTGCAACATGCCTAGAGATCAAATACCAAAATAAAACCAAAAAAACAAGTATTTCTTGGGTGGAGTGTATTTTTTCTGTTTTGTCTTTCAAAAGTGCCCATGGCTCCATTTTTGTTGGTGTTTTCAAGGTGCTTACTAAGAGTCCTAGCATCGCATTTTCCCTTGGAGCGCTTTAAACATAGTATCAGTTAAGGTTTTCTTCAGCTGCATGTAACATAAACTCGAAAAAATTAATTATACAAATACCTTTCCTCTTAGATAAATGAAGACTAGAGGTATGTAGTTATGAATGGGAAGAGTATCTCCAAAATGTCTCCAGGGAATCAGTTTCTTCCTACATTTCCTGCTCTGCCATCCTTAGTGTGTGGCTTGCATTCCTCACACTCATAAAATGGCTGCTGTGTCTCTAGGCACTACATCTGCATTCCAGGCAACAAAAGGAGAGAAAGGACCAAAAAGTGTGCCAGCTAAGTCTTTACCTTCTTTCCAGAGAAAACTGGTTTCCCAAAAAGTCTTATCCAAGAAAAATCTGATAATATCTTATTAGACAGAACTACCACATGGTCACCACTATATAGAAGGAAGTCTAGGAAGTTGAGACTTTCAGCTGGACTCATGGCTGTCCAAACAAAATTGGGGGTTCCTTAGAAATGGAAGACTGGTAATAAATATTGGGTAGACCAATCTCAAAGTCTTCTATAATTCCATCAATTAGTGGTTAGGATATAGTTACGTATCAATTTTTACTTAACAATTGACACTGAATATGGGTTAAAGGTATGTAAGACTTGTAACGTTTATGACGTCAAGTGCAGGGAGCAAAGGAGGGGAATCCTCAAACACTGGCCGCTAGCGTGTGGAAGTGCTCATATGATCGTCAGACAAACCTGTGGGAGAAAGGCCTCCATCTTCTATATTTATTGTTGTTACTGGTTCACTGGACATCATGGTATGAGAGCGGTGGGAGGATGGTGGGAGTGGAACAGGAGAGAAGGGGCATGAGAGTCCTGGAGGGGGACAGTGTGCAGAAACCATGCCGAATTCTCCCTCCCTTTCAAGGGGCTTCGGACACTGTGTCACACTTCCCTTGATGTGTGTTCATCACGAGAAAGTACATTTCCTTAAATACCACAATCAGAACCGTGTCAAATTTCTCTACAGGGCATTGACGAGCCCAGGAAGGCCAGATGATGTGTATTATAAACACAAAAATACCTGTACCCCATGCTGGCATTGAGTTAGACTCTTTATTAATCCTGCAACATGTGCAGTGCTGGGTGCTTTACTGCAGTGTCTCAGCCGATGCTTAGAAACCTCTGTGGGGGTGGGGTTATTAACACCATTTTACACATGTGTAGCCTAGACCAGGCTGACCAAGGGTTACTTGACTGCATCACGAAGAGAGAGCTCCTGGGGATAAGTCCCATTCAGAGGGCATGAGAGGTGAGAGATGGAAAGGCAGGGGTACAAGCTCAAGCCCCTGGATCCAGCCCCTGGAGCTACACTCCTCTCCTCCATGAGCTATCACATTCCCTTGTACTTCAAGCCATTTGGGGCTGGGTTTCTGTTGAAGAAGGATCCCCCCAACTATATTCAATATGCATCTCTTCCCCTGTGATTGCTGCTTGGACAACCAGCTGTCGGAACTGGCCTTTAGAAACTCCCCGTGTAGCATTCATAGATCCTACTAGCCCTCCCCTGTGTGTGGGAGAAATAAGTCAAGTGCAGCTAATTCAAAATATAAAATAAAACGTGCAAAAGTACACCAACACACAGCTTCCAGCCATCAGAGAACTGTTCCAAGAGCAGCCTGCATAGCTGGTTCTGAAGTCACGACGTGGACAAATGAATGTGTACTATTTTAAGATATAAAATAAATCTGCTCACTTTTTCCTCCTGTTATTCCTTCAGCTTGGTATTCTCTATCAATGCTAGACAAATAGGACTTCTTAAAAAAATGTTCCAGGCCATGTTACACTGTTTCATGCCAGGAAAATGAACTAGTTTTCAGTCTTTGACGGTATACACAATCATTCTTTCACAAGGCATTCCTGATGTGATCAGGTGAGATCACACCTATGTCCTCTGCTGCAAACTACTGGGGAGGTGACATCCTAGAGGAAGCACGTTCCCTACTGCCAGAGCTGAGAATCCTTGCCTTTACTTCTTCCTCTTCTTTCCCACTGAGCACAAACTCAGCTTTCTCAGTGGATACAACCAATTTATTCTCTCTTTAAAATAATCATTTAGTATATCCAATATACTGATATATCCAATAAACTCTGACCAGGCATGTTTTTATGTTGACAGGGAAATCATCTGGTTAATAAGCACAGCCTGCACCCCATACACAAATGACAGCAGTTCTTAGGATGGTCATTTAGTAGCGAAAGTTAAGACTAAGTGGATTTACACATATAGAAATTGTTATTAAGTTCTTCTTTCCCAAGACTACTTTTCCATTATTGTTTTCCTCATGTTACAGAACCTTAAACCCATCTCCCCTCCTTCCTTTGCCTGTATTTGTTTTTTTTTTTTTTTTTGGAAGCAGAGTGAAAGTTTTATTTAGTTATGTAAAGAGAGAAGAGCAGCCGGCAGCCTCAGCAAGGAGAGGCGCCTTGAAAGGTTTGGAAAGACAAAATTCAAGATTAAAAGGTTACACACTTAGAAAGTGCAGGCAACCTCAGAGAGAGGAGCCCCTGTATTTGTGATCATTGGAAAAGAAACACCCAGCTGCAGTTCTCAAGTACATTGCTGCCTTTCTCCATAGCTGAAAACGTGTCATTTCTCTCCCCCGTGATCAGAACTCCCTCTGCTAGGTGGTAGCATCTGTCAAGGCTGGAATTAACAGCAAAATTACAGGCTACATTGTTTCTAGGTCTAACTAGCTCTGTGCCAGACCACCTATTGTTATCAATTTAACTAAATTACTGCTATAAATTACCCCATTTAATTGACACTATTGAAACCACATTCTGTGATTTGTTTTTTGCTCTTGTTTTCCTCTGGGTTTAGGGTAGAGTAGTGTTGTGTAACTGATTACATGGCAACCAAATTGTTCTTTGATTTTTTTTTTCCATAAGAAGTTGTACATTAGGGTTGGTCAGAAGTCAGAGTTCTGATCATACCAATTCTGATCGCCTCTAAGCTGATTGGTTGCAAAATAGAAAGAGTGCCACATGTAGGTATCTGAAATGTAGGTATCTGTGCTTTATCTGCATAATGTCACTAGGAAGTCTTGTTGGGCCCCAGGGGAACACTTGTGGGTTCTCTGAGCATAGAGGGCTCTAGGAATCGTGACCATGAGATGTAATTGTTGGGGTTTCAGCAGTTATTACATAAGTAGGTAGGATGCAAGAGATTGATAAAGCACAGAGAAGTGATGCATTTTCTTCACAAAGAGGAAAAGAGTCTAAAAGGAAAAGCTTCAGAAATCTAGACATGAATACCTCAAATTCAATACCCACTAAAAATACTGGAATGAAACATCAAAGAATCAATTTGACCCAAGTCTACAGCTACAGGGAGCTAAGACAGGAAATCCATGGGGCTTTGTGAAGAATACATTCAAAAGCCCAAACCAATTTCTTCCTGATTATTATGACAAGCCTGGAAGATCAGGAGAAGCAGATAGGACCCTGTCTGTGAGAGCCTCTGTCCCCGCCTGGGTGACTCTCTTTCTCCGGCAGGGACTTAGAAATTTTGGGCCTTGGGATCTTAGGAGAAAACAGCAGATCCACTGAGAGGTTAGGCAGCACTGCAAGACAGTAGGCTGGGAACATAAACTGAACATAATTTCTATCAATAATTAGTAAGAAAATCAAGGTTAGGCAAAGTAAAATGAATTTAAGAAGAGACTATAAATAGTGATTCAATTAACATCAAGAAAAATAGGAACATAAACTGAGCTATATTAATGTAAGTCGGAGTCCTCTGGAGACATATAATTCAATGATGCATTGATTACCTATTTAAACCAACAATTACTTTATTGTTATTAGAATTCGTAATATTCACTAAATGCTACTGTGGAAATACATGAAGACCAACCAAATGAGAAAAGCACAGGCCATTTGCACAGACTCAGTGCAGCGAGGGAGGCAGCCACCGTCACCTGCGACTTGGCAGAGACTCAAAGGCAGGCAGGGGAGCAGGAAGGGGTCACAGGGAAAACGGGAAGCCTGGGTACACCCTGCTGGAGGTTGTTGGTGTGGGGAAGCTGGAGGCAAGCTAATACAAGCCAGGCATCCTGTGTGATTGGTGAGTGTGGTATCTGGTTTTCTCTGGCTGGTCTTAAACTGCAAGTAGGACAAAAACCAGGGCAGCCGGCTATTTAGGGCTGATTACTGTAGGTTTTATTGTGGGCTTTCTGGATGGTTCGCTAGGCATAGCAATCTGACTTCCTCCCAGACTGACATTGCCGGCAGGCTGGATTCCTGGGCAGGCTCCTATAGATGGGGGGGGTTGGTTTCCTGAGATGGGTGCAGGAGACTGGGGGCCAGAGCTCTACTTTCACACATGGTCTGGCCATGGTCTGTTTGTATGTCCAGTGTTGCACTGTTCTGTGGCAGGCACTGGCATGTAACAGTCATTAGATTACCTAATCTCATTTAATCCTGGCATGATGGTGCCAGAATTCCTACTCTACAGAGTAAGAAACCAAGGCTTCATCAGTTCACCTAACATGTCCAGCCCATGCAATAAGTGACGGAGCCAGAGGTTAGATTCTGGTCCTCTGCCCCCAAGGCTGGAGTCCTGCACAGCTACGTCCCTGCTGCCCACATTCTCACTGGGGAGCATGATGATGGCTGTGAGATTTGGAAGTCGAGAAGTAGCTTGAGACCTGCTCCTCTGCCTGCTTGCTGTTTCCAATTCTATCAGAGACTTTGCTCCTGTCATTTTAGGAAATCTCCCTCTCACTGTGTCTTTCTCTTCAGAATATTAACTCAATGCCAATAGCAGAGGGTTAGCCAAAAAGTCCAGGGCCAAGGACTCATAACCTGAACGTGCAAGTGCCTTGCATCTAAGACCATGGGGAGGCGCCCACACCTGCTTAGAGAAAGAACGCCCCATGCCCAGGCCCCGCTTTCTCACCCATGGCACCTACACTGCATTGAACAAATCATACCTTCTGGGCAGGAGCTTCTCACCCTCAACCTAATGCAGCAAAATCAGGTGGGGAAGGAGCTCAGGCGAAAGTGTAGCTGCTGAAGGATTTGAAGACTTTTTCATGCCTCTTCTGAGTAATGGCTTTTAACCTGATAGCCTTTAAAAATTCAAAAGTAAAATAATTTGAATGAGATAGCATAATTGGAAAAATCATGCAGGACTGAATTAGAAATTGGTATGAATATTCTAATTCATGTGTTTTTGAATTTTGTTACTCTTATAGGATTCTATATTTTCAAAGGTTAAAGTGTTTTGTTCTCTTCTGCCTGTGGCAGATCTGTAGGCACCACAAAATGAAAAGTCAGAGATGCTGAAATGAACTTATGAATTTATGCAAACTACTTAAGCACTGGATTACATTTTTCAATGTATTTAGAGAACAAGATTTAAAAGAATCATTCTCTGTTTAAACTGTAAAATATTCTGGGCTGTATCAGAGATGACTGAGAATCTTATTTAACAGTGATGGAGAATATTATGGTGTAACATCAATGTAGATCTGCAGTTGGGAAACGCAATGGTCCCAGGATGCTCTCAGGACCCTCCCTGTGAGGGTAACTGGGGATAACAGATTCAATTTCACATCTGTTACCTGTGCCTTAGATTCATGTTGTTTCCCATGATGTAAAGACAGAATGTGCACCAACTGCCCCCAGTAAACAGATAGAAGAGAAGTTTTTAAAAAGTAGAATTGCATTACATCCAGGTTTGCAACCTCCTTGGTCCAGGAAATGAGTAAGAGCTGCACTGCAGGGGGACATTCTTGTCAGCCTTGTAGAGGGAAAATCATAGTAAGAGGGACAGGAGGTCTGTACAGACCAGGTCCCCAGAAGGCCGTGACATGCAAGCGTAAGAGAATGAAGCTCTCAGTGCCTGCACAGAGGTTGGCTCTACCAACCAGAGCTGAACCGAGGAAGAGCTGAACATGATGAGTCGCGGGCCCCTGCCTGCCTCAGAGGCGGCTAGGAGTAGAGAAATAGAAATGAAACCAACTGATGTATGATCACATGTCACATTTTGTCCAAGACATTCTTAGTTTATACAACTGTCCTGGAGTAATTATCATTAGTGCCCAAAGTGTGCTGGCTTAGCTAAAGGTTGGTTGTATGGCTCATGAGTAGGGGCTCATTCTGCCCTTCATGTCTGGCCAGCCTGAACCTGTCTGTGGTCCCCGGACCCCTCTTCTTAAGTGTGGGAGTGGAGGTTGGGGAATGATGTGCATCTATGCTGGAGGCGTAGAAAAACAGGATGATGGGAGAAGTCTGAGTTCTCTCCGCCACTTTTTTTAGCTTTGTTCTGAGAGCTGCGCATGAAGTAGCTCAAGCTCACAGAGACCTGTTGTACTGCAGTTGGAGGGATCAGAGGACAGAGTCCGGGCAGCTACTGCAGCTGGGAAGTGAGGGGGCGCATCGCGAAAGGAAAGTAATAGAGGCGGAGCCCGGACCTGCCCCATAAGCTCTAGGGAAAGCTCTTGCTGGCCCAAACTGTTCATGCGCAGGTGGACAGCACGGACGTTAGAGGAACTGGAGTGATTCCCATGGCTACCCACCGTGAGGGAGTGCGGGTCTGAGTGCAATTGGGTAGCTACCTGCCAGACCAAAAGCAACCCCTGTGGGGGAAACGGCACAGAATAGCCTCTACGTCGTATTATTCGCATGACCAAGAAGCAAATGAAGATCACTAGATGTACAGAGAAGCAGGGAAAAAGTGTCTCATATTCAAGGGAAAATGTGGCCAAAGGGGACTCCATGCCCTGCAGAGCTGGGAAAAGGCAGCGAGCTTTTCCTGTGAACACACTGAGCTTGACCGTGGGATTCTCTGGTCCAGAAATGCTGGCCAGAGCCCTCTGCCCAGAGGCTCCACTTCGCCCACTTGTAATTTTCAAAGGTCCACTATTGAGGGCTGCCCCCTCAGTTGGAGCCCTCACCTGCTAGCCCATTACCTCTACTGGCAGCAGTGGAGGCTAATGGAAACGGGACCACACCTGGATGGAAAAGGGGGCAGAAGGTTTTAGGCCCCCTCCTGAGGTAGCTTGCTTTGAACTGGCCTGTGCCTGGTGACATGCAGCATTTAAGAGCTGCTGGATGACCCTTGAGGCAGGATGATTCTGCTGCTTATTTACTAAACTTCTCTGACAAAAACTTCAAAGATGATTTAATGTGACCTCACCATCTAAAAATTAGTCACAGAAAGTTCAAGGTGGCAATGGTCCCACAGCTAGTGAGTCCCAGTGATGGGAACAGATACCACACTCGGATGCCTAGCACCTCATGCCTCAGCAATCTTCCACTGATGACTTATTCATCTCAGCCCATTTCTCACTGCATCCCTACAATGGGACAACACCTGTTCTAGGATCCAGGTGTTAAAATGAACAGGGAAGATGAGGTCCCTACACTCCATCTGCTCTGGACATTCTGCCTTCAAAGCTGCTTTTCCCTGATTCAGAGTAGTAAGGTGGCCTCGTAGACCCTTACCGCTTAAGATTCTTTCCAGTATAATTTTCATTTCTTAGGAAGGGTTTCTATTTGTTAATTTTCCTGCTGTGTTATTACCTCCCCCAGATTAATCCATAAGAACCTAAGTAAAGCTGGACACTTCAATAGACAAAAAATAGCTGCCACTTGGTCCTTTCACAACTTTCCTGCTGCCAGGCCTCATTCCCTTTCCATCGGGATGCTTTGGACAGTGGCTGGGCCATGTGACACTTGTCTCCTTAAATCCAATTTGAATAAATATTTCAAGGTACAGTGGTTTAAATGCTCTTTATCTCACAGTCATAAAAACATGCAACATCTCTTATCTACGTAATCTTCTTGTTTTGGGGGCAGCATAAGAAACTAAATTGTTGGACAGAATGTAATTTCTTCTCTCAAATTCCTCTTGATACTAAAATCCATTATGCTTTAATAGAAATTCACTTCCCGAAAGTAAAAACGTATGACTCTGAAGGCTTTCAGGGAATTTGTCTCCTCTCTGTTGAAACCTGACCATTTACTGTAAAGGAAATGTGCCATGTTAGCCACCCATGTTCCATCGCCCCTTCTCTGAGTAACAGCTTTAGCAGGAACCCTCCCCTCCTTGGACACAAGTGAACCAAAGCAGATCAACGACCCCACTCACCCTGGGCTGATAGGACACTAAGGGTCAGCTCATGCCACAGAGCAGGTGGCCAACCTACCCGCGTCGTCTCCTCTTCAGTTTCATTATCTAAATCACTACCTTATAAAGAATTCCTTTATCTTTGATTTA
Organism: Manis javanica; assembly: GCF_040802235.1. NCBI lineage: Eukaryota > Metazoa > Chordata > Mammalia > Pholidota > Manidae > Manis > Manis javanica. The sequence goes on from NC_133156.1 coordinate 145,428,253, forward strand.
ACCAGAGCTAATTTCTATTTCTTACAACTGAAAAATCATAACTTAATCACCCAAACGCTCCTGTTTCTTTCCTTAATGAGTATTATTTAAAGCCAATGTTAATATCATTTATAAATGTGTCAACTTGAATCATATAGAATGAAGAAATTTCATAGAGGTTAGTCTTTACCTTTGTAAGTTACGGGTATAAAGGGGAAGGTTCTTGTCATTTTGCCATGTAAAGATAATCGCTTCTCTATTGGCAGAGCACTGCACAAATGCTGGATATGTTATAAATCCTCTTACTGATTCTCCAGTTAAAATAAAATTTAGGGAGAGTTAAGGAGCAAACTTTAAAACAGTGGAATTGTTCAAAGTATCTACATAGTCACAACTATTAACTACTGCTTCTGAAGATGCTGGAACTTGATAAGCTCGTAAGCTCAAGAAACACTCACTGAGTAATGGGGAAAAACAGCATAAAAGCAGGGGTCTGTTAATTTTGGTTTTCATGTTGGAAAAGACATGTTGATAGTGGGAAATGTAAACTTTTATTGTGTTGAGAACAATTAGGATAGATGGAGGAGGAAGGTTCTGGAAAGGCAGCATATATGAAATAGAAAATTGAACTTTAATAAATCCTACTGCATGTGATCACGATGTTGTATAATTTCCAACAAATGTGTGCATGGAGACTGGCTACTTCCCTGTGGCATAAATGAGAGATTATCAGTCATTTCATTAGCATGAGAAGATTTAAATAAAGCATTCATTGTATTGTTTCAGATTATGCAGCTAGGTAGAAATATAAACAGAATGGTCACCTAGGCTTCCTGGTTGGTTAAAAATGTACTTTGGGGTTCTGCCATGCTTTTCATGCCTGAAAACTGAACATTTTTTAAGGAAAAAAAAAAATTCTGAAACCAACGAAAAAAACCCATATGGATATATTTGTATTATTTAATGGCACAATATGCTACCCCAAAGCCATGCACAGATGTGTGTTATCAAGCCTCATGTCCCCCGAGGGGACAGCATTGTCTCTCTCTTTCCAAAGTGTAAAACTGGATGGCCTTCAGGTTGGACTTCCTTCACCATCCAGTTAAGCTGCAGAAGTCTTGCTAACACTGCTTTGCTGATTCTTCAGGTCTTTTCATCTCCACATGTATCCATAAAATATAAACATCTCTTTCCCAAGGTAATGAAGCATAGAAAAATACTCTGCACATTCTCTTCAAAAAGCATGTCTTTCCCTGACTGACATCCCACAGGCCAGTCATCATTTCCTTTCCGATAAGATTAAACTTCTGATTAAAAGGCACCCTGTCCTTCATTCCATCCATACACACACACACACACACACACACACACACACACACACACACACACACACACACTCACACACACACATATATACATGTATATACACACATATGACTTTTTAAATAAAAATAAAAAGGTAAATATCTGTGGGCCAGAAATGAGTGGGAACTAAGCCTCAGCCTACAGAGAGCACTAGGACTGGAAGAAGTCAAAGGGGTCAAGATTTAAAATACCCAGGATAATTGGGAACTGAACCGAACATAATCCTCTTGAAGGATCCCAGAACCAGGGTGCCTACATGGAGTGTGCGGCTCAATCAGTGTTCCGTTTTTAAGACCAGAAGCTGCAAATGGTCTCCTCTATGCTAGGGGTTTCAGCTAGAAGCAGTAGGAAACAGCTTATCTATCAGGAAGAAGCAGAGACCCTGCCCACAGGACCTGGGCACACCCAAGTTTTGGCTGACATTGGCCCTGAGAGATCCAGTTTCCAGGGGGCACCCTTCCGTGTTTACTAGAGTATCCAAGCACACTTACCATTTCTCTGCTTTTAGTCAATCACTTTCTTTTGCAACTTTTGTGGAAGTGTTTTTAGTATTTAACACCACATCAGTGAAGTGTAGCTATTTCCCATACTCGAGGTTTTCAACATAATTGTTTGCTTTATTTATTAAAGTTGCTGACTGAGGGTGTTTTTCATATACATGCTCACATTAGTTTCTTAGCGCTGTCACCACAAACTTCCACAACCTTAGTGACTAAAAATAATACCAATTTATTATCTCACAATTCTGGAGGTCAAAAGTCCAAATAGGGCCCCAGTGGACTAAATCAGGTGTCAGCGGCTCTGTCTTCCTTCTAGAGGCTCTAGGAGAGCACCTGTTTCTTGCTTTTCCAGTGTCTGGAGGCCGCCTGCATTCCTTGGCTCACTGACCCTTCCTCCGCCTTTAAAGCCAGAAGAAGAGCATTTTCAGTCCCCTCTCTGACTCTGGCCTCCTTTTCTGCCTCTGTCTTCCACGTATCAGAACCCATATGATTACAATGGGCCCACCTGACTAATCCAGAATAATCTATTTTAAGAGGTTACCTTAATATCTTTAACTTAAAGTCCCCAAGTTGCATGTAACCACACCTATTTGCTGGTTCTGGGATTACGGTGTGGATAACTTTGGGAGGGTGCTCTCTTCTGCCCACCACAGTCTCGGTGGCTGCCCTTTGGCTCATCTAATTTCTGTGCACAAATTAATGTTATTGGAGTCACTGCACAATTCTGTCATATAGCTCCTCTGCCCGCAACCAAACTTACCAAATAAATGATCTTATTGGTGTCGTTATCACAAATTGCTATTATGTTATTATTGTAAGCTGCTTTTCACAGCTACACCTGTTTTACACATATTTCTCTCTGACCCACGGACCTCACATATTATGTAGATCTGACGTCCTCACTTGAGCTGTCAGGTACACGTTCCCATAGATGGTAAACAGGAGACGCCGACTCTTTCCAAGTAGACTTCAGAGGGCAAATTTTAGTGTGTGCTGAAATTACAGTTCTTATGGGTTCTGCAAGGCCAATTTAATTTCACGGTATCATAATTTACTAGATATAAAACAAGATTTGGCTGAACTCCTGGGGTTTCTAGTCAGAGGATGTAGATAGAGTTAGTCAAGATGCCCTTGGTGTTCAGAAAGCCGGGACTTTCAGTTCCCTAAATGTGTGACAAAGGTTTCTCTAATACCCAACAGTGCCCTTCCTATTGTGAATAATTACATCATCCTCTGCAAGTGGTGAAACAGCACAGGCCTCCTGGGCAATCCAGCCACTGGCACCTACCTCACCACTACCTATTTCTTCCCTCCTTGACACATGAGCTCACCTGAATTTTCACATCTGCTTCCTGCTCCCTGTTTTCTTTTCCTTCAATTAAACAAAAATCGCTAAATTTAAAGTATCATAACTATATACTACCTTATCTACAAAAGGCTGGATGCTGCCACGACCAGTGTCATCACAGGGAATCCTGTCCTGAGGGTCTGCAATGCGCTAAGTTAGAGCAGTTGTCACAAGATGTCAACCTACATTTTGTGCATGTTAAAGTGAAGAGGGGTTAGAACTTTTTGAAAATGATTTGAATACATAGAGTGGTTGATTATCAAAAGTGCAAAGCGTGAACATGTTTCTGTCATTCATTCATTGATTTACTCATTCATTCATTTTAACCAACTCGTCTGGAAAGACCTGATGGGTGCCGCAGACCAGGTTAGATATGATGGAGACAGAATAAGTAAGATACAACATCTTCTTTCATAAAAAAACAGAGTCCAAAAGAGGGAAAAACAGATATAAAATAGAAAAAGTAATCTGCGGGCCAAAGCTGCCCATGTCACCTCCTTTCCTCAGTTAGAGCTCATTGTCCTCAATTCTGCAGTACTTGTAAGGCCTTGGCTTTGATAAAATGGGTGTTTCCAAAGGAAATGGGGTAAAAATTGTCATATGCACTTGGAAAAGGGTGCATTTGAAGGTGCAGTGACCCAGATTAAAGGTATTGTTTGAAAATCCAACTTCAGATCACATCAATTTTATAAACTTCCCTAAAGTTTATAAAATCTCTTAAATCAAATAGAGTTTGATGAACTCTGTAATTTTAAGAATTAGTTTGCATTTACTTCAAAATCTTCTAATGCACACACTCACACACGACTCCCATGTCTACATTTAAGTGAAGCGATGACTTCCCAGAGCTGTGACATGCATGTGCACTTGGAACTGGGATGCGCAGGTGAGGCTCCCTTCCTGCCGGGGTCTCCGGAAAGCACTGTGTGAAGTCAACCCCTTCTAATGAGCTACTGTACTAAAATCACCACCTCGCTGAAATAAAAAGCATGAAAAACAGTCTTCCTTGCTTCCTTCTGCATGACCCAGTGGGAAGCTGGCTGCCTCTTGTCTGCATCTTGCCATCACTGTTTGCCGCTCTCAAGGAGCATGTCTGGGCCTCCCTTACATTCTTACACAAACACATAAAGAATCATGAGTCCCTGGCGGCCAGAGCCTGTGATCATCTCAGATCCCAAACAGCCCCCAGGACAACGCTTCGCGGTGGCCGGCCCTCCAGAGGGGCTGCGTGAATGTGAAAGGATTTGTCCCAGCATCCTCCCAGACGATTTTACTCCCCATCCTCATCCTCGACGGGACAATGGCATCCTGTGAACAGTTCCTTTATATTTAAGAGATAAAATTCTTCCAGAATGTGAAAAAAAATGTTATTATTTTTACTTGTCATAATACACAGTTGTGCACTTCAGATCTGCTCTCTGCTTTGCTGATAAAATATACAAGGCAGGGCTGCTGGCTTTATTGATGGCATCTCTTTATTTCGGCTCCTGGCTCTCTACAATACTCCAAACCCACATCAAATGCAGCCGAGCTCCACAAACTTGTGTGTGACCCAAGGGGCTCACTATACTGATGCGCGTCCCCCATTCAGCCTGAGGACTGGTCTTGCCTTAGGCAACCAGGGTGAGAATAAAGACAGTGGCAAGCATGGGCCATGACAAATGGGCATCTGTGCTTCATGCAGCTCAGGGCACTTCATGCCTTTCACCTGCTGAACTGAAGGGGACCTTATTAGAGACACTGGTAGGGATGCAGTCCATAGGGACCCTCACACCCAGGCTGCTCAGCGTGTGCTAGGATAAGCGCGCACTCCGGAGACCCCATGCCAGGACACTAAGTGTAAGGAGATGGGGTACCTGGCTCTGACTCTGCCCCAGGGAGATCTGTGACCTGAAAGGTCACTTTACCACTCCTGCCTCAGTTTCCTCAAAGTTAGAATGCGGGGCATACCTAGATGAGCTAAGAAGCAATGCAGGCTCTAGTACTTTGTTCTTTCAAAATGTTAGGGACAAACATAGGTCACGTTGAGATTCATAACATTTAAAGGACATCTGAGAATTTCACATGGTGAAGAACGTGCCTCTGGCTCAGATGAGAAAAGGGGATGTTTGCAGCCGGGCCAGCAATTCCCTGTGACCAAGGAGCTCATGATGATAGAGGTGATCACATGACCAAGGAAACATAAGGCATGCTGTATCCCAAGACTTCTGTTTTTCTCCAAAGAGGACAGCAATAGCACCCATCAATTTTATCTTGAAAAGGCCTAAGAGATGGGTGTACCTCCACACAGCACACCGAGGTGCCAAGTAGCTGTTGGAATGGTGTTGCCAGTGCAATTTTTATCTGTTCCTTATTTTATGAAGAAAAATATTTTTAGTTCTCATCAATTGAATTGCCTTGAATCTAGGAGAAAAACTGTAAGGTAACAGAAATCAAAGAAACAACATCAAAATGCATTTTGATATCAAAACCAAAGACAAGTTATTGAAAGTTTGGCTTTTGTTTGGAGTCTGGAAGAACAGCTGTGAGCTCTCTCTGATGGAGCACAGGGTGTGATCAGATCGATTTTAATATGGCCACTTTATAGCATAGAATGTTTTGCATTGATTTTTGCCATTTTCCTAAAGATTTTAAAGGTTCTATAAATTTCATTGGAGTTGAGATTTCTTTAACAATTAAAATCTCTAAAATTTATACCTTATAAGTGCTGTTAGATTTAGCTATCTTTTAATTATACTCTACAGATCATTTATTGATACAGTAGAGTGTATTACGGCCCTTTTGTTTCCAAGACACTGCTCTATGGGGCCCTCTAAGGAAGCACGCTATCTGTCATGTTACGACCTACCTGTGAGAGACGATGCACGATTGAACAGCCACAAAACAGCCCTACAACAGATGAGTACAACTCCTAGGTCTTCTCAGACTACTAGGTTTGATCTTAAACTTATTAACTCTCGCTGATTTTCTCAACAAGTCTGCAGAATAGTGGCGGTACTGTTCCAAATTAACCAATGAGGACACAGACTCAAGTCAGCCATCCAGAAATGCAGATCTTCACTTCCTCCTGTGTATCAAGCTATTCTTTCAACTTATGGTAGAGAACTGTTATTTCCCAAGATCAAGATTAGGAACCAAAGAAAGGTTATTGGAAGTTGGGCTTTGATTTGAGTCTGGAAGAACAGGTGTGAGTTCTGATGGACTGATGATGCCAAGCTTTTCAGCTGAATGAAGAACCTGGGCATGGGACGGACAAGATAAAGTGTCAGAGACGTCCAGGTAACTTGAGAGCAACACACTCCATCCAAAGAATGAGGTTCCTGTAGAACAACGCGGAGATTAGCACGGAGAAGACGGCACATAGGGTGGGACCACACTTCCAGGGAGCTTGGACTTAGAAAGCAGCTATTCTGCAAAATATGTTAATCACTGAAAATAACTAGTGACTGATGAAATCGGTAATTTTGAAAGAATAACCTTAGAAGGTCTCATAAGTTTCCAGTCCACAGACTCCTAGGTGGTCTTATAGACTTGCTGGGGGGCCAAAGGGAAATAAGAACTGATGCAAGTATGAGAGTAAAAAACTCAGTCTGACTTCTAAAGACAAGGGAGGGTATATCACATGCACACGCACACACACACGCACGAAGGCCCGATGTGCTGATTTCTGAGGCCAGATACCGAAACTGCATCACCAGACCTCTGCCCTCACCCGAGTCGTGGCTCTGCTTTCCTCTGTGCTGTTTCTCTCTCGGGGGCACCATCTTCAAGTGACAGGCAAGGGGGTGCAGTTCCTCTACACTCACGTGATATGTACCTCCTACGAGCACAGAAAGGAAGCTCCGTCCCAGCACCGAGAACAGGCTCAGGGCTCACAGATCCTGGGGGAGAAAGGCAATCCGATTCCTCAGCCTGGGCCACTCACACACCCTGTGGGGAGGCAGCGGGGGCCCGAGACTGATGGCCTGTCATAGGAAACATCTGTTACCACCTCTCACACTTCACTGGTCAAAGCAAGTCGGACAGGCTCACTCAATTTCAAAAAGGCAGAAACTGCCATCTTACAATGTTCCCACGACGAGCAGGACATTGTCTGTGAGAGGCAGCAGCTCCCACAGCACCCAGAATCACAGTGCACTGGGAAGCAAGCTCCCGAGGGGAGCATAGGGCCGTCCAGGCAAGCCCTGTGCCCACAACTCCACTGCCTTCCAGTGCAGGTGGGGATTCCTGACCTGGCAGCGGCGGCACAGGTGTGGAAGCATAGGGGCCATGCGAAGTTAGTCATCAGGGCTTAGTGAGAAACAAGACATAGAGGAAGAGCCATGGTTAACAGGGAGGGGTTCTGGTTTTCCTGTTATTGTTTGCTTTGTATTTATGCGGGTTTGTCCTGGTGCCTCAAGAGACTGAGAGATTATAAACAGAAACAGAAAACTCTGGATAAGGAAAGAGTTAGTAAAGAGAGGTGATCAGTGTCCAGAAGGCAGATGGAAATATGACCTGGAGTAACCTACAAGGTCACGGTCATAGGACTTCTTATTCTTTTGGGCTGAACTGTGTCCCCCATGAACTCACACACTGAGAGTTCCTCAGAATGTGCTATTCGGAGATAGCATCTGCAAGGAGGTAATTAGAGCAAAATGAGGCCATTGGAGCAGGCCCTAACTCAGTACGCCTGGTGCCCTCCTACGAAAAGGAGATCAGGACACAGATACACATAGATGGAAGGCCACGTGAGGACACCAGGAGGAAACGGTCATCACACGCCACGGAGAGAGGCCTCAGAAGAGCCCAGCCCTGCCAGTACTTTACAGCCTCCAGATGGAGCAACAGTAACTTCCTGTTAGGGAGTTCCTAGTCTGGTATTTTGCTATGGTTGCCCTACAGATGGGCACAGAGACATCAGTTTCCCGAGGGTCAAGTCAGAGTTTGAAATAAGATGCACATTTTATAAACATGTGGTGTGCACATTCCTACAGATACCGTTGGAAATATTCTGAAGCCATGTTCGAGCTGGAGCTTCCTGAGTGCCTTGCTGAAGCTGCTCGTGCTCTCATTTTTTGCCTTTTCCTCATACGGCTTGAATTCTGCAATCTATTTTTAGAGGAAAGGAGAGGGTGGAAAATAGCTCATCAGAACAGGTAAAGTGCCCTCTGCAATGTGGCAGGTTGGTGGCACCGGCAGGGAATACTGACGACCCTCCCGTGCTGCAGACTCTGTTTCCCAGGTCAATCTGCAGCAATGTTTCTGGCCTCATTTGCATTTTTCCAGGATTTTTCCAAGCTCCCATCCAACAGTAAAGCATATTTCTCCTTCCCTTGAACATGGGCTGAGGTGGTGGCCGCCTCTATGAACAGAATGTGCTAGAAGTGACCCGTGTAACTTCTGGGCCAGCTCCCTCACTGTTGGGACACTCTGGGAACCCAGCCATCATCTTGTGCAGAAGCACAGGCCATTTCCAAGAGTTGCTGGTGACAGCCTGAGCTGCGGTTTCACCTAACAGCCACCTGCGTGAGTGAACAAGGCTTCGGAGGGTTCGAGCCCCCAGCCTTGAGCTGCACAGGCTCCTCTCTGAGTGTGTGCACGTGGAGGGCCCTTCTCCTCTCAGCTTCTGCCCAGCACCAGCCACAGCCTGGAGGGGGGGGCAACTCTGAGGCCTGTGGGGTCTTCAGGGTTCCCATGAATCTGTGCAGCAGGACGGTCCTCCGGAGTCATCTGGCAGAGCCTGAAGGTCAGGAGTAACTTGCCTGCAGAGAAGGACAAAGGGACAGGCTTACTTGTGGGGACATGTGGAGCACTCTCAGAGGCCTTCCAGAGATAACTGCAGGGGTGGCCTTTAGGAAAAGGACCAGGGGTCCGTCACAACACAGTGGGACTTAGAGCAGGGATGTGCCCACCGCATCATCTTCTCACACAGGCATTCCCTGCTGCCCGAGCAGATCCTGCCCCACCTCAGGGAAGGTTTAGCACCACCAAGAGCATTCACCAGCATTTGTCCAGATGGGCTGCACCTTATTCTAAATAAATGTGCTCATCTTCTCAGAGTCCTTCAGAATTCTAGACAGTTTTCAGCACTAAAGCTGGCAAAGATTAAAAACAATGCCTGCAGAGCTGATATGCTTTGAAATCAGCAGTTTGGCATCCTGGAGGTGGGGAGAACTTTGCCACAAAGCCACTTAGGGACGGCCCCAGAAACCTGAGATATATGCTTAACTCTGACTCAGTAACTTCCTTTCAGGAATGTATCTTAAAAACCTAATCATGGGCGTACACAAAAATGCATCTACAAAGACATTAGCTACAATCTTGTTTCAGAGAAACTGCTTAAATTTCCAAATAGGGGTGGGGTATTCATGGAATGGAAATCATAGCCTTTGGAAGTGCTTAGAATAACGGCTCTGGGCATCCTGCGCGAGAAGGGATGTGTGCTATGTCGAGAGCACAAACCTGTCAGGCAGCATCTGGAGCCCATCTGCACACCTTCCTCACCCTGAGAACTGTACACCAGCTGTGGCAGGAGATGTGCCTGGCCAGCGTGGCTCTCTTTGCTGTTCTCCATTACCGCCCCTTCCTCGCCTCACTGAAAGCCTTGATTGTGTCTGGGGTCACCATGTGCCCAGGCACAAGGTCACATTTCCCAGACTTCCCTGCTGCTCAGGACTCTGGTCAGTTAGGTGAAGCAGAGGGTGACTGCAGATTTTTGAGAAAATCCTGTTTTGGTGTTGGGCTGACCTTATGTCCTCAGTTCTCTTAGTTCCATCTCTTCTCTCCTATTCTAAATTGCAGAGATAATCCCTGGAGTTGGAACAGGCCCCTTCTGGCCTTAAGCAGGAAACTCACTTTTTAAGGAAATGGACCGAAGGTGGAGGCATCCTGGTCTGGGAGCTGCTGACCTACTGTGGTCACCCTGACCTACTGTGGTCGCCCTGACTTACTGCAGGACAAGCAGGCCCCTGACGCGAGCCACCCAGCTTGGGTTTCTGTTACATAGTAACATTTTGAACTGGTAAAAACTGTCAAGGTGATGAACTTTAAAATATAAGCAGAGCAAGTATAAGAGGTTTGTAAATTATGTATTTCTCTATTAAAATGTTATAAAAGTGCAGAAGCAACAGAGAATATTTCTGTGCCGTCCTCAGGTAATTCATTGGTGTTGAGGATGGGTTCTGGCTACGCTATTTTCACTTAGTCAGTCTTAGGTTTCCCTTTCCTTCCCTGTCTGATAAAATACATATGACCCAGGTTATGTATTTTCTTTCATTAGACCTCATTCATCTTCTCAGCTTATTTGAAGTTTCACCATTCTTGAATAAAAATCTGATTGATTTCTCCAACCATAACATGTGATCCTCCTAACAGCTAATGTTTACATATTTTCTTCTTGTTCACAAAGCATATTTCTATATATTGTCTCATAGATTTGACATTAAGCCTGACACCTGCCAATATTTGTTCTGACCACTGCCATATTCTTCTGGGTCTGTTCACATCCTGGAGGCTGGGCACCTTTGCAGGTAAATAACTCAGCCTTTTGGTCTCCAGTATCATGTCTTAGGAACAGGTAATTCCCTCCTCTCCTCCCAACACACACACACAGACCCACACTTTATCTCACACTCACACAGACACACATACTCACACAGACATCCCACATTGGCATTATAAACACGTTTGTCACATCTACATTTTTTAAAGTAGCTATCACACTGAGAATTCAGATAAATACACAGAAAGGCCTTCAAAATAGTCCACTGAAGGCAGACTCAGAGATACTGAGAAGTTACTATGTCTGGTGAAAGGCTGGTGGTTACCATGGGGGACAGGTTCAGGTAGGTGGGTGAGGAGGGTGAGGGGGATAAATGGACATAAAAACTCTCAATCATAATATAAGTTGGTCATGTGTATGTATATACAGCCAATGATTCTGTAATATCTTCCTATATTGACAGACAGAAACCGCACTAGTGGGGGTGAGGATTTAATAATATGGGTAATTGTTGAACCACTGTGTTGTATATTTGAAACCAACATAAGATTGTATATCAATGATAGTTCAATTTTTTTTAAAAAGTAAAAAAGCCAGTCTACTGAAAATACTTTTGCAATAGTCTTAAAATACATTATTTTCCTAAATGTCCTTAATGAATCCCTGTGATGTGTCAGAACCTTATGTCATCAGGAAATGTTCTACGTATTGCCCAGAACAGCATGTGATGGCTGGAAATAACAGCAGACATTTCTGATCATATGTGAATGGTGACGTGCGCTATTCCAGGCGTGTTAGCTGTCAGGTGGAAAGCCATGAGGAACTCTCTCTGTACATCCTAACTGCTCATCCCAGGAAATAGGGCTCCCACAGCACAAGGCCTTTGAGCCACTGCAATGTGGAAGCACCACACCGGCAATGCTGCCAAGCCCCTTCTAGGAAGCTAGGAAATGTTCTGTCTTGGTTCAAAACAAACAAAATGCACCTATGCTTTTAAGTCCTGTCACATACACTGTTAACTGTTGGTTTCTTCAGCGTTTATTCTGTCTGCAGAACTGAAAACTACACATTAGGTAAAATGCCCCATGAGACTCCCTCTAGGCCGAAAGCAGCTCCTTTCTTTGATGTCAGTTCCGTCTCCAAACTTCAGTCCTTCCTAAATCCAACCCTGGGAGATTCTTTAGGAATCAACAGCTCTGCTGCCTTCACATGATTTCTCCCACCTCCCGCCACCCTCACCTGCCGCCTTTTCTGCCTTCCCATCATCACAAATTCCCTGTGTCCTGGAGAAAGGAGGAAAGGATGCATGAGCTCCAAAAGGCCATGGCAGAGGGCAAGAATGCAGTTTCTATCCAGCCACATTTCTTCCTGAGTGGGCCAATGGGTCTGCCACAGGAGTCACATCCCCCCCGCAAAGCATGGTGCCTGCCTCCCCGGGACTGGGGCATTCCGCTGGCTGAGAAAGTGAGCTTGTGTGTGCCCACCCTCCCCTGCGATCACAGGCTTTACAGCGAACAGGGTGGGCTCGTGCGGGCTTCAGAGCTGTCAGAGCCTTCAAGACAAAGGAGTCAAAAGCAAGAGGGCAGCTCAACAAGGGGATTAGTCCAGTGTGTGGTCCTTAAACACACAGGCCACAGATGTCTTATAAACATCTATAAATACACTTGTGGAATTTTTTTCCACAACTCCCTATGACCCACAGGAAATCAATTATTAGAGAAATTTTAAATATACACCCCAAGTAATTTCCCTTAGAAATGTTACTTCAACAAAATAGTATATAATTTTAACACATGAATCAATCATCTTTGCTCTAGTAAAATTTCTGATACTTAGGAGTATACCTCTAGGTATGATTAATGTCTCACATTTATTTTATTTGACCCAACCCATTTCTCAACATTTAGAACTAGTATTGATTAACCCTCTCCTTCCTTCACTTAACCTTCACTCAACTGCTGCATGCATTTTCCTCAAATGCTTATGAGACAGCTGTAGACAAGTAGATGTGTACCGATACAATTTGGAAATAATCACACTTAATTGATAGTTTAAATTAAATTGTAAGTATGAATTTTTCAATGCAGCTAAGTTAAAAGTTTAAGCTTGAGGCCATTTAGACCAAAGAAATTGCTAGTATTGAAAAGATATTTCAAGTATTATGAAAATCCCAATTTTTTCTATTGCAATTTGAGTTCAACATATGGAAATGTCTCTGTATTAAGTGCTACAAGGTTTTAGTTCTTGTCACCGTAACTGAGGGTCTGGAGTAGGGAAACATCAATGTGATCTGTCTGTTTGTAAAATAGGGAACATGAAAATCTACTGCAATGTCCAACCAGGAGGTTATTTTTAAGCTAACAGGAAAAGATATAGAAGGAATCTTAATAAAATATAAAACATTAAGTTCATGTGAAATATCACTATTATAATTTCCCTTGCTCTTTTTCTTCAAGTTTGCATACCTGACATCCAACATACAGATGCAGAGCATAGGCATGTTTTTTTATTAAAAAACGGGGAGAATTTTAAATTAAAGATACTGGCATTATATCTTCACAAATTAGAAAATATGGAAGTCAAACCTTCCAATGCCTGTTGACATGGATGTTGGCCTTTGTCTTCCAGCAATTAGCCCTTCTCCATTGTTTTACTTTTTTGTTATAGCAGTGTCAAGATGGCCACAGACTGGTTCAGGGGCAGAAAATTCAGAGACAGTGGGGTTCACCTCCAGGAGAAAAAGGCAGGCTTCCCCCAGAGGTCATGGAGGAGGAGCATGTGGCCCTGCAGAGTATGTTTTTCAGAGAACTGCATGGTTTTTTCATCCCCAAGGTGGGACAGGCTTCCTGGGAATAGAAAAGGCAGAGGGGAGCAATGTGAAAATGGAAAAAGGAGATGACGAGAGCTTCATCAGGCACGTGTGCATCTGAGGCATCACCCCCTGGCTCTTAAAATTTGCAGCTGACAAATTTCTCTTCTCACTAGCCTGACATGGGTGCCCTTGAATTCACAAAAAAAAAAGATCCGTACCTAACATGCCTTTCAAGATACCACCAACTTTTTCAATAACTGCATTATTTTTAGAAATGGCCTACTATTAGTCAAATGATAGATTGCTATGCTTAAGCCACCAAAATTTAGTAGGTAAGTTTCTAATTCATTCTAAAAATATATATGAAAAATCTCCCAAAAGCCCAATAGAAGGCTACATACAAGGCCATTCAAATGCATGACTGGCAAAGTGATAAAAGTTCAGAGTAATAAATATCAGGATCATCTAAATGGCACCACGGAGGAAGTTCGCAGGGCAACCGTTCTGTCCTGCCCTCCCAGTTCCTGGCGCTAAGTCGTGCGACAACCTGCAGAAGGGGACTGTGCCCAGAGGTCATCCCCAGACTCCCCGGCAGCAGAGTGGCCCTATCTATATTCCCTGAACTGGTGGCTTTCAGGTTCCAGCCACAAATCCAACCAATGGAGGAAAGTGCCCCACACCCCTTCCCACTCCACGGGCAAGACACAAAAGAAATTCCACGGAATTTTCCCAGGTCTTACATGTGATGTGTCTATGCACTTAGTATGCGATTGGCCCAGATGTCATGCCTTTTCCCTTTACATTAGTCTGTCTGCAGTCCCAGTTGGCTACTGGTCCCAGGCTGTTAAGAAGGATGCTGTAGTAACAGGAGATAATTTTCCCCGTAGTTATTCTGGATTTGTTACTTGACTGTAAGTCAAAAGACCTATGTGCATATCACACACCAAAATGAATTATGAACAAATGGTTTTTAAACAACTAACCAGTACATTTCCACCCAATTCAAACCATCAACAGTCAGACTTCCAAGAAATTTCAAAAATCTTTGTAAATTTGATTTAAATGGCTATAGATTCCTCAGTAAGCCTGAAAAATCAAAGTATTATAAATCCCTAAAACAATCTATTAAACCTTCTCACAGGAAGTTATCATGTTTTTGTATTCTAAACAACACACTGAAACTTCTGCTCCCCTCTTTTAATCTTAACATGTTTATTATCCTGTCACTCATTCATTTTCTAGAATTAGGTTGATTTTTTTCTCATCTGTTGCTTTTGCTTCAAAATGGGAATGGGTCTATTTTTCTGATTACAAAATTAATGAATGCTAAGAGAAAAATCACAAATAAAGAAATATTAAATATTGCACCTATGTTTCTAAAGTTTTTTTCTGCACAAGTATACTCATACACATGTGATCATAAAATGGCTTACAATGCAGTATGTATACACTTACCTCATTGGCTCTGAATTCTTGAACTAGTTGATGACATCCATTTGCCAAAGTCTCCTACTTTCTCTAGCCTGCCCTATCTGACTGCAGCTAACTGCCCCTCACACTTGTTGTGCCCATGTTCAAAGCAATGGTATAGCCTGTCCCAGAGAAGCAAGACCTTTCATTGTCTTAGGCTTGCATCCATTTTCTCTCAGTTGGCCTTAACCCTCAATTTTTGAGGATCTCTCCCCCCTGTGTATTCCCAGCATCCGTCAAAGATCAATTGACATATGCACAGTCATATGCAGAGAGGTTTTTCTGATAAAGAATTACTTTTCAAAATATATCAGAACTCCTTCAACTCGATAGTAAAAAAAAAAACCAAATAACCCAATTTAAAAATGGACAAAGGACTTAAGCAGACATTTCTCCAAAGAAGACATACAAATGGCCAATAGGTATGTGAAAACATGCTTAACATCATTGGGAAATGGAAATCCAAAGTATAGTGAGAGATCACCTCATACCTGTTGGGCTGTTATCAAAGGAAAAAACGTAAGAGTTGGCAAGAATGTGGAGAAATTGGAAACCTTGTACATTGTTGATGGAAATGTAAGATGATGCAACAGCTGTAGAAAATAGTAAGGAGGTTTCTCAAACAATTAAAAATAGATCTACCATATACTCCAGCAATCCCTCTTTCAGGTACATATCCAAAAGGACTGAAGTGAGTATCTCAAAAAGATACCTGCACTTCCATGCTCATTGCAGCATAAATCACAAAAGCCAAGTTATGGAAACAACTCAAGATGAATGAATAAAGAAAATGTGGTATATACATACAGTGGAATATTATTCACCCTTTAAAAATACACAATTCCTGCCATTTGCAACATGGATAAAAATGGAGGACACTATGCAAAGTGAAACAGAGCCACTGCAGATGGACGAATACTGCACGCTCCTATTTCTACGAGCCATTCATAATAGTCAAACTTACAGAGAATACAGTAGCCATTGACAGGTGCCTGTGAGTGGGGGAAATGGGAAGTTGTTCAATTGTCATAAAGTTTAAGTTGTGCTAGGTGTGTAAGGTCCAGAGACCTTCTGTACAACCTATTTCCCATGGTTGTGATCTTCAAAATTTGTTAAGAGGGTACATCTCATGTTAAGTGTCATTGCTACAATGAATAAATAAAAAAATTTAAAGGAATACATGGAAACCCCAGGAGTTCCATTTGGGTCTTTAAAAATTTTTTTTTTTACATTTCTTCCCTCATCATATTCACGTTTTCTATTAAGATCTTGAGCATATGGAGAATATTTATAATATTCTTTAACATCTTTGTGTAATTCCATCATCTCTCGTTTTTATTTATTGCTCTTTTTCCTGAGTTGGGGTCACATTTCCTACTTATTTGCATGTTTGGTGGTTTTGAATGGGTCCTAGAAATCATGATTTTTATATTCCTTTATAGAGTGTTGGGCTTTGTCCTGGCATTCCGTTCAGTTACTTAGATCAATGTGATTCTTTTGGGGCTTGTTTATAAACCTTGTTTTAGTAGGTTGATGGCAGCCTTCAGTCTCTACAAACCCTTTTTTAACATTAGTTTCTATACTAAATTCTTCAATTACAGGTAGTATGGATTAAAAACCCCAAACCAATGTATATTACAATCTGGAGGTTCTGCCTTCTCATACATTCCTATTTTCTAAATATAACTCACAAGTAGCACTCCACATGGGCACTGGATCCCTGAGGAGTGAACAGAGGTTTCCTAGCACTTCAATTCTGGCCTTACATAAAAGGCGTAATTCCAATTCCTCCCAGATTGAGGGACTACTATCCTTGCAGGGGCATTGAACACCTAGTACTCAAGACAATGTCTGCTTCTGGTGTCCCCACATTATTCTACTCTCATGGTCACATGACTAAGTTAGGCCCTGGATTTAAATGTTCTCATTTCTGGCACCTGTGGTTTTTTTATTTTTCTTGGTTGCAATCTCAGCTGTGCATTTTTATTTTACATTGACTATATTTATTCAGCATCTGCATGTCTTCAGCATTATGTACTTTGGAGGGAGGTTCAGGGGGAAGGCTTTCCAGGTCAGTGCAGTCTCCCACAGACTGGTCTTCTCACAGCACTAAGACAGATGGACCCAGAAGCTCATGGCTACATGGGTACTGGATGGTCCATTGACCAAGAAATCTGGATCTATGTATGAGACTTGATGTGAATTTTTTTTTACCCAATGTGGGCTATTTTATTATAGCAGCCTGAATGGCCTAAGATACTTTCTTACACATTCTGTTTTTCCTTGGAATTAAAAATAGGCTTATCTTTGGCTTACTTTTATATGTAATGACATATCCTGCTAGAGTTGTAAGCTATTCTTAGTGTAGGAGTTCATTTCCCTTGTAACTTTTTCTTGGAGACGTCCCTCCTGGGGATGGGGAACTAGGTGCTCTTTAGTCCTATGGACAGCTGCCATCCTGAAGCTTTGCTCCACTCTCATGAACTTGATTTCTCTGCTGTATTGGTTCTGTTTTCTGGATCCCATGGTGCCGTCTTTTTTGGTTTACTCCTTTCTGGTGGAGCTCACCCTTTATTTTTTTTTGACCTTATACGTCTCAAATGTCTTTAGCTTATCTTCATATTTGATTGATATGAAATAGAGCATTCAAGGTAAAAAATCATTTTCCCTTGGAATTTTTAAGGCATTCATCCTCTTTTACCTTCTAGTGTTGCTCTCAAGAAGCTCAGCATTATTCTCTTTTGCATCCATTGTGTTTCACATTCTTTCTCTCTGGCAGGTTTTAAAATCTCTCCATTCTGGGTATTCTGAAGTTTCATGACGATGTGACTTGTATGTTGTATTAAGCATTGTGCAGCCTCTTAAACCTCCTTTCAGTTGAGTTAGTACCATTGTTGATACCGGGGTTCTTGTTCACGGAGTTGGAGAATGAACTTCACAAATGCTCAAGGTAGGCAAGCAGGAAAGAGGTTTTTTATTGAGAGAGAGAGAGAGAGAGAGAGAGAGAGAGAGAGAGAGAGAGAGAGAGTGCAAAGGTTACAGAACTCCCAGCACACTGGGAGGGGACAGGAGTGCCCCTCTTCATGTGAATTTATTGAAAACAATTTTGGTTTTCTCACAGTGTGCAAAATAATTGTATTATCTCTTTACAGTAAAAGTTGGTATCTGCTCTGTTAAAGAATGCATAAGAAACACAAATATTTCATATGCTTGAATGTTAGTCAGTAACCTCCCTGGAGGTCATTCCTTTGAGATTTTCCTTACTCTTCATTTTGGCTATGTAATGCAGTGAAACAGTTGTGTAATATTTCCAGAATGTCTTGCTTGGCTTTAGTGCCTCTGCCTATCAACAGGCATTCCACAGGGGTGGAGAGCAGTAGTTCATCACCTATCAATGGGTAATTACCTGGACAACTGAGGGCTCATCTGAACCTGAGGTTAGGGGGAGGTATTGCTTGCTTCTGCCAGAGTTGGAAAGAGAAATGGCCCAGACCACAATTTGAAAGCAATAAACAGGTTTTAAACTTTATTTCTCCTTTGGACTGATTTTGGTTTCAGAGATATTTTGCCCTGGGATATCCTCTCCCCAGAGTTACAAGTAGTGATTTAAACATGGAAAGCAAATGTTTCCTTCAACATAAGTTCAGTACAGTTTGCCTTAATTCTAATTAGCAAAATCTCTTGTTTCAATAAATAATTTAGTTTAAGGGGATTTAGGCATTTTTTTCACAGAACATTTTGGATGGAAAAGTGTTAGGTATTGGAATGTTCACTGAATTTCTTTTTTTAGTAAAAATTAGCAGTGCAAACTGCAGGGAAACAGCTTAGTTCCAGGATACACTGCTCATAGTACTTTGGAGGTGATAATAAAGCAACGTAGACCAACTTCCCCAGAGGAAATAGTTCCTCTCCTCAAAACCCATCCTATCACAAAAGAGAAAATCCAATGTAATTTAGCAGATACAATGATCTCCTTCCCAAAGGAGACAAAAATTGGTAACCTTCTTCTAATTCATCCTTTTGAGGGTTAGACATATTAACTTGGTTTTCCACTTCGGGCTATCAAAATTTTGCAAACATCGATTCTCAGCTCTGGTAGGATGAATGCAGGATTGAGACATGTCCTAGATTTTTGCCCTTAATCCTTTCCTCTCCATTGTTTCCAAACATCTAATCTTTTTCTTTATGTTAGTGGAATTAAATTTGGGTGAGGTGGATACAATCCCATTTCTAACTGGGTTGGAAAATAACTCATTGTCAAATGACTTTGGCATTCCCTCACAAAAGATGACCTTCACAAGCTCCAACAATTCTGATCCAGTCCAACAACAGGATTTTCTGTTACCCAGACCCCATTTTAATTTTATTACCCTGTTGAAACTCTTTTCTGAAAAGCTTCCAGGAAGCAACCTGACTAAATTGCAAACCGAACAGCCCTGGGTTTAAGACAACAAGGCAGTCAGCTATTTTCTAAGCAGGGAGTGCACCCCTGCACCCTGACCTGCAGGTTAGCAATCTGACATGTGCAGGCGGCCAGCAGCGGAGGGCCCGTCCTGGACAGCAGCCCCATCCCTGCCCCGGCCCTTCCCGCTCTCAGCCCACCTCTACTCCCACTTTCTCTTCCTCTGCAAAGACAAAACCTTCTCCCCCTGCCGTCCCAGATCTGTCGCCTCAGGTCTGTAAACTGCCGTCACCCCACAGTGCTTCCCAGGCACTGGCTGGACGATTAGCTGGGCACCCAGCCCCTTGCCCTGGGTGACGGCCCCGGGGCCAGCAGGGCTGCCCAGGCCTCCGCCCTGCCAGCTCCACCCCAAACGCCTTCCCTGGGGCTCCAGCACACCGGCAGGCCGGCCCCTGCCTGGCCCCCCAGCTCCCCCCACCCACCCCGGCTCCTCCTGTGCTAGGGTCACTCGTCCCCAGGGGCCTCTCACCGGCCCTGCTCGGCCCCCAGATTCTTGATGCCCTGCAATCTGAGGTAAAATGTGGGAGCTCGGAAAGGCTTCTACCAGGAGGGTGCCCGCCTGGGGCAGCCTGGCATTAGACCTGGCCGCTGTGGAAGGGTGGTTGTCGCTAGTTTTGCCCATCGGGGAGCTGCGAGCCCTCCTCCGTGTGAGGTGTCCACAGGCGGCCAGTCCACTGATTCAGCAAGTAGCCTCCATTTTGTGAGGAGAAGAAAATATGGAAGAAAGAGCAGCAGAACAGCACTGAATCTGGGCACCCGAGTGTCTGTCACATCTTCGTGGACAATCACGACACCTCCCAGAATGCCTCCGTGCCTCCACCCTGGGGCCCTCATGCCCCCTGCCACCCCACGTGGTCCTGGCGCTCATAAAGGGGCTGCAGCGCCCTCCCTGCACCCTCGTGTAGACCTTGCTGCGCTCAGGGACCCCCGTCACCCCAACCCCACAGACCAAGCCCGGGGGTGGGGGGGGGCTCCCTAATGGGGCTTCCGCCCGCATGCTCATCCTCACTTCCGGTCATGGGGACGGTTCTCTGGGCGTTTCACTTCCGGAGAGGGGCGGGCGGAGGGTGTGGGAGCCGGTGTGCCCCTGCAGCTGGGGGACACCCGCAGGCCCCCCGCCTCAGCCCTCCTGCTCCTCGGGAGCTCCAGCCCTGCTGCCACCTGCTGCCAGGACATCAGGAGCCCTGGGCTGTGTCCGTGGGGGGGACCCTGTGGGGAAAACGGGGGTTCCTGAACTCCTTGAGGATGTAGCTGGCCTGCTGCTGCGCTGACACTCCCACACCTGTGGGCAAGGAGCTGGTAGTGCCTGAGTCACTGTATAAAGAGCTTTGCCTGGTGCTGGGTGGAGGCAGAGACGGACAGGAGGTACAGAGCTGCAGACTGCTGGACGCAGACATGATTCTAGGGCTCGGCCTACTGCTGTGGGAATAAAGCCTGGTATAAACCTTTTTACCCTAAGAATGTTCTGTTGTCATTTCTCAGTCTCACCGAATCCATAGTGAACCTGCCCGGAGCTGACACCCTCAGGTGGGACAGATCCTGACTCACAGCCACAGGTCAGGGTCCCCTGCTCTCACCTGGGTATTCCCCCTGCTCTCAATTCAGCACTTTCTGCCCCTGCATCTGCTTGCAGCTGCTACCACTCAAGGTGCTCCTGTGACAAAGGCAGAGGTCTCACCCAGCGTGCTGACCCTTGTTCCCAAGTCCCCCAGGTGTCAGGGGACAGAGCTCGGGGCTCCACCTGGAAGTGGAGACAGCTTCCCCAATTCATGGTAACAAAACTATGATAGCGAAACTGCTTTTAATTTTCCCAGGGAAGCCTGGATGTTGCATGACCAAAAACGTCTTCAAGCCCCTGGCCCTGAAGCATCCCAAACCGCATGATTCGGTTCTCACTTCTCGGCCTGCCTGGGAAACAGACCCAGCAGGACGTGGGCTCTCCTTGCCAGCATGGCCATCCCCACAGTGTCTGCCCTCTTCCTCGAGAGTCACGAAAAGCATATAAACTTGCAAAATAGAGTATCTATGAAGGTCATTTTTTTTACCTGACAGCTGCTAAATTCTCAGTTTCCATCATTGCTTCTTTTTCCAAAAATAAAAGAGAAAATAAAAAAATAAATAATAAAATGAAAGCTGCCTGACCTTAAAACACTCAAGTCTTTCTCTGATTATCTCAAGTGCAGAGTCTCAGAACTAGCAACCTTGACTAGGTGAACATAGCTATCTTTTCTATCATTTCTCAATGAATTAGAATCTCATGCTTCTTTTGAAGGGATCCCACAAGTGAGGACAGAATTTTCTTAACCGTAGAGAAAGCAGTCTTCCTTCCTAAGAGCTGTACTAATAATATATGGGCTTTGAGCACGTCCTTCCACGTCCTTGGGGGCAGGAAATGGCTTTGCCCTGCAGGTTACTCTGTATCCCAGAGAACAATGGAAAGTCAAAACTGCCTCCTTCATACTGATACCTCTGCAAGGGATAATTGTTACTTGTTTATATGATTTTGTTGAACCTTAAAGACTCCCAAGATTATATCTTTGACCAAAGTTACAGCTCTTTGTCTGCCTGCATGTTTTGTTCTGAGCTTTAGAGAATTCTTCTACTCTTAAATGCCTCCCATTGTGTCCTTTATAATAGTTCCGGGGGACCACAAGGACATTTTGATAACAATGTCACTTTTTGAAACAGTCTTTACATTGTACTCAGTTTAATAATAGTAATAATAACAACTTACACCTATTGAAATGACATTCCTATCTGGCCAAAATTTTTTCTAAATGCTTTCTATATATTAACTCAATGAATCAAGGCAATGTCCCCATAAGACTGGTGTTGAAATCACCCTCTTTTGCAGATGGAAAACTGAGGCATAGAGAGGTTAATTAGCATCTCCAGGTCACAGTAAGTGGTGAAGCCAGAGTCTGCGCCCAGGCCATGCCCACCAATGCCCACCCACCCAGCTGTGCTACCTCTATCCCTATGAGAAGGAAATTGTAATTCCCTTCCACAACAGATTGTTTTGAGGATTCCATTTTTTAAGAGGCAAGGATGCACGTTGGAGGATTTAAAAGCCAATATGCAAATGCCATATATTACTGTTAGTGCAATCAATGGCTTTAAAATTTTTTCTTGTCAGTATTTACTTGGTAAATAATAAGTAATTTTGAAAACATAATGAATATAAGTCAAATATGAAAAGAATGTTTCAGGATCTGTGATCTTCTCAAACTATTAAAATGTGGAATATTCCCATTATCTGAATTCACCTCACAGACCAAACAGCTTAGGAAATCACAGTGGGACTCCCAGTGACGTCCTTCCTCCCTGTCCACACTGCCCACAGCACCGGGGTCACACCACAGGGGTCTGACCCCGACCATGTTTTGGTAGCCCATTCCGAGAGTCTGTTCTTTCAAGCTGTGTGCTCTTCCTGAGGCCCAAGAATTGGAATCCTTTACTTCTTTGTATCAGCACTGCATCTCCACAGTGAATAAAAGCTTGTGGACTTGAACTGACTCTCTGCCACTCCCTGGCACACCCCAAGCTAGGAACAGTGAGCTCTCGGACATCTATTAGCACAGTTAAGTTGGCAGAATTAGACGCAAAAGTGCATTTTCGCTTCAAGCTGAAACTTGCATGTGAGTGTCCATTCCCACTGCTCCAGGCACGTCGCTGGCACAAGTTAACTGCAAATTCCCCCAGATTTATTCAGGCCAAAAAGCCACTCAGAAGCAGAGCTGGACATGGGCCTCATACTGATGGGGGCTGGTCCTGCTCCCAGCGTTTGGCTCTTTTTCTCTGTATTATGCTTTACTTAATACAAACTCAGCCTCGCATTTCCCGGGTGCTGCCCGCTGTCTGCCGCAGTGAGGCCCAGAGCTGCTCAGGGCAGGTTGACCTGACGGAGAATGCCCCCGGCCTGGCACCCCGCTAGGAGGCTGCCTCCCAAGGGCATTAATACCTGCGAAGGTTCTTTTGCAGTTGCCTGTGGGTTCCCTGGACTATAACCTACTGGGCTTCGGGGAGCCCTTCTATTCTTCTCCTTGGTCCCCTCTGTCTGAACCAGCACTGTGTCCTTAGCAGATCTGGTCACCCTGAAATCTGTCCCATCTCCCAGGTCATCAGAAAATGTATTGACGCCATCACAACTCCAGTGACCTCTCACTGTTGACCGTTGTAGTCCAGGAACTGGCCATTCCATCCCACACTGCTTCTCCCTTCCCTCCCACCCCCTCCAGAATAAACGGTGCTCTTCCCTATCACTGTCTGAATTGCATCTCCCTCAGTCTCCTGTGAGGGAGTCAGCAAAAGCTTTTCACATTGAGCAAATATTGCATGTCTAAATAAGTTATGTCTCCGGTGTTTCCTTTAGACACAATCATGTCAACTTCAAAAGTCAGTGATATATCAATTTTATAAAAATCGGCGTTCTCAATTTTCTCTGTTTTATTAAATTTCTATTGGTTAGGGATTTACTTTTCTTTCTTGTTCCTTTTCTTGTTTCTCTTGACACTAGAGATCAAGACGAACCAGGTCCTCTGCTGGATTCACACCCACTTTGGTCTCCTCTTCTTTTTTCCCAAGCACTTCATTCCTCACTGAGTTTGTAGTTTCCATACAAAACCAGTCAGCGGCACCTTTGGTTGCCCTTTGTCAGGGTCTATAGAGCAACTCCATGCTGGTCTTTAAAGTTTATTCATAAAAGGACATCTGTACTCTAGATGGACTTCTGGTTACCCCAACACACAGAGGTGACCTCTCAAACCCCTGCTCATCAGCCTGGTCGCGCCTGCGGTGATGAGGACCACCCTGGAGTGAAATTAAAGAAGCTCCATTCACTTTCTACCCAACATGAAGTTCACATTTCATTTCACTATGGCAGCATAAGTACTGGGGGTTATTCCATTAGGAACTCTCCACCCGGTGAAGTTCAGATCACCCTCTCCATGGCCCATGTGTCCTGCAGTGACTCCCATGCGGAGCTGCCCATAGCACGAATGCGGGATGAGGATCTTGGAATATCATGCCTCACCAAGGTGCCCACCCCCGACAGGGTGTGTGTGGCGGACTCTGCCCTGTGCCACCACAGCTGCAGAGGACGTGTACTCATTCCGGACTGCTTGACAAGGGGCCGCCGCCGAGGGGAAGCCTCAAGAAGAGGAGACTCAGGTCTGTGTGCTGATCAGAGTGGACAGTGACTGTCCCATGAGAGAAGTCTGCTGCCACCCTGATGGCACTTGGGCACAGGTCTCACATGTCCCAAACAGGGCACAGAAACACCCTGGCAGACACACTGGCCCCCGCATCCCAGGTCAGGTTTTTGAGCCACCTTGCCAAGAAGTGCCTCAGGGTCAGGAGGGCCCTCCATGCCAGTCTCAGCTTGGGGCTGCGCAGGACAGCCACTGAGAAAAGACAGGAGTTTGTTCTGCCTGGAAGGCTTCCAGGAGGCAGCAGGCCAGGGAGGACTGGGTCTAACCTGGACCCGGTCTCATAGCCCCAACGGTCAGGAGAGCCTTTCAAAGGCATTCATACAACCCCCTTAGTCATCCTGGACCTGGGGTAACAGGAAAAGAAGGGACGCAAACTCCACAGTCCAAGCAAGTTTATTGCTAAACCCGAGAGGGACCCCTCTGTCCTGGGAAGCAGAACAAAGAAAGCATCTCGTACAGACTAAGAGGCTTTTTACGGCCAGGTTTTTTGGCAGGCTTTTGAGGGGATGGGTCAGGAAAAAGGTGGGCTTGTGGCTTGCTGACATGTCCTCTGAAAAACGCTTGTAGCCTAAGATGAAATCTGGATCTCTCTGAGATGGCGGGTGGGCTCATTCAAAACGGCAGTATTCCTGCCCGGGCTCTATCATGGGGTCCGTAAGACAGCCCCCTGACCCCACGACCCACTGCAAATGCATTTGTTCCCTTAAACACAGGATACAAATGTGGGGGTGAAAGGCAAGGAGGAGAGGAGGGAGAAAAGAAGACCAAGGATGGGGCTGAAGTGGGGAGAGCCGGGCAGGTGTGTGGGGTTCAAGGAGCGGCCAACCCTGAGCGGCCCCTGGGAACACCGTGCAGCAAAGGCGTTTGGAGACACCCGGGGCCCTTGGTTCTGTGAAGTCACGGGGTGCCTCTGTTCTGGCCCCATCAGCTCCCACCTATCATTAGCTCAGAGCCCCAAGCCATCCCTCTCACCACCTACTAGGATCAGCTCCAAGCTGCTTTATCTTCCCTTCACCTAGTCAAGGCCCCAGAGACGGGTCAGCAGCATCGCACACCGAGAACCTGAAAGTCAGCATGCGACGAGGGCCGGCAGGAAGGCAGGGGAGCACTGCGGGGGAAGGGCAGGGAGAGGGGGTGGGGGAGAGGGAGGCTGGAAGCACTTCAGAGCTCCTGTTTACACAAAAGGAGATGCCAACATCTGTTTTGACATCTCTCTAGAACTGGCAGACTGATTTGCTTAGCGGTTTTCTACCAGGAGTCGATGATATTTGAGATGTTAGGTGAAAACAATGAAGCTGTGTACGCCACAGCCTGACTTAAATCACAAAAGTGGAAGAAGGGGACATAATGCGAATTTGGATGTATGTCTGACTCAGTTCTTTTGACTTATTTAATCAAAAGGGCTAAGTACACTGTATCTTATACTGAGGTTTTTAAAATTATATAAATCATCAGGTTCTATAACATCTCAGATGGTTTAAAACGTGTATAATAAAATCTTAAAACACAACCACTTCATTTAAAGGCCCAAGTGGCTGCAAACCCTTAGAAATGCCTCACAGCATCAGGTTTGAACTACATACTGTTGTATCTTGAGTTAAATACAGAAAACTTCCCAACCCTCTATGTCTTCTGTTGTACAAAAGAGGCCTAAAATCTCTCAAACTTCTTTTTAGCACTGTGATTAACCAATGTAAGACTCTAAGTCTTCAGAGGGAAGGGCTGTACAGGAAGCTGCCATCTTTCCTGGGGCCCAGGCACGACCTCCACACTCGGGGGCACATTGTTGCATGTTGTCTTACAACTGGGGAAGACGCTTGGCCAGCACCGGAAATTAGAAAAACAAAGCAATTCATTGGTTTCTTGAGAAGAATTCAAAAGTAGGTACTGTGTTTTTCAGAAAGGAAAACGGAACTAACTGGCCCTCTACAAAGAATGAGATGGAGGTCGGCCCTTGGGCTGGTTCTGTCCTTCCTGTTTGCTCCCCACTGTCTCCCTTGGGATGAGGAACAGAGAGGCCACTTTAGCGTGGTCCTTAGGGCTACCGTCTCCCACGCTCTCCCCTCTCCAGGCCGCTCTTTCTCTGAGACTCCACTGCCTCCTGGAGCCCACCACCTATGTCACAGAAGCCTCCTGAAGTCCCCCACCCTCTCCAAAGCAGCCCCTCCGCCCTTGCCCCTTTATAGGACCCCACGCTTCACAGGGGGCTGCTTGCCCAAGAGCCTTCTTCCCCGGTCTTGGAGGAAGAAGGGAGTGTTCCTTCCACCTGGTGCCAGAGAGCAGGTCCTAAAATACAGTGCCATCTCCTTTCCCACTGCCCTCTGGGGCATCCCGTGCCACATGGTGACAGCCTCTTTGTAGAGCATTGCTGTAGGAATAGCAATATCTGGGTCATTCTTTATGAATTCTTTTGAAAAGAATGAGTTTTAGGTTCTGGAAACTGGCAATTCACCCAGAGCGGTGACTGAGCAGAACATTTTCACTTCTGAAAGCATAATTTTATCTTACAAACGTGTTACTCTCTTCAGAGTTGGGGCCTGGAACAGTTGTGAGCTGGTTTCTGTTGGCTGGTTGGATAACTTCCCACCTCTTCTCTGAACTTCCAGAATTGAGCCAATACAGCAGGCAATGAGCTCCCTGCCTGGGCTGCCATAATTTGTGCCATAAATGGATTTTTGAAAACAATGTAGCAGTCAAGTGTCATTAAACATTTTTAGATATAGACCTGGATAGCTCACAAGGAGAATTTAAGACCAGAAAATTCAGTTGGAATTTTGCCTACGTCTTACAATGAGACTTCGAAAAGCTATAATAATTAAGACAATAAGGATGGAAAAATTATATGGTGCATCCAGTGACCCAGGGAGGAAATACCCAGCAAAACATGAGTCTTCCAACAGGACCATCAAATTCCATTCTCTCATTCAAATGAAAGGGAAGCCCAATGCTTTCATTCCATAGAAGCTGCGTGGCAATTCATAATTTTTGAGAGGAGTGAGGTCAGTAACTTCCTGCAATTTTAAATAGGTGTGAAGTGGACTCTAGAGAATGTCCAATGACAAAATAAAGCAATTCCAAGTAGGTTTATTTTTGTATCACCAAACAGGCAAAAGGATTTGACGCAAATTGAGGCACTTAACATTTCATAATGTCTTCAGAAGTCACATTGAATGTGTAACAACATTATTGCTGTGCACTTTACAGGAATCCTACCCTGGACCACATTTATGCATTTTCTCCGCAGATGATGCAATTTGAATGCTGAATCCAGATGCTTAGACTGAAGGTTCATACAGTACTTTGCTTCAAATCTCAAAAGTTCTCATCTGATGTTGGTCAGCAGTCATGGTAGAAGGGAAAAGCAATGTTTTTGCTGGGAAAATGAACTTTCTTAGCCAAAGCTAAAGATGACACCTTTTGAAAATTTGTGAAACAGTTTGAAATTGACCTCAAAAAAAAGTTTAGGTGGTGCTCTGGGTAATTCTCATTTGGCCAGTCATTATACCTGTGGCAGCTGTCACCAGCCTATATCTAATTTTCCTATATCTACAGATTTGCCTGAAGAACAGTAATAAAGCTTCTACTTTTTATAGGCACCATACTGACATTCCAACTATAGAACAAACACCATGGTATAATCGGGGGATTGTGGGTTTGCTCTTGGAAGATGTAAACATGGCAGTGAAGTCAGATTCTGGAAGGCTGAGACCAGATTGACCCACCTTCTGAACATGTCATTGCACCTCTTCGGGCACCACTTACCCAGCAGGGCATGATGAGCTGTGTTTAGTTGTTGTCTGTTCCTGAGTTCAAAGAGCAATTTTCTTTCAAGTATACCCAGTCACTCCTCTGCTTCTAATTGGTACCAAAAATATCTAACTAAAATGATAAATCATCATCTTAAACAAGGCACTGGTAAATTGTTACAGGAAATTAAACTCTCCACACTTACAGAGGGTGGCTAATGTGATAGAAGCCTAGTTTGGATTTTTTAGAATCCAGATCTCCCTCTCAGCTTGTGAGTCTTTAACATTGAGCCATTTATGTTTTTTGTGTTATCAAGGATTTATTAGCCATGTAGTTGAGAAAGGGAACATATTTGAACTCCTGGCCACTGATTTCTGATTAAATCTGGAGAGGTGGGACACAGCTTCTTCCCTGAGCTACAAGCTAGTTTAAGAAATAGTATAGATTGATATTTTCTAACACAGCAATGTGTAATGAATTTTACACTACTTTTCCCCTTTCTGGTCTAAAAGTGTTCTTGACTGGCTAGCTTTATCTTGTCAACACAATAAAATAGGTTTACCTGAATTAGATCTGATATCGACGTTTATCATAGGTAATAAGCATGATTTTTTTTTCAATAGCAGAGCTAATATGATCTTTCAAAAAGACTTTATGAGGTGACTTTTGCTAAGAACTGTACAACTGGTGTCAGGCTCTGATTTAGGTTTTTATGACACTCTAATTCACTTTGCAGTGTGAACTGTATTTTCAAAAAGAACAGGTCTCCATTCCTGATGCTTCTGATTCCAAATTTCTGGTACTAAACTGTATTAAAATTGAATAAAATCTTGTTCCATCTGCTAAAAGAAGTGTGTAACTCATCTTTAATATAAGTCCAATTTGAAAAGAGTATGAAATACTGTCATTTTAAAAATCACTGCCAACACTTTAGCTGAGAGGCAATCAGCCTGGGATAATATATCTCATGTATTGTTTTCCAATATCCAAAGAGAAAAGAAGCAAAGATTAGATCAATATATTTTCTTCGGTTTTGTAGCTTCAAAACGAATAAATGGGAGGCCTTGGTTCAGTATTTATTCAGTTACAAAGCATCCTTAAATCAATTATAAATCAATTATTATTAGCGCTCTCAATAGGAGAGACCAGCAGAAATAAATACCACCAGGGTGCCGGGTAGGTGAGTATTTTAGGCTGCACAGTAACGTGCCGTGCAATATTCAGCATTACTTTTTGTGCATTTCTCAGGTCAAAGTAAATATTATTCCACATTCTCTCATTTCATAACTACTGTTCACAAAAGCCAGGGAGGCAGAATGGCTTTCCAGTGTCTGCCAGGGATAAACCACTGGTGGGTAATCAAATACTGGCCATGCTGTGTCAACAGAAATCACCAAATACACGTTGAATGAATGCAAGGACTGGCCATAACCAATACAATCACCTGAAAGAGAATAGGGAAGTCTGGGCATGAACTGCATCAAGGCTGTCATGTGAATAGCCTACTTACACAGAAATTAACTATTGGAGCTGTGGGTCTTGAGCACGAGCCCCCCACATGGGGAGCAGCTGCTCTGAGGCGTATGCAGGTCATTGTATCTGCTCATGGGACCTGTTGTACGTTGCTATGTATCCCAGACATAGCTTTTGAGATAGAAATACTGAATTCAGATAGAAGCAATGGAGATACTTTACAGATGCCACACACAAGAAAGTTCCCTGGAGTGTAAAAGACACCCTGGACTAAAGGAAGTCAATGGCCTTGGAGCAAAGTCAGTGCTGATGGTGATTCGATGGTGTGGGAAATGTTCACAATTTATTCTGAACACAGAGAAAATGTGATAAAGCATGAGGATATCTGTGAATTCAAACACTGTCAAGGATGCACCTTCAGTGTGCATTAAGGAAGTGTTTACACGAAATGGTTAGCTGGGTGCAAGCTTGACATATTTTTACAGTAAGATTTCCTTTTAATCTTTGGGGACATGCACTCCTGTGCTGGGACTTCGTCCGCAGCTCTAAAGGTGGCCTGGCCCACTCTCCCCAACCCTCTCCAGTGCAGACACTGTGCACGGAGACTTTGGTACCTGGAACGTCAGTCTTTTGCAGATTAATAGGAAATAAGGACACGTTTGCCTGCACTCCAGATGGCTGATCCTGGGAGAGTGTGCATGGATCTGAGGACTGTGTGTCGATCATGCACTTGCCGGACTGCCTGTAGCACTGAGCTCTGAAGCCACCAGGTCCCTATCTCCTCAGGGTCACTACTTCTCCCACCCTTCCCCTCCTCTGCTTCTTTTCTCAGTGAGTCAGTGGGTGCAGACCCCTGGTTCACCCCAGATCCAGGGACAGCCCCTCCCTGGGGACAGAGGCTTCCCACGGGACAGCCTCTCCTGGGGACAGAGGCTTCCCCATGCAGGGTTGCCCTCCTGCCCCTGCACGGTTCCTCTGGAGTCCTGCTGCCCCTCCCCACACAAGGCCATCCCAGCCCCAAAGCCAGTCCTGCTCAGAACCTAAGGCACCAGTTCAGGGAACTGCCCCTGAGGAGCGGGGCACTGGGATCCTCACTCTGGTCCGTGTTCAGGGCCAGAGGCACCAAAAATGGCCAATGTGAGCTGGGCGACGGTGAGGAATCACCTGGTGACTGCGGGTCTCCGAGGAGCAGTGTCTAATCCCACAGCCCAGGGCACGCCGGGCCCATCCCTCAGGGTGACAAAGCCTCGGTCCCACCAAAGCCCTCCCCCAGAGCTCTCTGGGAGGGCCACATGCTGTGCCGCTGGGACCCCCAGTTCCTCTCATTCCTGTAAAGTGCCGGTGGCTGCAGGGCTGACATCGGAGGGTGACCAGTCTAGTTCAGAGGAAGGAAGTCCAGAGGAAGGACCCTGAGCAACCTGGAACTGCTTCCAAAGCGTTTAAATGTGAGACTAACGCCAGTTTCCTCATGAAAACCAGTCAGAAATCAACAGGGTCCAGAAATAACCCTAGAAACTAAACTGCGATCAATGCCATTTGCCCTCTGGTTCTTTCGGAGGGATTAAACTGCTTGATGCAGCTTAGAATTATTAATCTCTAATTGTGCTTCTTGTAATAAAAAGAGGAAAAAAAATCACACCAAAATGAAAATGTGACAAGTATCCCCAGTTTTTGGCAGGAATTGCCAACATCCCAGCTTACATGACCTGCTTTATGAGGGACCTCCCGGCAGGTAGTATGTGACAGGACCACGTGAGGGCCTGTCTAATATAACAACAGCGAGTGTGGAGGTGAGTGGTCCACAGTGATGGACACCCTCCTCCTTAATCCAAAGCAGGTTAAAGATTTTAGATTTCAGATTATAGCTAAAATCACTCTGTATCAGTTCTTCTGTTAAATCATATTTTTCAAAAGAGTATAATAATGACATACCACTACACACCCATCAGGATGGCTGAACTCCCTAGAATTGACAATACTGATCCCTAGTGAGTACGTGGATCCACAGGAAACCCCCATTGCTGGTGGGGATGCACAGCATGCAGCCTCCTTGGAAGGTGACTGGGCAGATCTGTACCAGGCTGCACATGGCCTTTATCATATTATCCAGCAATGGCACTTCTAGGTTCTTCTCACCTCATTTTAAAACTTATGACCATACAAAAACTGGCAACACCAAAGTTTATAGCAGTTGTTTTTATAATTGCCCCAAACTGGAAGCAATCATGATGTCCTTCAATCGAATGGATAAATGAACAGTGGTACATCCATACAATGGGATTTCATCCAGCAATAAAAATGAGCTATCAAGCCACACAAAGATGCAGATGCATCTTTAATGCAAATTGCAGTAGGAGTTTTGATGAACTCCGAAGGATCCAGTACCCCAGGAGAGCCCTGAGAAGCTGTGGATCGTCCACGAGCTTGAGGTTAACAGTGACCTTGCGGCCTCATGCTGCAATCGCTTTTAGACAAGTCCCATTTGTATCATTGTAGAAATTCATCTGGAAAGCTCTCAGGAACCCCACAGTATGAGGTCAGGGAATGTGGGCACTCCATGTAAAATGAATTCTCTCCTCCCTCGCTCTCTAGGAGCCCAGCTCTCCAAGGCCATGAGAAGCACGTCTGGACTCACGGTGATGCCTCACTGCCTGGCTCTTGACCTGACTCACGAGAGGAGCTGATAGATTCAGGACCCTGAAGCCCAATGGAAAAAAGCCAGCTGGCTGGAAGGAACATTAATTATGAAGGGAGATGGCGTGGGCAGAACACATTGGGCAGCAAAACACTCTTGGAGTACAAGGAAAACTGTCAAATGAAAAAAATGCAATATTTAGTTCCTTAGTTCTGGAGCATCCCTGCAGCCCTACTGTACGCAGTGCACTGGGAGGCTGGACGCAGCCATGGATGGTTTCTGAAGGGCCCTTGCAGCCTCTCCTGTGGGCACAGAGGGAGTAACAGCTACTCTCTGCTGGGCTCCGGGCTTTGCACACATTTACCCACCTCAAGCTTACAGCAGTATGGAGGTTACTGTTAATAGTATTGTTATATCCACTTTAAAGAGGAAGAAACTGAGACACAGAGAAGCTAACTCACTAGCCCCACACAGCTAGTAAAAAATCACTGCAGGTGGTCGTGTTCCCAGCCTCCTGCCATCCCTCCAAAGACCCCATCTTAATGCCATGCAGGGTTCAAGGAATTGTATATAAATTACCTCATTTGATTCTCTAGGTTAGATCCGCAGCTCTAGGAGCGAGACATTATCATCTCCAATTCGGTGATGGAGAAATGAGGCTGAGGGCAAGAGCAACCTTCCCAAGGTTACCCGTCCCTCCGGTCCAAAGTTGATGTCCCCTTCCTCCTTCCTCCTGGGGACTCGGAGGAGACTGGCCATCTACACAAAATGCCTGGTTTAAAATCTAGTGGTGTAATTGTTCATCGGGAAAAAAAATAGCAAAATGCACCACTTCGCACCAAAAATGTGAAACATCGCCTTGTCGTGGCCAAAGCCCCTTTCATAGCACCTGAAACAGATTTATAGCAATTTGGAAACAGTGAGAATGTTGTCTCTTGGCGCCATCTAGAGGAAAGTTCCTAGAGCGACACCTTCCTCAGTATGTATCCCCTGCCTACAGGCCTTCCACCCTGGCTCACACTAGAGCTCCCGGCCCACCTAGACATTGGTAACTGCCCTGTGCCAGACAGGCCTTGACTTCTGTGTTCCTCTTATTCCTTTAGAGCCCACCTACCCAAAGCAGCTTGCCTTGGTTTCTCAAGCAAAGCAAAGCTAAAGAGGCAGTTCATCTTAAGGGGGGCCTTTACCTTGTTCCCCCCATCACCTGTGCCACCACCGCTAAGTCCTGCCAATAGCCACCAGGTGCCACCTGCCTTCTTTGCAAACCGGGATGCAGCTGGGCTGCCAAGCCTGGCCTTGGTGCCCAAGGCACATGTGTCCAGCTTGCTGCTGTGGCTGGTTCTGTGGCTGTGGAGGGGGGCGGGGGCAACGGGACGGCCCTGTGGGGTAGCAGTGGTTTGTGCTGGCAGAAGGTGTAGAGGCAGGGTAGAGCTGCTCGCCCACCACCACAGGGACAGCAGGATCAAAGCATGGCAGTCCTCTTCCTCTCCCCCTACATGCCCCCTTCCTTTACTAAACATTCAGTCTGTGGCTGCAGAACAAGGTTGGTGTGTGTGTCCCCCAGATACCTGGGCTCCAGGGCTCTGCCTTGACCTTCCTGAACCTGCGCTGCGAGAGGCCCTGAGGGAAGTCAAAGCTTCAGTCAGGCATGTGTCAGGGCCTCACCCACGATCCACAGCAGAGATGGGGTGCTCCCTCATCCATCCCTACACCCTGACTTCTCTCTATGCTCCTTTGCTGCTCCAGGGACCTGGGGCCCTCAAAGACACACCTGCTTCTCAAGGGGGACTGACATGGTGTGGAGTAGCTGCCCATTCCTGGGGCCACAGTGAGCCATAACCAACACACTCCTGCCTGTACTGATGCCCAACGTTAGGACATGTGATTCCTAACACAGACATCCAACGACTTTTTTACCAGGGCCTGGACAATCCAGGTGCATGTTGCTAGAATATTACACAGATATCATCCACTCCCTGACATCTACCTCAGTTTTTCACTTGAATATTTGGTCAGTGCTTTAGCAAAGCGAAAAGATTTCTCAAATCTTTGGCCTTTCCTGAAACCTCACTGTTGAATGATTAGTTGTTTTTACCTATCTGTCCTAAAATGAGATCCATCTAACCTCTTACCTACCTGCCTTTGTCGCTGTGTTAATGTTAGCAGCCTAAACAGCTAAATCATTTCTGAGGATTGTAGTTAAAGTTCCCGTAAGTTCAAGCAACATGGCCTGAGGCATGTTTCTGGGCTGTGCAGCCATTTGTGCAGCCAGTTCAGATACACAGAAGCAGCATTTTAGGACAGGAGTGGACTTAGCTCAAAGCCCTGGAAGGATCCCATGTCCTAACCCAGAGAGGGCAGGCTGGGGGATCTGTTGCTCACAGTCAGCCCCTCCTACCCAGGCACGTTTGCCACATAGTGACACATGATGGCACAGACTGGAAGTCCTGAGAATGTGTTTTCTGTCATCCGGAGTTGTAGGAAGTTTAAAGAGTGCTTCTCAGTCGTCAGCAAACCCACGCCCCATTATCAACCCCACTACAGAGAGGCGGGGACACGCAGGTCGCCAAAGATCAGCAGTGTGAATGCCCACAGACACTCCAGTCCCACCTCACTCCTGGGAAATTTAATCTGGTGCTATCTAGATGCCAAATACTTAATACTGGCATATGGATAATTAGCATGCAGGTATTTGAGGTCCACAGAGTATCTTCGGTCTGTTAATCATGGTCATGAGAAGAAACAATTTATAAAAGAAGGGAGGAGAAATGAAAAGAAAATATCAGAAAAGAAGTAGACAGTTGAGGGGAAATCTTCTCTCCAATTCTCTCTTCTACCTATGGATCCTGCCACAGATGATTCTTGAATAACCAAGTCTATCAAAGGTTGATAAAATTAATGTCTCTTTTTAAAAATACCTATTTTTATTTTTACATGACTTGAAGTTCTAGACACTGCTTTATGATAAAAAGTATACTCTATGGGTGGTGACTTTTTCTACTTTGGCTTATATGTGTGTCTGTGTATTTGATTTTTGATCAGAATGCCTTGAAGGGAGGGGGAGGAAGTTGCCCAGTGCTGTCCTTCAAGCTGAAGCTATGCCACCAGTCTCAGCCAAACCCCCAAAGTCATATGGATGTATGTGCTGAATTTCTGGGGAGATGTCCGCTTGTAGCTGTGGATCTCTGGACTGTGCAACCTGCCTCGGCTCTTCTGTTTCATCAAAGCCATTTGCCTGTACAGGGACTGGCCCGCGCAATCTCAAGACACACCTGAAAATATGACCATCACTGGTCATTTGACAAATGCCAATTAAAAGCACAATGAGAAAATGAATCTAGTCTCAGCCCTTACAACCTTCACAAAAATTAACTCAAAATGAATCCTAGACCTAAAGGTAAAATGCAACCCTATAAAACTCCTAGAAGATAGTATAGGTGAAAACCTAGATGCCTTTGGGTATGGTGATGACTTCTGAGGTACAACAACAAAGACGTGATTCTTCCAACTCAACAATAAAAAACAACCTAATTTAAAA
This sequence comes from Manis javanica, assembly GCF_040802235.1. Taxonomy (NCBI): domain Eukaryota; kingdom Metazoa; phylum Chordata; class Mammalia; order Pholidota; family Manidae; genus Manis; species Manis javanica. The sequence goes on from NC_133156.1 coordinate 145,464,275, forward strand.
TTGAGCCAAAGACCTTAATAGATACCTCACCAAAGAAGATATGTAAATGGAAACAAGCATATAAAAAGATGCCCCACTTCATATGTCATCAAGGGAATGCAAATTAAAACAATGAGATAACCACTATACCTGATAGAACAGCCCAATTTCAGAACACTGACACCACCAAATGCTGGAGAGGGTGTGGAGCAACTGGAACTCTCATTCACTGCTGGTGGGAATGCAAAATGGTACAACTACCTTGGAAGACAATCTGGCAGTTTCTTACAAAACTAAACACACTTTTACTATACAATCTAGCAATTGCACTCCATGGTATTTACCTGAAGGACTTGAAAACTTGTACCCACATGAAAACCATTAGGATGTTTTTGCAGCTTTATTCATAATTGACCAAACTTGAAAGCAGCCAGGATGTCCTTCATTAGATTAGTGGATAATTAAACTGTGGTGCATCCAGACAATGAAATATTATTCAGTGCTGAAAAGAAAAAGCTGTCCAGCCTTGAAAATTCATGGAAGAATTTTAAATTCATATTAAGTGAAAGATGAAAGGCTATGTACTGTATGATTACAACTAATGACATTCTGGAAAAGGTAAAACTATGGAGACAATAAAAGATCAGTTGTAGTTGGGGGAGGGGGAATACTATATGACATTAACATAATGGATGTATGTCATTATACGTTTATCCAAATCCACAGAATGTACAGCACCAAGAATGAATCCTAATGTAAACTATGGACTTTGGGTGATAATGACATCTCAACATATATTAATCTTGGCAAAAATTATACCATGATGGTGATAATGGGGGAGGCTGTGCATGTGTGGGGCAGTGGGTACATGGGAAATCTCTGCTCGAAAAAACTAAAGTCTTAAGAAAATGCTGAGAAAAACTGCAATGAGATCATACAACACAAACATTAGAATAGTTAAATTTTAAAAGATTGACCATACCAAGTGTTTGGTGGGATGTGAGGCAAATAAATTCTCATCCCACTGATGGATATAAAATAGTGCAGTCTCTTTGGAAAACAGTTTGGCAGGTTCTAAAAAACTTAAAACCATCCCCAGGCGACCCAGTTATCACACACCTAGGTACTTGCCCCAGAGTAATACAAGCATATGTCCACACAAGTTCTTATACACCAAGGTCATAGCAGTTGTACTCAGAAGAGCCCAGAAAGGGACAGCCCCAAATTTCCATCAACAAGTGAATGAATTTGTGGTATGGCCATACAAATGGAGTACTACTCAGCAATGAAAAGGGATAAACTACTGATTAACACAATATGAATAAATTTCAAAATAATTATGACCAAAAGAAGCCATAAAAAAGAGTACATAATGTATGATTCCATTCACAGAAAGTTGTAGAAAATGTAAAGCAGATAGTGGTATTTTTTGACAGGGTATTGGGATGAAGGGAGGCATGCTTTTCAAAGTGACTCAAAAAACTTGGAGTTCATTGCCTTGGTTACTTTTGATAGTTTCACAGATGTGCACATATGCCAAAGTCATGAAACTGTGCACATAATTAAGTAGAAGTTATCAGGTCAGTTATACTTTATTAATAAAGCTGTTTTAAAAAAATAACTTGTTTTCTAACTACAAATTCTGTGATTCAATGACCATTATGGGTTGAGTTATGTCTGCCCTAAATTCAAATGTTGAAGTCCTAACCCACAGTACCCCAGAATGTGACTATATTTGGAGAGGGACTTTAGTCAAAATTAGGGCATTGGGTTGGACACTTCATCCAATATGATGGGTGTCTTTTCTAAGAATGGGAATTGGGAGACAGACATGTGCAGAGGGAAGGCCACGTGAAGACACAGCAAGCAGGCGGCCATCTGCAGGCAAGGGGAGGGGCCTCAGGAGGGGCGTACCCTGCTGATACCCTGGTCTCTCAGCCTTCCACCTGCACTGAGATATCACACTTCTGTTTAAGCCACCCAGTCTGTGGCACTGTGTCATGGCAGACCTTGCAGACTAATACAATAATTTGCATAAACTTGCCAAAATCCAACATTTTCTCTAATGTCTATTCAACTTTTTATTATCTAATAACATATGTAAGAAAATAAGGGGGAATCCTATATTCAACAAGTTTTAATATCAGCAACTAGAATGCAAGTATTTGCCTAGAACTGCGTAATTTCCAAAAGCAATCCCACATCTTCTCTGTCTCAACAGAACACTTGCAGTAGCTTTTCTCCATCCTGTCTATACTAGTGCTTCATGCTTGCATGACCCATGCTCTAATGAACAGGAAAACTACAGCGCTTACTCAGTGAGGGAAATCTCAGGAGTCACAGAGCTTGGCTGCTTGACTGCACAGAAGAGAACCAGGGTCTCAGAGGGATTTGCCAACTTACTGTGACAGTGTGAGAGTCTGCCTTGTAAACCAGCTTGCCATCTTGGGTTCCTTGGCTTTTAAATCCCTTGGCATCTCTGCAGATGAAAGCCTTAGTGTTGTGTTCACAAGATTTCTACAATTGTGCAACCCTGGGAGGTCTCCCACAAGGCAGCCGGTGCACATGACTGCCCTGCGTCATTTCAAACAGTATTTATCCTAATCCATTTCTCAGTAAATACTCATACCAAATTTGTAAGTGATGGGTCCTAAAAGGTCCCCTCCCCAATCTGTTCCTACAGTTCCATCATCCATTCCCCCATGTGGGCAAAGCAGCCTTCCAGGGCTGTGGAGGAACACAGCTGTTTGAAATGTGAGTTGCATGAGGGAGCCCTGAAGGTTTATGTGGACGTTTGTAATGGAATCCAGTTCCTAAACATTCCCACATGTGAGGTTCAAAGTCAACATTCCACTATCCTGTATCATTTTCAATTGCATTGCCCTCGAGGCTAAATTATAAAAGCTAAGGAAATTGCTGCTTCCAGAATTAAGGTAAACTGTAGGAGAACTTTACATACCTCATCAGTTTTATGCTTGCTTTTCACAAAGCTGCTCTGCTTTGAGCTCCTTCTGATTTTTCTTCCTGCATCTCTTAGCAGTTATTTCCATTTGTCTGGTGCTTGGCCTCTCAGTCCACAGAGATTCCAGACACTAGCAGGGTCATTACTACCGGCAAAAAGAGCCTCCACCTTCCTGGACTGGGCGTTGTTTGCTGACACAGCCAAACGGCTCCCCCGCCATCTCCTTCAGTCCTTGAACTATCCCTGCATTCCCCTGCCACAGTGCTGGGTGCAGCCCTGTCACCTTACCTACCCCCGGTCAGAGGGCCTTTCACCCATGCCTCACAGCCACCCTGCCCTGAGGGCTGGTTTCCAGCTGTGCATGCTATCTGTGACATTGTCCTTGTGGGTGCACCAGGACAGCAGGGCCCTCTGTGACGTCTCACCCACAGCAGTGCCCTCAGCCATAGCGCAGCCAGGTGCACACTGGCGTGGTGATCAGTACTTGGTGAAGGAGGAGAAAGCAGGCAGCTGCCACTTGATCTTCCTTCCTTCCTTTCATTCAATGTTTCAGCAAATGTTCTTGGATAGCCCACTGTGTGCCACCCACAGGGCACACGTGGACATGGTACGTGTGGTCCTGATCAGAAAGAACCCAGAGTTCAGTGACGAGGTGTCCTGTGAGTAATGTCAACCCCATGTGGTCACCGGCTGTTGCAGGGATGACAAGATGTAGTGGCTTCACCAGCTGAGGACTCACGGAGCTGGAATCACGGCAGTTACACGGAGCAGGCTGCCCCTGAGCTGAGTCTTGAAGAACAGACGGGACTTGGCCAAATGGACAAGCAGGGATGGGTTCGAATGAGGGGTCATTCCAAACACCAGGCACAGCATTTCTAAAGCTAGAGAAGCTTGGAAGTGCCCTCTGGGGGCACAAATGGAGACTTGGGTGTGGTATTAGAAATGACTGAGCAGACAGGCAGTTTATAGTTTTAATACTTTCAAGTAATTAGTAGCATAGGACATTGTGATTTATCTAGCAACCCATTTTTTACTAAATTATTTGTCAGTTTATATAATCGTCTCCCACACAAGACTGTGCAGTCCCTGAGGAGCGCTCAGCAAGGGGCAGGTTTGTAGCAGCTGCTCAATGAGCATTTGTTGGATGGACGATACGTGAGTGGATGGTGGGTGCACGGATAAAGAATGGAAGTATGACGGATGCGTGAATGGGGGCTCTGTGGGTGGGCGGGTTGGTGAGTGGATGGATGGGTGAATGAAATGAAAATACAAAGTTCCCAGCTTTGTAGCTAAGGACCACAGTAATTTCCCTGCTTCTATGGCTGCTCCCCTCCCAGGTTGTCTGCTTAAATCCCTGCAGCATCAGGAGACCCTTCCCTCCAACCACGGAGGCTTCCAGGCCCAGCAAGGCCTAGGAGCTGGTAACAGGCGCGCAGCCAGTTCTTTCCCACAGCCGCAGGATGGAGGCTTGAAGGATTCCTCCCTGGGGGCTCTGATAGGCTCACACCCATCTCACAGACAGCCACTTACAGCATCTGGTGGCTGCTTTCATTTGTATTAGCCTTAATATTTTAACCCCACAGCTGTCCCTTTCCACCCCTTCTTGCTAAACTCTAATTGCCCAAAGGCTGATAATCCCCAGAAAAATTCCTTTTGCTTCTTCTCAGAACCATCTTTGACCAACTAGTCCAGAAACTAGCTAAACAGTCTGGCCCACCTGCTGGGCTCTACAGCAACTCAGCAGCCCTCCTTCCTGAGGCCACGCACCCAGAGGCAGTCCCAAGCTCTGGCATTCTGATGAGCTCTGCACCCTGGTTCCTCTCCTGCCACTGAAGGAGACAGCGCCCAGGGCCATGCCAGTTGCTTACCACACAAGGAAAAATGAGAGACATAGGGGCTCCAATACAGGTTGCATTGATTTGGGACTTCAGCTCACTGGGGTCACTGGGCACACTGGAAAGAGGAACTGAGCCCCCACTCAGGCACTATTTGAGTTCCTTTAAGGAAACAGGGCATTGACTGCTAGGTGGGGGCTCTACTGAGTTTGGGTTACTAAATACTTTATATGGCCACCAAGCAGAGCTGCAGATCTGATATGCCAGGCAGAGAGTGAGCTGGAAGTCTCTCTCCACTTTTCCGCTAAGTTTCTAGATTTAATAGCCAATGAATTTGTCCCATAGAATTGCAACAAGCACTGGGCATCAGTCTGAAGTTATTAAAGCCCAAGTGCATCACTGAGGGATCCACATAGCTGCCCAATTAGCAATATATTCTCAAGTCTTACTGGGTCAAGTCACAGTTATCCTCTGGATTTTTCTAATCCAGCTTCAAATTAATCCTCCCAAGTCTGTCTCTTTCAACCATTAATTAAGCAAAATTGCTGGTGAGCAATAACCTGCCACAACTCTAGCTGGTTTTTGTGCAGTTGCTATTAAACATGGGTGAGAAGCAGTCTACATATGAGGCAAAGCCCTTTAGCTACAGTAGATCTAGTGATAGGAGGGCTCACATATTTTATTGAGAAATTTCTTACCAAAAGAATACAACTTTCTCACTTCCCCTTCAAAATACTGAAGAAAAGTAACTTTCAGGTATGTTCTGAAATAAAGGCAGATTTAACTGCTCTTACACACAATGGAATCATGCTCTTTATTGTTAAGTCATTCATCTGGCAAAACAGAAACATGATTTAGACTTTTTCTGAACCTGTTAACCTTTGGGAAGTGAATTAAAGCTGGGAAAGGTGCTGAGTTAACTGCTATTTAATCAAGGACCACAGACTGATGTCTGTGCTGGAACCTTGCAGTGGGCTGGGCGCCTGCCAGGGGGACTAAAAACATAGTAAAATGACCTTGCCGTGCATCAAACACTCCTCTGAAATTCAGAGAGCACCCATCCACAAAATGGTGTTTCTCCAGGAATAACTGGAGAAGTGGTAGCAATAGTAGCAACAGAAGTATTAGTAATAAATACTAACACATTTAAGTACTTACTTTGTATCAGGCATTGCTCTCAATACATTACATGTGTTAACTCATCTCATGGACATCATCAAAATTCCTGCTCATTTAGGTTGAAACTCCTATCCAGTTGCTGATATTGCCAAGGATTTAACCTCCTCTAGAGGTAGGCAATGTAACATAGGCTGTCACACAGAGTCCGCCAGGGGTCTTGAACATGTGACCACAAACAGACCCAGCGGTGTGTATACCCTTGAGCTCTACCCCTCTCATTTACCCGAAGTCTCCAGCTCAAAATGGTGTCAGGATGTTTTTCCAGAGGAAAAGAATGAAAACTGCAACTCTATATACATAATTCACTTTTACCTACTGAAGAAATACCAAGCGATTGAGGCTCTTCTTGCATGGTCAAGAAGGAGGGGGTGTCTTTCCACAAAACCCATACCAAATGTGTAGCTGGTGTGTGGATACATACAGTCTCCAGGCATTTTAAAGGCACATTCATCATATACTGTTGGTAGGGAGTAAAAGACTTCTTTTACAAATGAGTGTTGCATCTGTTCCTGGCTTATATTTTAATATTTACAACAAAGATCAGCATTGGTTACACATATCTGAAAATTGAAGTTAAAAGGGGTGACTGTTCAGAAATTAGAATGTAATTTATACTATATACAGGAATACCATTATGAATTTTCCCTTGAATTTGATGTGATTTTTAAAAAAGATACCAGGCAATGTGTTTTGTACTAATTGCATGAAGGATTGAAGTGGTCAGCCTGGAGGTCATGGAGCTCATTGTCTTATAGTTGCCAAATCAAGTCGCAGTTTACGCCGGCCACAGCAGGATTTCAGGAAAAATGCACGCCTGACTATGAGCGATCCCATTTCCTCCCTCAATTTTCACAGCTGGCCGACTGCTTCGAGTTGGTGCAACCCACTGGCCAAACTGCAGGCCAGGGGCACAAACCTTCCTTACCCAATTCCCCTTCATTTTCTGACTCCAGTATCACAGCCGACTTTAAACAGCGGCTTTACTGCCCCCACCCGCTATTCTTGTATGCTTTTAAAATAAATGGCAGAAATAGTGAAAGCAAACGAATGAGAGTCATGTGCTGGCATCCTTTACTTGGTTCCCATATTTGAGCATAAAAAGGAAAATAAAACATGCTAAGTAAACAGTATAATTATTAAATGTTTCACTTTTTGTTTCATTTGGTTTTCTTTTTTTTTTGTGGGGGGGGGGGGCTGTCAGCAGTAGCTCACCCAACACATTTGACGCCCTGAACAGATAATGACTTCATACTCCCTTCTCTATGCGACAAAATTATTTCCAATGGACTACATAATAATGGTGGGGGAGAAAAAGAGACAATGAGAACTTCCTTTTTACTGAAGTTGATACATGTACATATAATCACTCCAAGTAAAATAAATATGATAGAAAAGAAAAAGCACTGGATTCTTAATTGCACTAATGCATTTTTTTTAAAAAGTGGGGTAAACTTGTACTTACATAGTGGCCTAACACCTCAATGAATTACACTGCAATGTCTACTTTCAATCCTTAACTTCTGCATATTTATCAAAATTAACATTCTTTGCATATTCCTTTTCGATAGACATATAACAAGATTCGTTGTGTCTCTTTACCCATAGTTGACTGAAACACACTTTAAATTTTAATTCTGAAAAGTTTTTTTTTCACATGAATGAAGAGACAAATAATTGTTAGGAAAAGTCTTACATATAAGGATAAGTTTGTCAGATAGCTATGAAGATCACATTTCATGATAAATTCCAGAAATTGAAATATTGTCTTTGGTTCTTTCAGATTGATTCTAATGGCTTCAAATGTCTCCACAGTTGAAGAATTCCACTAAGATATCTTTACCAGAAAATTCGCCGAAAGTATGTATTATATTGAGTGAAAATGTGCAAAAGAACCTAAAGAAAATGGCTGGTAACAAACACTGAGAATGTTTAACCCATTGCTCTAGGAAACAAGTCCAGTTCTTGGTGGAATCACTACAACCAGGCACAAGCCCAGTGGCCCCCTCTGCCGACACAGGCTGGCAGGCTTCATCCTTTTCCCTGATATTCTGTCTTGAAATCTCTCTTTTTGTGTGTAAATGCCCATTTACTTATTATAGTTTAGTCACAGTTAATGGCTTTCCCCACAATTTCTGTGTACTGATCTTCAAGAAACAATTTTAAAGCTTGAGTTTCAGTATGTTAATTTTAGGGTTGATTCTACATATGTTAATTTTAGGGTTGATTCTATTTGTAAATATTTTTCTCTCTAATTTACTTTATTTAAATTTTCACATTAGAAAAAAAGATGGTTCAAAAAAGGAATCACAGGCAATGGAGAACAAAACTGGGGCTGCCTCTTAGGCTCACGGTGACTTTCAGATCACAGTGCCCTTTAAGGTGGAGGCAGACGAGTTCTCTACATCGGTCTTCAGTCCACACAGAGCTTCGAACGAGCACACCTTATCTCAGGGGGGCCTTGCCACGGTTAGACCCACATTCTACAGCATTTCACCTACAGTGTGTGACTGAGTCATACACATTCTCGCTCATCAAAATGCATTCATTGTACTCCAGCCAACTCCAGTCTAACATTTTCACATTAAAAGTATACTTTTAAAAATAAAAATTGTCCTAAGAACAACACATTTGAACCTCTAATCATGAAAATTTAATGGTTGTCAGAAGCGGTATCTGAATTTCCATGAAATGTCAACCAACCACATTTAAAAAGAAAAATATTAGCATTAAATAATGAGAGCCTAGAAGAATTGATTTAATGTCAGTATAACTAACACTGCTTTTAACAATGTTTCAGTTAATGTTCCTTTCCAAGTAGGGAAAACTTTTCATATCCATTCAAATATTGCAAATATATTTGAATTATCTCAATGTTCAATTTTGATGGGAACAAGTCACTGTGATTTGTTATACCCACACTAGGCAAACTGCATCATCTGAGTGACTCAGAAGGGCTAATCTTTGTGGCTCACGGAACAGGAGGGAAACCAGAGCTGACCAGAGCTTGGCAAGTGGGAAGTCTACGAGGCAGTCAGCACATGACCCAGAGCATTCACCTCACCAGAACTGTAATACGTTCAGCTCTGGTTCTGTGTTGATCTAGTCAAAATTGTCCAAATTCATGAATGCTCACCTTATGTTTGAACCTTTAAAATATTTATCATTAATAACTCAGAAGAAAAACAGAGAACCTTAGAAGACCAAAAATGATCCTAGTTTCTACCTTAGCTACAATTTAGAGAAAAAGTAGAAATATATAATAGAGGGAAAATACACATCATTTATAAAGTTGGTATCAGTGACAGTAGTTACATTTACATAGGACTCAGTGAATGGATTAACTCATACTGCCCATTTAACAGACTGAGGCACAGAGATGTTATGTGCCTTTTCCAAGGGCACCAACCACATGTGAGAGCATGTCACATATCAAATGCATATGTTTCAAACACATACCTCTTCTTTTAATTATTATGCTGTCTCTCCAAGAAACTGTAGCTCTTAAGTTTCAGACTCCAGACTCTGGAGCTTTCCCCTCGTCTATGCCACAGTGCCCCTCAAGCACATACTAAAGCTGAATGGAAGTTTCCATCACCAAACACACAAAAAAAGATAATCTTTATTATAAAGTCTGCGTAAATCAGAATAAATAAGTACTGTAATCAAAAAACAGATAAATGGTAAAACATTAAGTCCCCAGTCATGTCAAAACACAATTCCAGACCAAATAACATTAAAGTACAAGAAGTACAGTGATCGAAGAATTTAAAGTTTAAATTTACTAACATGCATGTCCTTTCCAATATTTCATTTTACCAGTTTAGCTGATTAAAGGTGAAACTGAAGTATAATCTACTCAGCAATTACATTTTAGAAAAATTCAATAAAAGCCAAGTCATGTCCAGTGAAATAAATCCATGGAGTAAAGAAATAGGGTCCTGCACTGACTAAGAAAGATGTACACCTTAGAAGTCCCAGGTGGCTGGAGATCGCCATGTTGCCAGCGGGGAATCTGAGGTCAAAGAATAGTTGAGCAATGTACTTGGGAGCAGGAGGTCCCCCAGTTTAAGACTCATTAAAAGTTACTGCTTCTTTTTCATGTTTCAAGTTTTAAATTCATAGTCACAATCTGGTCTGGGTACAGAAACACAATATCCTTTAATTTTTCCTATGTAAACATAACTTGTTCATAAGTATCTCAATCCAGGCCTGGTAACCACACTGTTTTTACGTACAACACTACTGACACCAAATATGTGGGTATTTTCTTATTATATTGAGGTGCATTCCTTCTATATCCAATTTGTTCAGAGTTTTTATGATAAAAAGATGTTCAATTTGGCAAAACTGTAAGACACTGATGAAAGAAACTGAGGGAGACACAAATCGATGGAAAAATACTCCATGTTCATGGATTGGAAGAATTAATATTGTTAAAATGTCCACACAACCTAAAATGACCTACAGGTTCAGTGAAATCTCCATCAAAATTCCACTGGCATTTTTCACAGAAATTGAAAAAATAATCCCCAAATCTGTATGGAACCACAAAAGATCCCAAATAGCCAAAGCAACCTTGAAAAGAACAAAATTGGAGATACCACACTTCAGATTTCAAGCTATACAAGCTATATTACAAAGCTACAGTTATCAAAACAGTATGGTACCAGTATAAAAACAGACACATAGAGCAATGGAACAGAATTGAAAGCCCCAAAATAAACCTTCACATATATAGTCAAGTAATCTTTAACTGAAGAACACACAACAGGGAAAAGATAATCTCTTCAATAAATGGTTATGGGGAAACTGGATATTCACATGCAGAACAATGAAACTAGGTACCTGTCTTTTACCATTCACAAAAATTAACTCTAAATGAATTGAAGACTTAAATGTAAAACCAGAAACCATAAAACTCCTAGAAGAACACATAGGGAAAAAGCTCCTTGGCAGTGTTCTTGGTAATGATTCTTTTGGATATGAAACCAACAGCACAGGCAACAAAAGCAAAAGTGGGACCACATCAAACCCAAAACGCTCTGCACAGCAAAGGAAAGCAACAAAATGAAAACAGCAGTTTATGGTATGGAAAAGAATATTTGCAAACCATGTATCTGATAAGGAGTTCATATCCAAAACATAAAAGGAGCCCATTCAACTCAATTGTAAAAAAAAACAAAGCAAAAACCACAAGTAATCTGATTTTAAAATGGGTGAGGGACCTGAATAGTCATTTTTCTAAAGAAAACATGAGAAGGTGCTCAAAAGCACTAATCGTCAGCACTTTTATCAAAGAGACAAGATAACAAGTGAGGATGTGGAGAAAGGGAACCCTTGTGCTCTGTTGCTGGAAACGTAAATTAGTGCAGCCACTATGAAGACAGTATGGAGGTTCTTCAAAAAAAATAAAAATAGAACTATGATATGATCCAGCAATCTCACTTCTAGGTATATATCTGAAGAAAATGAAATCACTATACTGAAGAGACACCTGCACTCCCAGTTCATTACAGCATTATTCATAACAGCCAAGGTCTAAGTGTCTCCATCAGTGGATGAATGGATAAAGATGTGGTATATACTGAATTAAGCAAGGAAGCCATTAGGCTGGTATGGTTTTAATGCCTCACTAGTCTATGTAAGCAAACCAAAACCTAGCCTGTAATCCTTCAAGTTTAAGAAATCAAAACCTACAGACAACCAATCACATGGCTAATTATTAGGCTTTCTCAAAAAATGCAACCACTTAAGCCACAGCCAATCAAATAATGTCCTTGCTTTGTTTCCCTACCTTCTCTATGAAAGTTTTTGCCCTAGCTCCTATAGGCGGAGTGCTCCTAACAACTTCTGGTCTGGTGCTGCCTGATTTGAATTGACTTTTGTTTTAAATTTGTAATAAGATTAGTTTATTTTTAACAATACATAAAATGGAGTATTATCCAGCCTAGAGAAAGAAGGAAATCCTGCCATTTGCAACAATATGGATGAACATAAAGGACATTATGCTAAATGAATAAGCCCAACAGAGACAAATTCTGTATGATCTCACTTATATGTGGATCTTAAAAAAAAGTCTCACAGAAATAGAGTAGAAAGGTGATTATCAGGGACTGGAGGGGTGGGAGAAATGGGGAGATGCTGGTTAAGATACAAGCCTTCACTTAGATGATACATAAGTTCTGGGGATCTAATGTAGAGCATGGTGATTATCATTAATATGGTATTATATACTTGAGATTCACTGAGAGTAAATCTCAGGCAGCATGCATGTGCACACACACTCACAAGTGAACTGTGAGGTGGTATTTGTGTTAATTAGCTTGTGGTAATCACTTCACAAAGTATGCGTTTATCAAATCATCACTTTGTACATTTAAATACGTCCAGTTTTATTTGATTATACCACAATAAAACTAGAAAAACCTTGAACAATTAATTTTTGCTTTCCTGGTTTTCTCTATTGTATATTATTTTCTACTTCACTGAATTGCTTTCTCAACTTTACTTGTCTATATTCTTGGAGTTTAATTTACTGGTCCTTTCTTAACTCCCCAGTATTGGAGCTTAGATCATTGCCTTTGAAGCTTTTATTTTGTAAGAATTCAGACCCATAAATTTTCCCTCAGAGCCCTGATTGACTGCATATTACAAATTTTGGCATGTTTTTTTCTTCATAAAAATATCTTCTAATTTGACATGTGATTTTGACATGGGTTATTTTGTTTGTTGCTAGTTTTCCAAATATTTAGGAATTATTCTAGTTTTAGTTATTGACTTTGGTTTAATTCTCAGAAAACCTATGGTATGGTTTTTATCTTTTTGAAAATTATTGTTAAATATTCAATTTAAACTAGAAGTTCTATTCTGAAGTTATTAGTGTCAGTGTTCTATATATGACAACTAGGTTCCTTTAATGATGTTAATTAGTAGTTTAAAATTGCTTAAATGCTTATTATTTTGTCTGCTTGCTTTTTAAGAGTCAAACTCTTAAAAATTCTGATTTGGGATTTGGCTTAAGATTTTTGCTTTACATATTTTGAAGCTTTATTAAGTACATGCATATTTAGGACTTTCATGTCTTCTTCATCAGCTGACTCTCATCACTATGAAAACAACTTATTTCTTGCTTTAGGTCTCTCCTTTAAATATTAATTTAACTACATTTGCTTTCTGTTTGCATGGTATGTCCTTTTCCAAATTTACAAACCAAATGTTTAAACATATGGGTGGGTTTGTATAATAAACTTTTACTTGGATTAATTATATTTAATATAATTTCTGAATTCTTTGGGCAGGATGTTCTTGATGTGTCTAGAGTGGTCACTATAAATAAACCTAGAATGCACGGATTTATGGGCTTGGCTTTCTAGAAAATGTTACACTGGCTGTGTAATTTTGGGCATATAAAATGGGGCCATTCCATGACCAAAACAACTCCTTTTGTGTAAGATACCCCACTTGCAACACATGCATTATGTTAAATGTGTCAGAGAGCCTAATGCAACTAGGAGAACCTGGGGTAGTATGGGAAGTCCTTGACTTCTCCACGCTGCACCCTTGATATCATTTAACATTAGAATTGGTTAAGATTGCTGACTTGTGTGAGTCTAATGTGATGATCTGACCTTTGTATGGTGAGCTAAGTGGTTTTGCTGCTTCAATCTTAGGCCCCTTCAATTCAGCCCCAGCCACAACAGCCAGAGAATGTAAACTGTTCATATTACTCTACAAATGCCTTTCTACTCACTCAAGTAGGTCGAAATCCACAGTAGCCTTGAGGCAATGTGTCATCAGACCTCCCCAATTCTTTCCTGTTCCTCTCACCTACCACTGCCCTACCCCAGGCCCTTTGTGCTGACTGTCCTCTCTGCCTGAAAATGTCCTCAACAGCAGTCTCCATTGTCTTGTTCAAGTCTTCCCCTTCTCGGTGAGGCTTTCCCAGACTACTCTGAGATTGCCTATCCCCTCCAACACTGCACAGCAAATCCCCTTATGCTTGGTTTGTCTTTCTCTACAGCCTGTATCACCTTCTCAGACACCATATAATTGGTATTTACTTATTAGCTCATGTCTCTCCTCAATGTAAGAATCTAAGCTCCCAGAGAACAGAGGGGTTTTATCTATTTTGCTCACTGCTGTATCCACAGAACATTGAACAGTACCTGGCAGAATAGACAGGTACCTGTGAAATGGATGAGCAAAATTTCCTTCTAGGTATTGTTCTGGCTGGATCCCATGTGTACAGTTAGTACTTTAAAAGAAACCAATCCTAAATACTCTGTAATCCATCTGTTTCCTTCCTTATGCCATTTGCACATATTTAAAATTCATTATAGCCTCTGTGGGTTACTTTTAAATTCTATTAGGGTCAGAGAACAATGCCTTATTTTAATGCAATTTGTTTTCCTTTATAGCCTACTTCGTGATCAATTTGAAAATATGTTTCAAATATTTTTGGAACCAATGTGGTGCCCAGTTTCTTGGATGCAGCACAGATACCTGGTCTACTTGTGAGGGTCAAATTCTCATACTTTATTTTCTGATAGTAAACAGACTAGTGTATCACTATAATGGTGTAATTCAGTTTAGAATACTTCTGCACAGATACATAGGTGCATCAACAGAAAGAATTTTCTGGGTTCAGTTAGCATTCTAATGAGAACACCTTGTTGCAGACAGCTAGCCCAAGCTCTTCTGTTAATGTCTTCACTGTTCAACACTATGTTACTAACATAATGCATCCAACAGTGGCTTGTTAGAATAACTGAAGTTAAAACTAGTGGTAATCAAAATAGGAAGTTTGGATAAAATAATTCAGAGATACTACCCTACTACCCACCCCCACAGGAACAAAGTCAAAGGCTTTATCCAGCAAGGTCCTTGGGGTAGTGCCTGAGGCTAAACCCTAAAATCACACTGCATGCAGCCGCTTGGTAGGAGGGCAGCACATGGTGGTAAGAGGAACAAAATCCTGCCCCTGGAATCCACATGAATGCTTTGAATACACTCTTTATGCAACATTCCACGGGGCTACCTGGAAAGACAGCGCAGGAGCTTCCAGAGTTTACAGAACAGGCTGTAGGCATTGTCTTGTGCCTGACTGCTGATACACTGTTTAATAAATCTGTGTTGTTAACATTTGGGCTGCGATCTATTTCCACTATCACATGCAGGCAAGACTGAGGGAGCAGCTGGTTAACACTCACGTACTGTGTGCACAAACATATGGATCAGGTCAGGAGCCAGTACCCACTATGATTGAAGACAAGCCAGTTTCTCTTCATCGATCAGTTTTGGGGCACGTATTTATACAGACAGTATTGACAGGTGGACACAGTTGATTATTATATCTTCTAGTTAAAGTTAACAAGGAAGAATACTGTTCTCTGTCCCTTTTAATGTTTTTACCTTAAGTCTATTTTGGCTGATATATACAAAATATCCATGTAATTATATATTAACTGAGCATTTGCCTGACATATTTTCTTATGCCTCTTTTAGATTTGTTCCTACTGTGTAATGAAATTAGAGAATGTAATAAATAGCCATAAAGCCTGATCTTTAGATTATATTTCCTTCAGATCTTAATTTTTTTAATGACCAGAAAGAAAGCCTTTGACAGGTTGAGATTTTTTTAAATGCCAATCTCTTGAATTAAAAAAGCCAACATAGCCTAGGAGAAAAATTAAACCCCTTTAAAAGTTTGTCAAAATAGGAAATAAAGTGTGGAAGAGAACTTGTCGCTGGAAATTGTCTTAGTCTGTTTGGGCTGTGCAAACAAAATACAGACACTGGTGGCTTATACAACAAAAATTCACTCCTCACAGTTCTGGAAGCTGCAAGTCCACGACCAGGATGCCGGTGAGGTCAGGTTGTGGTGGGAGCCCTTCTGTAGCTGCAGACTGCGGACTCCTGCCGGTGTCCTCACAGGCAAGAGCCGAGGAGCTCTGTGGGGTCTTTTTCACGTAAGTATAAGGCACTGATCTCATTCCTGAGGTCTCCACCTTCATGACTTGAGCACTTCCTAAAGGCCCACCTCCTGATACTGTCACTTTAGGGGTTAGTATTTGAACATATGAACTTTGAGGGACATAAATATGCAGACCATAGGACAAATTTTAAAAATATAAGGATATTAAGTAGGTATTTTAAGCCTAGGATACAGCTTGAGTGGTATTATGGAGGTAAGATAAAATACATACAAAATTGAAAATATCACCAAAGGAACAGAAATGAAAAGTTTGGTGGTGGGGAGGGAAAAAAAGGTTGCAGCTATACCAAAATATGTATTTGCTTTCATCTGTATAATTGAATGCAAATCTCCCTAAATTCTAGAATCATGATTATTAAAAAGATGTGTGGTAATAAGTCATATACTGGGATGGAATTTCAAAATATATTTCACATTTCCAGCATAATTTTTTTAAAATCCATATAAGCATTACCTTGAAATGTTTTTTTTTAGCAGAAATACAGTTTTGGTAATAAATAATCACTTGATAAAGCTATACAGATCTTCCCTGACTTACAATGGCAATACATCCTGAAAAACTCAGAAGATGAAAATATAGTTGGAAATGCATTTGATGCATCTGCCAAACCAGAGCTTAGCCTCACCTTAATCATGCTCATAACTTAAATTAACCTGCAGCTGGGCAAAATCATATAGTAAAGCCTCTTTTCCAGTAAAATGTTGACTAGCTCATGGAATTTATTGAATACCGTAGTGAAAGTGAAAACTAAATGGCTGCACTGACAGATGGTAGTCAGTGTATCGGTCGTTGACCCTCAGGACCCCCCGGCTTGCTGACGCTGCCCAGCAGCATGATTATCACACTGTATGTTACTCGTTGGGAAAAGATCAAAATTCAAAATTTAAGTACAGTGCCTACTGAACGCACATCACTTTCACATCATGTCAAGTCAAAATTCTCCAAGTGGAGCCATCATAGGTCAGGGAGCATCTGTACACATACACCTGTAGTGGGATGTGCCATACATGCACTTTAGTATGTTAACAAGACTATTCCTTATGGTATCTGTCATAAAAAAGATAAATTATTTTACATTAGTTTAAAAACTAGTAACATAAGTTTACAAGTTCTTGTAACTACCTGGCAGAGGCTCCTGCCCATACCCCACAGGGCAAGCACAAGTCTCTCAGGGGAGCCGATCTATGGCAAGTAGACAGATTCCCTGTGAACAGGCTGAGGTATCCGTGAAGCTCCCTGACATGTGAAGGCGGCCAAGGGGCGGGGTGCCGGTGGAGCAGTGAGGCTGCCCCCCAGATCAGGAGGTCTGGGGAGGGGCAGCGCAGATACGGAAACCAAATCTATGTTTGCTGTGGTGATAAATGACCCACTTCCTTCCGACTTCCTCTAAGAAGTGTTAAAAAAAATTTTTTTTAATTTGAAAAACTGAAGTCTCAACTAGGTGAAACTGTGTTTCAGTACTTGAGCCAAGAAAGCTTCATTCTCTTCCTTTATTTTCTGGCTTTATGACCAAATATCCTGGAGATACCGTTTTTCTTCTTTTAACGTAGCCAATGTTTTCATTGCTTCTAATCTGTCAACACCAACCTCTTTGCTTATAATTCTCACAAGGGCATCATTTACATCCTTGGCCATATTCTTAGCATCTCTAGAGATAAGAATAATAGCATCAGTGGTCAGGAAACAAGAACTTTCACCAAAACCTCCTTCATTCATGAATCTCCTTCCCACTGCTCCACCATCCCCACACCCGGTCCTCCCTCGGTTTCTCTGGAAAGCGCTCCACCCTCTCCCAGGCCCAGGCATCTATCACTGCCCTGCCTCCTGGCCCCCATCTCGGACCGTTCTGATACATGAAGCTGACCACACTGTTTACAGCTGAACATCCAACAAAGGCACCACCCACGTGCCAGGCATCAGGTGACTCAGGACCTCATGATTCTGCCTCTCCCCCGCACTCCCCTCCCTCCATTCCCCAGGCAGACAGTGGGGCGTGGCACCCCAGGCAGCAGCTCTCCCCTGTTTGAGCCCTCACATGTGTGTGTGCACACACCCTATTCTCAACAGGCCCCCTTACTGAGAACTCACGGGGTGCAGGGCCCTCTCCTAAGTGCTTTCACACGTCTCAGCTCTTTTCGCAACAGAACAGTGAGGTGCCCCTCTGTGTGTTGTCCCCTCCATAGAACCTGCTAGGCTATAAACATCTGCTGATCTGGCGTTCCCAGCAGGAAGTGAGCTGTTTGGGGGCCGGGAGCGCACCTCGTTTATTCTCACATCTCCCACATCTGAAGCATGTCAACAGGACCTGAACCTGGCCTGCCCCTTACAGTGAAATCTCCTGAATGAGCTGTCCATTTGGCCACCTGGGCACCCTAACATGCTCCCCCTCACCACTCCAACAGGCCTCTGTCCCCATGGCCCAGGCCCATGTCACTCACCAGGGGCTGCTGGCTGCCTACTGTTCCCACCCTCTCCTCTTACTCGACTCTTAGCATTGCCAGGCTCCCCCTTGGAACAGTGTCCCCTGGGCTTAAGGACAAGTCTGCTCCTTCCAGTCTCCTTCATTTGGCCCAATGGGCTGTGGGGCTGGCCCACTGTGACATGGCTACTGGTTTCACCCTGAGCCCTTGCTACTGACCAATGTTATGAACACTATCAACTCCACCTCACGAGTCTGAAAAGTCATTGTGAAAAGCAATTTCTGGGGTAATGCTTTAAGATTTCCTCCAAGTTCTCAATTACCAGCTATTTGCATATGAGTATACTGACTTTGCCTCACTTATTGACACAGGTCCATCTAAAACCTCAGCCTACGTTTGACCACACAGCACTGTCCTGTACAAACAAAACGAAGGTCAGATCTTTCATAAAAAGCAACATGGAAACACAGACCAACACAATATTAAGAATCTCTGCCCTGCACAACCTAAAGCAACGTCTTTCAGCTGAGAGTCAAAATCCATTAATGGGCCATGAAATCAAGTTAGTAGCCAATGCAAGCTTTTTTTAAAAAAACAATTAACAAGTTATCAGAATGCACTGTAAAGAGTAGAAAAGTAAGTTTTGTTTTAGAAGACTTGTTTCATATATAATTACACATATTCTAGGTCACTATGCCAGTATTTCTTCTTCTATATCACAGTTTTTAAAAAAAAGAAACTGATTTGGTAACTTAGAGAATGTTTTTAAAAAGACTAATTTCTTCAAAACTCCTTTTTTAATTAGCAAAATATTTCTGAGTTTCATTAAAACAAGTAGGCAAGTTTCTAAAAGTTTTATTTCCTATGGCAGTACTGGGTTTCTGTAACAAATCCTGAATCAGAAAGTAAATAAAACTTAACATAAGAATGACTTCTAACTTGACATGTCAACTTTGACATCACAAATTATGCCTTGAAGCAAAAGGAACCTTAGATCTACTTTCTCAAAGTCAAAACCATAGTTTTCTTCCTTAGCTAGATCAACTGTACAAATCGCCTATCTTGAGTACAACAAAATCAGTCCTGAGATTTCAAGTTAAATGATTAGCATCTGAATACAGAATGTAATTTTTAGAAGCCAAAAACATGTGTTTTAGATGTCACAAAGCATTCTGGGTGGTAGGAAGTAATTTTCACCACTATTTCCCTTCGACAAGTTCTTTGCCATCCAACGTACATTAACATCAACTTAGAACATGTATTGCTATTCCTGTACTTAAGAATCAATTCTCTTAAGAAACCCTAAAGAATCCACTCCAAAACTACTAGATCTAATATCTGAATTCAGCACATTTGCAGGATACAAAATTAATACACAAAAATCTGTTGCATTCCTATACAGTAACAACGAAATAACAGAAAGAGAAATCAGAAAAACAATTCCATTCACAATTGCATCAAAAAGAATAAAATACCTAGGAATAAACCTAACCAAGGAAGTGAAAAACCTACACTCTGAAAACTACATGACACTCATGAGAAAAATTAAAGAAGATACCAATAAATGGAAACACATCCTGTGTTCATGGATAGGAAGAATTAATATTGTCAAAATGGATATCATGCCTAAAGCAATCTACAGATTCAATGCAATTCCTATCAAAATACCAACAGCACTCAATGAACTAGAAAAAATAGTTCTAAAATTCATATGGAACCACTGAAAAGACCCTGAATAGCCAAAGCAATCCTGAGAAGGAAGAATAAAGCAGGGGGGAATTATGCTCCCCAACTTAAAGTTCTACTACAAAGGCACAGTAATCAGACAATTTGGTACTGGCACAAGAACACCCATAGACCAATGGAACAGACTAGAGAGCCCTGATATAAACCCAAGCATATATGGTCAATTAATATATGATAAAGGAGCCATGGACATACAATAGGGAAATGACAGCCTCTTCAACAGCTGGTGTTGGCAAGAAGATGCCAACGCAAGAAGCTACACGCAAGAAGATGAAACTGGATTATTGTCTAACCCCATGCACAAAGGCAAACTCGAAATGGATCAAAGACCTGAATGTAAGTCATGAAACCATAAAACTCTCAGAAGAAAACATAGGCAAAAATCTCTTAAATCTAAACATGAGCAACCTTTTCCTGAAAGGATCTCCTCGGACAAGGAAAACAAAAGCAAAAATGAACAAATGGGACTGCATCAAGCTAAAAACCTTCTGTAGAGCAAAGGACACCATCAGCAGAATAAAAAGGCATCCTACAGTATGGGAGAATATATTTGTAAATGACATATACAACAAGGGGTTAACATCTAAAATAGAACTCACACACCTCAACACCCAAAAAGCAAATAACCCCATTAAAAAATGTGGAGGATATGAACAGATAATTCTCCAAAGAAGAAATTCAGATGGCCAACAGGCACATGAAAAGATGCTCCACATCGCTAATTATGAGGGAAATACAAATTAAAACCACAGTGAGATATCATTTCACACCAGTAAGGATGGCCAACATTGAAAAGACTAAGAACAACAAATGCTGGTGAGGATGTGGAGAAAGGGGAGCCCTCCTACACTGCTGGTGGGAATGTAAATTAGCTCAACCACTATGGAAAGCAATATGGAGGTGCCTCAAAAAACTCAAAATAGAAATACCATTTGGCCCAGGAGTTCTACTCCTGGAATATACCCAAAGAAGACAAATTCTCAGATTCAAAGACATATGCACCCCTATGTTTATCGCAGCACTTTTTACAATAGCCAAAACTTGGAAGCAACCTAAGTGTCCATTAGTTGGATGAAAGGATAAAAAAGATGTGGTACATACACAGTGAAATACTATTCAGCCATAAGAAAGAAACAAATCCTACAGCAGTTGCAACAACATGGATGGAGCTAGAGGGTATTATGCTCAGTGAAATAAGCCAGGCAGAGAAAGACAAATACCAAATGATCTCCCTCATTTGTGGAGTGTAGGAACGAAGCAAAATTGAAGGAACAAAACAGCAGGAGATTCACAGACTCCAAGAAGGGACTGGAGGTTACCAAAGGGGAGGGGTGGGGGAGGGTGGGTGAGGAGGGAGGGAGAAGGGGATTGAGGGGTATCATGATTGGTGCACATGGTGTGGGGGAGGTCACAGGGAAGACAGTGTAGCTCAGAGAAGACAAGTGGTGACTCTATAGCATCTTACTACACTGATGGACAGTAACTGCAATGGGGTATGGGGGGAACTTGATAATATGGGAGAATGTAGTAACCAGACTTTTTCTTGTGAAACCTTGATAAGAGTGTGTATCAATGATACTTTAATAAAAAAAGAATCTACTCTTCCATCCCTACATATCTGGATTAGTAACCCACCAATCCTGCTCCTCCAATAAACACCAGCACCTGCCTTCCCCTCTGTGGCACTTACCCACACATGTAGATACAGCCGTTCTCATGAAGAAGGACCCTTGTGACCTGTGTGCTGTGGTGCTCAATGCTGTCCTGCACATACTTTGCTGGGGCTTCCTCCTCCCCCACAGGAGCATCTCTTGAGAAGGAGACCTTCAAGTGAGTTAGGATTCCACGCTTATGGAAATGTCTGAGCTCTTCTCTGAAATACAACATAAAATGGGTCACTGGAAGGTCTGGAACTTAAAGTTGGAAAAGCCTGAAATTAGAATTGTTTGCCCCTGTTTGAGTCTTCCAGTACCAGAACTGCACGCACCTGAATAAATAATCCCTATCCTTGTGTCTGCAGCCAAAAAACAACCATGTCTCTCCAAAGTGTCCACCTGGGGATTGTTCACGGAGTTTCTCTCTAAGTGATCAAGAAAGTTGAGATATTTGATACAAGGAATATGTAAAACCAATCTCTCTCTTTGGTCAGGAACCACCGATAACCCAGACAGGTCCATAAAAGTGACCTTTGCAGGCACTAAGAGTCATTCACCGAAGTGGGATTTTCCTCCCCACTCAGTGCTGGGGCCACTCCAACAGACATGGCTGAACAGACAGGCAGTGAGTAAGCATGTCTGTGAGTTGCAGACCTCCATGAGCTCTGGGACATCTCTGCAAGGAGGATCATTCAAAATACCACATTGTGAAACCCAGACTAAGTTCTAGATTAAATGTGAATAGCTATTTTATGAATAAAAAGAAATTCATTGTAATGGAAAAGTGGCACAGAGCTTTAAAAGGTAGAATGCTCTGCTGTGATGAAGGTCGGAAATGATAGACACAATGAGCACAGCTGTCATCATTCTTTTGCTTTTTCAAGGAAAAAGCCACAACTATACAGACTCTGCCCAAGGACAGCACTGTACTAACAGGGGAGAGAACATGAGAGCTGATCACTGCTGCATAAATGGGGAGAGAAGCACAACTTTATTTATATCAGATAGTTCTGTTCTGATCAAGATCCCTTGATTAACATCACTCTACTGAAAAGTATTGAAGTTTGGGGTTTTACTTCAAAACTTTTGCTTTAACTGGATCTGTTACTACCAATTTTATGCAGTAAGGAGCAGCTGAACAAACCGCACGCAGTCACAGCATGAAGGTGTGCCTGAAATTCGTCCCCAACTACAAACATCACCAACTATAGTACAGCTGGGGTGAAAGAAGAGTGCTACTGTAAAAATGGAAGTTCCAGTCCTAAGCAGACTTCAGAAAACATCGAATTTGCTTTTCCTATGATAACTCATTATGCTATGCTAACACACATTTGATGGTAATTCCTTAAAATAAAAATTTTACAACCCAAATCCAATATCCTACATGGCAATGAGGATACAAAAAAGGCTATTATATTTCTACCCAGGACCACAAGGGGTACACTTTCTCATTAACCAAAGAAAGCACATACCTGTGTTGTAGGAAACCAATGAAGGGCGCTATGCCAGTCCCTGGGCCCACCATTATGATGGGGACTGTGGGGTCATTTGGTAAGTGGAAAGAATTTGTTGTTCGAGGTGAGATGGATATCTGGAATATTAAACCAATGGTCATAAGCTTTAAAGGAAACCTAGACAAAGCATATAACCAAGATGATCTTTGCTAAATGAACCAGTGCAAATTCTGCTCAAAAAAGCAAATGAAATACTGCATTAACTTTAACTTGAACCATGAACACATTAGTCACTACAGAGGGAAAAAAACAAGTCTGTCTTGCAATGTTTCTTTTCCATTAAAATCAAAGGTGTTTTAAAAATGACAGGTGTGTTTCTGAGGTAGAACAACAGATATCTCAAACTCTTACCTAGGCCCATGCATGTGACCTGCTTTCTTCTAGTAGGCAGCCATTATACCTATTATGAAGAAATGCCCCAGAAAATGAAGACACAATTCTTCACATTTGCACACAGAGGCAATGAAGATTAACATGAAGACAAGGGAACAGTTTTAGGTGAAAATTAGGCAATCAAAAGAAAAATTAAGGAGTTGCCCTAAAGATACTAGAGAATTATGCTAACATCTGTTACTCTGGGTTCAATATTATTTGTATTTGTGCAAAACTAGAAGAATAAGTGATATAAATAGATAAAACCTTTTTCACTAAAATTTCAAGAGACGGTTCTTCTAAATCATGGGCCAGGAATCTTTAGAGAGTCAATTTGTAAAATATTTCACTCTCCCACGCGTGTAAGTTACACTGAGATCCGCTGAGGGTTAAGGATGACAGGAATCTGCTCTATGTTCCATGTCATCACAATGGTATATATTTAACCTTTAGTTCCAGAAAATCATTAACATACAACAGGATGAACACAACACTTTCTAATGAAAAACTGGCAAAGCTCTGTCAAATGACTCTCATCTTAAAACAAAACTGTAATGAGTATTTCACCGGCCTTACTCACAACTCCTCTAACAGTTATTTATTTTTTTTAATGGCATGTAATTATATTTGACGTTTGAGCTGGGTCCACATTCTCTGTTTAACAGTTTTAATGATGGTACCAACATGGCCAGTGGTAGGGATAGAGAAATATACATAACAAAACCTTCTTCATTGAACTTACATTCTAGTGGGAGAAAAGGATATACCCACAGAATGACAGGGATGGTAAGTCCCGTGAAGCAACACAGAACAGGACACAGGAGGCATGGCAGGGGCTGTGGCGTGGGCACGCTCTGTCCCAGGGACAGCAAGGGCCGGGTCAGCCTGCTCGGGCACAGGACATCTCAGTGGCTCACCCCCAGTGCTTCTTTCTGGCTGTCCCCAAAGCTGCAGGTTGGCTGCTGCTCTGCTCCAGGGATTTCGTTCACTTGGATCCAAGCCCAAGGAGCACCCTGGACCTCCAATATCCCGTCCCGTGCACCAGAGGGAAAGAAGGAGGGGCAAGCCACTAGGCCACCAGGCTGGGCACCCCACCCAGCCAGGGGCACCATCCCACCTGCTCCCCTTCCGCTGGCTGCAGCTGTCCCAACACCAGCTCAACGCCAATGACAGGGACGTCTCTCCCCTCCCATGGACAGAGGACATCTGGGAACGACTATACTGCCCACCTGCTGGGGGAGGGCGTGCGGAGGAGCATGCGATTATTAACTCTCTCCACGTTTCCTAAGAACATACAGGACAGGCACCACCAACCTAAGGCAGTTTTAAACTGCATCCTGTGTATCTGTATCTCTAGTGCCTGAATTTTGGGGTGTCAACAGAAACTGTTAACATGAGGAGTGAAGGAGGGTAAAAGGACAGGCGGGAGGAGAGGAAGGGCAAGTGAAAGGCATGTAGGGCTAGTGTCTACAATGCATTACAGCTGCATGTTATGTCTAAACCTTCAGGGAATTATCTGCTATGTACCTATTATCATGAAGTGACTTAATACCTTTATGTCAGCATTATATTTCTTTTCAAAAGGTTTGTTTCTCAGGTTCCCAAGATTTTGTGGATGCATAATGAATTTAGTCAGGGGGAGGGGAAGCGAAAACACACACATGCTCTCATTCACTTTCATACACACACAAACACCCCCCCACTCATTCTCTTTCACACACACACACACACACACACACGCATGCACGCATGCACTCTAAAGCCCCTCTGTGCTCATGTCTCCAAGGGGACTGTGCTGACTGCTACATCAAGATATGAAAGATGTCACTAAGCCCAGATGTCAACGTGTCCAGTCTGATCAGAAAATCGAGTAATACACTTCTCTACGTGTTTTGAAAGTGATTTCCCCCTTAGTAAGGCCATCTCACCGAGAGTCCTAACTGGGATCCCACACAATGGCTATGACAAAAGGGAAGAAAGAGGCTGAGAAAACCTCAGTACCCGAACTGAAGCATACAAAATTCACCTTGGCTGTCAACTTAAAGACTCATCCTCAGCAGGAATGAGGCTGTCCCCCATCACTAGCCTTCAATGTCCACCTGACTCCTTTTCTGTGCCCATCTACCAAGAATATTAACAGAAAAGGTCTTCTTTCCTATGAATATAACAAGATGAAAAGACTATTATATAAAATTCATGCCTACACATTTAGGAAACACACACATTATTTCATAATGAGTCAAAGTGATGTTTTCTTAACTGTCCCACAGAGATTTTTAAAATTCAAGCGTGGCATAATTGTCCCTTGAATAAATTCATTGCTAACAGACAATGAAGGGGAGACTACACTGTTTTCTTCTAATCAGGAAAAGAACATAATTTTAATGATGTCAAACTGCACACTCCTAGTACCTCAGGAGCCAGGGCTTTCCTGCCATCTGCATGGGATGCATGCATGTTTGGCTGAAGGACTGATGCAACCAACGTGGCCAGCCAGCCTGTGCACACACCTCTCTGCAGAACCTCCGCTGTGGACAGGAACTCCACGATGTTAAAGACGAAGTGGAGCTTCCCTGGGTGAAACAGAGCTGAGCTGTGGAGACACACAGGGGAGGTGTGACTCTGTTACGCACTATTAGCACTAGTATATACCAGCCAGATGTGACTGTTCTTTCTGCACTGAGGGATACTTCCACTTGGGCTCTAATCTACATTCTAACTCCTCAGAGACAAGGGCTCTACAGCTCCTTAAAATCTCCCCTAACTCCCCAACCCGGCCCTTATTTTGATATCAATTAGGAAAGTTTCAATTATCTGTTTGCCCTCAAGGCTAGATGAGATTTATGCCAATTTTCCTCTCTCTTCCCTGGCCTCCTCTGTACCCAGTGAAGGCAGCCTGCACATCAATAAAGGGAGCAGGTGGAGGACCTGAAGACTTGTTGTCCTAAGTAGGGAAACTCACTTCTGGACCACGGAGCCACAGAAGACTCTACCCCCTCTCTGAACTCCTACAGGACAGGAATCCTAAGACAGCTCTTCTTCATTTCTTATCATGCCTGTTCTTGTGCCCACAAACCAGCTACGTTTTCCCTGCATTGATTTGTAGCTACTGTAGGTTTGAAAGTCGAAGATTCAAAACATTTGGGAGTAGGTGCTATGTATTATGTTAATAAATATCAGTACCTTGCACATGAGTATGGTCTGGGTTGGAGCTTGGGAAGATGTTCTGAAAAAATTAAAAGCAGCAATTATTAATTCATTAATACTGAAAATAAATTACATGTAAGAGGTAGAAGGCTCAAGGTCTGAGTTAGATTTTTATTTTCTCCTATTTAGAATACTCAAATTAACATGTTTTTGTTTTAAATCATATTACAGAGCCCATGTAAATTCACTATGTATAAGTAAAACATTACGGAAATATTTTCTTTCAGTTCCTAAAGTTAAAAACCAGACATGATGCATTTCCTTAATCTGAAATTAGTATTTCTACCTAAAGGCCAGTTTCCTAACCCAAAGGATAACAGAAGGAGGGCCTATGAATGAGCCTCAGAATTAAGGAGCCCAGAGAACCTTCCATGTGTGCTATGTCCTATGGAGCAGCGTCCAGATTTTCAGATGTGAAATGAGATCATGACCCCAAAAAGATTAAAAACCGATATTTTAAAGATTGTGGGCAATACTTAGGATTGGAATATTTTTCCTTCTTATATTTATATAATAGTAACAAAAAAATGGGAGTGTAGTGGTAGACATTTTTAAATCAAGTTAACCAGAAACCCAGTGATTTCAAGATACATAAATGCTCTTTTAAGAGCAGGTTAAAGAATATTTGAATACCTAGTTGTCTGCTAACAAACTGTAATATTTTTTTGTGTTTAATATGCTCTATTTTTAGCACTTATTAAGCAAAAATTTGGAAAGACTTTGCTAACATTTAATAAATGTCAGAGTAAGGTTTAATAGAGAGCTCAACTTAATACTAAGCTTTAGATATAGTTTTCCTAATATGGAAATATAAATTTTTAAAGTCTCATTACCTCTATTAGTTTTTTACATAAATGCAATAAATAATATATAAAAGTCTGAAAAGATAACAAAAATCCACAAGAAGAACTGAAACACAGCCTCATATGTCTGGGGGCCTTACAGGGGCTCTGCCAGCCACCCCAGCCCCAGCGCTTCCTCTGAAGGCTCACTGAGAAGGGGAGTGTCGGCTTGAACTCAGAAAGCAGGAAGAGCTACCTCTCTTGCTAACATTTTATCACTTTAGGGAGGAAGAATTACCACTTTGGGGAGGAAGAAGTGGAAAGAACACTATGAAGTAAAAAGGAAAAAAAAGCAGGGCTCAACCCTGAACTGCACTGGCCAGCTTAACAATAAAAAGCACAACACATTTTCCCATCATGAAAGACAAATGAAATGTGAAAGATCTTACTATTTATCAGTATAGGAACACAGAGATGACAAAATTACAAGCATAGGAAAGTAATAAAGGCTTAAGAACCCTATGAATTATTACAGCCATTACTCTTAGCAAATGTCTCCAATCCCTCACTGGGGCTGCCTGCGAAGGCCTCCAGACACCAGTTCCTCAGGGAGGATCTTAGACTCTCTGTTGGAGTAGGATAACCCAGAGAGACAATCCAGACAAAAGCAGATGACCTTACATTTGAACTCTTTATAAGGGATCTCTCCCATGCCTGATGCTTAGGGCACCCTCCAAGTGTACTATATGACAGGAGGGGTCCCTCTGCTCTTGAACGACCCCAAACCTGGACATGCGCAGACCCAGGCAAGCATTCCATATTCTGTACACGTCACTGACTTGCCAATGAAATCTGATGTTCATTATCTTTGAAAAAGAAAATCTTTATCTTGGAGAGCTCACTATTAGGTAAAATTTGGCTAAGTAAGCTTTCTGAAAAACAGTTAAATTAATAGAAAAGATGATGAATGCTGAGCAGAAAAGAATTAACACTGGCTGTATCAAGAGAGCAAATGAGAGTAACAAAAGTAGATTGGAAAAAATAAGGAAATAAAGCTTTAAGAGGGAGTCTTTCAGTTCAGATGTCAAAGACCTTGAGGCAAACTATTAGGCATTTCCCCACTGTTCACAGTTCAGACATGTTCCACATGCCTGCAAGGAATTCAAAGGCTGCCTTGGGAACAGAAATTGCTCTTCACCACAGGAGACTGTGTGGCAGCAGTGCCCTGGGGCTCGGGAGCCTGGACAGCGACCACTCACCAAGCAGCAGGCTGAGTGGGGGCTGGCAGGACGGAAAGGCGCAAAGGAGGTCTGACACGCTGGCACAGGCATCACGTACAAAGCGGTTGTAGTCGGCAGCCCCCTGCCTGCTGCACAGCTCCTGCAGCCTGCGCTTCTCCGTGCCATCGCCGGTGTAGTCCGCCAGGGCTCGCACAAATGCCTGCAGCCGAAGCAGAGGCAGCCATCAAATGACCGTGTGCTGTGTGGTCAGACTCTCAGTTCAGGACTCCGCTTCAGATCTACCTATGGATGGGCCCCATTATCCACGGAAAAGTGAGAACCTCTAGGGATGTGGTTGGAAGAAAATTTAAACTGCTATGTGCTCTAATTTCAGTTTGTTCAGAAAATTCACTTCCATGTTCTATTTTTCATCACTTCTCCAACCTAGCAGTCACAGGCATGATCTCATATTACACATCTGGGAGATCTGAGTAGGAATGATCAAGTCCCATCATCTCAGGACATAATGCTTATTCTCGGCTGATGATTACAATCTAGATGTGTACATGTATCTAACAACTGTTGACTGGCTTTTATAAGATAGGCACTGGGCACAAAATGACCCCTAACTTGCCTGAAGGGCTCCCAGGCTAGTGAGGGCAACAAAGTCAGGGAGTGAGTGTGCAGCTGGCCAACTCCCTGGGGAAGCTCACGGGATGCTGGGGAAGCCTGAGGTTTCCTGGACCACAGACTGGGTGGAAGGCTGCCTGCACTGAAAAGGAATGAAGACTAGCTAAACAGATGGCATGGAAAGGCGGGTAGGCAGGCAAAAGCCTGGTTTGTGGCATCAGCGTACAGTTCCCTATGGAGGCAGGGAGAGAATATAAATAAAACGGGAACATCCTGAATCCCACGTCTTAGTCACTGAGTCAAGAGCAAACTCTTAAACAAAAGACAACATACTAATGGAAATTTTTGGTCTCAACACAATTTCAAGTTTATCCATTATATGACACATACAGCTCTTCTCACTCAATGAGTCTTTAGGCAAGGTGTGTGTATCAAATGCTAATGAGAACTGCTACTTTTTATTCCATGCCTCAAAGCACCCTCATGTCCTGGAGACCCTTAACGGGTGGACAAGATCACTGTCCTTGGGCATGGGGAGGAGGAGGTCACAGGTTCCCACTGGCTTAGTTAAGAATTTCTGCCCAAGCTATCTTGAGATATCAAATTACATGTGGTCTTCAAAGTGCCAGACACAGGTCCAAACACAGAACAAGCACCCCAGAAATGCTGGGGAATTACTAAATGCCCCCCGTCTCTTCATGAACCTCTGGGAAGATAGGAAGTTTACCAATAACACTGCACAATTCCCTAAGTCAATAAAATTTCCTAAATTACAGGATAATGTCAAGTGTAAATCCTTTAAAATATTTTCACTTTAAAATTACAGAAATATTATGTACTAAAATAGGAAATACTGTACAATGTAGAAAACAAACTGACATTACTAAAATTTAAGTTGTAAATATTTTTAATGACTATTCTCAAAATTTAAGTAAGCGTGCAAAGATGAAAATAGTACAAGAATGTTCACCTAGTTTTGTTTTTTTTTTTTTAACAGTGAAGAACTGAAAACCAACAATGGTCACGATTAAATGAACAGACATGGCATACCATCACATCTGTTAAAAACATCTCCAATACCTTTATCTTTCCATGCTGGGATAAATTCTTGATTTCTTTCCAAGTAAAAAAGGCATATTACAAAACAGCACATATACCACATGACCTCTTTTTTTCTTAGCAAAACAAAATTCAAGTGTTCACCCTTGAGGGTTTGATTATAAAGGACTTTTGCTCCCTGATTATTTTTTTGTGTCTGGAATTTTTTAAATGAGTGCTACTTTTGTAGTAAGGAAAAAAATATTTTTACATATATTTTATAAAAATTTTAAAACAAGGTCAAGTTGAAGTGAATTGTGAACTCACTGAGTTTCATCAAGAAATTCTCACCACAATGAATTGAAAATTACTCATTTTGATACAGAGCTGAGACTCTCTAAAGTAGTTTGTTTCCCAAAGACTGCAAATGCAATAAATATTTTAATAAAAATAAAACTAAAATGTGCTGGGGAAGGAAGCATTACTTGTGCTCACTGGCAAAACAAGTTTCAAGTTTGGAAAGCACAGCTTGGAAAGTTTTTCCATTAATATCTATTTGAGGGACACAGTTAGAAGAAATCAGTCACAAGTATTTTTCTAAAAGTATAGTTCCTGGCCTAATACTGACATCTAGAGATTGTTCCACCTCCAAATTCACGTAAACATTGACCAAAACCTTTAATTTTTCCTGAACAATTATGATGTTAACAAAAAATAACCATGTATTTTTATACAGAAAAATGGGAAGGAGATGGCAAGTACTGTCCTAAGTCTCTAGGCACCAATTACAGAGAGTGTCCTGTGTAGCTGGGTAACATAAGGTCACGTAGGATCACTTTAATCACTGAGTCAGGGGCTACATCAAGTTAACATCTAGTAAAACAAAATTAAGCAAAGGCCCTACTTTGAAAATCTTATTTCAAGAGGAAACATGAGATTTCAATATAGGCACAACATAAACACATTCATTTATGACAATTATAAAGATACCACAATAACCTTGCGAACTATCTTGAGGAGATGCTCTGAAGACCATATTTTCTAAGCTTTTAAAGGGCAAATACCAGATTTAATAAATCCTACACACGGCTAAAAATATTTTTAAAGAGTTAAAAGAAAAAACAAATACCTTTTTAGGAACTGCTCGTATTTCAAGGCACCAGGTAAGGATGAATTGGAGAGAGCATCCTTCAGGTATATGCTGGGGCAAAGCTGCTCCTTTTCAGGTAGAAAGGAAAAAAGGTCAGGACACATGAAACAAACAATAAGATGTTGTCTGCATTCCTAAAAACACATCTAATTGTAATACTTTACAGTGCCAACAAGGTACAATATGATTTGTGACATTTGTGTAGTCTGTCAAAAAGTGTCCCCAAAATGAATACAGCAGGAAAACATACCTTAAAAAAAAAATAAAAGAATTACAAATTCAATAGAATTTTACTAGCCATACCTCCATACCTACCAAATCTAGGTATATAGCAAACAAAAAAAAAGGGAATCATTCAAGACCAAGTTACAAAGAGCCAGAAGATGGCAGTGGTTTGTTAACATTGCATTATATATAAAATAAGCAGTAACAAAGAAACATAACAGAAAAACTGCTGTAAGAAATAAACAACAGAAAACAACTTTTAACAAATATTCATATAATAAAAAAGTTTTTATTGCATGATGACTTTAGTGCAGTAACTTAGAAACAAAATAAGGCTAACTGCAAAGAGCAGACTAGCAAGTCAGCCCAACTACCCAACCTGCTCCTCCAAGACCACTCACATTCACTTCACTGCCTGTGTGCCCAGTGAGCACAAAGCCACTCACACCTGAGTCCTGTGGCTGGTGAGTCTGCAGGGGAGCAAAGAACCCACAGGAGCAGCAAGTGCCTGTGTCCCCGTGACACCAGCCAACCTGGGGCACCTGAGCAGTCACCATGCAGGTTGTTGACTGGGACCCAGGAATGGGGGTGACATATTTTCACCTGTCACTTGCAATGTATTGGCTTAATGACACCCTAAGAAGCATGAGACCAAGGCTGACCTTTCTTCTTTGTGTCTGCCCTGACTTCCAGGAGGACACAGTGCTTGCCTCTGTCCACAAGGTGCAGTCTTTGGAGCAGGTTCTGTACCTCAGACTCACTGTTGGGACAGATCACATTGAAGGCATCTCCAGGCTGATAGGAAAAATCTGTTTTCTAGAGAAAAACCAACATAAAAGAAAAAACCCCATATGAATTAAAGATTTCTACCGTGGGGGTAAAAAAATCTAGTTTTTATTATATAATCATTTTATATGAATTAGCAACAAAATTATTCTAATTGCAAAAAACAAGCCCAACTAACTGAACAAACATACTTTTATTAGGAGTTTTTTTAAAAAAGAACTTCCATAATTATCTATTCTTTGCTTTTTATCAGTGACTACTTACAGGATGGAAATCAAGATGGCCCTTGAGGAAAGTGCCTCAGTAAATAGTGTTTTAATAACCTACATAAAAATCCCTCTTATGAAAACGCACATGCGTGCACACATACTCTGAGCAGAAGAAACTACTGAAGGCTCTCTGCAGTGGTTCCCAATTCTTGTTCTTTAGTCTTTTTCTTTCAGGGAAGAGCAGTGGCAGGAGTAGACACTATTTTTTTCCGTAATGAGCATAAAACATTACTCCATTTGGCTTGGCATTATCTGTGAACAAACGTGCTGCAGGAGGAGCCGCTTTCCATGGCACATGTACTTACAAAGCAATGCAAAACACAGACCAAGGTTCCAGAAAGAGGCCTCTTACCACACACATGCTCACATCCCTAGCCTGGGAGGGTGACAGACTAGACCCACCAATTGGCCCACCCTCACCTCTTCATGACAAAAGTCTAGAACAGCAAAATAAAAAGAAAATGTTTACTGTAGATAGAATATTTCATGACACAGATTATTAAAAGGTTCAAAAGAAAAATGGAAGTATCCAATAATATGTAAGCCAAACCATTTGGATTTGATCCCTGTCACTTCTGTTAGAAGTTCAGTTATATCCAACAGAGCCTTCAGGCACCCTTTTCTAAAAGTGCAACCCACTTGTCTCA
This sequence comes from Manis javanica, assembly GCF_040802235.1. Classification (NCBI taxonomy): domain Eukaryota; kingdom Metazoa; phylum Chordata; class Mammalia; order Pholidota; family Manidae; genus Manis; species Manis javanica. The sequence goes on from NC_133156.1 coordinate 145,497,886, forward strand.
GGACCTTCATCAAACAAACGGTTCAGCTACATGGCTTTGAAGAGGTACACAAGCACCAAAGATCCAGGATGATCGATCACAGTTTCTTACCCTGAGGTCAATGGATCTGGGCAGGGGTAAGGGAAGGATTCATGAATGTACCTACTCCCCCTGAAACTGTTGCAAAGGGTTTACATGGGATCATTTTTCTGGCAGGGGATACATGATTCTTTACAGAGTTGAAAGGAATGAGAGCCAAATGAGAAATGAGCCAAATATGACTGTCTATCCTGAGCTCAATTTGTAATTAGTTGGCTGACCTCAGGTAACACCTTCCTCTATAAGGACTATATAACACTTCCATATAAGGACTCCTTATATGGAAAATGATGTTCTGATTTCATTATTTTTTTGTGGCTTAACAAGTAAGGCAGCAACATCATTCTCTTAAGCTGAATCACCTCCAGAGCCACTCTTCTTCTAGTCCCTCCCTGAAGTGAAAATAGGTGTGAAGTGCAGAGAAAAAAATGATAGGTCAAGAATAAAGGAAGAGAAGACTTGTATGGGGGAAGATGGTGGGGCAGGAAAGCAAGGCGCAAACCGCTTCCCACATACACACCAAGGAAGCAACTACAGAAATAAAACTAACCCTGGGGGTGACCTGAAGACTGCAGGACAGACCACCTACACCTGGGAAGGAAGAGAAGACCACCCAGAGAAGGGAAAAGGGGCAGAGCCATGACTGGGTGAGACTCAAGCCCTTCCCCCATCCCAGCCCACAGGCCAGAGGAAGAGGAATGGAACGGGCAGGGATAGGTGCTCAGGAACCCTGCACACCTGGCCCCGGAGATGTGCTCTGGGTACAGGAGTCCACACCGCACTGAGTCCTGCTGATTAGGGGGGGAAAGTCAGAGCACTCTCGGAGGCTGAGATCCCAGTTGCTGGTGGAGGACAGGCGTGCTCTGCTGGTCCTTCTGAGACCCAAAGCAGAGCTGGTGGTAGTCTGAAAGACTTGCCAGCAGTAGGAGGAGGACTACCAGAGGGGCGAGGGTTGGATGGAGCTCTCGCCAAAAGAGAAAGGACAAGTGGACAATACCTCCCAAGCCCTCCCTCAGCCCAACAGTTCAGGCGCTCTTGGGAGCCTGACACTCCATCTGGCCCTCTCTGACAGCACAGACCCAAAGCATTCCCTGTGCACCTGCCCTTGGCCCAGCAGCATTAGACTGCTGTTTGGAAGGCACAGGGAGGCTTTCCCAGCTTTCTTGCAATGTCTCAGCCAACTAAAGAGGCATCTGCAGGAACCAGCTCCAAGAGCTCGTTCCTTCCTGCGGGCGGCCCAGCCCAGTGCCAGATGAGAGCCCTGAGAATGCCCTGCCCACCCCATTAACCCAGCAGCCTCACCACTGCTGCAGGGCAAGCAGAAGGCAGCCCCCCTCAAACAAATGACCCCAGCAGAAGCTGCTGCACAGCTCACAGAGGGCTGGCTGAGGCAAACTGCTACTCACAGTGAATGGGAGAGAGCACTGCCAGAAGACAGGTGGCACTGCCCATAGCCCACCAACAGCACTGGGGCTCCACCTCAAAGGAGAGCCAGGCACTGGTGAGTAAAGTGTCTTGAGCTTCTGGGCACCACAGAACACCTTCTTCATAAAGCCACTATTCTCTAGATCAGGAGGCACAGCAGATTCATCTAATATAAAGATAGAAACACAGGAACTCTAACAAAATGAGGAGGTAGAGAAGTACATGCCAAGCAAAACTACAGGTAAGACACAAGAAAGAGGGCTAAATTAAATGGAAATTACCAATCTCCTTGATAAAGATTTTAAAGTAGCAGTTATAAATATGCTCATGGATCTGAGGATAAGTATTGAAGATCTCAGAAAGAACTTCAACAAAGAGCTACAAGAGCTGAAAAAGAGGTACTAAGAGCTGGAGAATACAGTAACTAAAGTGGAATATACAATGGAGTAAATGAATAACAAATTGCTGCAAGTAGAGGAGACAATCGATGAGATGAAAATTGGAGCACAGGAACACAATGAAGCCAAGGAAAGGAGAGAAAAAAATCTCTAGGAATTACAGAATGATGAGAGCTGTGTGCCCAATCCAAATGAAACAATGTTCACACAACAGGGGTACCAGGAGAAGAGACAGAGATAAAAGTCTATTTGAGGAAATAATTGTTGAAAACTTCCTTAATCTTGGGAGGGTAATAGACATCCAGGTCATGGAAGCACAGAGAGCCCCTGACAAAAGGAACCCCAGGAAGATAACACCAAGACATATAATAATTAAAATAACAAAGATTAAAGATAAGTAGAGAGTATTGAAAGCAGCGAAAGAAAGAAAAAAGACTCTTTATAAAGGAAACCTGATCAGGCTATCAGCAGACTTCTCAGCAGAAACTTTAAAGGCCAGAAGGTAGAGGGATGAAATATTTAGTGTACTGAAAAAGAAGGACCTTTAATCAAGAATCCTCTACCCAGCAAGATTACCATTCAGATTTGAAGGGGTGCTTAAACATTTCCCAGATAAACAAAGACTGAAGGAATTTATAACCACTAAATTGGCATTACAGGATATGTTAAAGGGACTGCTACAAATGGAAATGTTCCTAAGGCTAAAAAGTTTTCACCAGTGAAAATAACCCAAAATAAATGTATAGACTAATTAATTACCAAGCAAGTACAAAACTAAAATAAAAGTAGTAAAAACAACTATGCACAGAATCAGTCAAGGCACACACAAAAAGTGCAGATTATAATGCCTAATACATAAAAAAGTAGTACTTTTAGACTGCATTTGAAATAGAGCAATCATTAACTTAATATAGACTGTAACATAGTCAGGAAGCTATCCATGAACCTTATGGTAACCACAAACTTAAAGACTACAATAGATACACAAAAAATTAAAAAAGAGAAATCCAATTACTAAAGAGAATCATCAAATAACAAGTGTACAACATAGAAAGAAAAGAACTACAAAAACAACCAGAAAACAATTAATAGAATGACAATAAGAACATACTCACCAATAATCACCAAATGGACTGAATGCACCAATTAAAAGACACAGGGTGGCAGAATGGACAAAGAAACAAGACCCATATATATGCTGCCTCAGAGACTCATTTCAAACCCAAAGACACACACAGACTAAAAGTGAAGGGATGGAAAAAGATATTTCATGCAAATAACAGGGGGGAAAAAAGCAGGAGTAACAGTACTTACACCAGACAAAACAGATTTCAAAACAAAGCAGGTAACAAGAGACAAATAAGGACATTGCATAATGATAGAGAGGTCAGTCCAATAAGAGGATATAACCATTATAAATATCTATGCACCCAACATGGGAGCACCTAATTACATGAAACAAATACTAACAGAATTGAATGGGGTAGTAGATCACAACTATTCATTGTAGGAGATTTTAACACACCACTCACATCAATAGATCAACCAGACAGAAAATAAAAAGGAACAAGGCACTGAACAATACATTAGGTCAGATGGACTTAACATATCTACAGAACATTCCACCCAAAAGCAGCAGGATACACATTTCTCTCGTGTACATGGAATGTTCTCCAGAATAGATCACACACGAGACCACAAAAAGAGCAATAAATTTAAAAGGAATGAAATTGTATCAAGCAGCTTCTCAGACCACAATGGTATTACATATGGTATAACAAATAAATTACACAAAGGAAACAGAAAAGCCCACAAACATATGCAGGCTAAACATGTTTTCTAAATAATCAATGGGTCAATGACCAAATTAAAACAGAAATCATGCAATACATGGAGACAAATGAAAACAGAAGTACAACAGTCCAAAATTTGTGGGTTGCCACAAAAGCAGTTCTAAGAGGAAAGTACATAGCAATACAGGCCTACCTAAAGAAACATGAACAATCCCAAATAAACAGTCAAAATTCATAAATAAACTAGGAAAAGAACAAATGAAACCCAAAGTCAGAAGAAAGAGGGACATAATAAAGATCAGAGCAGAAATAAATAAAACAGAAAAGAATAAAACAATAGAAAAAAAATCAACAAAACCAAGAGCTGGTTCTTTGAGAAAATAAAGTAGACAAACCCCTAGCCAGACTTATCAAGAAAGTAAGAGTGTACACACATAAACAAAACCAGAATGAAAGGAAAAGTCACAATGACTACCATAGAAATACAAAGAATTATTAGAGAATACTATGAAAATTCTATGACAATAAACTGGACAACCTAGAAGAAATGAACAAATTCCCAGAAAAATATGATCTTCCAATTTGGCCCAGGAAGAAACAGAAAATCTAAACAGATGACGACCGGTAATGAAATTGAACTGGTAATTAAAAAACTACCAATGAACAAAAGTCCAGGACCAGATGGCTTCACAGCTAATTTTATCAAACAATTAAAGAGGAGCTAATACCCATCCTTCTTAAAGTATTCCAAAAAGTAGAAGAGGAGGGAACACTTTCCAACTCATTCTGTAAGTCCAGTATCACTCTAATACCAAAGCCAGACAAAGTCAATACAAAAAAAAGAAAATTACAGACCAATATCTCTGATAAACATAGATGCAAAAATCCTCAACAAAATAATAGCAAATCAAAATCAAAAATACATCAAAAGGATCACCCATCATGACTAAGTGGGATTTATTCCAGGGGTGCAAGGATGGTATAATATTCATAAGCCAATTAGTAGCATACACTACATTAAGAAAAAGAAGAATAAAACCACATGAACATCTCAATAGATGCTGAAAAACACTTGACTTAATTCAATATCCATTCAACATATTAAAGGCCATATACGACAAACTCACAGCTAACATCATACTCAATGGCAAAAATCTGAAAGCTTTTCCCCTAAGATCAGGAACAACACAAGGATGTCCATTTTCACCACTTTTATATGACATAGTACTAGAAGTCCTAGCTACAACTATCAGATAACAAAAGAGATATGAGGCACCCATATTGGTAAGGAAGTAGTTAAAACTCTCACTATTTGCAGATACCATGATATTATACATAGAAAACCCTAAAGACTCCACCAAAAAACTATCAGAACTAATAACTGGATTCAGCAAAGCTGAAGCATACAAAATTAATACACAGAAATCTATCACATTCCTATATACTAACAACAAACTAGCAAAAAGAGCAGTCAGGAAAACAATTCCATTTATAGTTGCATCAAAAAGAAAAAACACCTAGGAATAAACCTAATCAAGGTAGTGAAAGACCTGTGCTATGAAAACTGTAAGACACTCATGAGAGAAATTACAGATACAAGTAAATAGAAATCTATCCCATGATCATAGATGGGAAGAATTAATATGGTCAAAATGGCCATCCTGCCCAAAGCAATTTACAGATTCAACGCAATCTCTACCATACCACCAACAGCACTTTTCAATGAACTACAGCAAAAAATCTTAAAATTCACTTGGAACCACAAAAGACCCTAAATAGCTAAACCAATCCTGAGAAAGACGAACAAGCTGGGGGGATTATGCTCCCTGACTTCAAGCTCTACTACAAAGCTACAGCAACCAAAATAATATGGTACCAGCACAAGAACAGACCCATAGATAATGGAACAGAACAGAGAGTCCAGATATAAACCTATGCATATATGGTCAATTAATTTATGATAAAGGAGCCATGAATGTACAATCGGAAAAAGACAGCCTCTTTAATACCTGGTGTTGGGAAAACTGGAAAGCTACATGCAAGAGAATGAAACTGGATTACTGTCTAATTCTACACACAAAACGAAACTCAAAATGGATACAAGACCTGAAAGTTAGACATGAAATCATAAAACTCTTAGAAGAAAACATAGGTAAAAATTGCTTTAATATAAGCATGAGCAATTTTTTCCTGTCAGGCCATGTGAGGACACATCTCCTCAGGCAAGGGAAACAAAGACAAAAATTAACAAGTGGTACTACATCAAACTAAAATGCTTCTGTGCAGCAAAGGACACCATCAGCAGGACAAAAAGGCAACCCTACAGTATGGGAAAGTATTTGTAAATGATTTATCTGATAAGGGTTAACATCCTATATATATAAAGAACCTATACATCACAACACCAAAAAACAAATAACCTAATAAAAAACAGGGAGAAGATGTGGAGAGACATTTCTCCAAAGACATACAGATGGCCAACAGGTACATTAAAAGATGCTCCACATCATTAGGGAAATAAAAATCAAAACCACAATGAGATATTTCACCTCACACCAGTTAGAATGGCCACTATCCAAAATACAAGAAATAAGTACTGGGAAGGATGTGGAGAAATGGGAACCCTCCTACACTGTTGGCGGGAATGCAAACTGGTGCAGCCACTGTGGAAAGCAGTACGAAGGTTCTCAAATAACTAAAACTAGAAATACCATACAACCCAGAAAATACACTTCTAGAAATTTACCAAAAACAAAATCCCTGATTCAAAAAGATATATGCACCTCTATATTTATCACTGTATTATGTACAATAGCCAAGATATGGAAGCAACCTAAGTGTCTGTCAGTAGATGAATGGATAAAGAAGAGGTGGTACATATACACAATGGAATATTATTCGGCCATAAAAAGAAAGAAATCCTGCCATTCACAACAACATGGATGGATTTAGAGAATATTAAGCTCAATGAAATAAGCCAGGTGAAAAAGACAAACGTTGTATGATTTCACTTATTTGTGGCATCTAAAGACAAAACAAAATGAACAAAATAGAAGTAGACTCATAGGCACTGAGAAGTGACTGGGGGAGAAATTGAGGTGGATGGGTAGAAAGGGTGAGGGCCATAAAGAGGCACAAAAACTCTTCATCATAATATAAGTTGGCCTTGGAGATGGAAGTGCAGCATGGAGAACATAACGAATGATTCTGTAACATCTTCCTATATTGACAAATAGTAACAGCACCAGTTGGGGTAAGGACTTAATAATATGGGCAACTGTTGACCCACTGTGTTGTATACTTGAAACCAATACAAGACTGTTATGTCAAAGATACTTCAATTAAAAAAAAAAAAGACTTGCAAGGAAGCTATTGCCCATACTGCAGTGACCTTAATGACAAAACACTAATGACGAACGTAACTTTTCCCTTGGAAAGTTTTTAATGCTCCTAGTTTAGGAAAGAAAATCAAATATAAATTATCATTTATTTTCCTTTTTTGAATTTGTAGAAATAAGGTAGAAGAAATAAAAACATTTTTGAAATGCTAAAAAAAAAGAATAAAGGCCCAAGGGCCTGAGACCCCCCACCCCTTCTGAGGCAATTGGCGAGAACACCACAAAGTCTCTGCACTTCTTAACGTAACTGTGCTGAGGGATAAATTTGTGACTTACTGAAATGTCCAATTCTACCAGAAGAGTGGTTTTTACGGCATCATTTGTAGTCAGCTGAACTGCCTTTGAAATTGGAACTTGAAAAACTGGATCCGCTGAAGTCACAGATGCTTGGTTTTCTTCCTTAAGAAACAAATGTGATAGAATATTACCCTGTGCCATCTTCCGTTTTACTTCCCACTGCCTCTCTTAGTGACTAGCCAGGGTGTATAATCTTCTAACCTGTCTTGGCTATTTCTAAGGGAGAACACATGACCTTCAATATTTCAGAAGAGAAGCTCATACTTATTTTAAGCTCCTTGTCTTAGGCAGTAGAACTCTGAGATGTATTTTGAAACTCAAATGCTAGCACTTATTAAGAAGGCTAAACATTTAATAGCCTTCCTAATAGATTATGCAAACAGAAGTAATATGCACACCTATTTCTGGAAGGAGATTCTGAAGGAAATGGCAGAGTTTTATGGCTAAAGGTTTGTGTGTAGATGATCCCTAGAACTGTGTGTGGTGGTGGGTGCTGTTCAACAGAGCTCTCTCAATGCTGGGATGTTCTATACCTGCCCTGGCCAGTACAGGAGCCACTTGCCACATGTGACTAGTGAGCACCTGAGATAGCTAGTGTAAGGAACTGAATTCTTAATTTTACTACATTTAAATAGCCACATGTGGCTCCTAGCTCCTATTAGCATAGGTCTTGAAAATCTGCAAAGAAACCCAATTCTTGGTACTACTCCCCCCTCCTTTTTCTAACATAATAATCCTAAGTCCTATTAAAAATAGAAACTACATTTAGAAAAATGCTAGTCAATTCATCTTAGATAAGTGGCTATATAGGAAAGCAGGGAAGATGGATAGGGCTGAGGTAGTCACATGTGGGGTCCTGGTAGGCACCCCAACTGTCCCCAGCAAGGCTGTGGGAGTGCTGTAGCAGGTGGCCCCCAACCAGCTCTCAGTCACCTTCAAGAATCAGCTCAGCATTCACAGGTCACGCCTCTTGACGGAGGCGGCCCACATCCAATGACTAATCAATGACAATAAAGGCCCAACCCCTTCCCCCCAACTCAGGACAACTTTGAAGGGCCACCTACCCTGGCTCCAGAGAGTCCCATGACACTGCAGGGGAGGGAGGGGCTTCCCTGAGACTGCGTCATGGCTGAGCTCCCCGTATCCAACCCTGCTTCTGTCCCCTCCATTCCCAAGTGAGGGTCCAAAGAGGATAACAGACAAAACAATCTTGTAGTGAGACTGCCAGGAACCTAGCCGGTGCCAGTCGGTGCCAGAGTAGTTCAGAAAGATGCCACCATGGGACTCTGGAGCTGGACTGTCCGCATGGCTGGCATAGCCACCAGCAGGCTGGTGCCGGAGGAAGAGATGCACAGGCAGCACCGAGCAGCTGAGTGGGATGGCAGGCGGTGGGCAGCTGCCAGAGGGCCCCGGGAAACCACTGACAGGCCTGTGGGGCTGGGGGCCTGTGGGGCTGGGGGCCTCGTGCTAAGGTTCCTGACACTTTTGAAAGAGATGCAAAGAAACGAGAAAAATTAGTCAGCAATTAAAAAGTGTGAAAACCAGAGGACATCTCAGTAGTGTACAAAGCAGTGCTCAGCTCCTGCAGCCCGAGGGCAGGAAAGCTAGGAAGTGACTCCTGACAGGCAGAGAGTGGATCTGACAGCGGGAGGGACCCCTGGGCAGACATCTTGAATCCCTAGATTCACCTGAACCCTCTGAGTCTGCAGAGGAGGTCACCCCTCCCTGTGAGGAGCAAGTGGCCCCTTCACGCATTTACCTGCCCCTACACCCCTCTCCTCCCCAGGCTGCCAGGCCAGAAACTAAGGGGGAGTCCCTGCACACCAGGCCACCAATGTGCTGGGCCAGCAAAGGCAGGTGGGGACCACACTCTGAACAAGGTGTGAGAGAGCAACATGCACTGGGCAGGGGTCCTCCCAGCCAGATGCCAAGGCCCGGGGCCAAGAAGCGGGACATAAATTGGATAAAGGGGTTTTTCTAACTGGGAGCACTCTCCTAGGCTATGGGTGCTAACAACCTGGCAAAGCCCCTAAAGAGACACGAACATGCTGGTCGCTTGGCTGCTAGAGCAAGGAAAAGCAGAGCCTGTACTCAATGAGGCAGAATTGCCTCCATTCCTACAGCCAACATATGGAAACAGGATTAAAAGCTCAGAGAAGTGCACAGTAGAGCAGATAAAACTAGAACAGCCCAAACCCAGCAGCTGACAGTGTTCCCTGGAACACCCAGAGAAACCACTGCCAAGGCCAACAGGAGAGCTGGCCAAGAAGCTGGATGCTGGCCTGCCTGCTGGCCAAAGCTAACGGACTGGGCCCACAGCAGTGGGAAAGCCTGGACTCCCAAGAGCAGACAGAGGTGAGAGCACTTAGCCCACAAAGCAGGGGGGTGCAGTTATCATAGAAGAAAAGCTGGAGGGGCCGCAGGGGGCCTGACACTCAGAATTAGTGGAAATGGTTGAGAATACTGCACCCTGAGGGTCAAAATAAACAGTCAGCCAACAAGGGCACTGGCCCAATGCTTACGATGAGAAGAAACTGTAAGCAGGAAGCTGTGGGGAGCTGCCCCAATAAAAATTCAAGATCCTTTGATCGGTTTTGTAGTCAGAGCTAGTTTCAGACCTAGGGTCAACTGTAGGAAGGGGAAGGCCCCCAGCAGAGGGACTGCAGGGCCACTGGAACTGCAGTCAATGCTTTCCACAGTCCTCATCCCAAGGGGACACTCAAGTACCGCAGGGACTGCTGGAAGAGAGGCCAGGTTGACACTGTTAACCAGGACTCCAGGGTCACCTTGGCCCATGTACTGGAGTGAGGCCTATGGGGCCAGGCCGTAAATGGAGTCCCGACCCAAGTCTGGTTCAGTGGGTCCACTGGGTCCCAGGACCCTCACATGGTCACTTGGTAGTGACTGTACAGTGGGTTCTTGGCCTGTGGAGTAAGGGCTAGCAGGCCAAGGAAGCCTTTGACTCTGTCACTGTCCTCTCCCGTCACCGAGACAGAAAATGAGAAACAACACAGCATCCTGGGAGGAAGGGCAGATACCCGTACCACCCTTAAAGACCCACAGGATACAGGGATGGTCCCCACCGTATCTCCCTCTAATTCACCATACAGCCTCTGCAGAAACCAGTGGGTCCTGGGGGATGACACTGAACCACGAGAAACACAGGCAGCAGCTCCAACTGTCGCCTCCAAGCTGCTGGCTTCCTTTGACGGAGCAGATTAATGTGGCTTCAGATTACAGCATGTGGACAGTGATTTAGCCAATATGTTCTTCCCCATCTCTATCCCTAAAGAGGTCCACTATCATTTCCCCTTGGAACAATGATGTACATTTACATTTCTGCCCTGAGACTGTAATAATGTTGCTGTCTGCCGCTATAAGACAGTCTGAGCAAATGTGGAACACATGGACATGAGCTTCGTAAATGGGAACCAGCCCACTAACTGAATTAATGGGACTATACTAATCTGGCAGAATGAACAAGTGGCTGGCATACTGGAGTCTCTGGTGAAGCCCCTGCTATACAGACTGAAGGGCCTGTGCTGGGAGAACTGTGTTCAGGAACCCAATCACCTGGGGCCTGTCAGAACACCCCCTGCCCAGTAAAGGACACACTATCACATCCTGTGTCTCACCCAGTGAGAAGCACAACACCCGGTGGCCTCTTTCAGAGCTGGGGCTGCACACTGCACATGTGGTACTGCTCCAACACAAATACCAGGTGGCACAAAAGGCAGCCAGCTGAGTGGGGCCCAGAGCAGGGAAGGGCCCTGCAGCAGGTCCATTCAGTAGGGTAGGTGAGTGCTCCTTGCTGCCACATGCTCCAGGACACCCACAGCACCACTGTCAGCCACGGGGAAAGGATGCCGTGGGCAGTGAGCTGGCTGCTGGGGTTGCACTGCAGCTCAGCTGCCCACTCTGCCATCCTACTTCCACCCACCTCACCCTGTGCCCAGTTTTCCAAGGTGATGAGCCCAAGGGACATCGACAAATGCTTTCCTCCAATCCCTTACCCTCGGTGTATCCTTCAGGCACATTTACACAAGTCTCCCTTCAACAGTTGAGAGTTCAGAAGTCTTTTCATGACATTACCAACTAACAACTAAAGCCTGTTCAGTGCCAGCTCCACTGAAAGAGCTCGGTGCAGGGCCCCCCAGCCACAGCGGCTGCTGTAGAAGTCAGTGAGACTGTGCTCTCGCTCTACAGGCACCCACCCAACAGTGCGCAGGTGGGCACACTCGCATGTCCACGCCCCCTGCCCACCAGTCCAGGCACCCGTTCACCAGAGCCACGCCTGTCTGTTACCAAGCCAGAAAACCTGATAAAATGTACTACTGCAGTTACCTCGCTTAGCATGCCAATTCACAAAACAAAGCAGTACAAGTGCAAAAAACAATAATCCATAGCTGTTCATATAAACACACACTTGTTTATATGAATGCTGTAGAAAGCTACTATAAAAGCACGGTGCTAAAAACTTTCAGATCTGCTGTTGGCAAACAGGTGCAATATAGTAGAAAGCAGTACTTGTTTCTCAAATGTCTATGTCTCTCTTAAAAGACATCAAGAAACTAGGAATAATGATCACAGTGTTAAGGGTGTGATTTAAATAAGAAAGCCCCCCACTCTAAAGAAAGAGAACTTGACTGCATTAAAAAATTGGCTGCACTGGAAATTTATTGTAAGCATGGTGGAAGAGACTACAGGGTACCACATACTGGCAGTAGTGGGGGATTACTTATTCAACTTAATGCTCAAAAATTCACAAACCACTTCAAAGCCACTTCTTTATTAATAGGAAAGAAAGCTCCAGGCAAAAGAAATGACTTAATATTGACAAAAGGCAGTTGTGTAAGAGATCATCAAGAAAAAGACTACTCCCCAAAGTGGAGCGTCCCAGGAACCAAAAATTGACCCTGGACAAGAGATTTTACTGTAAATAAGTCCTCTGAGTTTAGCTGCTAAGATCATTTCCTCACTGTGACAACAAATGCCATTGCCTGAGTCACATCTAAAATGAGGAACCAAGAAGTTAATTCTCCGAACACTGGAGAAACTGAGCTCTTCACCATCCACTTTTGCAAAGACAGAGGTAATGTGATCACAAAGCACTCTGTCATGCACAGGTGGACACCCCTGCCATGCAGAAGCAGCTGCAGACAACACGGGACAGGATGGGACAGGCATTGCTGTGTTCCCGTAAAAGTTTATAAGAGGTGGTGGACTGCATTTGGCATCGGCCATAGCTGGTTGATCTCTGTTGTCATACATCAAAGCTAACACCCATGGCAAGTTAAAATGATGTAGCATGAAGCATACAGTAAAAGCTTGACTTACCTGGCTGCGAGACTCCTGCAGATCCACCTGTAAATATTCCGGTGGTGGAGCAGGGATATTCAGAGAGGCTTGTGAAAGCGGGGCTATGGAACGGGCAAGTGACGGCTCTGCACTCAGAGCACTTGACTGACCTCTGTTCACTGCATTTTGTTCCCAAACCTGAGAATCCTTTCGTCCTGAATCATCTAATCTCAGAAGTTCAACTTGTGATTCAATGTGTAATAGTCCTGGTTGCACAGGCTCCCTTGTCAAGGCGGCGTGGGATGCTGTTTTGAGAGCTCCGTTCATCTCCTTTCCTCTACTGAACATGAAATGCTTCGTGAGGGCAGCCCAGAGTCCGTCAATCCATGGCTCAACCACTTGTTCTAAACTGGATTGTTGCAGGAAAAAAGAAAGAATGCCTAAGTTCCCCATTTAAATATATAATAAAGAGGTAACAGCAGTCTGTCCATTTGGCAGAATGCTATGCAACTGCTGAAAACACTAAATATGATGACTACTCAGAATACAAAATATATTTTATGAGTAAGTTAAAACAACATTGTTATGTGCTCACTAGCACTGGAGCTGTAGAAAAATACATGCACATGAAAGTCAGAGAACAGAAATGAGGATGTTTTAGTAATAGGAATGTGATTGCTCTTCAATTCCTAAAGCAGAGTTAATAATCTTCAGAAATTGTAATTTTAAATAGGCATAATAAATTCTGATGAGTCAGAGAGAATTTACCCAAATCCAAGAGTACTCTAATATCTCAAATGATAATTCCATCAACAGAATTCCCTCTCCCCCCTTTTTTTTTTGTCTAATATGCTAATCTTTTTCCCCATAAATTATCACCAGAAATCATTCTGGATTAATGCTAAATATTTTGGCAGGGTAAATAAATAGTTCAAGCCTTCTATCAATTCTGAACCATTTTGGGGGTAAAATTCCCAGAGGCTGGCCACAGGGAAAAAAGGAATTTTCCTTTTGGAAAGCCAAATTAATCATAAGCATACTTTAAAACGTGGTAGCGTACTTACTGTAGCCACACAGGGAACCCCTTGCGACAAAGCCCCTCACACTTCTCACTTACAAAGAGAAGCCCGAGTCCCTTGGTGATGACCCAGAGCGTGGGGATTAGACCGAGTAGTTACAGACTGAAGAAAATAGGAGTTTTCACACCAAGGTGAAACACACTTAACAGACACTGGACTCGGGGTTCCTCCTCAAGGCCCGAAATAAACTCTTGACTCATGTATCCTTTGTTTTGTAGAAACGTAGACCTCCACCAAGTAGGCTACCTCCTGACCATAAGCACACAGACCCCAAACTGGGTGGAGCCAGAAGACTGATGACTAAGGTTCCTGAAACAGTCCCGTCACTGCATCACCCACAGTCAGGAGGACGGGCATGAGCCGGCCACACACCCCACGCCCCTTCCCATAACTCTGCCTTTAAACTCTGCTTGTGAGCCCACGGCAAGTTCGGGACCTTGAGTATTAGTCACCCGGTCTCCGTGCTTGGTGCCTGCCATAATCGCCACTTTCTTTCACTACATCCGTAGGTCAGCATTTGGCTAAGCTGCCTGTCAGGTGAGCAGGCCCAGGTTTGTTTGTTTCAGTAACTTTACTATTAAGAAAGTAGGATAACTCAACAATCCCTACACTCTGAACTGAGAAGTCAGGACCTTGGAAATAACATCTTTGTCACATTTAATCACAACTCAAAAGAGGTAACACTTAAATTCTCATTCATAAAGTTAAATTCAGAGGTACAACATTTTAGACCTTGCCCTAGTACAAGGTTATAATATGCAGAAAGACATTTGCTGAATTTGTCATTACTCATAAACAAAGATCTAGTGAGAATTTAATACATTAAGCATCTAGAAAAAAAATCAAGTGTGTGTATTTTATCTGGCTAAACAGTTAAAGGCTAAATGACAGAGTAAGTTGTAGAACATCTGTTAAGATTTAGAATAAACAAATCAAGAGAATTTGATGCACTGCATTAAGAGGTAATGCATGGGTGAAATAATGAATTGTAAAACAAGAATAAATTAATAGAAATAGAAACTATTTTCTGGTTGGCATGGTGGGAAATAGTCATTAAGAGAGCTAAGGAGTGCAGTCAGCCAACACAGCTCCCCATCTGCATTCTCTATCAGTGATCACCCTTCCCAGTGAGAGGACCTGCATCTACTCACTGCACAGCAGAGAGAAGCGCACATGCAGTCAGAGATCCTAGGAAACTGCTGATAATTACAAATACCTATGGACTATAAGAATGATAACTGTAGGGGGCATCTTTTTTAATTTCTTTCACTAGCAGATGAGATGGATGAGGCATTAAAAAAAGGTAAATCAGCTATAAAATAAGTAAATCAGGATCCAGCTGATCCTGGGTTCTTGAGCTAAAAAAGATGGCAAACAAATATGACTTTCAAGGTGAAGAGTTTCAGTGCTAAGTCAAAAGTCTCTGTTCACAAGTAAGGGTTTACCAGAAATGGGAAGAGAAGTACGTTGCCCTTACCCCACGCAGTCATCTGCATGTCCAGTGTTGTAGAAACGCTGAGCACCAAGCTCCTGAAGTCGCTTATCAATAATTTTCCCCCCATTACAGAAGTACGTGTATTCTGAATCACCCAGACCTGAAGAGCCCAAACAAGTTATTAGCACACAATAAGGTTTAAATTTAAAGATATACAGATCAATAAAATATTTAAGCCAATACCATTCCATGTTCTTATTGATGGGAGTAAGAAATAATGTACAGCTTCACATTTTGTTTTCTCTTGATTGACACTATGTAAATATCTTCTACTTCATAATGTAAAAGTACCTACCACATGGAAACAAATACTTCGACCTGTTAACAGAAATATACTGAATTTTTGTTCCCATGAATCTGCATAAAAATCTGGAAATCTTAAAACATGAATTAAGTTTAAAAAAAAGTTATCTTTATTTGCAGACTTTTCTGATCTAGTGCATGGGTCTGCAAGCTGTAACCTGGGGGCCAAATACCACTGTCTTTCTTTGTAAATAAAGTTGTCAGCAAAGTCCATGTGTTTGAACATCGTTTATGGCAGCTTTCAAATTGTAAGAGCAGAGTTAAGTAGTTGCTATAGAGACCCCATGGAAGGCAAAGCCTAAAATCTTTACCATCTGGTCATTTACAGAACTTACAGACCCATAAGCTAGAGCACAGAGAGAAATATCTGCAACTTAAACAATCATTTGCTGTTTCATGTTGGGTAAATTAAAAACTGTTTCTGTTTCCTGGTAAGAAAGTGGACTAATATTTTCAAACTTGGTCAAGAATTTAAAATTACAAGCTTTAATTTCTCAGTTGTCTAATCATCTCCATGTAGCTTCCCATCAGTAGCAGGGTGAGCAATCTGTGGGTCCAGATACCGCCTAAGTCAACTAGAACAGTTAGGACAGGCTTCAAGCTTTCCTTTACAAAAATTTTTTCAGGAAATTTTAAAGCAATACATACATGTTCATGCTTAAAAATAAAGGAACTAGAAAAAAATTAAAAAGTTAAATACTCTGAAATACTTTCTAGAATGTTGTATTACAACAGATCTTGGCCAGAGTCATAATCTCAAATTTCTACTTATTACAGCACAACCCATCCTTGCTACATACCCTCCTCCCAAAATAACTCTCCCAGATGAACATTACAGACCACAAGCCAGGAATATGGACCCTGAATTATCTCTCTGGTGTCATATTGTGGATAAAGTGAAGGTTCCTGTGGCCAGGATCCTCACCAGGCCCTGGCTGGCTAGCTCACTACACATGTGCGGATACTATGTTGTTATTGACTCTACATAAAGAGCTCCGCCTAGTGCACTGGGCAACACAGTGGCAAGGCTGCAGGTGAGCAGAGACAAGACTGGAGTGGTGGCAGCACTGAGGACAGAGACTGAAACTGTCTCTGCTGCAGGAGCAGAGAGGCCCAGAGGCAGAGACCAGCTTGCTGCATGCAGACTTGCTCTGAGTGGATGGGATTCTAGTGATTGACCTGCCACCATGGAAATAAACTTGGGTATAACCTTTTCATTCCAAGAACATTCTACTGTCATTTCTTTGGTCACACTGAATCCATAGCGAACTTGCCCAGGGCTGAAACCCATTGGCAAGACACCTATCTTGCTGAGCTCGTCATTCAGATCCTGTATCTTAATATTTTTAAACTGTATTTCACAGAGCCTTCTACCTTTGTTTCTTAACTTGGAATACATACTAGAATCACCTGGGAGCTTTAAAAAAATGATGCTAGGGCCGTACCTGAGAACAATTAATCAGAATCACTGGAGGTGGGCCCAGTAACAGAATTTAAGAGAACTCCCCCAGGTGACCCTGCAGTGCGGCCAACACTGAAAACCAATCCTAGAGGAACAGTTCTTTGGGAAGCTAGCCGATCCACCAGGGAGCTTCAGACAGCACATAGGGTAGCTCCTTCAGGGACTGGTGCAGCAGGGGTTCATTTATTCAAGGGTTGGGTGGGGCCCAACCATTAATGTCCCAAAAATGTTTCATGGTTGAATCTGACCTGTGGTTAACGAGTCAAGGGGTTCTACAGAGCTCCTGCTGGGGATGAGCACTGGGAAGTTACAGAACACTGCCATCATTTACATTTATGTTATATATATTTATATAAAAAACCAAAAAGGACAAAACCCATACAACTATGTATCATAGTTTTGAAGGACACAGATACCAGAATTAAAGCTGGTAACAACTGACTGAGCACAGTTAGAGTGGAAAATACAGTCCATACCCAGGAGTCCATACCACAAGTGAGCAAAGACATCAACTGGCAGCGTCTTGTCCTGTATGTCCTTGACGAACTTGCGGGCTGTGTCAGGCGGTTCTCCGGTGCCCGTGGTAGAGACCACAATAACAAGAGGCGCTGTTTCCGTTTTTAGGTCATACTACAAAACAAGGATGTCATGTCAGGGATCTGCTGCCACACGGTTTTGACTTAATGCGTCACAATCAGCTTAGTTTCCTCCATCTTGAACCCGTCAAGTGTGCTGCATGTGGCATAAGGACAGAGGGGTACACAGAGCATTTTAAACTTGGAAAAGTGCTGCCCACAGAAAGTCCAGGGGGAAGAGGGGAAGGGCTCCTTCAGATCTCCAGAAAGCCAAGACTATCTTCAGTGGCAAACTAATCAGTTTTCAAGTCTTACAAATCAAGTTCCTTCATTCTGCTTCTCACCTAAGTTCTCACCTAAGTTTACGTTATCAAGAGAAGCGCTTCAATGTTTCTATTTATAATGACCCTGAGAGCTCCACTGCTCACAAATACCATCTAATCCGGCTCCAAGGAATATATTGTGGACTGAAGACCAGCTTCAGTCTTCATGGTGATACAATAGAAAGGATGTCAGCTAACATTTTACCAGGCGATTCAATGCTTACAGGACACTTCAAAGCTGTATGTTAAACTCTATACACCTGTTAAAGTCACATCACCTGCAAAAGGACTACCATGGTCAAGAAAGTGAAGTTCTCTGTTCGAACTTGGATCCAAAACTGGAGAGAGCATTCAGCTGGGGAGAGCACCCAGCATGACTACTGTGGTATTTAAAAACAAAACTGACTAATCACCTAACTTGCAAATAGCTGCTGGCCTAGGTAGTGAGATGACCCCGAGGGGCCAAATCAGGGCAGGTATATGATGCTGACGACTTTGCTTTGGTTTGTAACTGATTCAGATAACATTCCATCACGTGAAATCCACAATATAAACTTACTCTGAAGTTTCTGGAGAATTTAGAGTTACAGAACCTGTCAATTGGTGGTGCTCTATTGGGTGAGAGACTAAGTCTGGACTCATCCTGGCCCTGCTGAATAAAGGAACTAGATTTCCTTCTATGAGCTGAGTTTATAAGTCACCTGTGCTGCCAAGAGCCTAGTCTTCTGCAATGAGAGATGTGGGGGAGGCCACAGGAGGTTTGTGAACTTGGGTGAGAGTGTACCGGCAAGGTAGTTTTTAAAGTATGTAACTGAATTTGACTGATCAGTGGCTGGCACATCGTCTTGTACTTGTATAAAAGTCCCTGATAGTTGCTATGGCCTGAATTGTATAAAACAGTAGAACCTGGAGGTCTCAACCAGACTGAGAGAAGAGAGATCTGCTACGATCTCCTTTATCCTCAGATAGGAACTTCTGCAGAGACTGATGTAAAAACTAGATTCTGACCTAAACAAGGTGAGTTTTCTCTAGACCCTTATGTTTCTACTTTAAACTCGATTTCACAAAAGAATTATATGGCCCTTCACATGGAGGAACTCTGACATGAATGGCAAGGTCTTCATTTTGGGGAAATACAAATGGAGCACTGGGACTCATGAGGTTAGAAAGCTCACAGATGCATGTGAACATACACATCTCACTTGTTCGCACAGCCACCCCATGAGATAAACAAGGCACAGACAGTCCATTTATGGATGACAAGTACTTATTTGTTTCAGGTTTTGAGACCCTTTACTCTAATTCAAATGTACACTTATATTTTTAAAAAGATGGCAGGAATCTAACAACACAGTTGATAACATTTCTGAGGGTGTAAGAAAAAAAAAGGATTATGGTGGCATTTAGCATCCTACTTTGTTGTTTAACATCACCTCCCAAAATATTTTAAAGCATAGAACACGGTAAAAAACCACATGAGTAGCAGCTCTTACCTTATCTGACTCACTAATACAGTGAAGATCTGCAGCAAATCCATGTTCAACTGCTTTTTCATATATTACTTCGGCGATGGCCTTTGCCTGTCCTCGCTGTGTAGCATAGAGTAACAAAAACCTCCTCATTACCTCAAGGCACACACTGGAGCTGCAACAGTCACACTGAAAAATGGGAAAGGGCAAAGGGATTTCCTTTTAAGTACTAACATCCTGCAGGTATTAGTTTTCCATCATAATCTTTTTAAGAAGATTCCAACAGTAGCCACAGATAATATGAAACTGACTTCTCTGAATTTGCTACCATTAGTTCTCTAAAAAAATGAAGAATTCATCAACCCAGGGAGAACACAGGAATGAAGCGCTAATTCCGTGGCTCAGAAATCAGATTCTGGGGGTCGGTCATGCACAACTGTAGAACTTAAGGCAAGTTTCTCAGCTGATCTGTGCCTCAGTTGCCCCACCCTTAAAATGGGGATAATGATAATGCCCACCTGACAAAGATGTGACAGACGCAAAGCACCTGCATAATGGCTGAGACACAGCAGCGCTCAACAAATCTTAGATGTTAGTTTTCTTGAGAAAAGTGAAAGTAAAATTACCATTAAAATTGTAGGATTCTTAGTTTCTACTTTATCCTAATGCTAAATAAACCAGAAAGTGCACAATAATTTAACTGAGTGAATAGAAGGATAAATGAGTAACAGAAAGACACTACACATTTACCGCTCCACGAGAACTGTCAAAGGATAGCGACGGAAGCATCACCAATTATTATCGGAGCTAAAAGACACTTACTGCAGGCCCTTCAAGAACGAATCCCGCGGTCCGCCGCCACCCTGCAGTCAAGCTGCCCCCGCGCCCGCAGGCAGGTCCCCGGAGCCCGCACGGCAGGGTCGGGGGAACCGAGGCGCAAGACCAGGACCGCGCCCGAATGTTCCCGAGTCCCCGCGTGCTCTCCGACCCCACGCCTCGCGGGGCCCTGCATCACGTGTAGAAAAGGGTGCGGAACGGAGAGGCCCACGGAGAAGGCCCGCAGGACTCGCTTCGCGCGTGCTATGCCACGGCGAGGGCGGACGCGCTCTGGGAGGCGCCCCAGGCCCAGCGCCGCGCAGCCCGCCGACCTGGGGCCGCCTCCTCTCGGGCCGGAGACCGGCGGGCAGCCCACCCGGGAACCGTAGCCTACGACACTCACCTGCGGGCGCCCGTCCGGGACACCCGGGACAAGGTAGGAATTTTGTCTCAGCTCCCACGCTTGCGCAGACAGTCGCGGCTCTCGTGCGGGACTCCCGATACCAATAGGAAGCTCGGGAGGGGAGCTTAGCCAATCACAGTGCGCCGGACGTGGGGCCGCCTCCCGTCTCCGCGCTTGCGTCAAACTGTCTGGGCCCCTTGGCGTACGGAGGCCCGAGAGGTTCCCATGGCTTCACGGCTACTCGGAGCTGCGGCGCGCTGAGCGCGGTAGGTGTCCAAGCGGGTTTTGAGCTCCGCTGTTGGACCCGGGGTGCGTTGCTGTGTCGCCCGCCCACCCGGTGCTTGAGCACTGGTACCCCGGACGCCAGGTCTGGGGGCGCCCAGCTCGTGGTGTCCTTTCATTTCACGGAGGGCGCGGCCCCGCTGTCTTGCACCCTCGTCCCCGAATCTCACCGGCGTGTTTAGATCTGACGAGCCGACTACTTTCCCCACCTACTGACCCGTATCGTTTTACTTTTTTAAGATCCTGCTTTTTTCATTTTGCCAGCGAGACACCTTTCTTCTCCAGCCTTGGCCAAGTCATGACTCTGAGGGGAAACCAACCCTAGGGCCAAAAAGCGTGCTCTTTACCCTTGCTTTGCATTGATCCACATAATTTGTGGCTCATTTACCCACTGCCCCTTTTTGAGTATATGTAACCAAAAGCAGTTTCTTCCGTCAGCCAACGTGTACGATCTCCACTGCCTGAGTTTGAATCTCATCTCTGCCACTCACTAGCTGTGTAAATTGGACCAAGTAACTTCCTTGTGCTTGAGTTTCCTCTTCTGTAAAAGGACGGTAGAAGGATGTAACTGAGTTGTGTTGCGGGGAAGGTTAAGTTAGTACAGGGAAAGTACCGCAGTACCTGACAAATGATAGCCATCATTATCCTTAGACGCCAGCCACTTCTCTAAGCGCTAGGTTGCAGGGACTTTGCTCTTAGGTACTTCATTTTAGTGCTAAACTTATGTGACACTTCTTATGGATACTTATCTTCGTTTCATAAGCATTGATGTTGCTGAGTCATGTTCTCAATATATTTGACCCTGTTTTTTATTCTTTAGGTATAAGTCAAGAGGAGTTGAGAACTGATGGCATGGCTTTAATTACTTTGCGGAGGAACCTTTGTCATTTATCTGATTTTTGGTTACATGGAGCTTTGGCTGCTGTGAAAAATCCACCTGTAAATCATTTTCACAAGGTAGTCAAGGAGCACCTGTGTCCGTGGGTCTGCTCACTACAACCTGAGCCCTTCAGGGTCAGGTTCCATCATCCCTGTTGTAAAACGTTCCATTCAGAAAATGGAAATAACCATCCAGTCAGTGAGCTAGTTTACTCTGAAGTACATGATTGGGACAAGCTTGAAGGAAATCTTAAAAGGGTGGATGAACAGATATTTTACAAGACACTAAACAACATGAGCTCATCAGAAGAAGTGTTAAGTTTTATAAGCACACTGCAAACTTTGCCAGATACTCTGGCAGCAGGAGCCTTACAACGGATTTGTGAAATGGAAAAAAATCACAGTGACCAAAGGCCGCCAAAAGAAATATTAGAGAATAGTGTCTTTCGAGCTTTATGCGTTCAGTTCGAACAGGAGCCCTCGAATCTGTCAAACACTGGCCTGGTGACTGCTCTGCAAGCTCTGATTCTATTGTGTGTGGACCCCCAAAGTAGCCTGTTACTGAACTTGGTGGCAGAATGCCAACATCGTCTCAGAAGGAGCGACCTAGGAATTCACAATCTCTGTATTCTTGGGGAAAGTCTGATTAAACTGCAAGGTCCAGGTTGTGGAACCCTCGAACTGATTATAGATCAACTTCAAGGTGAAAAATTGGAAAAATTTACCCACCAGGATATTATGGCCCTTTATAGAATACTGCAGACATGTACTGAAAAAGTGGACCAATATCAGACATTTCTAAATAAGATAAACAAGTTTTCTCTGTCAATAGTTTCCAACCTGAGTCCTAAATCAATAAGTGAGATGCTCACTGCCCTAGTGGTTCTTGATCAAACTCAGGCACTTTCTTTGGTTATAAAATTGGGTAAATATGTTGCGAGGTATATCCCTCATTTTACTAATGAAGAACTAGGAAAAGTCTTAGAGGCTTTCATATACTTTGGGTACAGTGACATATTTTTTACAGATGCTCTGGAGCAACATGTGACTTCACTCTGTGTCTCTTTGGATCCTGAGACTATCAGCAAAGTCATGGAGTACTGCACTAGTAAACTGATTCTTTCAAAACCCATCCTCAATACAGTGGCAGAAATTTTTGTTTGCCAATCAGAAAATTTTTCACCTAGTCAGATATCTGAGTTAATTGAACCATTTGGAAAACTCAATCATTTGCCACCAAATGCCTCTGCTTTATTCAGAAAGCTAGAAAATATGTTACTCACTCATTCCAATTATTTTCCACCCAAAACACTATTGAAACTTCTCCATTCATGTTCACTTATCGAATGCCATCCTGTCAACTTTATGGCAAAAATATTCAGCCCTTATTTTCTTCAGCAGTTACAAGGTGAGTTGGTTATAACTTCTGAGAGTCGAAAAAGTAACTTTTGAGCTTGTGATGTTTTCAAATCACCTATGTACCTTTTACATTGAACAAAGGTTTGCCATTATTTTTTCCTCCACAATAATCTGAAGAAGACATCTGAAGTTGCAGACGGTAGCATGGACACAGAATTAAAGAATGACAGAACATTGCCTAGAGAGAGAAAATAGTTTGGGTAAACAGACTGCTGCCCTAACTGAGAAAAAACTGTTCTTGTAGAGATGTGACTGCAATCTAATAGTCATGGTAAGATGCTAGAATCTTGGTGAGAAAGCAACTGTAGAACTCCCTTTTTTGAAAGATGGTACTCATCTTAATTGAAGGCCACTCAAATACATCAAATTTCTGTGTCTCTGTAGTTAAAGGAAATTCCCACTAATTCTACTAATATATTTTGTCACTTTTAATTGTATTCTGCAGTTAGGAGCTTGAGTTCCTAAAAGTCAGGATGA
The DNA here is from genome assembly GCF_040802235.1 of Manis javanica. Classification (NCBI taxonomy): domain Eukaryota; kingdom Metazoa; phylum Chordata; class Mammalia; order Pholidota; family Manidae; genus Manis; species Manis javanica. Next base: position 145,521,555 of record NC_133156.1, read on the forward strand.
GATTGCATTAATGGAAAGCAAGAAGGCATAATTAATTCCAGCAAGTTCTTTTCCTAGTGTCATTTCAAAGTACATTACATCCGAGGTGATAAATGAATGCTGTACACTCTCGATGTTCTTTTCTCTCATTACCCATAAACCAAAATTCAAACTTAACTATTACTGGATGCTCTTTATTTCAGGGGAAGAATCCTGTTTGGACAGAGTGTGCCTAGTGCAACTGACCCAACTTTTCTTAACATCGGTCCTAGAGTGCCCTTTCTATAAGGTAACAGCAGGAGCTGTGTTGCTTCATTTCCCATGGAGCAGTTGGCTTTTGTACCCCACTGAAATCTTTAAAGTTACTTTTCTTTTGGTCTGTCTCAGTAACCTCAGTACAAAGCAGAATTTTTGTTCATTTGGAGTTAGTAGCCAGCAGGCCACCTTTTCTTTGATAATTTGACCCCACTCCTTTTTCTGATCCTTGCAGGACCTATTTCCTGCTGTGTACATTTTTACCCTGTGCTCCAGGCATGCATCATGGCCTGCTAGATTCACTCTGAGGCTTCCTTCAGTAGGGTCCTAGCACTCCCCAGAGCTATGGGGTATAAAAGTATTAATCTCTGGATTGAACAAACCCTAAATTATTTCTTCGTATGTTCTTAAGCCACTCTTACCTGAAAGTTTCATGTAGATGGACTTCCCATCTAGTCCTCTAAAGACTCATTCTCATAGCTTTATGAGACTCCTTGTGTAGAATCCGAAATGGCATCTCCAGACTTGCTCAGACCTGGTCCTGTGTCCTTGACTGAACCACATTTAAGAGCAGCTCACTTTGGAATAAGGTTTCAGCATGGAAAGATACCACTTTTTTCTTTAGCAGAGCTTGAACAGACCTACACATAATGGTAAATACTAGCTACTCCCAACCTCCTCCCACTCCTGAAAGCAGTGCCCTCACAGCAGTTTTTATGCACAGATACATCAATACCATCCTTTTTCTCTATTTGCATGGAATGGGACTATTCCAAGTACAATTTGCTTTTATGCTCAATAAACCATGGACCTTGGGGGGCAGTACAAAAGATCAACTGTATTCTTTTTAAGATATTTTAAGAAACAAAAATTTTGTGGTATTTTTCTACCATTTTACCATTGACAGGCTTTCAAGTTTTTTCCAGCATTTAGCACAATCAACAGTGCTGTAATAAACATCCTTATATATCCCTTCTTATTGCTGTCTTAACTAAAGAGACTAGATTCCTGAAAGTGGGATGACGGGGTGCATTTTTGGTGGGCACTGACAGGCTTTCTCCCTAGCAGTTACAGATGGCACTGTTGCCAGGAGTGAGTGAGGGTGATACGTCTCCCCAACTTCTATTGCAGTTTGTTATTAGTCCCTTTAATTTTTCTCATTTGACTCAATGAAAAAGAGAATCATGTCACAAGTTGCATATTAATCAGTAATGAGTTGATCCTGTTTTCACATGTTTATTCATTTCCATTTGTTATAAATTGCCCTGACTCGGATTTCTATTGGTTGCCTTTTTTTTTTTGTCCTAGAACACATTGCAAAGAGATATTAGATATTCTGTATATTGTACATATTTCCTCCTGGTTTGTAATTTTTAACTTGGTTGGAGGGTTATTTACCATTGTTTATAAAGTCTCTGCTACATGGAAATAAGTTTACTATAGCCAAGTCTATCTTTTATGGCTTCTGGGTTCCTATCTCACTTAAGAATTTTTTACCACTTCTAAAGTAATACAAACATTTTACTAGATTCTAAAAAATATTTTCCTTACTATATTTTGCTCTTTAATCCACTTGGGATTTATTATTTTCTGTGATGTGTGATGGAAATTAGTTCTTTTCCAGATGGATAAGCAGTTGTACCATTTGTTACAGTTATCCTTTTCTTAATACATTGAAATGTCACCTTTACATTTTCCATTATTGAAAACTTTAGCTGAGTGTCCTTAAGGCCCTTAAAGTAGTTCTAAGGCTTAGAGGTCAAGAAACCTCAACATGTTTCTTGAGCTGTAAGATGTTTTCTTCCTTTCTTTTTTCCTTCCTTCCTTTCTGTGAGTACTTACTACTTTTAAACCACATTTAAAAGGTATTTTGAATGACTGGACTTGAACTATAACAAGAATATTTTGCATTGTCATTTAAGAAAGATACTTGTTCTAAGTCCTAGAAAAGTATCATACTTGTAAAGTAATATATATATATAAATTTTTTTTTTTGCAAGTCTACAGACATTTCTTTACTTGCCTAATGTTTGGGTGAAGTTTTATGTTTTTTTAATTTAATCAAGGTACATAAAATAAAGTACACAAATATTAGTGTATAGCTCAGTGAGGTTTGATAGCATATACACTCACATAACCATCACTCAGATCAAAGTAATTTTGAGCAGACTTTCATACTTTATACTTGGGTAACTTCCATTGTGTTTTGGTTTCATGTCTTACTTTTCTATCTCATGTTTGCACATACAAATTTTAGGGTCCAAAACTTCTTCCTCAATTTCAAGTGAAATCATTTCTTACTCCATGCTATTCCCTGGAGACACCGGTGGATTTTCAGCTTTATAAATCTGTGATGTTTGGACTGATTGACCTTTTAGGAGGAAGAATGTATTTTGCTTCAAAAGTGTTAACACCCTATTGTTACACGATAGGTAAGTAGTAGGGAGTTTTGTGGCTGTTTACTAACTACAGTGTGCTGTCCTCTTGTGGCATATGTGGGACTTAGTAGCCCCCTGGGTCTGGAAATAGACTCACTGAAGGCAGATTGGAACAGCAGGTGAACCACAGGGCTGCAGAGTCTGGATCGTGGTGTTGAGTCCCCTGTGTTGGCACACGGTGGTGGAATGTCTGGACATAGCACTTGACCGTTTCCTGTTTGCTCCTCTGTGACGAGAGCACAAGGAATAGGGACTAGATGAATGACGTGGAGGAGGACCTGGAGCACAGTGGGTGCTCACTAACAGTGAGCTGCTGTGTACGCTAGGCCAGTGCTGACCAACTGAGTAGCCAATAGTGCATGGGGCTGTTTAACTTTAAATTAATTAACATATTTAAACATTTGAAGTTCAGTTCCTCCATCACACTGGCCACACTTGAGGTGCTGAGCAGCCACGGGCAGCACAGGTATGAACTCTTCCACCATGGCAGAAAGGTCTCTGCATAGTGCTGGCCAGGAGTCTAGGTCCTTCTGCCTTACAATTTTTTTTTAAATGGATGAATAAAAAGAAATAAATGCAAAGAGGACAGTGTGGTCAAATCTTACCCTACAGGCTTCTTTTACAAAAGTTATGGTGGCAGTATCTGAGGCAAGGACGGGGTCCGCCCAGGCCAGGGGACCACACGTTGGGAGCAGGAGGCCTCACCTGCCATGGATGCTCTGGGAGCTCGAGTAAGGAAAGCTTTCAGTTGTGTAGGTGTCTAACTTGGCTTAAGTTAAAGGATTTTCTTCACTACCAGGAATGAAAGATTCCCGCCGCTTATCAGGAGAAAGAGAAAATGCCTGTTCTTGTCACACCCTGGAGAACCTGAGGACCCACTCTGTTTTAGTGTGGTTGAGCCTTCTTGATTTAAGGCTGCCTGGTTGATCAGGCCAGTCAAATCACAATTCTCACGCTGTCTGGGGTGGCCGTTACTTTGCTGACTTCAGTCCAGTTGGGAAATGCAAAATGTGGAAGAAACAAAGCAGAATGAGGAAGAAAGGGAGATAGGGCTGGTGAGGGTATCACAGGAGGAATTTTTCCTTTCTTCTCTCACCAGATGTTGAACTTAAGTTAGATGAAGAAGGATTTGTATTACCATTCAAAGTTCATGAAGATGTACATAAAAGGTAAAACTGCCATGATTTTTATAGTGCTTGGCAAGGTTAATAAACAAAGATATTATCGTAAGAAGGTATAAAAAATAGGATTCTGTAAATTAAAACACTACTTTGCAGCATTACCATTTTTGGGAATTCCTTTTAACATGAACATTAATAGTAATCAAATCAAGTGTTTTTTCATCAGAAGACTAAAGGATAGCACATTTGTGATTTATCTGAAAATAAAATGGCATGTAGGAATAGCCAAATCCAAACTAAACTTAGACAAAAGTATATAAATATTTTTGGATTGTTTTAAAAATTAAGTTTCTCTCTGATTTTTTAGGGTAGCACTGTGCATTGATGGTCCGGAAAGATTTTGTTTGAATAGCAGACATTTACTGGGAAAGGAAGCTATTAAACAAAGACACCTTCACTTACTTGGTTATCAAGTTGTTCAGGTATGATTTCTCCTATTTATTTTTTCCATAAGCAATTTCTAGTTCAGATTTGCTTTTTCTGGGGCACTAAGAGGTCTGCCAGCCCAGAGGACCAACAATATTATGTCTCATTTAAATGCCTCATTTAATTAGAATTACCAACTTACTGGAATATTTGTTTCCATTTCCGCTGATATAGTAACTAAAGATGGACAAGGTGACTCATCAAAACCAGGGGCTTAATCAACATTAAATGTTTATGAGCCTGTTTGCATTTATGCCAGAGGCCACGTAGGTCTTAGGAGACCACAGTGCCTGCATGGAGCGTCCCAGTGCTCCCAGTGGTCCACCAGTGCGTTCTCCTTTCCTCTTCACCTTGTACATCCCCAGATTAAGTTCCTAAAACAAATCGTGCCAGTGTGCGCTCAGAACCTCTCTCGCTTCCTTACTGCTTACTGAATAAAGTAAGCTGGGACTCTGCTCCGAGCTCAGCGTGCCCTCCCCTGTCCCCCAGCCCCTCCATTCTCTCTTGCCTTTATCCCTTATGCAGCTTCCACCACCAGCCTGGTCTCCACCACTTTGAGTATCTAAATTCTGGTCGGTCATTGACTCCCCGCTCAGGTTCTCCCACCCTCCAATCCATAAGCTGACGCCCTCTCCATACTAGACCACCGATTTTCTTTGCACTCTATGCTTTGTATCTACTGAGCCCCTACTGTATGCCGGATGGGCACTGTTCAAGGCACTAGGAGTGCAGGATGAATACACTCCGCCAGCTGTGTGCTTTGACCTCTGGGAGCTTACACTCTGGTGTGAGGAAGGGGGCAGCAGATAAACACGTAACCAGAAACAAGGGAATTGCAGATTATGAAAGACATGACAAATTTTCTTTTGTTCCTTTACAGATCCCCTATTATGAGATTGAGATGCTAAAATCAAAACATGAATTGGTGGAATATTTACAAACAAAACTATTTTCTCAAAATGCTGATGTTCATTGTTAATAAGGACTCCTTGCTCCAGAGCTCAGACACCGAAAGAACTTGTGTTTTCATGGGACTTAGTATAAAAATAGAGTATAATTGGTGAATTAGCCATTTACTCATGGACTGTGGTCTGGAAAGGGTCTGTCATTTTCCTTATACCATGTATATGTGTATCAGGCATAAATTTAAAGTTTTAACTTTTATTGACATTTTATACATGAAACAATTGATCGAGTACAATAAAGGAATGTAATGAATAAAAGTCATTATTTTTAAATCATGGTAATAGTTATTTGCTACCTTAAAATGTCATTTTTCTTTCAAGACCTTTGTTTCTTTCCTCTTCTAATGTAAGGAAGAAATTTTATCTCCCTTTTTTTAGAGGAAATAATATATGGTAGGAGAAGGAGCTATGAAAAATAGACGAGTAACTTGGATATAAATATGTGTAAGTACAGAATTATGCAGAAATAACCCTTTAGTTAGTAAGATACTTTATGTTAGTGTGGGAGCTTTAAAAAGTTTTTTTAATAAAGGTATAAAGACATGAAAAAGCAACTTAAGGTCCTTTTTTGAGGAGTGTTTGATTGGAGGGAGAAGCTCCTCATTTTAAATCAAGAGGGGATTAAATTGTCTTCAGTTATTGCAGATGCTTCATCCTCCTATTAGGGTCAGGTTCAAGTTTCTGGGGAGAAGAGGCTGAGGGGGCAGAGCTCGGGGTGGACTCTTGAGCACTCGCACCAGTGACTTTCGACTTCAGACAGGAGTCAGGGCTCCTCCCCCATCCCTGTCTCTGTGCTGAGTCGAGCTGGACACCACTGCAAAACGCTGTGTACATTGCCTAGCCAGCCCTCTCACTTAGGGATCGCTGCCATTTTGCAGAGAAGTGACCAGCCCCAAGAGGATGGACACCCTGCCCAGTATTCCGTTGCTCACGAGGGGTTGTTGAAGCCTTGAAGCATGCACACAGAATCTAGCCTGGGTCTGAGTTCCAGCTTCCCCACTGGCTCTGAGTGACCTCAAGCCTCAGTCTCCTCAGGGATAATCATAAATAATAACAGGGTTGCGAACAGTTACCTAGGACTATTGCCACAGAGTCCCACAAACTGGGTGGCTTATAACATTGATATAACTTTTTCAGGGGGACACAATTCAACCCAGAGCAGATTGAAATGAGCATTAGCATATGTGAAACACTGAGAAGGTGCCTGGGACAGGGAGCACCCAGTCCATGCAAGTATGAGTGGCGTGAAGCTCTGTCCCTTCATGCCGTGTTCTTCGCTTTACCTCTTTAGGTCTGTTTATCTCTGGAAGAGGAAAATGGGCTCTAAGGTAATTCTATAAATTGTATGCCTCTAGTTGCAGAGAAGGAAGAGACAATGGAAGCAAAGGGAGACTGAATGGGAGATGTGCCGTGGGTTCACCTATGCCCCTTGCAGCTCCCTCCCAGCCTGCAGGCCAACCCCTTTGCCTTGTTCGCCTCTCCCCGTGAATCCCTGAGTATTAAACAGCCCTGAAACGTGGTGGGGAGGTGAACAGCTTGCCATTTAAAGAGGAGACAACTGAATAGCCACACGAGGCGATAGTAACGGTCTTAGAAATGCTGTGGAGGAAACAACCAGCCTAACATGTCCTTCCTCCACCTTCTCGGCTTACCTGAATCCTTCTCATCCACCATGACCCTTCTGGTCGCTCTAATGGGAATTGGATGCTCCTCCCTCTGCACTTGTAGTTCCTCTGCTGAGCCTCTGCCTCTTTGAGTTCTCCCCACCCACTTGCCTCATTCCACTTGTTAGGCAGAAAGGCAGAAATGAGCAAATGAAAAGGAGAAAGGGCCCCCCAAAGATGACTCAGGGGGTTGATCAGATAAAGCCAGAGAGCCAGAAATGACTCAGTTAATTAGATGAAGCCACAGGGTCCAAGAGTGACTCAGGAAATGTCCAGGGTCCCCTGAGGTACAGGCATAGCACAGCCCCCATCCTCATCTCACCAATCAGAACAAGCCTAGAGAGCTGACAGCTGTCCATCAAGCACCTCTCTGCTCTGCCAAAACCACATAAAAGGAGCCTCAGAATGAGCATCTGGGCCTGTCAGGTTAGGCAGGCTCGCTCGATTACTCCATGCAGAGTGTATTAATACTCACTTTGCTTTCTTGACTTTGGTCTCTTGTCTCACTATATCTGACTTCCCTGTGACACTGAGCCAAGTCCTTTCCTTCCCAACACACTCCCTCCTTCACCAAGCCTGTATAAAGAGCTCTGGTCAGCTGGGCCCCACTGAATGCTTCCAGAGGAAGGCAGAAAAGAGCCCCTGGCCTCCGAGGGCTAGGAGCTGGGTGAGATAAATGAGCAGATAATTACAGGGACTAGCCAGCTGGCAGCCTGAAGGATGCGCAAGGTTCTGGGAGTGCGGGCTTCAGGCCCTCCAGGGGAGTACAGGAAGGCTTCGGGGGAATGATTTGTGAGCTGCAGTTCAGAAGGAAGGGAGGCAGGCCTGTGTGAATGGAGAGCATTTCTGGCCTTGCATGGCCAGAGCCCAGCGTGAGGCAGACAGGGCAGTGACAGAAGAGGAGGCTAGATGTAACTCTGGCACTGCTTGTTTGGAAGCAAATTTTAATCCTGAAAACATGCATGTGAAAATCATGTAGGCTAATAAGTAGATAGAAGGTTTCTGCTTTCACCAGTTGAAGTGAGTTTGATGACCTTTGTAAAATTAAAAAGCCAAATTCTTCTATACTGAATCCTCAGGCTGCTACATTGTAATGTTTACCTATTCAAGCTAAAGTGATACGATCTTGCTAGTTAAAATTACAGATCCAGTCTCTCAGCACTTGTTGCCATATATCCACACTATTTTGTGATAAGGCGTAATCTTGCTGTAGTTTTTCAAGAGTAAAATCAAAGAAAGAGAAAAAGCAAAGAAAAATGAGTGAAAAACTTTCAACTATAATCTGGGCAGTACAGTGATAGTCTTCTGGCTTACCTCTAGAGGGTACCAGGTTGCAGCCATTTATTGGGCTGCAGCAGCAGGGAAAAAAAGGATCCCCTGGAGAGATTCACACAGGCCTGCCTCCCTTCCTTCTGAACTGCAGCTCACAAATCATTCCCCCGAAGCCTTCCTGTACTCCCCTGGAGGGCCTGAAGCCCGCATTCCCAGGGTCCTGTGCCTGTGGGGGGAGGTAGGGGGGGAGGGGCAGAGGCGTGACAGCTCTGCAGGAGTAGCAGGCAGTTTCTTTCCCTTCCTTACCCTGCCTCTGAGGAAGGGCGGTGCTTTGCCAGAGCCAGGCCCGCCTCCGCACAGGGCAAATGGGGCACTGGGACCACACAGGCGAGGCCTGCCAGATCCTGCCTGCCACTCCCCGCCTGCGCCTGCAGTGAGACTTGGTAACGTTTGTTAGATGGAAGAAAGACTAGGAAGGAGCAGACCAGCGTATTGGATAGAATTATGGGGAAAGAAGGAAGCAGTCAGTTCCCCCTAAAAGAACCACGCCCACTGGAAGACCCTGCACACATGTCGAGAGGGCATCCTGGTGGTGATGTGGAGTAAGGAGAATTGGGCTGCAAATGCTGAGATTGCACCAAACTGGAAATGTACCCCGACCCATCTGGAATCTAAACACTAATGTAAGATAGTGAAACAAGGTGCACCTTGTAAAGTGTTAGGCCAATGCCTGTGTGGGTAAAATTGTAGTATTTCCAGAATACTTCACCTGGCTTTAGTGCATCTGCATATCAACAGGCATTCCTCAGGGGGTGGAGATTAGTTCATCTCCGTATCTATGTGTAAGTTACCTGGGCAACTGAAGGCTTATCTGAACCTGAGAGGTTAGCGGGAATGCTGGTTTGCTTCTGCCAGAGTAGGAGAGAGAGACAGGCCTGGACTGCAGTTTGTAAGCAATAAACATGTTTTAAACTCTATTTCTCCCTTTAACTGATTTTGTTTTTAGAGGTATTTTGCCCCAGGATTTCCTCTCCCCAGAATTACAGCCTGGAATACAGTAACTGCTCAGCAAGTCCATGTGCTGTTGCTGTTATTGGAGCCTGTGAATACTCTGTTCTCCATCCAACTTCATTATGACAACTCATGGTGAGGAGTATGTCAAGAATGCTTAGTAAGGAGGAACACCGGGTAGTACTCCTGGGGGTACCACACTGAACCTGTGGCAACTGTTTTTGTTACTTAGCATCAAGGTCATTGTTCTGAGAAACCTCATTGTAACTCTGGGGAAATGAAATACCTCCCCAGTCCCTGGCATATAACACACACTATTCATAGGTCTTTTTGATATTTGGGGTTCTGACATTTGCAGAATAACTCTACTGCTTTTACTTTCATTATGGAAAACTTTAAACATATAGAAAGAATAATATAATGAATCCATGGGTCCCTTTATCCAGTATAAAAAATTACCAAAATTTTCTAATCATGTTTCATCTCTTAATTGCCTTTTTTATCAGCATGTATGTAATAAAATCCAAGCTATCACATACTTTTATCTTAAATACCTTATTATGCATCCATAACCAATAACCATTTTTTTCCTTTTTATCTACTACCCTACCGATATTACAACTAGCAAAGCGAACGGTTATTCCCTACAATCATTTAATACCTGGTGCATAGTCTGAGTCTCCAAAGTAATGGGCCACCTGTTGGTTTAGTTTGAATCAAGATCCAAACAAAGGCTGCATAGTTCTTTTCCATGTGATACCACCAAGTCTTGAGTCTCTTATGTCTGTAACTACCCCCTCCTACTTAATCTTCCTGTCATTAACTTATTGGAGACATTAGATCGTTTGTCCTGTAAAATGTCCCACATCATGGATTTGGTTTATCTAACTTGTTCCTCTAGCTGCTGTATTTGCCATTAAATTAAAAATTAGATGGAAAGGCTCACTTTCATTCAGCTTAAGTTTTTCCGTCAAGTGAGCCTGCTTCAGGGGTGGCGCTGTGTGTTCACTTTCCATGCACCATAACATCCCACTGTCCCCTCTTAGTGGTATTTGTTAAGACTGACCAGTGAGTTACTAACTCCCCACTGTAGCTCCCTATCAACTTTCCCCTGATGGTTTTCAGCATCTGTTGATGATTGTTGCCTAGGTAACTTACTCCACTAGGCATTTAAAAAGGATGTCCTAATTCTATTCCTTCTACTTTAGTAGCTTGTATTGATCTGTGAAGAAGAAATTTCTCTCTTCAACTATTTGTGTTCCCTAAACTAAGGTTTATACAGAAAAAAGAAAAGGCAAGATAAATGTTTCCTTATATCTATTTTTAGAAAAAAGAAGTGATAGTCTGCTCAGGTTTTTGTTTTAGAATATTTATCTCATGAAATTTAAGTATCTGATGTTTTCTACCACTACCATCACCTTTTTGATGCTTAAATCAGTACATTTAGATCAGTGGGAGGCCCTTCAGCTTGGTCCCTTTTTTTGTCCTTTTGACCCGGACACACTGGCTCCTGAAAACTTCTTGGCAGAACAGGATGCCCAGGCTCGTCTAACCACTTCCTGTCTGGGGCCTGGGTTTAGGCCTCTCTAAGCAGCCCTGTGCTGCAGGCTGGCAGCCCTCATTGCTAGAGTTGTCAGTATCAGAAACCTTTCACTGTACGTATCATATAAAAAAATCACATTCATTTATATTTCAAAATCAACAGGGTGAACTAAAATTAAATTTACACTTACATGTCTTGATTTGTAAGTTTGATGTTAAAGTGACTATCTTTAGGGACTCCATCAATTTAATGAAGCAGCCCATAGGAAAAACCTCTTAACAAATACGCTTTCTAATTCTACTGACAACCTGCATGTCATCTACTGGGATGAAGTTCTTGATGAGGTAAAGGCCCGTCTGATTCTGCCAGGACCACTGCCCATGCTCACAACCAGGTAAGATGGTTTGGAGGGCAGCAGGGGCTCCTGTCCTGGGCCCAGGGCCATGCTGTGGGGTCAGACAGTGCTGACAGGGGGTGAAAACAGTTCAGGCAGGATATTTGGGCTTTCAGGAGCATCAGTGCATTACCTTGAGTTCCTAACACCCTTTCAAGGTGCTGGGCACACAGGCGGTTTTCTCCTAGGTCCTTTCGAATGTGTGTTTTCCATCCACCCTCTCACTCTGAACCATCAAAATATCCTACCAAATGCTGAGAAGTACTTAATGCAAGTAATTTTTGAGATATTTTAAAGCCTATAAATTAAAGTCCAATTATGGTGCGCCATTTAAATGACTTTACATTGACATTTAAAAACAAAAGACTTGTAAAAGCTTTTAAATTTAAAATGGAGATAACCTTGTTTTAGACCTCTGCATCTTCAACAGAACATTTTTAAAAAGAGAAAGAGATGCATTGTTTTAATGCATTCACAGATAATTTTCCCTGTTCTCACGACGCCACCTCAGTTAACAAAGGTTACCAGGTGAAGAGGCCATCGGCTGCTTCACGTTTTGCATGAATCTGTGTAGGTGCACTGGCTGGGAATTGCCGCAAAAGCTTTGTGCTGGCCAGGCCTCTGCCTGTCTCAGAAAGGTCTGAGAGACCTATAGGGAAATCTGTCTCGCAGACTAACTCCCCTTCCAGGTATTTCAGATCCCTTTCACAGGTACACCTGCTGGCCATGCTCCCTGCCTCATCACCTCACCCACAGCTCGGTTTTCTTGTCAGCAGGATGACTAGGGGTCTCCTTCAGCTTAAAAAGTCAATGAGTTTATGGGCACTTAGGATATACATGCCACACAAGATGTGCTGAAGGCACTGCTAATGTGACATGTGACATGCTAATGGGACATGACAGCTGCTTACTTTGCTTTCTCCATCCTGTATCAGAGTAACAGAAAATGTTCCTGCCCCTGGGTCTCTGCATGCTTACATTCTGGCCAGATGTCCATAGGAATGGCATGGGGCTTCAGCGGCAGTTGGGACTAGGCGCTTCCTCCACTCCCGTGGATGGCCAGGTTCCTGCAGCTGAAGCCAGTGTTTGCTGTCTGCTCCTGGGAGGGAGATGCAGGAAGCAGACAGCCTGCACATGAGCACAGTAGGCTGCTTACACCATCACTGGCGGGCCCACGGTCCACCTGGGCTGGAGCAGGGTGATGTGATCCACCTGGTGTCAGCCCTGGGGGCCAGTGTAAATTCAGGATGCTAGAATGGGATCTGGAGGGTGAACATCTCACAGTGCCACGGTTTTCATATGAAGCTCCGAACTGATCCGATCCCCTGTGGAGTTAACCGCACTCACTGTGCACTCTTGCACTATTAACTCACTTCTGTTGAGAGGAGGTATGCACTCTTAGCTTTTACTTTTCCCTTATCCAACTAGAACTTTGCAAGTAAAAGGTACAGACATGCGGGACTTAACCAATCAGATTCTGTGACTTTGTATCCCACTCATGTGCCAGCAAGACATTATAGGATCCTATAGGACAGGATTTTAAATAAAATAACTAAATGCTCTTGGTCATTGAAACTAGCAGAGTTTGTCCCACATGATGTTTCCTGTCTCTGCCTTGCAGCCTCTCAGCCTCACCTCTGACTGCCCCTTGGGTAGTGGCCATGCCACTAGGCTATGACTCACCTCCTGGGAACAGCATCTCAGCTCTAGGAAATGCTGTGCTTTTCTCTGTCAGCCCCAGGGCTTCTCTCACTGCAGAAGAACCCGCAGGGGAGCCTGCATAGCACTAGGCAGGAGTCCTTCAAGGTCTGGAATGAATGATCCAGTGGGTAGGCCTCAACCCAGAAGCCCTGGAAGCAGGAGATAAACGGTGCCTCCACATTGATCTGGTGAGTGATTCTGAGAAGTGAGCCCCAGGCTTCTCAGAAAGTGCTGGGCCTGCTGAGCTCCAGCTGCCCTCAGCAGTGACCTTCATATAATTCATCCTTATATTGACAGGCTGCTTTCATGCCTCGGGTCCCTCACTCCTGCTCCCTGGAATTATCTTCCCAATAAAGCAAGAGCTCCCAAGCTCTCGTCCCAGACTCACTTTTGGAGGGAGCCAATTATGGCAACTGTATTCGTTTATTTAGTCACCAGCCATGTGTTGAGTACCTACTGTGTGCCAGACTTGAGCCATCAAGATGAAAATGATATATGTAACCTTGCCCTCCAGAGGTTGCATGAGTAACTGTCACCTGCTGAAACAAGCTGACAGTCACATCTGTATAGCTGTGGACAATGATTTGACAAGGAGATTATTTCATTCTCAGTTTTAGCTGCCTCTCATGATAAATGGTATCAACTACTTTTGCTTTCCAAAGTATGATTCTAGATCACCTACACAAAGGTTACAAAGTCTCATGACCACTTAGCTGACCTATGTCACATATTTAAAAGTGGCTAAAGAGGTTGAGAGAGGTAGTAGAGTATAATGGTGCTTTTCTGAGGACCTCTGCCAAGGGGAGAGGATGAGAGACAGTTTTCCTTCACATCTAGGAGAGATGGTGGTGCTCTGTCCCTAAGCTCCAAGTCAACCTCTCATGATGTGTTCCATGGAGCTTAGAGACATGGTGGACTGTGTCTGACCTTTATCTGATTCATACCCGGCTCACCTGTCCTTCAGCAGAGCAGAGATATGGGTAATCAGGGCAGAGAAGGCATATGGGCTCTCAGGACCTCATGTGGACCCATGGAGAGAGAGAGTGGTGGCTCAGGACTGTGTAAATCCTGCCCACAAGGACCTCCAAAAGACACAAGGAGATGCCAGCAGTGAGGTACTACCAGGTGCCTAGCACTGAGAGGTGTCTTAGTCACCAGCCTGCATCAAGGAATTGCAGACAAGAGATGCCTAGTGAATGGGATGGGGCAGAACAGCGGAGTGATGCTCCTTCAGGTGCTGAGACTTCTCCATCCAGTCCCCTGCCGCCTGGCCACCTTCACTTTCTAAGGCTCCCCATCTCCAGGAAGCTCTGCTACCCTCTTTTCTTGCTGTCCTCTGAACACACCAAAACTGTTCTGCCTCAGGGCCCCTGAAGTTGCTCTTCCCTGGGCTTTGAAGGAGTTTTCTGGACAACTGTCACACATCTGGCTTCTCCTCATCAGTACATGTTGGTAAAATTGCACTATTTCCAGAATCTCCCACCTGGCCTTAGTACATCTCCATATCAGTAGGTGTTTCCAAGGGGTGGAGGGTAGTCCATCTCCATATTAATAGGTAATTAGAGGGTGAGCAGGGCTTATCTGGACCTGAGGTTGTATGGGGGCTCTTCTTCTGCAGCCTGGTCGTGAGAGACGCGTGACGACTGCTTGTAAGAAATAAACGGTTTTCTCCCACTATTTCTCCCTTTGATTTTGGTTTCAAAGGTCCTTCGGGATTTTCCCCGGGGAGTTACAGTACATTTCAGCTCCAATACCACCCCTCACAGAGTCCCGGTTTCCCCGAGCACCCCAGGAGACAGCGACCCAGGTCTTTGTCATCTGGTTGCCTTTTTAACAAGAAAACTTATTGAATCATGAGTTTCCGCTCAAAGAACTTCAGCGAAGTAGAGACCTACTGAATTCATTCAAACGGCGAGACAACATAACCACGGCCGCAGAGGGCGCTGGAGCTCACCCAGAGCAGCTGGGTTTTGCCAGATTGGTGTCCCGCTGATTTAACTCCTGGAAGCTGTACATCTGCACTGGCCAGTGCCATAATTACTAACCCCATGTGGCACCAAGCCTTTGAACTGTGGCTAGGGACACATGTTAAAATGATAATATTTCGAACATACTGAATTAATGATTTATTTACAATTAATTTTACCTGTGTCATTTTTACCTTTCCGGTGTGGTTAGCAGGCAGCGCTGCTCTGGACCCTCTTCAAGGTTTCAAGTCCATCGCCTACTTCGCCTCCAGACTGCAAGCTCCGCGTGGACTGCTTGGTCCGCGGTTGCATCTCCGACGCAGGCACACGAGGTGCGCGGGCACGACCTGCCCCACGCCCGAGGGGTCTGTGCGCGGGGAGGCCAACAGGTTGGTAGGCTGGAGCTCTCCAAGGGGCGCCCCCTCGACGCAGCCTCTTCGGCAGCTGGGGCTCCCCGGACCCAGAGCCAGGAAAAGCCCCGGGTGTGGCCGAGAGCGGGCAGCGCCGTTGGGGGCCTCTGCCCAGGCCCCGCCCCCAGCCCGGACCAGGCCCCGCCCACCCCGGCCCCGGCCCCGCCTGGCAGCGCGCGACCGCGGTTTCTAGGCAACTGGCGAACGCGGTTGCCGCGCAGCCTGCCGCGGGCCGACCGAGGCTGGGCATCTCGGCAGCGGGAGAGCCCTTCGCAGCATGGACGACGACGAGGAGGAGGAGATCACCGCCGCCACGCTGCGCGGCAAGCCCCGGCCGCCGCCCATCGCGGCGCAGTCCGCCTTCAGCTACGTGCCGCCGCGGCGCCTGGACCCCAAGGAGCACAGCTACTACTACCGTCAGGGCCAGGTGTGCGGTGCTGGGGCGGGGCTGCAGGGCGAAAGGAGGCTAGGGGAGCTCGGAGAGGGGAAGGGGGCGGGCTGCACTGCCGTGGGCTGGGGTGTCGCGGGGACAGGTTGCCGTGCCAATGCTGGGGATGCGCTGGCCGAGAGACCGGTTGGGGCGTTAAGATGCTGGGGTGGGTTGGCGGAGGGAGGGAGGGAGGCAGGTGGGGCTGCACTTCTGGGGCAGGGTTGGGGGAGGGAGGAGGTGGGGCTGCATCTCTGGGGAGTCACTGGGGAGGGAAATGGCGGGGTTTTACTGCTGGCAAGCCCGGGAGGGAAGGACCAGATCCCCAGCGGGAGGCCGCTCTCCCACCCTCCCTCCGCCTGTGATCCTAGCGCTCCCTCACCTATCTTCCCGCGCCCCACCCCGATCCCTTCACAGGCAGGCCCAAACCCTGTGCAGCCCCCAAACCAAGAATTCTCTGCAGCCGAGGCTCTGACCCACCCTCGGGGTAACCTCGCCTGGCTTGCAGACTTCTCGCAGCACCTTTCCCATTAAGTGTACAGCTACCACGACCACCAGGGTAAAGCGGACCTCCCCTCCCGACCAGAGCCTGGGATGAGAGGCTTGGGGCACAGAGTGTTTGGGAAGTTGGTGGGCATGCTGGATTGCTCAGCGGGGTGTTCAGAGCCGTTTGGGGTGTGGGTTAGGGCCGAGTATTCTTCAGGGAAGGGAATGGGAGCCTCTGGGCTTCTCCTAGCTCCACTGGGAACAGCAAGGTGAGCCCTCCCAGGATCTGGAGGGAGGGTCTCAGGTGCACCAAGGCTGCCCAGCTGGAGGGGGCACAGGAAACCCTTGTAGAAGCCCGTCTGCAAACCGAAAGACAGCCAAAGGCCGATTTAAGCAGTCTGCAGGAATGCAGGGCTGGGAGCAGTCATGAGCTTGTGGCCTGACTCCAGCAGACCCCTGCCTGTGTGTCATAGGGACCTGCAGGCCTGTGAAGGTCACCACCATAGCCAAAGCAGGAAGAGGGGCAGAGGAAAAGGCCTCTAGACTGTGAGACAATGAACTGTTGGTCAAGCTCCTCAGTCTAGGTACTTTGTCTGGCAGTCTGGACCAACACATGCACCTCAGCCAGGAGGATCTCTTCTACCTGTTAGTGCCTCTCTGCTTGGCTTCAAGCATATCTGTCTCTGTACCCCTGGTTTGCTGGCTTTCCAAACCTCAACTCTTCACTGAGTGTTAAGACAGGAGGGGATTTAGAGCAATGGTACCCAGCCTCATTGCCACTATGGACCTATTTTTTCCTCCCATAAGCAGTAAGTTTCAACGAACTTCTTTCTGTAAACAATTTCACTTATTAAATGAATTTTATAATTTAAATATGTAAAACTTACATCATTGCCAATTAATTTATGATCCATGCATAGCATTAATGTATGAATAAAACAGCCAAAAAGCAAGGAATCTTGATGTTTTCTGTGCTGTTGGTCTGTGCTGTTTTATTGAGAGAATATAAGTTTGGCTTCTTGACAAAATGAAAAAATTTCACAATACACCATCTGATGTGTGTCTTTGAGGGGCCCTGTTAATGACCACCTTGAGGCTACTGAGAAATAAAAGACCTAGCAGATGGGGGGGCCAAGATACATACTTTCGAGAGAGAAAAGCCAGGTTGCAGGTTGCCACTAAAGGCTCTGGGCAGATGGGTTTAGGGACACTGAAACCTTGAGTTGGGTGGATTTGTCCACCCAGCTGCTGCAGGTGTGGGTCCCACAAAAAAGCAGATCTGAACCCCCACCTCTTGAGGCATGAATAAGGGAAAAGTGCCAGAATAGAACCTGGTGGGTCCAGTTTATCCTGCCTAAGTTCTCCAATGTGGTATGTGGCCCCACTGTTCTAGTGCCATATAACCAAGGGACAGAGAGATGCCTGATGTGACTGGGGCTCCATGCTTGAAAGGAGTAGGCAAGAAGTTTACCCTTTAAGTCAGGGGTTAGCACACCAAGGCCCAGGGCCAAAGCTGGCAAACCTGTTTTAATAATATTTTATTTGAATGATGACATGGCCGTTTGTTTAGTATTGTCTGAGGCTACCACACGGAAATGAGTGGTTGTGTCAGAGACGCTGTGACCTGAAAAATCCAAAACAGTGACAATCTGTCCCTTTCCAGAAAACATTTGTCAACCTTTGCTATTATTATTACTGCCTCTGGAAGGTAGGGATGGGCTTTAGAACAAATTAATGTGCAGAGTAAATTTTAGGTGGATATTTGAAAGTGTAGTTTTGATAGCTGGGTCACAGGCAAATTCAAGTCCTGAGGCCTTTAATGTCACACAGAAGAAAAGGATATACCAGAAATATTAACACCTAAATAAAAGAGCCTTAAAAGTAGCAAGAACAACAAAAGACATTTCAAAGTCCACTTGCGAACTAACCACAGCTGATGAAATGCTCCAAGGGTTCTGTGAGTTGGTGAGTAATCAGCAGACAGGACTCCAGTAGCTGATTCTCTACCTGGAGAGCAGTTGGACTAAGGAGGGTGAACTCTGTCTCACAAGTTTGCTGGGTGGGCTCAGCTGCACCTAAGTGTGCTGTGAATAATTCCAGGCCCCACTCAAAGCTGAGAAGAAACATTGCAGAATTAGCTCTCAAGTCAGTTACTGGGTGGCACACTCAGTGATCAGTCAGCAACACAAGCCAGGGAGTCCTAGGTAAAAATACTGGCTCCACGTCAGAGCTGTGCAGGTGGCCCAGGTCACACACCTGCTTCTCACTTTGCCCACCTATGAAACAGTACCAGCTGCAGGGAGCGCATAGGTGGATGCATTTAATTAATGGATATTAAGTGGCACATTTTGAGCCTGGTGAAAGTAGAACTCTGATTATTACTTGCTTTTTTTCAGTGATTATCAGTTTCCCTTCATTGAAGGCTGGGCCCCTGGGGCCACTGTCTTATGTCCCCCACCCTCATTTGCTGTGAGACATGAACACAGGTGAGGCAGGCAATCTGAGTATCAATCTGGTGGCTTTGGATCCTCCGAGGCATCTCCTCTGAGGGAGCCCAAACTTAAGGCTCTAAATAAAGTCCCAGTAATGCCCTGGGTCATGGACACCTTTGTCATATAGAGTTGCCACTAACATGTGATCCCCTCCGGGATTGCTCTCCAGGGGGATCCAGCAGCTGGGTTTTTCCTATCAAACAAGGCCAGTCCAGTGGCAGCAAAGAGAACTCTGTTCAATGGTGATTTTAAATTGCTTTTTTCTTCTGCCTTTGCAATGTTTCTGCTACTGTCATGGAAAAGCTAAATCAAAGGACAATGCCCTTTTATGAAGGTTTTGATTAGATTTCTCAAAGTTAAAGAGCTAAGTTAAAAAAGAAAAAAATTCCTCAGTGGTTTTAGAATATGTTTTCCACAGACTAAGCTGACTATGGGGAGTGCTGTCTGCAGTGAAGCTTTGCTGGGAACCCCCTCCCACTGCCGCAGCTTTGGTGTGATTAGCCCTCTTTGCTTCTCAGTGTATGGTGGAGACACTGAGGCGAGGGGCTGTCTCTGTACCCTACTGATCACTGAATTTCCCTTCACCCAATGCAGCCAAGCACTTTGTAAATATAACAACATGTTTATGATCCAGGGGGCAATGGGCATCTCCTAAGGGCCTGTGCCAGTGTCTGGTATACAGGAGGCGTTTGCGATGAGCTCCCAGCATTCCTAGGTGAATGGAGCCTCTTCACCCTTAGACACCAAGCACACGGGCTGCTTGTGCTCAGCCACTCCCAAGGGCTGTGGAGGAGAGGTACGCTCCAGTTCTGCTGCTGACTTACCTGTTGAAATCTAGGTGAGTTCTCCCTATTACCCTGCAGCATCTTGTGCTCACATGCCTCCCAACAGGAAGGTGTGCTAGCTGGGTGGAATGATGACCAGCCGCGTGTACACTTCCTTCCCCTTCCCTGTCCATTTTTCTCCTTTGCGCCTCTTAGTATTTAACCTACTAAATATTTTACTTAGTTATCTTGTTTTTTCCTCCCAGTAAAATATGAGCTTTATGAGGGCAGGGATTATTTTTAATCTCCACAGCACCCATCTCACATAGTTGGTGCTTCATAAATAAATTCACCTGCTGCATGAATAAATGAGGAATGAATAAGTGAAATGAAAACCTTTCAAAGTAAAGGGACAGGTCATCAATTTACAAGATCAGCCTCTTAGACCAAAGAGAGTTTCTGTTTGGATTGTCTGCTGTTCTGGGAATCCTTGGCCTTTCTCCCATCCTCAGGGATCTAAATTGGGAGTGGACTGCGGTCGCTTCTCCTGCATCTGGGCCAGTTGCACTGTCACGGAGCAGTGACCTGTCCCTGGAAAACTTAGGGCCTGGGGGTGCAGGGCTGAATGTCTCCCTCCAGCGCAGTTAGCACTTAGGATGGGGCAGGTCACCAAGGAGGGGAGGAGGCGTGAGGGGACAGGCCATGCGTCCTTCTGCTTGTGGGGAATCAGTGTTCCTACAGTCGTAGCCACCCGGGTGTGCACATGGCATGGGTCTTCCCACTGTGTACATCAGTGCAGTGATAACTGTCGAACTCTTCTTTATAAGAACACATTTACACACAGGAGATCACACAACTGTGTGCACATATTTGCAGCTTGCTCTTTTCATCTAATGATGTATCTTAGACAGCTTTTTCAAAATTGCCCCTTTTAAGGAGTAGAAGCAGAGAATGACACAAGAAGCAGCATTTCCCCCAGTATATATATGATCAAGAACAGTAGCATTTCAGCCTCCCTGGATGGCCCTTTCCTCCTGTGACATGAATGTGGGGGTCAGGTGAGTGGGGCTGCTCTCAGTGGAAGAGGGCAGACCACAGGCTCCCCCGTCACAGAGCCTCCTCTTGCGGCAGGTTGAGCAGCCTGTCCAGGGCAGAGCTCCGGGACTCAGGGGCACACTTCCAGCAGGAAACAGACATGGGGATGGGGCAGCGCCCCAACTGCTACTGGAGGGTGATGGCAGCTGGGTCCAGTGCTCTGGCCCTGGGCTAGCACTGCGACAACAGATCCATTAAAAGGAAACAGAACCTTCGCCGCAGACAAACCAGAGAGAATAGTGGGGATATCGTCCTTTAAAAGAAATTAATGTTGTCTTCTTGACAAGCTACAGCCCTTCTGAGATAAAGAATTTTGAATGTTTAAAATTAATGAAAATATCCTCATTAAGCTTCACACACTACTAGACTCCCAAGGAGAAACGCTGGATTTATCAGAAGTAAAATGAGGCCCTTTTAAGAGTCAAACAAAAGCAGTTTAGATCCCCCTGGGAATTTTCAGTTTTAAAAACGGGCCACACAGCTCTGGACAGGCAGTGGCTGCTAGCCTCAAGATGAGAGGTACAGTACTATGGCCCATGTGGAGAGGACATGGACACAGTCCGACCATGGGTCCATCACCACATAGGTCAAGGTGGGTCAGGATGTGAGCTGTGGAAACCAGTAGACCCTGATACTGAGAGTCTGAACCGATGGTATGTCTGACCTGCTTGTGCTGATCACAAAGGGCCAATTTTTAGCATCTCTTCTGAACTCTGCATTCCACTGGAAGCTTATAACTGGCCATGGTGGCTGTACTTATACCACAGAATCCAGCAAGTGCTACAATTCAGGTCTTTTTTCTCTAGAGGGCTTGTTGTTAACCTAAACACACCATTGGCCTTAAGCAGATAAACATGACAATGAATGCTTGGTTCCTTCTCATCTATAGCCCAATATATATGTTTCTCCCAGGGATCTTCTTGCTCAGGGATGTGGGAAACCAGGCTCTGCCTTTTTGCTGGTTCCATGATTACCAGGGCCTGGGGATCTTTGGGACCTCCCAGTCCTTTACTGGATCGCTTGAATTTTCTAGCCAGTGAGTGACGGGAGAGAACATGGAAGACACAGGATATGGGCCCAGCCTAGCTGGTGGTCACTGGTCTTGCCCACATTCCTTTGCCAGAGCTGATCACCTGGCCCCTGACTAGTTGTGATGGAAACTGGTAATTGCAGTTTTCTGTTTGTTCCAGAGGAGGAAACATGTTTGGTGAGCATGGAGCATTACCCCTGCCTGTGTGCCATGAAAAGGTACTAATTTCCTTTCTCTTACTTCTTTCTTCTTCATTCACCGTACAATGGTGAGTGCCTTCATATTTAAAATGGTCTGAAAGAGAGGAAAACAGACTTGGAACCCAGTGTGTTCAAAATCTGGCCCTAGTTACCCATGTGAGAGTGTGTGTGACTTCTAAAAGGAGAGCTTCCATGGTGAGAGCCGGCACTGGGCACAAGAAAGCCCCTGAGCCCAGGACACACCTGTGCAGGCAGGAGGCAGAGGCTAGAGCTTCTTCCTGGTCTACCATTTGCAGTAGTGACGAAAAGCTAGGCTATGCTGCAGTAACAACCCCCAGAGTCTCACAGGCCTGAAACAAGGCTTAGTTCTTACACCATGTGCCCAACATGGGAGGCTCTGCCCAGTGTAGTCATTCAGCAGCCACCATGGAAGCCGCTAACACCCAGAATGGAGTTCTTGGAGTCCCTGAGCTCTGGCCTTTAATGCTCCCTTAATTCTCCTGACTGAAGAGTCATGTGTCACCTCCGCTCCTGGTTCACTGTTAGACCTGGTCACATGGCTTCGCTGGCCTAGAGGAACAGGAGGATTAAGCCTCTTTGTAGTCAGGAGCTGTGGAGAACTGAGTGTTGGTCCAGCCAACACTGAGGAGTGCTCCAGGGTCTGGTCTCTGCCCCGGAGCAACAACCTTTGCTTAATCTCCATTCTTACCTTCCATTGCTCACAAGAGAACAGCTTCTCTTTACCTGTCACAACAAACACCAGAGATGGGGTGGCTTAAGTGGCAGAAATTTACTGTCTCACAGTCTGGAGGCTAGAAGTCCAATGGCTTCTTGAGGCCGCCTTCTCCCTGCGTCTCGTCACATGGTCTTCCCTCGCTGAGCATCTGTGTCCGTGTCCAAAATTTTCATGACACCAGCCATTGGACTGGAACCCCCTCCTCCAGTAGGACCTCATCCTAGCTAATTACTCTGCAACAACCCTATTTCTAAATAAAGTCACTTTCTGAGCTAGGAGAGGTAAGGGCCTAAATGTATGAATTGTTGGAGGCTGTACTGAATCCATAACAGCCAGAACGGTTCTTCACTGCAGCCCTGGCCATAGTGGTGGTGTTCAGCTCCTCCTTTCTTGACATGAGTCACATCCATATGCTGCCCCGGCCAAGACAGGAGCTGTCCTTCCTTCTTTGGGCCACTGTACCTCATGTACACCACTGTTACTCCACCTGTATCAAGTGGCAGTGTTTCAGTAATGGGTTATTGTCATTCCAGACTGTGCTCTCAGCTGTGGGACTGTTCCTCTCTGGAGCTCAGCTGAGTGCCTTGAACAACAGGAAACAATGTGCTCTGGAGGGTAAGAGGAGCCTCCATTCCTCTCAGGGCACCGGCCCGGGGCTACAGACTAGAGACTTTCAGTGTTAGCAGTGAGGTGGCCGTGGGGATCTAATGGCAGGTAAGCTGAGCCCATGGCCAGTATAAGGCCATACTGTGTTCTAACAAAATTCAAAACACACAGGGACAAGGGGAGGTCAGAAGACAAAAAAGTAAATGGGCTCTATTTTGCTTTGTTTATTAAAAGCAGTGTCGTGTGAAAAAGGAAATCTCTTAAGAGATTTTTAATAGCAAAATACCTAAACCCAAAAAATGTTTTATGATAGCATCTAAATCCAGATAGGTTTTTATTCTATCATTTTGCTTCAAACCATAAAGGAATGAAAGACAAAAAGAAAGGTTAATAATTAAAATCCAGGAAAAAACAGATTCTGGGTTTGATAAGCACTGGAAGTGGACAGCTGCACTGCTACGTGAGGCTGCCTGCCTGGTGATGGCTTTTTTTTTTTCTTTTTTCCTTATTTGTCAATAATAGAAACATTTGTTCTTGGTCAGGAAAGTTCTGAATATGCAAAGTCCCCACAAGAAGAGATATTGTGATCACACGCATCAGCAGTAGGATTCTTAATAAAGACAATTCTAAGCTAGAGAGGCTCTTGGTAATTAATTCTGGGGCTGAGAGGCACTCATCGCTGGGCATAGACTCCACTTTCCTAGTCTTTTAGGAGAGGGAATTACAGGGAGAAGCAACAGGCTTGTTCTGTGAAGCTGCATATCACAGTGGCTTTCTTGAGCATAGGGAAAAGAAAACATGCTTCCTTTCTCATTCAGATAACAGGGATGGCATTCCCACTGGATTCTGAGTCCATTTTTCCCTTCTCAGAGTTTCCTCCCAGGACAAATCCAAGATCCCAGGGGCCCTCCTCAGTTCAGAAGGTCAGGCCTGAGTGGGAACAACTGCACAAGAGGAGGCAAGCCATGCAGTTTCTGCAGGATGCGTGTCCCCTGCTGTCAGTGCTGACCCCTTCAGGTGGGGCTGTCCCTTGAGCCTGGGCATGGCTGGCCACCCTCAGGGGACCCTTCAGGAATTAAGGCTGACCCTGGTCACTTCCTCTTTGGTCCAAGGCTCTCCGGGTGCAGGAGAGGGCGCCACTGGCCAGGTGCAACTCCCACCCAGTGCTCAGTCCTAGTGATTCCGGCTTTCTGTAACCCCGACGCTGTTCTCCTGCACACACACCCATTTCACAGGAACAGCCAAGCCAGGAGGGCTTCCAGTGACAATGGCACATCTGGGTTATGATCAAGAGCCCAGCCGACCTAACTGTTTGTGAGTGGGGGTGGTGCAGGGTGATGGGGTATGAAGTTATGCCTGCTGTCTGCCTCCTGGCCTCAGCTAGGCCTGGAGCAGAACTCTGAACTTCAAAGGTCCGGATCTATCTGGCAGCAAAGGCCAGGGTCTCCTTTGGTGAATTTATCTCCCACCATCCCAGCAGAGCGGGCGGTAGACTCAAACTTTCATTGAGTCACTGCAGGGCCCTCTGGCTTGGTGGCTTCCTTGAAAAAGGTTTGCTGTAGGGTTTGCTTAACCTCCGCTGGCTAGAAGCAAGCACCAAGTCAGTCCCACCAGCTTCTGTGTCTGTGACATCCTGCACCCTCTACATTAGAGATATTGAGGTTTCTCTATCATTTCCTCAAAGATATTTTTAAGTTTCAATTTTATTTGTCAAGCAAATGTCTGAATTTTATACAAAATGACTGATAGTTTCTTTGTGACATTTCTCCTATTGCTTTTATTGTAGAAAACTTACAGGTTTTCTTTTCACTCATTTTTCTGATACATGCAGTTTATTTTTGCCCGTAATGGGTAGTGAAGACCCAATAGCTTTTTTCCCAAAAAGCTAGCCAATTTTCATGGTATGAAAAGCAGAATATTTACCACTACTCCACTGATTTTTGTTTAACCCTCGGAGTACATGGGCGATGGTACCCCTTGAGAAGGCGTGAAGGTGAGGGCCAAAGCAACTGAGGGGTGGCAGAGAAGACAATGCCAAGAAGCAGCTCCCTCACGGTGACCTCATTTGTTGGCATCGGAGCACAGACTCAGCAGCTCTGGCTCCTGCCTCCCAGTCACTCGGACTGACTCTGAACTTAGGCCAACCAGGATAGTAGCAGTTGCTGACTAAATGCCCTAAGCAGGTTACCCCTGGAATTCCTAGGAACCTTAAGATACTGCCTTGTTTTCCTTACTAGGTGGTTGACTGCACCAGGACAGTGGTCATGTCTGAGTCACCTCCACAACCTCCCCAGCAGGTGCAGAGTGTGTCTTGCACAGGTCGGGTGGCCTGTGAAGTTTGTCAAGGCCAGGCTGAGCTGGCTGGCTCTGCCCACTGCTGCTGGCAGCTGTGCTCTGCAAGCAGTGAGGAGGGCATACGCGCTTGCCCACAGACTGTCTACGATGCTTGCATCCTTCTCACTGTTCACCTTCTATCTTTGTGTCCTCCACTTGGAGGACACCATTCTAGCATCAGTATCGGGGGAGAGAACAGTGAAGTTGGCACGGGGTAGGGGTGGTGCGTCAGGTCTCCCACTGCAGGATTCGAGGTAGCTGGTGCTTGGCTGGAGCCTCACTTACAATGTGAAGATTACAGGTCAGCTATGCGTGGATTTCTTTTCCTTTCACTAGGTAACAGCTAAAGCAAATGAATTTTTGCATTCAGAAAAATTTGGGATGAAAAAATGGAGATATTATACATCATTAATGGGATTGTTTTCTAATACATCAGAACTGTGTGTACTTTACATGTATGTTTAATACATGTGTGTATTTATACATATATCTATATACACATAGGCAATATATATCAAGTACATATACTTACTTTACAATTGCTATAGTTACCACACATGATCAAATAAACTATTTCATTCTCTCTAGGGAGGGATTCAAATGCGGAAAACCTGCCTATTTGTTAGCCACTTAAAGGGTGACTTCTGTTTGATTATATCATGATAGCATCCAGGAATTGTTAATCTTTCAAAGCAGTACGAGCTATTACAGAAAATTTGAGGAACAGCAGAAAAGAGGAACAAAGGCAGAAGCACCCGTACTGAGTGGATCACCACTGTTTTAAGGTTTAAGCTCCAGTGATGGAGTCGGTGTGTGAGGATCCGCCTCTGTGGAAGAGGGCTCTACACAAGACCGAGGAAGAGTGCCCGCAGAGGCCTCCCCATGCCACTGGGAACCCCTCAGCCGCCTCTGGCTGGCTGGGCCTGGCCTGCCTGCCGGGCCGGGGTTCCGCTGCCGGCACATCCCCAGTGCGGTGGGAAACTGCGCGTGCCCCTCTCCATCAGGGAGGCCTCTGGCTTCCAAGCTCACTGGAGGCTCCAATAGCCCAGTGCCCCAGTAAGCCGTGCCTTTCTTTCTCTTTTTGTTCCCAGACAGGAATCATTTCCCTCTATGACTGTGTTTTTAACAAGAACCCAGGTTATAATCAGAAATTGCACCGAGATGACAGAGAACATGCAAAAAGCCTGGGACTTCATGTTAATGAGGAGGTAACGTTAAGGCAGACTCCTGACAAGGTGGCAGTGTCACCGTGTGTGTGTGTGTGTGTGTGTGTGTGTGTCGTTACTACTGTGTCCCGTTTGCTGTATGCAGCTCTCTTCTGTGCTGGAAGGTTACACTAAGCTCAGTCTGTTCTGCCATGTTACTGGGCAGTAATTGTATGACTGTTGTTCAGTTCTATAGAATTTAATTATGCAATGAAAGCACAGCTAAGAAGTTTTTTCAACAGATAAAAGAGGTTTTTGCTACCGAGTCCTGGTTGTCACGGTCCCTCTAGGGCCACTGTCACAGTCCCTCTAGGGCCACTGGCCTTCTAGGGATGAAACCACCTGCTCCAGAGTGATCTCCCGAGCTGAGTGGCAGACCACAGTGACCATCACATAGAGCACAGCTCCCCTTGACCTTTCCAGGGGACATGGGAGGCATGGGGGACATGCATTTGGGAGAAAAAAGGAGGCTGGAGGGACGAAAGCCTGGCAGGAGGAGGCAGGGAGGGGCCAGGGGAGAGAGAGAGAGAGGTCAGAGCAAGGTTTTTGCCTTTCCTCTGAACAACCTGAGGACCTTGGAGGGCTCTGAGCAGGGGACGGAGGCCCGCGTGGTTCAGCAGATCCTCCTGGTGTTAAGAAGTCCAGGTAGAGTAGGATGCTGGGGAAGGATGCAGGATGAGGGGGGCAGGACGGAGCAGGATGCAGGGTGTCGGGAGGCAGGCAGCAGGGGACAGGAGGCGGCTGGGAGCCCTGGGTCGCCGCATGCTGATGAGTGCGGTCACCCTGCAGGAGCACGAGAGGCCGGTCGGGCTGCTGTCGTCGTCCGTGCACGGGAGGCGCATCCACCAGCCGGTGGAGCCGCTGGACCGGGACCACCAGCGCGTCAAACACGTGCAGGCAGACTTCTACCGCAAGAATGACATCCCCAGCATCAAGGCGCCCGGTTTCGGGCATGTGTCCCCTTCCTGACGCCCACCGCGGTCGGGTCCCTCGGGCCACGCAGGCGCCGGCGGATTGGAGGCGGCGGCAGCGATGGCCTGCGGGCACCTCCACCCTCGGGGCAACCACGCCTGCGGGGCGAAAACGGCAGAGGACATGGCGCGAGGGCAGGTCCGCTGTTAGCGCCAGAATAAAGTGAAAACTGTTCCCCCTTGAGGGTGGTCTGGTTCAGTTTTGTTTGTGGCCACTCCACGTTTGCAAGACTCTTTGGGGGAGCGGTGAGCAGTCCCTTTTCTCAACCGTTATGCATACTGCTACTGGCTGAAAAATGGACAATACTGCTTTTCAAACTCTCTTCGAGAGGCGATGGAATGAAGCCGCCTTTTGGCACAGTTGAACCCTAGATACTACAACATTGCCCACCAGAAGTCCCAGCTGCACATAACAGAATTTTGCACCATGGAGGTCAATAGTCCTAGTAAGAATGGGTGGCCTGGGTGGTCAGCAATGCTGCTGTCACTCCTCAATTAGGAAGCAGCCAAAGGTCATGCAAAGAGAGGACTTGGAGGTTCAGCAGACTTGGGTAAAAGTCTGGCTCCTGCATTTTCCAACTGCATGGTGCAGGGCAAATTATTTCACCTGTTTGAGCCCACATGTCCTCTCTATAAAGTGGGAGTTGTGAACTGTGGAGTTTGTTTGGGAATCATTTACTTTTTGTGTGGTCATAATTTATTCAGTCACCATAGGGGCTGTGACGGTTAGTCGGGGCAGTTTTCTTTCTGGAAGCAGCTGCTTTTAACCTAGGCTGGAAATGTTTACTTTGGAGATGATTTGAAACATACTCAAATATTAAGATGTTGACTATATTTTTAATGAGTGGATCCCTTGGAAGAAATCATCCCTCCTGCATGGTGATTACATTTCTCACTGCTTAGCAGTTAGTGGGCAGGTGACCTAATTAAGTTCAGTACTGATCCTCCATCGCTGGTTTTAGTGTTTGGATTCTCTAAGGACTTATGACACTGAATTGCTGGCAATTTCAAGGCTGAGTGACTCTTAAATATTTTATTCTTTGGAAAATGTGTTTTCACTGTAGATGCCTTTTATCTTCACTTTTGTCCCCAAATAGCAGCAGTTTGTATGGAATGCCTTTGGGTGCATTAAGCCATATTTATACTAAAATAGTCAGGAATATACATAAGTTTGGATTTTGGAAATCCTTATAAATTACTCTCTCTTCATTCTAGATTACCAAGAAAGACAAAGCATCTTTAAGAAAAGGCTTCATCTGAAAGTCACTGCAATAAATTG
Source organism: Manis javanica (assembly GCF_040802235.1). Classification (NCBI taxonomy): domain Eukaryota; kingdom Metazoa; phylum Chordata; class Mammalia; order Pholidota; family Manidae; genus Manis; species Manis javanica. The sequence goes on from NC_133156.1 coordinate 145,550,386, forward strand.
TCAAACTAAATCATTTTCAGTTATTTTAAGTCAGATCCAACTCCCTTAACGTTCCACTACTTTTGAAAAGCAGGGCCTTGGTGGTATTATGTTTAGTACACATGGTGTCGGGGATCAAGGGGAGAACAGTGTAGCACAGAGAAGGCACATAGTGGATCTGTGGCACCTTACTACACTGATGGACAGTGACTGCAGTGGGGTATGGGTGGGGACTTGATAATATGGGTAAATGTAGTAACCACATTATTTTTTCATGTGAAACCTTCGTAAGAGTGTATATCAATCATACCTTAATAAAAAATTAAAAAAAAAAACAGCAGGGCCTCAGTGGGGCAAGGTTTCAAAAGATCTCATTTGTCAGGCAGCGAGAAAAAGTTCATTGTATTTCTCTCAGCATCTCAACTTTTACAATCTGAAGTCAACCAGTGAACGCCCGCTGGTCATCTTAGCAAAGAGAGGCATCTATTAAGAGAATTTGTTTGGAATCACAAATTTCCACCATTACTCAATGTTTCTTGGGAAGCAGAGTGCTTGCTGTCTTGGGAAAGCACATTGAGTTGGGAAAAAAGAATAACATGGAGGATTCATGACAGTGGAGGCATTTTTAAACAGAGGTATGAAAAATATTTTCATCTTAAGGGGACTGTACTCAAAGTGGTTTTCATGACGGCTTCCTACAAGATTTATAGGTCAATGAGGAAGCCTTTGAGGAGACATGGGCTGACAGAAGAGAACTGCCAGGCCTCATTTGCATGATTCACTCAGAAATGTTTGCAGTTGCCAGAGTGTTGGGAGCTTTGCCCAGGAGCCAGATTTCAGGGAACTTCCAGATTTTAGGGAACAGGCAATTTTCCACTCTAGTTTCATCTTGGTCACTAATCAACTGGGAAACTTTGAACAAGCCTCTGGGCCTCTTTGCACCCGTTTCTTCATTTGTCAAAAGCAGGGCAGTCTCAGACTTGATCAGGGATCACAATCACAGTGGCGGACTTGTTACCCAAACACAGTGAGTGTGGGTGGAGGGGGCCCACTGCCAGGGCTTCCCACCTGGCACATATGCATGGGGCCTGAAGATGTGCCTTTCTAACAAGTCCCCAGGGGATGCTGACACTGCTGGTTGGGGACCACACTTTGAGAGACCATGTATGCACACACCTCTGCCAGGTGAACTCTGATAATGACTTTGATTGTTTTAAAAAGTCAGTCGCTTGGGAAGACTGATGAAACAGCTTGGGGAAAAAAATAATTCTCCTTCTGAGTTCTTTCCACCAAATTGACCACATCTCAGGGAAGGAGGAGAGGGCCATGTTTAGGAGTGCTTGGCCAATCAACCAGCTGTGGGCATCTACTAAGGAGAGGTGACATAAAGTGCCATGTGATGGGTGTGCCGGAGGCTTTAAGGGAGGAAGCGCTCACAGGCGCAGTGGCCGATCACTGTTGTGACAGCTGCACAAGGCTGGCTTGGAGTCACTGAAACCCTAGTCCAGATTTCAGGTAGAGTGAAATGTCCTTACATTTTTCTTCTTTCAGTCGCCTTTTTGGAGAATCAGGTATATCAAGGAAAATGCTAAGCTGCAATTAGCAGATCAAAAATTCCTGACTGAGGCAAACAATTGAACACATGCTGTATTCCACTTCAATGATGAAAGCCAGTTATTAGTTTTGATAAGTGCTTTTAACTTAGTATGAATCAAGGTCCTGGCACGGCAGCCACGTTGGTGCTGCGAATATGCTGAGGGGTTAAGCCCTGGGTACCAGTCAGGCTTTTTAATAGTCGCTAGCTTTTCAGCGGTCACAGACCTGATCCTATGAGCTAACAATCAGGAGAATACTCCTAAGAAAAACTGAGAGATGTGTTCAAATTCACACAGGAGTAAAAATTCAGAGTCAAGAATCAAACTGAGGCCTCACACTTCAAGTGCAAGTTCCCAGGAAAAAGCTGTTTCCTGCTAGACCACTGGGGTCCTCTACCTCTTATGATTTATGACATGATTTATGAAAATAAACCAAGTTTGCCCAACCACACTGGCACTGGGAACTTTGCTTTTAAACATTAAATTATTCACAATTGCTCTATTTTTATTTACCCTTTGGCACAGTATGGTTTCTTTACATGAAGATAAATCCCAAAACTGTAGAGTTGGATTTACAAAAATGAAATTTCCAAGGTCTTCATCTTCAGAAAGGCATAGACATCTGCTCTGTGCCTTCTTAAACTTCCTCAGACATAAGAGGCAGCTTATGGGGCTTGGCACCATCTCCTGGTTTGTTCAAACTACTGTGACTGCTGACTTACATCATTCCAAATTACGTTCCTGCAGGCTGTGTGAAAGTTCTTCCAAAGTACTAAGGTAGATGGAGTATTCAGACAGAGTGCTGTTGCCAGCAGAGAATCGTTTTACTGTTAAAATATTTCTCCTAGAGAATGTGCTGTAGCAATGCCAAAATGAAACCTGGACCACATGACACACTGAGCACGCTTTCTTTCTGGCCCAAAAAACTGCATAATCAAGTACACACATCACTGTAAAAAATATGCATCATCAACCAGAAGTTGCATAATCAATGATCCCAAACTTTGTCCTGATCTGAATATACTTAAGAACATCTCCATCTTAGCTTTAGGAGAGCCCTTTCTGAAACAACTGTCCAACGGGAGAATGAACAGTAAACAAACCTCAGTTCTGGGGCAAACCGCAGGGGAAAGGAGGAGCAGGGAGAAAAGATATAAACTGCAAACTAAAGTACATAAACTTTTAATGAATTAACCTTACAAAAGACAATGGCATCAAACATCAGACGCGTTTGGTACAAAACTGTTCCTACGTCATGAGAACTAATGGTGGTGATGGAGGGCAACGTACTGCTAGCATGAGACACGACAGAGCAAGGTGACAGCACCACGGATCCCAGCCGGGGCCGCGCTTGGTCACTGGCCATGAGGCAGGTGGTGAACACAGTCACATTCCATGTGGGGTGACAGAATCAACATATTCACAAATACTGTGTGTTTTAGTATCAGACTAGTGGATGCGGCTGGCGAGCTACCATATTTTCCAGAGAATAACATGCACCAGAATATAATATACACCTCCTAGTTTTATTGCCATAAGAATGTTTGTTTGTTTCACCTCTATCATTTCTGTTAGTTCTCTGAATTCCTTTCTCCTAGAACACACACGCCTTTTCCTTCTGCTCAGGAGTAAGCACAGTGCGAGCGGCAGAGCGATCTTGGCACACATCAGACACCAAACGGTATGCCACCAGGTCGCAGGAACGAGTCTGCAAGGCTCCATAGGACAGAACAGAGCACGTACATCAAAAACGAGGGACACAAGTTGCAGTCAGAAAGTGCATTGTACCTTCCTGAAAATACAGTCTTCTAGCCAAAACGACGGCGATTCTTCAGGATGCCAAATTGCTCTGGGAAAGGGATCGTGACATTTCTGTGTTTACAAAGTACGTTTTCAGCTCCCCCTTGCCCTTCACATTGATGACGCCTCGGCAAGTGCATGTGTACCCCAGTGCCTGTAGGATGAGGCTCGTCTCCTCGGTGACCTAGAAGCACATTGACAAATGAAGAAGTGGTTAGTGCCTCTGTCAGCAGGACACCTTTGAAAGGTCATTGGACTATGAGGATAAAGAACCAAAAATGCTCATGTTCTTCAGCCCATTCATTGCACTCCTGAGAAATTAGGAGAGAAAATAATCCATGAGAAGAGAAGCTCCTGAGGCCAGTGTTTAATTTAGTGCTGTGAGAGTGAAAAACTGGAAATGACCTCAAAGTCAAGGGATCTCCAGGGTGAAGTAAACTCAGTGCTGTCATGACTAATATTGTAGATGAGATGAATAACTTCTTTTCACCCCAAAAAAGAATTAAGCTTGGATCCATGCTGATTTCAACCATGTGAAGATTATGCATTCACATATATGAGGCCTGGAAAATGGAAAGTAAATCAAAACATGTTGGGGTGCTGGGATTTGGGATGAGTGTTTACAAACTGTCATGAATATCATTTCATGAAATCATAAATATTAATAACAGATTTTAATATGGATGGAAGACAACACCTTGAGAGGCAGCCAACACCTGCACGTGGGTGTGCGTTTTGGGTTGAGTGCACATGGGTAAGGTGTCCTAAGGAGTTCACAGTAGTCTTGGCCTGCAGGTCTTGAAGGCTTTCTCCTACCACTGACTCCATGAGGAATGCTGAAATGCACAGGCAAGCCCCTGCGGCAGCCTGCCCTTTGGGCAGGACTTGTGGTGACTTCCTGCCATCGCACCAGGCAGCAAGCACCCCAGTGGCAGAGTCACCATCAGGTCCCGCTGGCACACAGGCAGTGAAGCTTCCTGGGAAGTTCGGCTTCTCTCTCAGGGCAGGTGGGTGGGGTTAAGCCTTGTACCAGCTCACCGTGAGCGTGCTGGGCTCTCCCTGGAAGACTAAGTCTGGGGACTCTGCAGCCACACCGGAACCTCCTGCAAACACATTTTCTTATGCAGAGAATGGGTGAGGTGCATAGACTTGGCTAAGAATGAGGCCTCAGCTGTGGAGGGGAAGAGAGGTGCCCCTGTCAAGAACATGGCACCCCAGCCAGGGAGGAATTATTAGTTATTAATGTTCTGCCCCCCAGGAGGAATCTAGGGCTTGAGCTGACAGGACAAAGCTGTTTTCCAAAACCCCTGGTAGGACTGCTTTGGAACCAGGTATAAAAGCAGAGGAAGAGGAGAGATTTCTTCCCATTAAGTCAGAGGAAGTGGACAGGCATCTAGAGTCCCCGGCCAGCTTGGGCACGGGGTGGGGGGACGCACAGGTGCTGGGCAGGCTTGTGGACAGCACAGTGACACCACAGTACAGATCCGCTTTGGGTGTGGGCACTGTGTGGGGGTGGGGACAGCAGCCAGGAGCCAGCCTTCTGGAGCTTGGGCCGAGAGAGGCCTGGAGGGCAGACAGTGCCGTGGGGCAGAAACACATTGTGCCACAGAGGGGCTGTGCTTACAAGAACCCAGGGGTGCATCCAGGGCTCCCTGAGGTGAGGGTGAAGTGTGCGCTGTAATGATCTTGGGGCTGCTGAAAAGGGTTAGATAAATCCCTCCATCTTCCTGAAGTGTGACCCAGTGGCCAGCCGCTGGCATGGTGGCCAATGTGTGGGTCCTTGGGACCCGTGTAAGCTGAACAGGAAAGAAAATGGGCAAGCAGTTGCCAGGTGTCCTCCCCCAGCTGGCCCATGTCCCAGATGGTGGGGTCAGGTCTAGTTTGGGGGTGATGCCAGGAACACAGGAAGGACTTTGAATCCCGGGTAAGAACTGAAGGACCTTTCACAGTCAAGAGACTCAGATTACAAATGTGTTCTCACAGTCAGAGTTCTTAGGGATAATCATAATTAGAGAATTCCATGGCCCCTGGGCTTCTGACTCTTCTCAAAGAGAGCAAACCCATCACTTGGAGCCCGGGATGTCCATTGGGCATTAGTGTGGAGCATCACCATTGGCATTGTGGGGCTGTCTGCTGGAACCTGGGATGCCAAGCACACAGTCCTCAGGAAGCAGGGAGGAGGGGGTGTCTCCCTGGTGAGCGCCAGCTAGTCTCACTCCCCGCCACCAGGCTGGCTGGGGACTGGGCTTTCTATCTGCTCTTTAGGCTTCCGGACAGGAAAGCACGGCGAGGGCGTACTGCTCTTCCATCAGACAGCCTGTTCTCGAGGCCCAGGAGAAGCTGCTAACAGCCTCAGCATCATTCTTTTACTATTCCTGGCATCTCACTAAGTTTTTGCACATAAATGGAAATGGGAGGCTATTGGAGCTACAGAGAGCTACCCCCTCAGGAGAGGGAAGCTTTCTCATATGCAGACCTCCTGGCTGCCTAGCTGAGTGCACACACACAGGTCTGCAGACACACTTCACTCTTGATAGGCAAAAACCTGTCTTCTTTCTCCCCTGGTGCTCAGAGAGCACAGACACTGTCCAGGTGGCTGCTGTGCTCTAAATCACTTGGACCTTTATGATGCCTGGTATCCTTTTAGAGACATACTTGAGTTCAAACTCATTTTAAACCCTGATCCACAGGGGATTTACAATCTCCAGAAGGGAGCCTCTCCCTGACTGGTCTCTCTTAAATTGCTTTTGATACTTATCCCAAGCACTTGGAAACTGCTTAGACAGTATGAAACTACCATCCATCTTCTGCTGTGGAATCACAGACCCAGAGAAATGCCTGGTGGTTACCATGGGGGAGGGGTATGCATCAGGGGGTAGAATCGGTGAAGGGGACAAGGAGGCACAAAATCTCAACTGTAATATAGATTAGTAAAGGGATGAAAGTAGAGCACAGGGAATATATTCGATAGTTCTGTAACATCTGTGTTGAAAGCAGCTATGCTAGTTGGGGTGAACAATATAGGTAACTACTGAATCACTGTGTTGTATACTTGAAACCAATATAATACTGTAAATCAACTACACCTAAAAACAAAACAAAAAACAACAAAAACCTCCCATCCATCTACTGAATGTTCCAGGTGTGTGGTAGGGGCCCAGGTTGGCCTACCCCTGGGAAAGTGTGCCTCTCCCCCTGCCAAACAGGAGACCCCATGTCATCCAGATTTGCCAGAGCATCCCTGGGCATTGGGAGCTGCCAGGGACATGTGTGCAGAAAGCCCTAGAAGACATGGTGCCGAGGAATGGTTAGACAAACCTGCTAAATGGCACACCACTCCTCTCAAGGATGGCAACTGGGCTGTCCCCACAGATGGAGGCGCCTCGCCAGCCCCACTGCAGAGCAGGCCCCCTTTCCGCAGAGAGCTTTGCCTAGGTCGGAGCTCTCAGCAAAACCAGCTGACTTGACTCCTCTTGGCAAAGGCCCATTTGGCTGGGAAGGCCGGGAATGGCCCCCTCCTGCCATTGCTTTCATTTTCGTGTCTTCCTTCTCTTTGTTGCATGGCTGCTGCATTTCAGAACTGTTGCCTAATCATCTGACTGGAAGAAGGCAAATACTTAAGTAACGTTTGTTCCATTCTATATACAATTAAAGACACTATGCAGAAAGGCCCCAGAACCAGAATCCTCTTGGAGGAATGAGGTGGAGTGGCCTGAAAGGCAAGCAAGTAGGCAGAGGTTTAATGAAAAGCTCTTTCTGGATGATACAGGCACTGGTGTCCTCTGCAGACATTAATAAAGGACTCTAAGCCTCCATCATAATTTCAGGAGGCAAGGTTATTTGAGGATCTTGGCCAAGCTGAGGCACACCAAGTATAGGGACTCACCAGATTCTATAGAAAGGACAAAAAAAAAAAAAAGATAAAGCTTAATATTTGTGTTGGGTGACTTTCATACAAATTTACCATTTGGCAGGAGTTTTTCTCCCAGAATACAACATAGTTGAAATAGTGGGTGAAACGTCGAATCATCACTAGTGGAGGGTGAAGCAGGCAGAGAGCTCAGCACAGACATACCGTACACAAGTCCCTCCCATCTGGAGATGTCAGCCTCTTCCCAGGCGTCTGGCCTTGGGCCCACATTCATCACTGCTTTACTAGTCAGACCTTAGCTTTCTCTCCCTTGGGTGGATTCCAGAACTTTTCAGTCATTCCTAGATACCCGAATCCCATGGTGGCCCCGTTTAGTTCTGCCACCTCACGTCCTCCTTGCTTCTATCCTGACCTCTCCTGCCAGCAACTTCAGTCTTCCTCCCAGTGCAGGCTCTGGAGACAGGAAGCCTGGGGGGTTGTGTCTGGTTTGCTTACAGGTTCCTTTCCCTTGTAAAGTTCTTTCCAAGGTGCAGGGCCAGGAGCAGTAATGGGACAGGCGCCCCGAGCCCACACTCAGCCGACAGACTGCCGTGTTGCTCATGGTGATCACTTGCTTTCACAATGCGATAACCTTTATAGTATTACATTTTTTATTGTTGCTAATAGTTGACACAGAAATGAATTAATATTTCCCTGATAAAAAGATTTCAGTGAGTTAATTTCAAGGTTATTTTCAAGTTTCTTTCAAGGTTTTTCTCAATTTAAGTAAATTTCAAGTTTTCTTTCTTTGGTTTCAATATATTATTATCACTATTATTTTATTTATCTGTGGTTCTCAAGAGGACACACTGACATGGCGACAGAGCCGCCTGAGCTACCTGTATTTTGTCCAGGACTCCAGTGCTGTCCATCCTGCTGGCCACGTTCACGGTGTTGCCCCAGATATCATACTGCGGCTTCTGGGCTCCGATCACACCAGCTATCACAGGTCCGTGGTTAATACCTGGGACGCATTGGAATTGGGTTAGCAAGCTTGACTTACAGCAACTGTCTTGAGAGGAAAAGTGTGATGAGAATATTTTTGAATCATTATTAAACATTAGCCCAAGAAATAGAATTCCTCCATCATCTCAAAAATATGAAAATGTTTGTCTGTTTTCCCCTTCTAGACCTTGATTCATGTTCATTTTTCCATCCGGCATTATTTCATAAGAACATAAAATTACTTATACTTTAAAAAACTGAACATTCTAATTGCTGTTCTATGTGGCTATATAATCTTAGACTTAAATAATCATTACATTTTCCAATAGCTTTGTAGTTAAATGTTACCTTTGAAACACACATATTTTTATTGTAAATGGTCATGCTGAGTAGTGTATGTATTTATTGGCTGTTCTGCCACTGTTGGACTTGGGGTTCACGCCCACATTTTGCTGAAACCACCTGCCCACACACTGGTACTGCTTTTCTACTTGCCAGGCACCATTCTGTGTGTCTTAAATATAAAAACTCTTTTAATTCTCCAGCAGACCTGGGGGGTCTGTGGTCATCACTTCTGTCATTTCAGGGAGGAGACAGAGAGATGGCACCACACCCCTCGTCTATGGCTACCAGGCAGTAGACAGCAGAAGGCAGAAGGGCTACAAAGCCAGGCAGCTGGCTTCATGGCCCCTGCCTGTGAAGACTCTGCTTTCCTCTCTTTGCCACCAGCTTCTTGTGTACATGCTTCTTCCCACCTTCTGGACTCTTGTGTTTGATAACTTCCCATTGGTGTCTTAAATTCTGGAGGACATGTGTAGGCTCTTGATTCCCACTGCTGAACCTATTTCCACAGGGTTCTCCAACTTGCCTGCAGCCAGTGAGGGGGTCCACCCTGTCACCTTACAAAAACAAACCTTAACTGCATAATATAGAGATTTTAAAGGAATTCAAATTCTATGACTGGCATTTAAAAATACACAATTGGAAAGACATAAAGAGGCACAACTGAGGGCAGAGGGAGCTCCCTGTGAGCAGGAGTGATGCACTGATGGTCTCCAGGGAGGCTCTGGAAGGCTTGAAGGTTTGGGTGCTTGGCTCACTTGAAGCTGGGCTTTACGGCTCTGCATCCATTGGAGTGCAGGAAATCCAGGGGCATAAGTCCCCTGCCTAACTGTGATTCCCCATGGAAACTCAACCAAATCGCCGTTGCCGAGATTCAGCAGTCGGTGCTCTTCAGTCCAGCCGGCCAAGTTCTCGCCAAGGCAGAACGGACTTCCTGGGTTCCCAACTACGTGGGCATTACACAGGTGTTAATTCCCCGATCATCACGTGCACTGGGCTACCATGGACAATGATGGTAACAGCTGCTCTGATGACCCCTTCTTAGTAATTGCAATTATAAAACCCTGGTTATTATATGTACACACCTGAGCTCAGGGTGGCTTTGACACTGCGTGAGATGTGGAGGTGACATCTGCCATCAGGAGCTACAGCTTCAAGAGCCTGATCAGCTTTTCTAGTCAAGGAGAGGCCTGGACTCTTGCCCATCCTCACTGTCCCAGGTAGGACGAGTCTTTGTCACAAGAACTCACTTTAAACACAGACCCACAGTTATGATGGGAGTGTTGTGGAGGAGGGCCATAGCAATAGAAATAGAGGTACTGAAATTGGTTGATTGTTACCCCTACATTTTCTCCTGGATCTATGGCCCCAGCCTTACAGCAGAAGTCAAACTTTACTGACTAAAGGGAGCATTTCTGAGAGATTTCCTTTCCCACTGCTGAACCGCTTAGTGTATGGCCTGTTATGGAGCCAAAGCACGAAATGCAGTGAAAACACTGTTCCACATAATCTTCCAAGGTATGCAAGGGGTGAGAAAGAAACTCTCCTTTGCTTTATGGGGCACTTGGTAAAGCTCACACCTCTGCTTCAGACACCCCAAATGACTTATCCCAGCCGCTGGCTGCTGCCCAGTGATCTGACCCCTCTGCCATCAGCTTTTCCCCTGGCTGCTCTGATCTTGCTTGGTCAGTGGCCTGGGGGCAGTGGGGAGAGAGAGCCTGGGCCAAGTATTACTGGCAACGGGATGATCCCTACTCAGAGCTGGAGTGTGACTGAGTTTTGGTTTCTGTTAATTAACTGCTTCTACATTTGACATGCAGTAAAGGATGATAGGAGCGACTTTGGCTGTTATTATTTGTATCATCTTTTTCATTTTATTTATTTATTTTTTTTGGAATTCTTACTCTCCTGAGTTCCTACTGTGAGCTGCCACTGGATGGTGCCATATACTCAGGTTGGGGAGGGAAGCCACTCCTGGGAGGGCCTGGGGTTTGAGCAAAGGCAGCCTCAGAGACCAGGGGAAACACTGAGCTTAGGCTTCCTTAGAAACCTAAAAGAGCTGGCATGTGGAGTGAGTGTACAGGTATTATTAGTGAATAAATCGTCGGTGTAAAGAAAGCACTTAGTGAATACCTACTGAAGAAGGTCCATTCAATCGCTCCCAGTAGTTTAGAATATACTGCTACTGTTCAAATCAAGAAAACCATGCTTTTGATGTTACACATGTGACTAGCAAATAACTGTCCCCATTCCCCCTTGCAGAGAGGGGCAATATTATTTGGCCCCTGTATGTTTGACAATAGAGGGGTCATTCTGCCATACAATTAATTTATTTTTTAAAAGGAGCATAGTATGAAAGTTTGAGGAGCTCATTTTCCAAGTTGACAGAACAGTAAGGAAACTCTGAGGTCAAAGGGACCCCGCCACATGTGACATGTCAGCAGGCTGATGGGGTGCCTCCTGCCTGCCAAGTCCTCTCGTCTTATATACTGGAGCCTGGGTAAGGGTCCACAGTGCACAGAGGTGAGAAGGCACAGAGAAAAAAGTGTCTAGATACTGATGATCAATAATACTGTAAAATAATTCTTTTTGCTCAAGAGATGTAAAATATTTCTGGGTTTTAAAATTCAGAACATATGCAAAGCAAAGGAAGAAAATCAGGTTTAATATTGAGATTTTTTAAAACGCTGAAATCTGTATGCAAGAGAAATGGAAAGCCATTCAGATGGAATTTGTTAGAAGAACCAATTTCAGAAGAGCAAAATGTGTTGCCAACAGAAGCATAAACTGGTCAAAGGAGCTCTTACAACAAATCATGAATGGCTGCAAGTTGCTGTGGGAGCATCGCCAGGCAGCTGTATGCTAACCTGAGGAAGTAAAACACATTTTTTTACTAGTAAATAATTGTCCCCATTGCCCCTTGCAGTGTAAAAGGCATTTGAAAAAGGCAAATAAACATGAAAAATGCTCAAGAATCAACTTAAAGTAAAGGAATAACTTACTAGAATTTTTTTTTTTATCTTAAAGAAACCTGACTTCTTCTCTTGGACTTGAACATTCAATCTGAAAAGCTATCGCTATTTCAGAACCTACCAAACATGTATGGTGTTCTTGGAGGTTTTGATCTCAGAAGTGTGTGCTCATTTCAACCAGTCTCAGATGCAGTTTTCAAAGTTACATTTTACATCTCTGGAGCCTGGATGCATCTTAGCACCCAAGTGGGCCCTGGTTTCGTGGGCAGCAGTCCCTGTAATAACGGAGGGGCTCATGAGCTCCTTAGGGAGGCTCAAGGCTGTGCATGCGTGATTTGCAGAAGGACACAGAAATCCAGTTCACAGTCTCCTTGCTAAACCAAGTGATTACAGCTGGAGTTCCATCAAAGAGGGTCTTTTTTTCCTAATTTGTACAGGAGTGCTTGTTTAGCTCCTAATTTCCCTGAGCCTGTCTGCCTGCCATTCAGTCCTGCAGCCCTAAGGACATGTTGCCATTGTTCTACCCCAGCACTGCAATGATCATCAACATTCTCTGTGAATCTGTTCCTCCCCCCATGCCTTTTCCATAAGTGAACTCGGATTTTAGCATGACACACCCCAAGTGAACCAGGTCTCAGCGCAACCTACCCACTCGCAGCTTGAAGTCGTTGAAAGAGTGCTTGTTGATGGCGTCCAGTTTGGCCACCAGGGCAAATGCGAACTCCACCATGGTGCCTATGTGCATGTACTGCCTCTCGGGCTCCTGAATAAAGGCAAACACACACAGGTGGGGTCAGTGCTTTGCAAGCCGGAAACAGTCCCTCAAACACAAACCTGGGCTGCCATCAGAAAGGAACACTTAAACATTGTAACATTACAACTGCAGATGTCTGGTGAGACGGCTTCTACAGACCAAGGAGAGAAGCTGCACAAGGAACCCACCCTGCTGTCACGTTGATCTTGGACTTCCAGCCTCCAAAACTTTCTGCTGTTTGAGTCGCCCAGCCTGTATTACTCAGTTATTACAGCCCTAGCCAGCTCATACAGGGAGAATGAATGTGTGCCTTCACTCAGCCCCAGGCAACTGATCATCCCTTGAAAGACAAGAGTCATCATACATATAGAATGTCCATGTCAGTCCTGAAGTCAGTGTGGCCTTCCATTGTCTCCCCAACTTGTTCGTGAGCTCCACAAGGGCAGAGCCTATGTTCCATTAGCCTGTGTCTGCACAGCAGGAACAGGAGAAGCACTTGGAGATGTCTGGCAGCCGACAGACGTATGGTGTTTCGGTGTTCATGAGGTAGGCTCACATCACTTATTCATTAACGTGTTTGAAAACCAGCCCAAGTCAGGTGGCTGCTGGGTGCCCCACTGGGCCCTTGACCCAGGGGTCCACACACAGGCCCTCAGAACCATGATGATGGGTCTCAGGTGGACTGTTGGGAAGCCAAGGGGACACGTCCAGGAGGAACAGAGAGTCATCAAGCTCTGGTGGCAAGTCAGGGCTGACTGATGCTCATCTGGGGGCATGTCCCAGGAGGGATCGTTCGTGTGCCCACTGAAGGGGCGAGGGCTCTAGGGAGAGAGAGAAACAAGGTGAGAGGGGTGGCTAGGGGAGCGCCCTCAGATGGCACAGGGAGGATGGAGGGGCATTAGTAAGGGCCCTGGAAATGCTCCAGAGAGCGGGCTGGAGGAGCAGAACCTGGGCTGTCGGGTCTCGCGCTGGGAAGTTGGGGCAGTGTTCAAGCCCACCAAGGTCAAGGAGCCCAGCAGAGATGGAGAAAGCTCCAGGGGATGTTCTAAGTTCAGGCACCTGGTGCCCATGCGGAGCTTCCCTGCAGAGGGCAGAGATGGAGACCAACTCTGAGGCTTCCATAGGGATGAGGGAGCAGAAAAGAGGTAGGAGGCTACCCTGCCTCCTCACAGGGATGGGGATGACAGGGGGATGCAGGAAACCATGGAAACAGCTGAGGAAGGGGCAACGGCAAGACGGCTGCCCACTGATCGTCATAGTATCTCACTCATGCCAGTGCGGGGAGATGCCATGGGGCAAGACCTCTCCCTCCAGGCACTGCAGACACCTGGGCCAGGGCCAACCTGTTTGTGTATGTCCTTCAGCCTCAGTCCTGGTCTCCAACCCCCAGATGCCAGGAACAGTCCCCCTTCCAGCCATGACAACCATAGATGCCCCCAGACCTTGCTCCAGGTCCCCTGGGGGGGCAGCCGAGCCCAGGCACTACAGGATATTAATATGAATGAAGAGAGAGGGTTCCTGGCTTAGAGGGAAACAGTTCTTCCCCCTTCAGGTGAATGATACTATTCTAGAAAAAAGATGAATGAAATACCACTGTGGCTAAAAATCCTCCATGTGAACCTGTGGGAGAAAATCCAAGCAATTTGAGAAGCTGGAACTAGGAAGTCGACTGCCAGCTAACTGGGGAAATAGCAGAGTCATTTCTTGAGAACAGTTACACACTTCTGTCAGAACTTGCTAATATTTCTTGTCTTCTGACTAAAGGGAAAACATTATTTGGAGGTTTACGCAGTCAGTCGGGAAACATCTTGCTCCTTAGCAAGAGGCACAAGCCATTAAATCAACAGGCAGGATCCTGTGCAGCAGAAATTATAGCGATCCTAGCGAAGAGAGATTTGCCACAGGAGAAATGGTTGGCTTTTTGCTGAACCAAGCTCAGCAAAAGAGCTCTCCTCCCTGATAAATTACCGCCTAGTCTGTTTCACGCAGTGGGCTTAAGCTGGAGCTTTTCCATGACCTCGGTGATAAATGAAGAGATTGAGTTCTTGGCTTAAATCCAACATCAATAACTCATCTGGACTTAGTAAACCCTAGAAAAATATGATGCTCAGTGTCTAGAAGAGCTCAGTTCATTTCAAAAAATCCTTATAACTGAGCTTTTGATAAATATTTGATGATAGTACGAAGCAGCACTTTCTCCCATGATCCAAATAATTTCTGTTACATATCTCCAAATATTTAACTGGCTTCCAGCTACACAGCAAGATGGTTCATTCAGTTTCCTGGAACATATTTTGCAGGCGGTTTGTTTGGATGGCTCACCAGCAAGGAACATGGCTGAGAGTGAATGCATGCTTCCTGAGGCTCTCTTACCATCCAAGCAACTGCTAACAACTGAGTAATTTTTTTGGCCAAAGTTAACGTGTGCCTCCTCTCTTACCCCCTGGCCCTTCGCCCGTCCACCAGATAGTCACTGAGCACCTGCTGTGTTGGTGTTGGCCTGGTCTTGAAGATTTAGAACTGCCCATCTAAGGAGCTGCTCTCCTGCTGGGGCTCCTGACCAGGCCCTGCAGGTCTCCGAAGGGAGCACCAGCTCTTTCCCAGGGGGTGCTGATTATCACAGAGGGCTGGCCCTCACTGGGTGGCTCAGAGCACCCGAGTTTCAGCGACTGTTGGAAAACATGACGGGACCTCACAACTTCCCAGTGTTTACCCAAACTCAGAAGCACGAGATAATATTTACGGAAATCTGTCTGATTGCGGGGCTATCCATGAACACTTCTAGATTCATTAAACTTGGATTAAATTGGACTCCACCGGACCTCACTCTGCCAGAGAATTTATCTGAAAAAAAAATACACCTTAAGGGAAGTTCTAGCAAACATCCTGGTCCCAACATTTCATGCCATTTTCCATGAATAAGTTGGTGGGCACACTGCTCAGTACAGACCCGTCATCATGGTTCTGAGGGCCTGTGTGTGGGCCCCTGGGTCAAGGGCCCAGTGGGGCACCCAGCAGTCACCTGACTTGGGCTGGTTTTCAAATACGTTAATGAATAAGTGACGTGAGCCTACCTCATGAACACCGAAACACCATACTTCTGTTGGCTGCCAGACATTTCAGAACAATTAATAGCAACATTGTATCTATTTCACCCTCACTATGACTCCCCATGAAGTCTGCCTTCATCCCCATTAGGCAGGTGGGGCATGGAAACCCAGATGGTTGTTGACTTGTGTAAGTGGTGCAACCCAATTTTGCAGCCGGGCATTGTGACTCCAGGGTCCTCAGTCTTAATTGCTTCGCCACTTTCCTCCTGTGTGCTGCTAGGACGTGGTTGGCACTTTCGCTATCTGCATTTTATATATCCTCTTCCTTTTTGTTTGCATTTTCTCTTTCAGGTTCCGTCTACTTCAGTTTGTTCATTAAAAAATATTTGTACACTGAGTTCATTTTTGTGAGCTCAAGGATGATATTTAAATAAATATCCACAAACATGTAGACAAAGAGTAAGGAGTTTCCCTTGATTATTCCTGCTGATAAAATGGTGGCAGGGGTGTTAGGTGATGAGCCAAGAGACAGCTGGCTAATGGAGATGTGCATGCAAGAATGGTTCATCAGCGGCTCCGGAGCTCTGGCAGAGCCTGAGTGTCTGACATTTTAGGGTCTTTGGGATTCCAAAGTGACAGTTTTCAGTTTCCTGTCATTAGCATGGAAGTAGGAAGGCATTTCTCTCTAGGTACAACATATCATAGTAGCTTTTGTTTGTATTAAAACACCCAGCTCTGGGATATTTTCATTTCAGCAAAGACCCACAATAAAATATATTTATTTCCTACCTTTTCCAGTAAAGGGAATTGTGGTTCTTAGATTCAAATATGTCTTAGCAACCATGACATCAGCGGCAGGAGGTCCAAGTCACTCTTCACTCCCTCCCCAGTCAACCTGGCAGAGTCCCCCTGCTGTGGATAGCATGTATGTTTTCCCCAAATGCATCTAATGGGATGGCATGATGAGGTGGGGCCTTCAGGAGGTGGTTAGGCCACACAGATGGAGCCCTTGTGAATGGGATTGGGGTCCAGTTTGTCTGTTGTCCTGCAGCAGTTTGTCAGGGCAGCCAGGCCACCTGAGGCCCCCTGACATTCCCAGACACCTACTGTGCTCACCCAGCATCACAGCTGCTGTTTGCACACACACCCTTCCTGGACTGTAAACTCTGGGGGCAGTTAAAGAGGAATGGTCATTAGCAAGCTCCTGGCACTTGCCACAGTGGGAAAGGAAATATCTGCGGGGTGACCTACTAGCTAAAAATCTAGAACAGCCAAGCCAGAGATGGAGCCATTGATTTGAGTCAGTGAATGCAGATGGGAAATGTGTACTGTTCATTCGTCATGCTGTTGGTAGCTCAGTTTTGCTAATACATGCAGTGAGTGAGTGGAGAAATCTTACAGGTGGGTTACATGGAGCCTGAGATCTGATTCAGAGGGTGGAAGGCAGCAGGATAAAGTTGGAATGCTCTGCTAGCCAGTGGGAACTCCCTGGGGCAAACTCAGCAAGGCCCAGGTGGGGCAGGTAGTTGTGCCTAATAACTACCCTCAGCCTGTACCCCTGGGTCTGCTGTCAAATTGGACATAACAAATAAACAATAATTTATTTTTAAATGTTTAAAACAAAAATACTTTAAAAGTAAGTAGAACAATTTTTAAAAGAGTAATAATACACATGCTGTATTTGATTTAACAAGCCATAGGGCTCATGCCTTGATAAAGAATAAAGTCTCCTTGCTTTCTCCTGCTTCTCTGCTTCTTTCTTCCCCCATATTTTTCTGGTGTACAAGTTCTTTCTTTTCAAAGTGTTGCTGGCAATAGGCATTGGTCTATTTGAGTTTGTGAATAAAAGCTAGAGGTATGGCTTATTAAAGCAATAATATAATCAAACCGTAGGTTTGAATGCAAGTTTTCATCCCTGTACTTTGGTTTTGACTTCTTTAAGTTCTTAATAAAATTTGTTTGAAAACATCAAAATCATTTACATAATTGATAAGACCAGAGATATCCCTAATAGTTGATCAGGGCATAAAGGATGGATTTCCTCTATGACAGAGCCTGCAAAACCCCTCAGAGGTTGAGTAGATGCCGCTCCAGAGTGTAGCAGAGGGCGTGAGGCAATGGGGAGTGGTGTGGAATGTGGTAATCTGGGGAGACCACGCCCAGTCTAAATGCAGCAACTGCTTCTATGCTCCAGCTGATGACTGCTGTCATAAGGAGTGAAGATCTACCAATTTTCACAAGCTGGAGATAATAAATTTTAGTGATAGGTTCTTTTTCTTATAAGTCAATAAAAACATACCTATAACGAGTTTGCTATCATGGGCTTGAAGTCTAAAGGCCATGGCAAAGAACAAGCTGGGGGTCGGAAAGAGAGTGAGGTCCTGACGGTAAAGTTAAGGACCACTGAGGGGCCAAGCTCCCCATTTCTTCTGCCCACTGTCTTCCATTGCAGAACATCTATGTATCAGGTACATGTTCACAGAAGTATGAGAGTAGTTACAATGCCAGCCCATTCTCAATTTAATATTTCATTTTTTGACAAATGCCTGCTTCTTTTCCAAAAGTTATCAGTTGTTACATATAATGCAACCAACCATTTAGTCATGTTGTCTTCAAGCTTAAAATTAGAACTCATTGTTTCTTTAAAAAAATACAAACTAAGCCAAACAAAGGCAGACAGAAAGACCCACTCTGACTAGGTGTTGACAGGCTTCTTTGCACTTATTCTCCCAGTGGATAAGTACAGTGCTCCTGCAAGTAGAAATGTGGAGGTAATTACAAAGAAAAGCTGATTTGCAGAAGGCTTTTGTCCAGATAACTTTGCCTCTTTTTGGATTTAAGAAAAACACCTCCTTGAGATACACAATATATGTTGCAGATTCAATGTCTTTTGTTGCCAAACTAAATATTTAGCTAAAGAATAAATGTAAGCTTTTTATTTGTAACTAGAGGTAGGTTACAGGCAGGTTACAAAAGGTAAAAGGAACATTCATTTCTCATAAAAATAACTAACATCCACATAAATACTTATGAAGGATGTTATCTCCCCAAACATAACAAACTTCCCTTGCAGAAGACTTTCACTGTACTTCAAAATATTTCTAGAATGATCTTACCAAGATTCTAATTAAATGCTCTAAATAAAAATAGCTCATACTGAGTAAAAACTCCCTGTGTGGACATGATGACATATCATATTTCATTGATGTTCAATAACCCTTATACTTGTCTACTGGAGGGACAACGGTATCAATATGCAAAACGTACAAACAACAATTGTATTATTAGTGTTACTAGCATTTCTATTACCTACTCTGCTCAAGGAGTATTTTGCATATTCATGCAGCCTTCCCAACAGCCTTATGAAATGGGTAGGGTCTCCATTCCTTATATGAGGACGGCGAAGTACAGAAAGCTTACCTAGTATAATAAGTGATGAGCAGTCTCACTTGAAAGTAACACTTTCCCTCTGCCCTGAAGGTAAAAGAGTCTCTTACTAACTATGGTGACTGGTTACAAGCCAGTTCAAGTGCAGCTAAAAAGGCAGGTTTTTTGGTTGGGGCAGATGAGGGTAGAGGGCCGGGGCTCTCTGTTGAGACCGGCTTGCTAAGGTAGGGCTGGAAGCAGAAGGGAGAGAATGGCACCGTTACAAACCGGAGGGTGCCAACTCAGTGTGCTTGGGACAGGGGCTGGTGGAGGAGCAGGGGGGAAGAGCTAGTGAACCGCAACCAAGCTCTGGACTGACAGAGGTCAGCCCTGAGCCCAGAGTGTCCATGCTGCAGTACTGCCCTATGGCTGCTTGCCCTCTCTATGACCCTGGGCAAATGCTCACTGCTGTGCCTCAGTTTCTTCATCTATAAAATGGGCACAGGTGGGGGAGTGCTTCCTAGGCTTATTAAAAATAAAGATTTAGGAAGTACTTAGTACATGTTAATCAAATGTCAGGGGGAGAAAAGAGAGGGTTTGCATTGGGAGTAAAAGGTTTGTAAAGGAGTGAAAGAAGTCAGAGGCTGTTCTGGGAAGTAGGGCGGCCCACGTTCAATCATTCATTGAACAATCTCCATGCACAAGGCAGCCTGCTGGGTGGGGACTTTGGGGAACACCACCTAAGACAAATTTGGATGGGGATCTGAAACACACACATTCATAGGAAAGATGAAAATGACATGCAACACGTGGGAAGAAAGGACGTAGGATCTAGGTACAGGAGGTCAGGCGGGCGAAGGTCAGGGTACAGAGCAGGCTTCTATGAAGGTAGAAGCCTTGGCACTGCTGAGGGGTGACACTTGCATGCAGGGTGTCATTAGTGTGCGTGACAGTCACCCTGGGAAACTAGTGGCAATGGAGGCAGAGACACAGAGGCTTGGGGGTGCTTCCAGAAAGCACTTGCGGCAACCAGCACAGGTGGTGTGGGGCAGGAAGTGGGTATACCCTGCTGGCAGGGGCCAGATGGGTGCTTGGTATTATCTACACAAAAAGCACAGGGCATGTCTGAGGGCTGGTGAAGAGACCGGGAGTCGGGGGAGGGGAGGGGCCAGGCAGAAGACTGGGGCCCTGTTTTGGGAGGAAGGGGACAAGAAGGTGAGGGTCGCTGTGGAAAGCTGGTGTCTCTGGAGAGCTGGAAGTGTGCTGTCCATGTGTGGACCAATGGTCAGGATGGCGGCGGGGTGACTTTGGTGGGGGTCGGATGCACAGAGGGGGAGCAAGTCTAGGCAAGCTCCTGACGGCGAGGAGGGGCCAGGGAAGGAACACGGGCAGCGTCCCACAGAGGGACCACCCGCAGGGCACAGCTGAGCAGATGGCCCGGAGGCTGCGGGAGAAGAGACTTCTGGGTGAAGGTGACTGCCATCTGTCAGAGGCCGCAGACAGGCCTTGGGGGGCGAATGCTCAGAGAATGCAATCTGGCATGGATTTTGGAATTTAGAAGTGCTTCCTGACCCTGAGGAGTGGGATTCCCGATGGGGACTGGTGATGGGGAGGGAGGGTTGTGGGGAATAAAGGTGGTGGCTGAGGACCCCAGGCCCTGCTGTTGGCCGGGAGAGGCAGGCCTGGAGATGGTGGCTGGAGATCTGGAGGAGGCTGAGATGGACTAGAAGACAGGACCCATTAGGGGACAGGGGATGAGGGGGACATGCCCACCCACACGCTGAATGTGGAATGGATCTTCACATGGTGGGGCCCTGAGGGTTTCCACCCTGAGGTCCTGCCCAGGGGATCAGTAAGCGGCTGTTGGGGCATTCAGCTCTGGACCTGCTCTGGTGAGTGTCCTGAATAGACAATGAGGGACTGGCTGGAGAGGCCACTCAGCTTGGGCACAAAACTTCAGGAGGCACCGAAAAGCTCAGCAATCATGAGATATGTTTCTGAATACACTATTTTAAAAATCAAAATTAAAGCAGAAAAATCGAGCATGAACTAAAATATCAAAATTTTAAATAAAAATTAAGAATGAGAAGTGAATTATGTTCCCTTAAAATTCGTATCTTGAGGCCCTAAACCTTCCTCACCCATACGTCTCTCTTTGTCATGTGAGGACATAGAGCAGAGGCCACCCACAAGCCAGAAGGGAGCCCTCGCCAGCAAACGCCTCCTGCAGGACCTTGACCTGAGACCTCCAGCCTCCAGAACTGTGAGGACATAAATATCTGCCATTTAAGCCACCCAACCAGAGGTGTGATGTTTGTTCTGCTGGCCAAGCTGTGACAGATAAGATCCGACAGTGCTAGCTGAGCATCTTGGAGTTCGAGGCCAAAGGAAAAATGTCTGCTCCTATACATATATATGATTTCATGTTATTTTTTTAAAGGTAATTTTTTTCTAGAACTTTAAAGTCTTGAAAAAGTGTAAGTTTGCTTCTAATAAAGCCAGGAAAATAAAATTATCATTAGTTCTGTTCTGGTCCAAATAAGATTTTTCAAACTAAAACAATGTTGTATATTTTAATACTTCCGTTTTAAAATTTTCCAATAGTTTTTCAGCACTTTAATCTTCCAGCAATAAAAACCGAACAATGAAAGGTACACAATACTATGTATACAGGGTTGTACATTTCCCCTCTTGTCTCAGGCACAAAGATGGTGTGGGAGGCACTTCTCAGAATCCAATATAAGGTTTTTCTAAGTTTTTTTTATTACTTGTTTCTTTTACTTTTCCTCATTACTCAAGTAATGCCTACCCATAACAAATTAATAATCTGGAAGCGAACGCCTGAGAAAAGCAAACAGAATACAAATTACCCCATTCACTTGGAAAATCGCTCGTGTTAATCTTAAATCAGATGTTTCATGTTCTAGTCTCTGCTCATGAATGTTAAGAGGGAAAAGAGGGCCATTGCCATGTTCCTGGAGAAGGGAGCTCTGTGTTAGCACGTTGTTCCTCTGTCGGTTTTTCACACCATCTGGTGGTGGGAAGGGTGTGGGGGAGAGAGAACTCAGCATAGGGGATCAGCCCTTCCTCTCTTGCAGGAATCCCCCTGCTATGGCAAGCTGTGTTCTGCTCAGCTCTGGGCCTCTGTGCTGTACCCACTACCTCTTCCCCACAGCAAACCTGTTCTGGTGCCAGCCAGGGAGCTCACTGTCTTAAGGGGGAAGGGGGTCTTGTGTATTGACCTGCAAGTTACAGAAGTGCATCTATACACACACACACACACACACACTGAAACACAACACAACATAACCAAAACCCCCTTAAAATTGCTAGTTGGTTGAAGAGAATTTGGACCAAACCACCTTTTCAACCAAATTTCTATGTGGTCAACTTGGATTTTGATCACATTGTTTTTAATCAAAATACCAGGAGCCATCTTATATAATGAGTCACATTTAAATAAGCACATCTAATCTTCTAATTATTTGTGTATTTATCTGGTATCAAGCAACTACCAGTGTGGTTGTTTATATCTACCCCTCCCCACCAGAGAAAGGCATCCCTTAGACACCTCCAGAAGTCTCCTCTTTTCTCATGAGACCTTAATCACTGAGGCTTCAGTTGTGCACAGAGCCCAGTTTATGGGTCACTGCATGCCTGTTCTGGCTCCAGGGATGGTGTGTGGGTGGGGTTGTGGCTCACATGTGCTGCTGTGCAGTCGACGCGTCTGTACCTGGGTGTGCTCCTGGCTGGGCACAGCACTCAGCCCCGTTGCTGCCATGTAAGTGCTGCCAATTGTCTTGATCTTTTCAACCCCACTGAATTTCGGCTTGGACAGCAGCTGTGAAGCAATGACACTTACTTAGTTACTCAGTCGGGAGCTGACCCATGGCCAAGCATTTTCTAGAGACATTCTCCGATTCTAGTTCACAGTGAAGAGTCTTTGAACCACTGCTCATGCACCTGCTGACCTTGGGTGTTGCTATGAAAGAGCACTTGATGAATTTCACAAAGAGCATGTCCTTGGAAGAAAATGCAGGATAATGATTTACTTCCAATTAACATGATTACCTTTCAAAATTTGCTAGTAAAGGAACCAGGATAAATTACAATAATTTTGGCAAGTGATAATGGCCTTGAATAAAGTTCCTGAGTCTGTGCTTGAAAGGCCTAAGTGCAGATGTATGATTCAGTGAGTGACGTCTTTCCTGCACAGTGAGGGTGACTTATGACCAATTACAGTGCTGAGGATTGGCTTTTTTGTCTTCTGAGTGCCTGACTTGGAGGGAATAAAGACCTAGAATGGCTCTTCCCACCAGCCCTGACCTAATGTTTTTGTCCCAGCTTCTGGCCCCAGTTACTAGCATCCTCTGAGCTCCTCCCCATCCACTGCATTAGATCTTGGGGTGGAATGGAGGAAGGGTAAAAATAAGAGCAGAAGCTGCAGGGCAGAGGAAGAATGCGTGGAAGGAGCCACTGAAGGAAACTCTGTATCTGCTCAAGACCACGGACAGCACTGGCAAAAACTGCGAACATCTTCTGGACGCTTGCTCCACACCCCTGCTTACAGAGGAGTCTTTCAACATTACATGTCGGACAATCTAAGACAGGTGAGCGATCCCCGTACCATATATCCACAAGCCAGTCCCACCTGGACGAGCTCTGCCACTTGCCCTGCGGTATCAGGGAACATCTAACTCGTTGGGGGGCAACTGGAGCAAATATGCCACTGTTCCTCACTGGGAAGCTGGCACGACAGAGGACATCTCTGGATGTCATTACCTTACCGTGAATCAACCTTGGGTGACAATGGTAGTAACAGAGAAATGCACAGGTGCCACAGCCATCTAATCTAGAAGGTTGGCCTGAAACCACCATATTATATAATTTCATCACTGTATTTCAAAGTTCCATGAATCATGACACACCTATGCTCAGGGATGTCAATCTCCCTACTTTTTGTAAGAATGGTGTAGCAGCAATATCCTTAAAACCAAAGGTATGTGTGTTCTTACCTGAAGACAAAACACGTTATTTTCTCTGTAGGCAGAATACTGAATATTGAAATATGGCACTTATTTCAAATTCTAAAACATGTACTTTGTGCCTTCTAAAATATATCATTCCACATACCGACGACTTTTTCAGTAATAAAGCATGTCCCCTATGCACACTTCAAGCTGATATCTGACCTTGGAGTATGCAGACAGACGGGCCAATAATCTACTATGATAAATATATCCTTTTCTCTTTTACATAGAAAAGAGTGGGCAAGTATTTTCCTTGGGGCTTGGGTCTCTCTAGGAAATTGATGAGCACACTAGGTAGACATTTCATTGAAGAGATTTTGGTAGTTCCTGGCAATCATACCATCAGACAAATGCTCATTATTTGTCTCTCCAAAATTAGTCAGGGACCTAAATAGAGCAAAAGGCTTTAATACAAGCCATCAGAAATTATGCTAAAGGACCAGTTTTAAGATAGGCCAGAATATTGGACTACCTTCACATGCTCCAGCCACAGGAATGCCAAAGTGGGGGACAGGGGCCATGCAGCCCGCCAAGGATAACTCCCCAGTACCTACATCGTCAAAGTCAGCGATGATCTCATTCAAGAGCCGAAGGCATTCCAAGCCCTCCTTGTTCACGTCAGATTCTGTGTAGAATTCTTTGAAATCAGGGATGGACGCAAACATGACGCAGACACAGTCGTAGGACTGGTGGTACAGCTCCTGCCGGGGAGGAACAGGACGGCTGAGCCCTAGGAAGCCTTTCAAACAAACACGCTCCCCATGCAGGTGGGTCTCGGTGCTAGGACTGTTAGAGAAATCACCCAGTGCTCCACTCCACGTGTCCCCCGCAGCCCCAGCCGGGCCCAGTCACTGGCCATCTATCACAGGTGGAGGCTCTAAGGAGCCAAGCTTAGCACCCTCAGTGCCCCTGCCAGATTCCCCCAGCTCCCGGGCGGTGTGCACCCAGCTAGACCTCTCTGCATCTCTGCCTCACACAATCACAGGAGTCCTCAGACTTCCAGCTTAGGAAGAAAGCGTCTTAATGCACCTGATGGGAAACAAAATGATTTCCCAAACTACTGTGTTGTCCTGAGATGACTCGGTACCGTGGTGTTCTTTGGCAGCAGTCTTGATAGATTATCTTTAGTGTCGCCTGAAAGGTGTGGATGCAACTAATCAAGTCACTTGACTTGCATCAGGAAGAGCCTGTGAAACCCCTCAGGATGCTACTTATTTTGTATTAGACACCAGTGACACTGTTTTGTTTTTAAAAAGAAAGAGGCTCATAGTACTTCATCCACAGACCTGAGGAAAATTACCATGCCTTGAAAATACAATTTCAAGGTGTTTCCATAGTTTTCCCAACATACGGTGAAACCTTCAAGTTCAGCTAAGGTTTCAGAAAGGACAGGTTGTTCTGTGGGCCCAGGGGTGGGTCCTGTGTGTGGCACTGGTGGCCTGAGGCCTCCCCACAATGAACTGAGCCTTGTCCCTGGGGTGGGCTCCAACAGTCTGCATCTTTTTGAAAATCTCATGGGTTATCATGCTGTGCATCCTTAGGACCATGGGCTACAGGATGAAATGGAAGGCCAGGGGAGTCGGGTGAGGCCCCAAGGCTCCCAGCTGGCTTAGGGATCAGGCCTAACCCCACGCCCTGGTTGGGCACCCTGCAGGTGTGGGCACTGCTGGGGGTTCGGGCTGCAAATTACTCACCTACCCCCGGATGGACAGTTCACTTGGCACCTTTGGGGAAACACCAAGGGCAAGGTGGGTCTCTGGTCCCTGGCCTAGTTCAGGGCTTCCTTAGGGCCATACTTGGGAATCAGCATAACTTCACAGATGGGAAACTGCAGATTCTCCAGCTTCGAACTGTATCCTAAACTCTTGAGAGATTCCCTCAGGTCTTTGGGTTGGGCTTGGCGCCAGAGAGGACCACAGGCTGATTGCCTGATGACCTGAGCTTGTCTTATATGCCCAGAGGACCTGGGTGTGGGGGCTGGCCCAGGAGGCAGCCTTTAAGGACATTCTGGAATTCAGGGTCTGAAATGGGTAACCCTGGTCTAGCACAGAGCTGTCAAAAAGCACCCCTGAGCTTTGGGATTCAAAGTGAGCTTGTCATTTTAATACCCACTCATGTGCAACCACTTTGCTAAATGAGCTCGAGTAAAGGCAATGCAGCCACAAAGTAGCCCCACTTCTGTTCCTATTTTGTTGAGTGAGACTAGTTCTTCCCTGCGCCTAGATGACAACCTGGAACAACAACCCTTCTCTTTCTGCCATTCGTGTGTGGGACGAATCCTCCCATCAATAACGGAGCACCCAGGCTAAAGAGGGGTCAAATCTGAGCCTCCTTGAATGGGCAGTGCCTCTTCTTCTCCAGCGTGGGCCACTGAGGGGGACCTGCATGGCAGGAAGGGGTGAGCTGGCTTCTCCCCTTGGCCTCATGCTTCTACTCTGACCCTCCCCAGTGCCTCGCCAGGTTTTCCAACGCGTCCCAGGGTGGAGAACAGGGAAAGGACAAAGTATCTCTTGAGAAGGAACACTTACCACTGATAGTGTCATGCCCCCTGGGCACCAAAACCCAGCGGACATTATCCTGGTTGTTGGAAGACTCCGTCTTTCCCCATCACTTCACATCCCGCCCGAGGTCCCTTGTGGACCACACACTCCCGTCCTGCTGTGAACGCTCTGTGCCAACTCCTCTAGCTTCTCTGCTGGGGTTTCTTCACCCCTCCAGGCAGCTTTTTAAAACAGGGTCTTAAAGTGACCCAGTGCCAACCGGCTCTCTCTTGTTGGTCCCTGAGCACCCTTAGTCTTCCCAAAGCCTGAGAGTCCCAGTACATCCCCACCTGCAGCCCCCAAGGCTCTTGGCCCAGACACTTCTACAGCCACAGCCCTGTGCTTTGTCACCTGCCATCTGTGTCCCCAGAGGGAGGGCTATGCAGTGACTCAAGCTGTAGGGTACAGAGCCCAACCTGAGCAGTCTGGTCCCTTCATGAGGTCAGAGGTAAAGGGAGGATTCCTTCACCAGCCCCTTTGTGGGGGGCTCACTTCTCACCACATTCTGCCCCAAATCCCTCTTCCAACCTCTACTCTCCTGGCTGATTCATATGCTCCCTGCCAGTGAAGGGCTAAGAGCTGTGTCCCTGGTTTCCCAGCAGGGCATTTGTAAAGGTGTGAGGTGTTTAGCACCTCCTTTGGAATATGGGGGCTACTGTCTGGTGTGTCACAGGCTGGAATTCACTTCAACACCCTGGGCCCCCTCCACTTGCTCCTCCCGGGGGCCAAGCTCCATGCCTGGTGTTAGGGACACAGAGATGGACAATATTAGCCCTGCCCTTAAGGAGCTGAGAGTCCAGACAGAGAGACATAGCAAGAAAGAGAACCTGAAAACAAAGTGCTTTGTGCTTGCTTATGCCCTGGAGTGGAGGCGTCTGCCTGGTACGTCCCAGAAAATGTTCAGAACTGGCACTGGCATTCAGGAGTCTGACTCCCAGGTAGGTGCCCTCTTTTACTGATTCCTGTGGGAGCAAGGAGGTGTGCTCTCTTTCCCATTTCCCCCAGCTGACCTATGTGTTAACTGTTTAGCAGCCTGTGCCCCCAGCTGTCAGCTAAAGCCTAATTTAGGGGAGTCAAGTGGTTAGAAAGCATGAAGGCATCTCCTGAAACCCCAGCGGTGTCCTAGCCCGACTGGTAAGGAGCACAGCTGGGGCCCGCCCGGCTGTCCATGGGAGGCCCCCAGGTAGCTGGGAAGGGAGGTAATGTTTGTGTGCCCGGCAAATTCCCCGCATGTCGGCAGTGACATCTGTGTCTTGTGTGATCAAGCCTCAGTTCGCCCAGACTGAGGCTGCCTGGCCCAAATCACACGTAATCCTTTATACCTGGGGACTTGGTAAAGGGTTGATTTGGTGACAAACTGTGGGCTTTTTAGTACGTGATGCAAGCTTGCTTTGATGTCCATCCAAGGGGCCTCTCAGGCACGTTCCTGCCACAGCACAGCAGTTTCCAGAGATGCTCTGTAAGCTGTGAGCCTCCATCTGGGTGCACAGAGCTCTCATCCTGACCCTGAATGGCCGGAGGGCCTGGGTCTGGCCAGGAGAGTCAGCAACTGATGGAGAAGCTTGAAAAAGTGAAACAAATGCCCTGGGGGATGAGGAAGAGGTGCCTGCCAACCTGGGCGCACACAGGCGCAGTACAGGCCAAAGGCAGTGTTTCATGGAAATCGAAGCTTTTTGGAATTCTTTACTCCTTATCTCTGAAGGGAAATTAATTCTCTCTGCACATCCAGATGATGGTTAGGGAATCAAAACCACATGCTGGAAGGTTCTTTGTGAATATGGGTCCTGGCCTAGGTCATGTATCATGGTTCTAAGGATTGTTTCAGAAAACTATGGAGCGGTCACCTTTACTGAGGGACTGAAAGGTGTGTTCCTGGCCATTCTGAGCTTTAAAAACAGACCTGGTCTCTGCATTTAGGGGCAGTGAGCACTCAGTCCACCCCACGAGAAGGAGCTGGGAAGGCAGGAGCTGCCGGATTCAGGGCTAAAGTGATGTCACTGGATTTTGCTCTCCACTCTCTTCAGGCCCTGAAAAGGGGTGGGGAAAGGAAGCCTTCCCTGAGAGCTACTGTCCCCCCTGTGTGGATGTGGGACTCTGCCCTGCTCTGTCAGGTGCCACACCTGGAGGGATGCTCAGTGTCACTCAATGTGTAAATGTCACATTCATGAGATAAGAAAACATTGGGCCTAAGACAGCCCACACTGTCTACCCCTAAGTTAACCCTCCTTCCTTACACTGCCTTGCCTTATGACTTCCAAAGAGGTGACTGTGTTCAGATGCTTGCTTAGAATATGTCACATGAGCAGGAAAGAATAGAGAGAATCGACTGATTCCCTAGGTCTGGCCAAGGGAGATGCCAGGAGGGGTGAAGGAAGGATCTGCATGGCCTGTAAGGCTGAACCTCGTGCCCTTTTCAGACCCTGAACTAGGTGCTCCCCTGGCATGGGGCCAGAGGAAGCCCCTTACAGCCTTGAATGTTCTTCCCCTCTTCCTTGCAACCTCTATCTCCCAACTAGTTTCTAGCACTTTCTTTTCAGGTTCAGAAGTCACTTCCTCACAGTGGTGGCCTTCCTGGACTCCCACATTTATAGCCAGTATACTTGGGGACACTGGGATCCAGTTTCTTCCTGGGGGCAGGGCTGCCTCTAACCCATGCATCTCTGTGTCCAGCACAGCACCAGCCTGGCCCCTAAGCACATGCTAAATTTATAAATTGAATTGATAGCTAGATATATAGAGAGAAGCTCTTATCTTGCTAATAAAAACAGATGGTTCCTTCTTAATAGATGGAGTGATTTCATTACCTATGACTGACAGGTAGGCTGATGAATGAGCTACTGAATGCAGGAAACACCAGGACAAATAGAAACGTGAACATCCATAGTCAGTCAGTGTGACAGGCCCTGGACTGGCTCACCGTGCCAGCACGCTTCCGGGCAGATGAGTGATCATGCGCAGCACCTCACCTGCCACCTGGCACTTTCTTCTTAATGTCAACTTGATGTCATCCAGGCTGAGCTGAGCTCTCAGTGAGCTCATCACCTGGAGGGTTCCTGATGCCTCATCCACCCCCACTCCTCAGTGAAAACTTCCTAGGATCAGGGATGGCCCTTCATTTCTGAAACTCCACAGCACAAAACACAGCCCTTTGGGTGGTCCTGTGGTTATTGAAATACATTTTCCTTAAATTAAAGAGTACCACTGCAGACACATTTGCTGATTCTTATAATTCTGGAGTAGTAAAGAAGTTTCATGACATTGCATTTCATCAGCCACATCAGTGTTCAAACAACACCCTCGTCTTTCCAACTCCAGGTAAATATCCATTTCTTTAGATTTTCCATGAAATTCCCATCTTCATCCAGACTCACGTGTTTGACTTGCTCTTGTGTGGATGGCTGCTAACTTCTATCTCAAAGTGTATTCCATATCTTTGAAATTCCAAGACCCTTAATTCCTATTCCCTTCTCAGGGAAGCTGTGAGCAATGAAACAGTGGCCTGAGGGATATCTGTACAATTTTGCCTCCCGATCTGAGCCTCTAGTGCCTGCGGGTAAGGAAAGCATCTTTGCTGGGGAGAGGGTGGGGCCACTTTTGTGGACATATTTGGACCTCCTGCACCTCACCTTGTGCATACAGCATTTTACATGACTGGGGAGAGAAACCAGGAATGATGCATTAGCTCTGTGCTAAGACAGCCAGAGGTGATTCTTCTCAGTTAACGTCTACACAACCAGTAACCACCTGACAAGGGGCAAGGCCAGGCCACCAGCGGGCATCGGGACACTCAGGTGTTTGGAGCACCACAGGCGCGGAGCATGCTGCCGGGAGCCCTGGCTCTCACCCAGCCCACGGCCGCCCCCGCCAGCCCGGCCCCTCTGACCTCGTTTTTCAGGCTCCTGGCCAGGAAGTGCTCGGCCACGTGAGCGGGAAGCACGTTCTCCAGCAGCACGCGGTTCAGGTTCTCCATGGTTTCTATCTCCTCCCGCTCTTTTTTGAACTTGTTCTTCCATAAGAAATCTAACCTACAGTAATATTCATTCTGTTACAAGAGGACACAGAGGTAAAGAAACAATAGGCATCTGGTCCTGCCAGAGAGTGGAGGTTTTAAAGAGAAAATTAAAAGAATGAAACAAAACCCAAAACAGAAACCCCACACAAAACTGTCACCCTCCCTAGAAAGCCCGCTGTTCCCCCAGAATGTCTTTCAGTCAACAGCTAACATGGGTTTGCAAGAAAAAAGCTTGGGGAAAAAACCAGTCATAAGAATGGGGAAACCAGTGATATTAGAAGCTTAAAAGATAAAAAAGCCATGAGAGCTCCTGGCGTAGTTATGTGAATGATGATGGCTCAGATTATTTTTTGAAAAGAGGCATAATAGACTCTAAATAACGAGTAAGTGAAAATTGGAAACATATCAGTAGAGAGAGTGCATTGTTTGAAGATTTGCATTTAAGAAATAACAGCATTCATTTGCGGCAGTTTGCCTTTAATATTTGGAAATCAGTTTTCCCTGACCACAAATTATAAAATTATTTGTTGGCAAATCTGCGTGTTTTCATTTGGGATTGCGCTGTATGGAAAGAATGACATTATATTTAGACAAAAGTTCACTTTGATGTCACTTAATTAAGATCATGTCTATTGGTAAAAACACATGTGTTCATGCTTTATAATGCATTAAAATACACTGTTTTTTAAAACCAGTTATTATTAACAATGTAGAAATAGAGAGACCCATTTACTGCCAAAGGGTCTCTTTAGTTTGGCATCATTTTGTGCCTGCTATGATGTAAATAATTCAATGTAATGAAAAAGCCTTGAATGAATCTTCCTGTAACAGAAGGGTTTATACACAGAGTGTATTTCAGCACAGATAATAATTTACTGACAAGTAAATGCAAAGAACTAAATGCAGAGGGTTTGTGTGTGTTATTGGTTTGAACATCTTAGTGACAGTGCAAACCACATGCACACACAAATGGCATCATGCACAGATGGTAATTATGGAAAATTCACGTTTTGAAACCTGAAAGAACAATGATCATTCATCCATTAGGTTTGAGTCAACCTGTATACGACAAACTCAAAAATTATTCCTCTTCCTTTGATGTGGCATCTCTTTTTACCTCATCTAGGGACACAATTTTGTTGTTGTTAAGGATTGCAAAAGAGTTGTTTTTAAACTTTGTTTAAATTAAATTTTTATATGCATGCCAAATTTCTATATTCTGTATTTATGTCAATGCTCTACGCTTACTAGAAAGGCCTTTCACCTGGGGAACAGATTATGTATTTGGGTTTTCTGGGGATAAAATAAACCAGTGTTGTCATTGTTTTAAACCAAAACAACAGATGCAATGGTGGTGGTGGCACTGAGAAGACACAGACACGCTCAAGGTTTGACAAAAATGAAACAAGAGATGAAATAAGGTAGGGAACGAGCTGGATTCATGTAAGCTTGAAGGGGTTCCAGAGCCCATACTAAGGGGTTGCTTGGGTTCTTCAAGTGATGAAGATTGCACCATAGGCAAGGAGTCTGTGAGCTGTAAGTCCCCTGCTAAAGTTGTCAGAGCCCTGTGGGACCAGTGACATTGGCCTGAAAGTCCCATCTTCCCAAATCTTCATCTCACCTCTGCAACCAGCGCCCTCTGCAGGAGAATCCTCCTCTCCTTGAGGTCCAACTACATTAGGAACTTTGGGAAGCCCCCAACGGAAGACAAATATTCCTATCCCAGATGAGCTGTAAGGGATTTAATGGTGTTCTCCAGAAAGGTAGTCCCAAGTCCTGACCACCGGTACCTGTGATTGTGACATCCTGTGGACACAGGGTCTCTGCTGATGTAATCAGCTTAAGGACCTCAGGGTGAGATCAGCCTGGGTCAGGGTGGGCTGTAAATCCAGTGACCAGTGTCCTTATAAGAGAAAGGATGGGGAGACGTGAGACAGAGACACAGGAGGAGGCTCCGTGAGGAGATGCATCAGAGGGCCTCCCTGACGCTGGACGTCACTTCCACCGACACAGCAGCCCTGCCGCATGGACCTCAGGGTGCACATGGTCGCCTGTCTCTCAGATTCCAGTCTGCAGCTCTCAGGGGCCCAGATCCCACTCCAGGACATGGACTGTGCTCTTCATTTGCTCTGCTTGGCAGGATTGGGCAGCAAGAGTCTGGAAGAAGCATGCAGACTGTAGGTGGGACCCCACCGACTCTCACTGCTGTGGTCCATCCCAGCTGGTCCTGAAACAAGTTGAGGTACTAGGAGGGGGTTTTCCATCTTCTATGTGGATGGAGAAGCAGACATGCAGCTGGGTAGGGACAGTGGTGGACTCCACTTCCTTTGGATTCTGATCTCCTGCACGCAGTGACTTCAGCCCCACTTGCAGGTCATGAGACTGCCACCTGCCTGGTTCTCTGTCATGAGTGAGCCCCCCCAGAATGCAGATCCTCAATGGCACTGTGCTGTTGTTTAAACTCATGAGAAATAAAGGACATCTTCCTTTTTCAAAACAGGCCCTTGAGTTGGCTAGTATTTCCATTGCAAACTGCATTTCAGTACGGAAAGTAGTACCATAAGTCGCCTCCAAGACGTGTGTCATGTTCTCATTAAGGTTTCTTAGATACCCAGAGCATACTACTTTGCTCAGAAAGCAAACCCATCTCTATCATTTCAAAAAAGATGGCATGGAACAGCAGAGCCATTAGGGCAAGTGCCAAGGAAAATGAGCTGCAAAATGTGTGTGCTATCATTTAAAAAACATTCAAGAAGTAGAAAACTCTGGGGCCAAGCATAGTTATGAAAAATCTTATTTCAAACATTTGACATTTGCTTCTATTATCTTTGCATTTCCAGAAGGGGATGCAGAAGCACTATATCACAGATGTTTACGTTTTTGTTAGCCCAGAAGATTGGGACCTTAGTAAATGACATTGATTTTGGACTGAAGGTCATCTCCTGGCTCACCCTGGTAATCCTTGGTGCTAGCTGTTAAAGAAGGACTGGGAAGATGATTACTGCTCTAGGCCAATAGGTGCACATATTACTTATTGTTACATTAGTGACCAAAAAAAATGATTCCTTATAAGACTGGTATCAGCATGGTTGTGTTAAATTTATGCCTGACCATAATATTGTATACTTTTGACTGTTTATCTTAAGTTAATTAGCATAACTGATAAATGGCTATTGGATTCAACAACATTTAGTGCAGGGCAAAACATCCCCAGTATGAAGTGGAGAAACAGGTGACCCCATGGAAGGGATGGCATGGTATTTCCTAAGAGTGATCATCTAGGTGACATTCTGTAAGGAATCCCAGTTCTTTCACACAGATATTAAGGATTTCCTGAGCGAGGACATGCCTTTTCTCTATGAGTGAGAGCAGAAAGCTGGTCAATAGTGGAGAAAACCAGGTAGCAGGAGAAACAATGACACGAGGAAAAAAGAACAGGATGTGCCATATAATGCATTCGTTGCAGTGCAGGCTGTCAAAACTACAAGCCAAAGAATGCAGAAGCCAGCTCATGCCAGGGAGAGGCAGGATGGGGTGGGAGGGAGAGGGGGATCTTCTAACGCTCTGTGGCAGGACAGTGGCCGCTCTCGGGAGACTGGTGAGGCTGCGGTTAGCTCCTACAGAGGCATGCAGCTTGCAGGGCTTTGGTAGAGGGAAGAGGACAGCATTTCTGCAGGCTGGACTGACATCATAGATGTGGACTCTATGCTGACTGTGTAATTATTACAGCTTCCTCCTGTTAATGAATATAATTTAATTGGCTTTGCATCTTAGTTGGTTATTTCCAAATAAATCACTTCTTGGTTTCACTGCATCTATCAAAAAACTCAAAGCGAACTTGAGGCAGAGTTGCCTGGAGTGCTGCGAGTCTATTTTCTGGGTGATTGTTCTTGGGTGCAGGCAGAAGAATATTGTCCCTAAAAATCCTGCCTGCACAGCCTCTACGAGAGACCAGAAATGGGTGGGGGACCCAAGGGGAGAACAGTTTCATTTGCATCTCAAAGTAAGATTTCTGAACGGAGGACTGTAGTTCTAGGAATGACTGCAAGTGAGAGCACAGGTATTCATACCATGTCAATGAAAAGGAAGAATGCGATTTATTATGCAATGCAAGTCAAAGCACAGCCAAGGGTCAGTTCTCCAAATCATGGCAGCTATCGAGGGAACACTTTCGTAGGCTTACAAAACCTACGAAGTTCGTTTTGAGGATTAGCAGGAAATTAACAGATTCACATCTCTAACATTCACAAAGTTTGACTCTTGTGGAAAACATGAGAGACCTCTTTCCTTCTGTCTCTGTCTAAGCACACACCACTTACATGGTCCTGCTGTTGAGATGATCCTGCTGTTTCAACATTTGTTTGTATGAGAGTCACTACCTCGCATGTCAGCAAAGTAGTATTAACATGCACTTTAGAAACATTATGTAAAAAAAACAGCCTTCTTACCTGTCTGCCTAGAACAAGCAGTGTGACGAAGAAAATAAAGAGGGACACAGAGCCCATGGTCTTCAGATCTTTCCAAATGCCAGGTCTAGTAAACAACAGACAGATAGACAGAAACAGAATGAAACAACATACACACAGAACTTAGAACTGGTGTCTCAACCAACTTCAGAGCCTCTAGTGCATGTCTACATTCTACTCCAGCCACACACACACCTGTTTCAACCACATCTTCGAAGCCAGCCTGCCTCAAAACAAAATGAAGTAGTCTCTATTTTGAGGGCTCCATAAAAAATGAAAACTTCCAAATTAACATAGATTTCTCACTTTATACTGTGTTTCAACAAATACAAAAGGAAGGAAAAGCAGAATAATATTTTCTTTGTACTTCTGGGATCAACATGGATCATTTGACATGTGATTTCTTTAAGGTTATTGCTCTCAGAATTAGACAGTACACTAGAAATGGGCAACCATGCGAGGTATAAAAATGAAGCTGGGAACTTAATTTCTACAAACTACTCTCACCTATGAGTCAGTTGCCTATAATTTTTGGCAGTCACATTCTTATTCCCTCTCTCATATGATTTGTGTCACACAGGTGTGACACAGAGGGAAACCCTCGGCCCACTGCCCCGTCTCCCAGCAGGGCAGGTAGACATCAGTAATTTATCCCGGCCTGAGTTCCTACTGTGTGGCTGTGGCCCTCTGTCCTCACCACAACATGCCAGGCAGTGACCACCCTTCCATCGAGTTGGCATGCGTGGTGTTCCATTTTATGTGTCAACCTGACAGGGCTCCGGCGTGTCCAAATACCTAATGAAATGTTACTTTGGGTGTCCCTGTGAGTACATTTTTGTGATGAGATCACTGATTTGAATGCGGAGACTGAATAAAGCAGTTTGCCCTTCATAATGTGAATCAGCCTCATCCAGCCAGTCAACAGCTTGAATGCAAGAGTAAAAAAGAATTCTCTCCTGACTGGTTGCCACTGAACTGAAATGAAACATGGGCTCTTCCTGGTTCCATAGTGGCTTCCAGCCTTCAGACTCAAATCCAGATAGAGGCTCCACACATTATAGACGTGCCAAAATCATGGGCGCCAACTCCTTATTTTAAATCTCCTGATTGACAGATGTTTACATACATATATATATTATATACATATAAATCTATATTATATGTATATAATGTATACACAAATATCTTGTTGGTTCTGTACGAAAGGAGAAATCTACTGCCACCCCCAGAGAAGTCCTGCAGAAGTTGACAAATGATGATTCCCCACATATCACTGTAAATAAGTCTTGGAAAAGAAAAGTTGGTTATGTATGGACACATGTCATACACACAGAATAGGTTGTGTTAAATCCAATATAAATATCAGGCAATCACCTCCTGCTTGTGAGCTGAACTTGCTTGGAGGTTTTCCCATTTCTCTATAGAGGGTTCAAGGGCTGATGGGATCTGAGGAGAAATCCATAGAGCCCTAAAAGCTCAGGTGGGCTTTGAATAAGGGGACCCTGATAGGAATCGGGGCTCCCCCTGCTTTAGTGATCTGTGGGACCTGGGACAGACCCCTCCAGGCCTCACTTTCCTCATCGGCTAAGGGGGGCACTGAGAGCCATCTCACAGGCTCTTTCAGTCACTACGTCAACTATTCATACACCTGGCTCAGAGCGTGACACATAGAATGTGCTTCACGAATGGCTCTCATGATGTTCGGCCGACCGCAATGTGATAAGGGAGGGGACGAAGGCTAGGAAGGTAGAGACAAAAGATAGGGAAATGCAGGTCGGCAGATCATTATGAACAGCATGAGAGATGGAAGGGCCGAGCAGAGGTGGGCTCCTGCAGAGACGAAGAGACAGATGGCCAGCCTTGGTGGGTTATGGGCCTAGGACCACAGAGAGACCTCCAGAAAGGCTATGCTTGCTTTAGGAGCTCCTTCCTCCCTTTCAGAGCAGCTGAGACTGGAAGAATTCATGCTCGTGGGCCCTAAGGACATCCCTGGTTTCTCTCTGAAAAGGGAGCTGGGAAGAGCCATTTTCCTGTTTTTTCTCCTCCTAATGTTAAGAACTGAATGGGTTCCTTTTTGAGTCTGAGTAGTTGTGTCTAAAAGCAGAGTTGCAGCGACGTTAGGAGTAGATGTTTGTAAACAGTGCTATCTTCAGTGAGTTTCAAACTACTTTTCTCTATATTGACTGTACTGATGCCATGCTGACCATTAGTTGAAGAGGCACAACACAGTCAGCGCTCTGAGGCAGTGTGTCTGTCTTCAGGTTTCACATGGCTTCCTGCACACCCTATTCCAAGCCCCAAGCTAATCGGATGACAGTCACCTCCAGATCAGAGCTTCATCATGGTGACTGGCCAGAGGTCAGGTCCCCTTGCCTCCCCAGGTAAGGGACCAGATGTTCCAAACATACAGAGCCAGCTCAGGTCCCTTGTACTGACCTGACAGTGGGAGGCAGGGCCTCTGTGCAGTCAGACATGGCTGGGTTTTCTGTTATTCACACAGGAAATCAGGGTGTTGGCGGGGCTCCCTCTGAAACTCGAGGGGAAATCCTTCCTTGCCTCACCCACCCACTGATGTCCGACACCCCTGGCTTGCTGTTGTGTCGCCCCCTCCTCATCAAGTGACCTTCTCCCCGTGTGTCTCCATCTTCTCATCGGGACCCCAGCCCTGCTGGATCGGAGCCCACCCTGCTTTCAGTTATTCACACAGGAAGTCCTTCTCTGGGCCTTCACATCAATGCATTGGAATGCTGGTTTAGGAGATAGAAATGTTCTGTCCCCTCTTCCTCCCTGCTCTTTAGTCTCAGTGAGGAGCAGTGGTGGAGGGGCTGATGTGGGGGCAGACAAGTCACTGCTGGCTGCATGGTGGACTTGAACATGCAGACCTGAGTGGGCCTCAGAAATAATGCAGCCCAGCACAGCCCGTGGAACAGACTTGTGCATCAGTACATGGACGCCTTTTCTCTCTGACACAGTCAACTAGGAAGGGCTGTACTGTGCTGTCTTGGATTTCATTTAGATTTCTCCAAAGCTTTGTTTATTCATCTAGCCAAAATAAATGCCAGCTCCTCCTGGGGGCCTTGTCTGCCATGTGGGGCATGCGTGGACCACGGTGCTTAGGCCCTGGCAGTCTGAATGGGGAATCTGTCCATGTGAGGGTGCATTTCTTGCTCTTTCTGTGCATGTGGAAGAGGTGGGGAGGAGGGGGAGCAGGCAGTGTGCGGGAACATCCACAGTGGGTGGAGTAAATCCCAGTCTACTCTACTCAGTTGTGCTGGTC
The DNA here is from genome assembly GCF_040802235.1 of Manis javanica. Lineage (NCBI taxonomy): Eukaryota > Metazoa > Chordata > Mammalia > Pholidota > Manidae > Manis > Manis javanica. Next base: position 145,588,424 of record NC_133156.1, read on the forward strand.
ACTGTATTGGGTGCCTGTGGCTGCCCAGACAAGGATCCACAAACCACGTGGCTTGGGACAACACAAATGCATCATCTCACAATCTGGAGGCTGGAAGTCGGAAATCAGGGTGTTGGCGGGGCTCCCTCTGAAACTCGTGGGGAAATCCTTCCTCACCTCACCCACCCACTGATGTCTGGTGCTGCTGGCTTGCTGTTGTCACCCCCTCCTCTGCCTTCATCATCAAGTGACCTTCTCCCCGTCTTCTCATTGGGACCCCAGCCCTGCTGGATTAGAGCCCACCCTGCTTACAGGACCTCATCTCAACGAATTACACCTGCGAGGACCCTATTTCAAATCAAGTCACTTTGTGAGGGACAGTGGGGGAGGACTGCAGCATGTCTTCTTTTGGGGAACACAGATCAACCTGTAACAGTTGTGCTGACCATTTACATAAAAATGAGAGCTGGTTGGGTAGAAAGTTTCGTTCTTTCTCCCCTTTAAGTTTTGAGGATGAAGTCCACTTCGAACTTTCACATGTTAGGATTATGATGTGGGGAAGACAGAACTGACACAACTGAGAAAGCTTCTAGCTCTACAATTCCTCATCCGAGGACAGCTTTCCCCAAACCGTAACTGAATATGCTTTCTTTCACACCTAAAAATTGGGCTCTGGAGGCTTAGACCCCTGAATGTTCCTGTAGCCACCCCCTGATTCACAGCTCACCCTCACTCTGAGGCTGCTGATGGAGCAATCAGTCTGGCCTGCAAGGTCTGAGAACCCGAAAGGACAAAGGATCCCGACAAACCGGGTGAGAGATACAGAGGAATTGTCAGGTGAACCAGCCTCTATCCTAAAGGCAAACGGTTCAGGGGAGGTAAAAATGACGTTTTCATTACTCTCAGGAGAGAAAGCAGCCATGGAATGTAGACACAAACATAATCTTACATTAAAAAACTGTGGTTTTCTAGATGGAAAGAGCCATATTTTTAAAGAAGAAAAAAATGCCTCAATAAACCTAGTTTCTGTTGTGTCGGGAACAGTAGACAAACTGAGCTAAAAACACATCTGCTCAGGTCACTGATTGGGATAAAAGTTAGTCTGACCTTTGGAACCCTGACCCTCCTCCCTCAAGGCTCATGATGTGTGAAGAAAAGACCAGGAAGGGGACCACGGCTACTAGCCACCCTTCCCACGCACACAAGACGCTCATGCTCCTTGGCTGCGAACCTCCTCATTCACCGGCTGCCTCTGGGGTGCACCAGTGACTGAGGAAACTGGCTTGGCCAGTGAGAGGTCCCCAAATCCTCAGGAACCTTCAAAGTTAAGCCATGAAACAAGCTAGTTTTGGCCAACTCGGTGACACCACAAGGGTGAACCCGCTCCCTGAAAGTTACTTTGCAGAGGGGTGGGACCTCGATTACCCTGTCAGAAGACAACACTATCTGGAGTAAAACAAAAACATCCCAGAAAGCAGAGTTTTGGGCTAAATACATAAAGCAAACTAAAGACAGCCCCAGACCCCATCAGAAAATCCTCATCTAAATGTGGCTTGAGAAGGAGTAGAGAGAGGCTGAGAGGCTTCCGTCAGCAACCCTCTCACCATCCTCTCGTTGAAGTGGCACAGGGGTCCTGCTCCACTTCAGACACTCCTCCCTCCAAGTTCCCGAGGCAGTGGCTGGGTCCTGGCGTGCTGCTGGGTGTGACAAAGCATGAGGACGAATGACCTCTCCGCCAAGGTCCCTGCACTGCACTGTTCACACTCGGCGGCCATAAAGGCAAACTTATTTTTTGAGCTGTGATTTGGGTGTTTTCAGTGACTGCCAGGGCTATGGGCAGACGCAGGGGAGTTCTACCACAGAACTCTTGACATTTTGAAAATACATTTCTTTCCCCCTATTGGTCATTGATGGTTCCTTGACCAAGACTGATGCACTCCCATATCGGGGGTGGGAGCATCTTGTATAGAGACAGTTGAATCTTTTTACAAATTTCACAGTTATCTTTCTAGTTTCATCTTTTTATAATTGCTATATAACATATGGGAGGGTGAAGGTGTGCAGATGTGTGGATCTGATACCCTTCCATATTGCACTGTAATGTTAGCCAACATTGTCATCACCTCACATAATTACCATTTCCTTTTTGTGTTTTGTATGCAAGGGTTCCCCTTTCTCCACATCCTCACCAAACTTGTTATTTCTCATCTTTTTAATAATAGGCATTCTAACAGGTGTAAGATGTTATCTCCCTGTGGTTTTGATTTCATTTCACTGATGATTAGTACCTATAGATTAATTGTATGTCTTCTTTGGAAAAATGTCTATTCACTTCCTCTGCACATTTTTAATCAGATTTTTTTTTTTTTGCTATTGAGTTGTAGTTCTTCATATATTTTATATATTAACCCCTTAACAGATATGTTATTTGGAAATATTTTCCCCCATTCCATAGCCTGCTTTTTCATTTTGTGGATTGTTTCTTTTGCTGTGAAGAAGCTTTTTAATTTGATGTAGTTCCACTGTTGATTTTTACGTTTGTTGCTTGTGCTTTAGTGTCATAACCAAAAAATCATTGGCCAAAACCAACATCAAGAAGTTTTTGTCTCTGTTTTCCTCTAGTGTTACAGTTTCAACTAAAATTTTGTGTTCAAGTATTTTATCCAGGTTGAGTTAATTTTTTGTGTATGGAATAAGACAGGGGTCCGATTTGGTTTTTCTGCATGTAGTAATCCAATTCTCCTCATACCATTTGTTGAAGAGACTGTTCTCTTCCCATTGAGTATTATTGGCTCTCCTGTTGAATATTAGTTCGCCATATAAGAAAGGTTTCATTTCTGGGCTCTCTACTCTGTTTCACTTCCATTTCATTTCCATACACATATTCTGTGTGTTTATTTTTATGCTGGTGCCATACTGCTTTGTAACATAGTTTAAAATCAGGTTTGATGTCTCCAGCTTTGTTCTTCTTGCTCAGGTTTGTTTTGGCTACTCAGGGTCTTTTGTGGTTCCATACAAATTCCAGAATTGTTTTTCCAATCCTGTGGGATTTTGATAGGAATTGCACTGAATCTGTAGATGGCTTTGGGTAAAATGGACATTTTTAAGAATATTAATTCTTCTAATCCATGAACATGGGATATCTTTCCATTTGTGTTTTCTTCAATTTCTTTCATCAAAGTCTTGTGGTTTTCAGTGCAAAGATCTTTCACCTCCTTGATGAAATTTATTTCTAAATATTTTCTTGTTTTTGATGCTATTGTGAATGGGGTTGCTTTATTTATTTTTCTGATATTTTATTGTTAGTATATAGAAATACAACTGGTTTCTATAAGTTCATTTTGTATCCTGCAACTTTACTGAATTTATTTATTACTTTCAACAGTTTTCTGGTGGGATCTTTAGGTTTTTTTACATATAAGATTGTATCATCTGCAAAGACAATTTTACTCATTTCCTAGGTGTTAGGAAAAAGCATAAAACCTAGATGTGATTTATTCCCACCAGAATGTTTAAACATTTTAACAGTCAAGTATTAACAAAGGGCCACGTGGTGGAAGCTGCTCGGGCTGAGAGTGGGGGTGTGGGGGGAATTGGTAAGGGCCTGGCTATACCTGTTTGATCTGAGTTTTTTAAACCTACTAATAAAATTAAGGCAAATGTAAGGGAAAGATATAACTGGCTTAGGCGACGTCTGGGAAAGAATGTGAACCCTGTAGTACTCAGCCAATGAGGAATCAGGGGAGGGGTTTGCGCACTAGGAGATAAATTACTGGCACCAAACTCCCCAGGTATTGCCTGCCCACAAGACACCTGATCTTGCAGGACCGTCATTACAGCCTTGCTCTGCTGTTCTCTTTGTCTCTGTATCCACTTAATGAATTTGGACCAGTGAGTGTGTTTCTCACAGTAGGGATGCTACATGAATTTAACCAAGATTACCTTACAAGTCTCCTTTTGGCCTGTCAGTGAAACACAATTTTCCTATAGAGAGTTTTTGTGATCTTCTTGACAGTAGACACTGTATTTTGTTCATCTCTGTGTGCTCAGACTCCAGCAATCATGACTGGCATACAAAGAGTGTTCAATAAAAGTGTGTTGTGGAAACAAATGAAGGGGTGGACAAATAACCATGCTGGTTTGAAAACCTAAGGCACTTCATTTCTAGACACTCTTTTCTTCCCTGGCTGGACACAGATTCACCAGAATACTATGTGATCTTCCAGGGAAGGTGGCCCAGTGTTATTCAAGGACAGCATGACCTAAAGCCTTATACTTTTTCAGAATGCTCCCAAACACCAAGAAGAACGTTCTGGAACTGCAAGCAGACTAACATATGAAGGGACAGGCTCATGCTCAGAAGCATCCTGGAGACCCCTGTAGGTCAGGAGAGGTGACAGAAGCGGGGCTCCAGAGGCAGTGCTGACCCTCTGCTATGAAGACAATAATGCACCCTCATTCACACAGTCATGGCTTCATTCTGTGGAGAAGATGGATTTTAAGTGGAAGCAACTGGTGCATCAGTGTGATAAGACACAGGGCTATGCACAGCTTTAGAATCACACCGTAGGACTCTGGATTCATAGAGGCCACAGGCACAGGCTCTGTCAACTCTCCTTCCTCCCCTCATTCTAAAATCAAACAAAACAAAACAAGGCAGCCTAAAAATCTCCCTGCTGAGGATCCAAATCACAAGACCTTTTCTTTCTGAGGTTAGATAACAAAGTACCTCACTAATGGTTTGCTTTTTATAGATAAAAGAAAGCTTGGTAGCATTTGAGTGGCCCTAAAATGGCTTGCTTTGTTTTCTGAAATTAGGCAGCAGCAGATTACCTACCCCCTTACTCTACTCCCAGCTCCACTGCTGGTGAGTGTCAGCCACTGAGAAACCTGTGCTCCTCATTTTCTGGAGATGGAATGGGGTGGGAGAATTAGGAAGGGGAAGCAAAACTGAGATACTAAATTTGAAAGTAATTTTAAATCTTTTCAACTTTAATTTGGATGCATTAAAGGTTAGAATGCAAATTTGGGGTACATTTTTAATTTAAAAGAGGAGACTTGAAAGGAATACCCCCAGGCCCTTTCCCCCAGGGGCAGATGTGGACACCTCCTGCCTTTCTCCTGGGTGTGATCAGCTCTGTGGTTCTTCCTCAGGATTGTGGTGAGCTCATTATCCAGTCGATCCCAAGTTGGGATACTGTCAAAATATGTCACAATATCTTGAATTCTAGCCATCATCTTTCCCATGAGACACAGGAAGAACAGAGAAAGCAGAACAATTCCACACGGAAGGTGCTTAACTCCCAGCTGTCAGTGACACATATTCATTTGAACATCTCCATCACTGTCCTTGATACAGAGCTGTTATTAAGGTCAGGAAGTTAAATTGCACAGACATTTTTATGAGCAATAATCCAGAGCTTCTGAATGTGCTGGGCACTGGATATGACTGCTGCAGACTTATACACCTTATTTTTCTGATGTCCATAAAGTGTTTAGTTCACTAGGCTGCGTGCCAAAATAGAGCTGGTGAGTGTACTGGGCTCCTTGCTATCCCCTCCCTTCAAGCTCTCTGTCCCCCACTCCTCTTTAGAATTATCAGGGCATTTCTAGCTTTCAGGTGAATTAACATAATGGCTGGGGCCACGTGAAGTAATAGTGCTCACCCCTTGGGACCTTTCAGTTCTGCCAGAAAATACTCACTGGAGAAACCTGACTCTGGCAAACTCTGTAGGAAGCCTTTGTCATGGGGACGGAAAGTGTCCTCACAATACAAAGAGCTTGCAGGGCTATCAGTGGTCAGCATCTCCATGAAGAGCAGAGAGTCCTCAACAGCCAGGCTGAGGGCGTGGAGTCAGTTTCATGTGAGGACCAGGAAACGTTATTGACTGATTCAGCCAAAAACAGCTGCTGTAAATGCCAAAGTTTTAGGAAACACCCTTTCTTGGACCTTCTAAATACCGGAGACTTCTGAGCTTCCCTCTCCATGAGGTGACTTACCGGAGTTGTCTCTAACGGCATACGAGGTTACTGCTGGGGTGTTCTGGCCTCCATCCCAATGGGTTTGTAAAGGCACATTGTCTCAAAACAGTCTTCTTTTTTTCCTCCTGAAAAATTGGCTTTCCACATTCGTGAATCTATGCAAATAACTTTGATGCCATCACCTGAGGTATTCATCAGTCTGGCTTTTCTAGTGCAAACTTCTCCTGTTCTCTTTGCAAACCCTATTGGCAAACAAGCCCTGCTGGCTTGTGTCATTTTGTTGGCCTGCCCATCATTAATGTCAAATTCGGATCAGAAAAGACCCCTGAAACATGGGTCATGGTGAGCTGGAGAAAGTGAAGGTTCCTGTGGCCAGGATTCACACCCGGCCCTGGTCGGCTTGCTCACTACACACACATGGGCAATACATTGTTATTGACCTCTGCTCGGTGCTTGGGCTGTTGCACAGCTGCAGGAGAGCAGAGGCTGGAGGGGTGGCAGCGCGGAGAACAGAGACTGAGATGGCTGTATGGATGGAGAGGCCCAGAGGCAGAGACCAGCTTGCTGCAGGCAGATGCTCTGGGTGGATGGGATTCTAGTGACTGACCTGCCATCGTGGGAATAAAGTTGGGTATAACCCTCTCACCCCAAGAACGTTCCATTGTCATTTTTTCAGTCTCACTGAATCCGTAAGGAACTTGCCTGGGGCTGAAACCCATTAGCAAGACATGAACTCACACACAGGATGACATCACTGTCCAAACTGGGTATTCAGAAGATGGCCGGGCATTGCCTCCCACACAAAGATGGCCTCTCCAAACTTCCTGTTGAAATGTCAGGGTATAAACAAAAACTGATGCTGATGCTGAAGAGACCCATTTGCAGTGAGCCTCTGTCTCCAGGGAAGCAGGTGAGGCAACTATTTTGGCTCTTCTGCTATTTGGGAGCACACCTGCTTTTACTCATTCATTCAATAGATGTTTGCTGAGCACCCACATGCTGGATGCCAGGCACGGTTGTAGGCTCTGTGGCTATCGCAGTGGTATTGGTTCAGACCTGCTTTTCCCACAACTGGAGAGTGTCTATGAAAGTCTTCAGTGTATGTCATGGAAAAAGGGACTGCAGATAACAGAGGTCCAAGTCAATTTATCTGGGGTGACACTCTCCATATTCCCAGGTGGGAGGGCTGCTCAGCACCCAGGCACACCCAGGGGTCAGCCAGAAGCTCAGGGCATCTCCTAGGAGGGTGAGGGGCCAGTGAAGGGGCTGATGTGGGCAGCAAGAAGCCTGACTGCCACAGCCAAGCATGCATCCTAGAAAGAAGACGGGGTCCAGGACCAAGAAACCAGGAGTGAAAAGAGGGAGCCAGGATCCGGTGACCAGAATTAAGCCAGAAAAGGGACGGGACCAAGCACATGATTTCAGCGACGCAGACGAGCTTGCTCAGAAAAGGAGGGCTGCCTGGCCCTCACGTGAGCCAGCTCCCTCCTCGAAGGGGGCCTCCGGCTTTGGGATTTAGGGATGTCACTCTCAAGGCACCATCCTAGATCAGTGTTTTGTTTTTAAGGATCCTGGTTTCATATTTGAAAGAGTAATGTCAGAATCAACTAACCAGGCAAAGGGTGGGGAAACCTTCCCAGTCTTTAGTGGGAGAATCCCTTGAATATTAGAAGAAAAAAGAAGACATGGTCATTGATGAGCTTTTGTTCTGATATGAGTCATAGGGTTATGTCAAACATGAGGCTGGAGACATCAGGAGGGAATTCCAAGAAAAATTTGGGTTAGTTTTAACCTGGCATTTAAATAAAATGGTTAATTTTCAAGTATGATGCTATTATGTCAGTAATATTTATCTTTTGGAGAAAGAATGCTTCTGGGAGTATTGTGCCAGAAATCTATGGTTAAGATTAGGACCAGAGTCAGCTGCACCACTTCTGGAGAGGATAATACTGGCTCACAGTCAGAAGGTGAAGACAGGTCCCTGAGGCTTCCCATGTCAGCCCTACCTGGCTGTAAGGTGATTTAAAAAGATGAAATCAGGACAACAAACACAAAAGGTCTTGAATGAAATGAAAGAGCTCTGAAAGTAAAAACTCCTTTTCTCAGCAAAATAACTACTCCTGCTAATTGGATTTTAATCACAGATCGTGTGCCTCTCTCAGATTCCCAGAAGTAAATGACTTCCCATCAGAAACTCACTAATCTAATTTCTTCCTTGCTTAGGATGTGTAGCATATTCAGGAGCTTTAAATTTAATAAAGGGAAATTTAGTACCGTTGTCAGCTGTGCATAAAAATCCATAAAGCTACATTTACATAGGGATTCAATGCAGGCTCTCTGGGTACAGTTGAGAAATATTAAACCATATTTGGTTTGCAGTTTTGACAATTTATTGCAAAATTAACTTCTGGTTTTATTCTCAGCTTGGCTAAGGAATCATAAAATTCCCTTAAACCATTAGACATTTTTGCAGCTTCACTGCCCTAAGCTTGATTACAGATTATTAGGATTTCATGGTGTGAAGGATGCTGAAAATTAAATTAGGTGAAGAGAATGCATTGCTGTTGTGTTTCTGAAAGTATTTTTATTGGTAAGAAATGCCTGTGCAGTGAGGTACCCACCGTTCTTGACACTGAGTCTCCAATGGAGAAGTTAGCCATGTGCTGCCAACTCAAACCATCTTTCTGGAGCAACGGACTCATGCAAATACTTCAGGCATTTATTTTATGCTCAAAGAAATATGGAAATATTATGGAACATTATGGAAAGCACTCAGAAAAAATGTGAACTTTGGTGGGACCTGAAATAAACCTAACACTTGATACAAAAAGGTTTTCCTATTAAGATGTGAGATGGGGAATATTATAACGATTAAGACACTTTTTCAAACAGGGGATAAACGGGAAATATTCATTATAAGCTTATGGACGTAATTTGATAAAGGGACTTTTCATAAACCCAAGTGAGGGGACCTGAGAAGATCATTCTCTCAGCAACTAGTTCTAAGGATGAGAAAGTCCACACAATCTTATCCTTTGTTGGAAGTCAGTTTCTTCATAGAGCAGAACTCTCAGTGATAATACTTCCTTCCCGAAAGGATATTCTATGAGAAACTCCATAAGAACTTTGGCACGATAACTTGTGAATATATCCACTTATTTTTCTAGTAGTTTTGTGTATATTGATTCATCTGCTGTGACCTGGGGGGCCATTTTACCCTGCAGGGCACATATGGCACTGCCTGGAGACATTCTTGGTTGGCATGACTTGAGGTTGGGGGATTGGGTCTGACATCCAGTGGGTAGATACCAGGGATGCTGATAAATATGCTACAAAGCATAGCACAATTTCAGCCCTCTCCCCAACACAAAAGAAAATTATTCAGTTCAAAATACCAAAAATGCTAAACTACTCTTAATCAGTGCCATACAGATTATAACACAAATCATCACTCTAAGCCACTTCATATCTCCTGAGTGTATGTGATGATACCTATTCTGTGTATAATCATATGATAATACAGATCACAGAAACACACATCATGTCTTTGAACCATCACTTCAAAGAAACTCATGCAATGATTGCCAGTGGCAACCATATTGCTAATTTGCATTTACTCAACACACATTTCACTAGATCAACATCCCATGAACGAACTGAAATAAAGAGAAAGAAGAGGAAGCAATTTACCTCTCAAATAAGACCTGGCTGTAGTCATCGAGAACGTGGGCATGAGTGTGGAGAAAGATGGTGTTGTAGCCCACTAACGCCGCCATCATGATCAACATTTTCAACTCGTAATTCACCCGCAGAAAAACTGAACAGGAGATCAGTCCCAGAATGCAGCTGTATATGAAGTACTGGAACAGGGAAATCCACCAGACGGACATTTAGGATCTCTTATGAGAAATGCTGCAGTAAGCACAGAACTGGGGACCCTCCAAGCTCACTGAGGTACCTTAAAACTGGCTGTGAAAGCAAATACGTCTCTCTGCTATTTGATCCAGTGGTATAAACCTGAACACATTTGATACACAAAAAAGTTACTTGTTACATTGCTTGCTGAGTCAGCATAGCATGTCCAATACAAATAATCATGCATATTGCCAAACATAATTTTTAAGAATTGACATTGAAAGTCATTATAAGCAATACTCTTTGCTTCATGAAAATGAATACAATATGACTCCTTATATATTGGAGTAATATTGAAAAACAATATTTACTCTTGTAAATCCCATTTACAGATTTAAAAAAATAGTCCATAGAATCTTTTTTGGCCTCTCCATTTTTTAATTCATCAAGAGGATATAAATCATTACAGGCAGTTCAGTTAAAAGCATACGAAAGCCTAGGCATTTGGACGATCTAAAGCAGAAAGGATAAAAGCACTGAGAGCTTTAACCAGGGTGAGCCACGAATACCCTGGAAGCGGAAGACACCCCGAGAAATGGAAAGAAGCAGATGTGAGGAAAAAGTGGCAGGCTCTGTGTTTGGGGCCCACAGGAAGAGGCGGCGTACCTGCCCCACGTTAGTACTTGGCTATTTACTACAATGTTCCCTATCCAGACAGGAGAGCCCTGGATGTAATCCTGCTCCATGCATTCATTTGCTGCGTTACTTTAGGTCACTGCCCTAACCTGCCTGTGTCGCAGTGTCTTCATCCGCAAGATGAGAGTGGTAACGTCCTCCTTTTAAGTCATTGAGAAGAACAAGGAAAGTTCGAAGCCAGAGCCCTCCAAGCAGGAGAGACTCACTAAATGGAGACAGTTACCAGCCTCACACAGCCTTTATCTGCACATCACAGTGTTTTATGAACATGGTTTAGCTACTATCTTGGCATTCCTGGAACAGAAACAGCCCTCCATAAAGTTTAATCATTTTAATAAAGCATAGATCTGATTGAAGTTCTATAAGCTCTATCTTTAAAAAATAGCCCAGTTTGTAAGCTACTCAATTTTAGTTTCATTATACGGAACAAGCCATGTAGAAACTGCTTATTTTTGTCATTCTAGCTTTTATGTTTATTTCCCCAGCTAAGGTCATCCCCAGTAAGCTATCGGAAGGCTACTGATATAAGCTCCCCCTAGTCCTGTTCTTGGGGAAGAAAGGAAGTTGAGAAATGAGCAGGGGCAGGTGTCACACAATGCTTCCTCCTCAGGAAGAGGAACACGTCAGTGGGGGCAGCCGCTCAGAAGTTAATACAGACCCCTGACTAGTGAGGGTTTCGAGCTGGCATGTCAGCTTCAAAAGGAAGGTCAGCAGCTGCCTTTGGATCATAGAGACCTCAGGTCAGTCTTGAGGAAGTACAACAGTCCTGGACAAGGAGCCTACAGGTGGCAGCCTTTCAGGGGAGACTGTGTTGTAAGCACAAGTTGGCCCAAATTACCTATCCAGTGTCAGTATTCCACCATTCTGACCACTGCCCCCCGTCCCCACAACAGAGACAGTCACCCTGATGGACCTGCTGGGGCTGGCGGAGGGGCTCTGTGAAGGTGGGCAAGGAGCAGAGTCAGTCTCCCCTAGAGCAGAAAGGCGAGGGAGGCAGCCAGCCTCAAGCCATCTCCTATTTATATAGGAGAGCTGCCAGGGTATCTGCTGTGAGGCCAGGTGGGAGGATCTGGGGACACAGTGTTAGCACTGGGCTCAACCCCGGACGCCCCCCAGGAGACCTGCACCCTGCCTGGGGAACGCACAGTGGGAACACACATGGCACTTGGCCAGGGCTGGCTTATTTCTGTTGAATCTAATAAAACATGGTTGCACGTTTATATCATCTTTTTAGTTCATTCTTCTGCTATTTCATTCTTGTAGTTTTCAAAAGCATCAATCTGTGACAGATTGGAAACTAAGCAAAACAAAACAAAAAAATGAAATGAAAATAGGAACTTCCTCCTAGAGTTTGAGAAGCTCTGGCTTACAACCCAGTGGTCTTTTAGTCAGTCATCACTAGTATTGTAAAACTGCTCCTTAAAAGCCGGGAAATGACCTTGGGCACTGGCAGTGAGAAAGGCCCTCATTTCAAGTTCTGCCCCATCCATTTGCCAAAGGAACTCAAATCAGCAATTAAAGGCCATACTGTACCTTGCACAAGTGACTCAAGGTAGGAATATGATAGTTCCCACCATGAAGAATTCTTGTGAAGACTGAATAAGGTAAGCCAAGCAAAGATCTCAGAACAGTGCATGGCCCGTGGGAAGCTATATACATTCTACAATTATTATTATAAATAGAGAACCTTTGTACCATTTGGTTTTCAAAAGAATTCTGCTGCTAAAATTATGCTGAAACCCATTATTAGACTGAGAGTTATGGACCAATTCAGCCTAATTGAATTAAAAGCGGAAGAAGGAAACATTGACAGGAATGTGTGTATCAATGTGTGTGTGTGTGTATTTTTGTGGGGGGTGGATAGGACTGCACAGGTTTCTGCTAATACTCTAGTTTGAAATGGTGCCAATACATAATACAAATATATATCACGTTTTAAAATTCATTCTCAGACTTTTAAAAAGTTTTCACATTTGGGGAATATCTACTAACATATCTTTGGTCCTGGGAAGTAACCTTTCAGTCCATTTTCTATTAAATAGCCTTTCTAGGATGTGTGGAAGCCATGTACAAGATGGTCAGGGAATTAACTAAAAGTAGGGTGGAGATAGTGACAATGGGATGGGCAGATGGGGGCCGATGATGGGAAGGCCGGCTAGGAGCCCTGAAGGTCATCCATCTCTCCCACATAAGACAGCCCACCAGAGGCAGCACCAGTTGGTTAAGAGCTGTGGTTGTAGGCTTCTGAACTGATTTGTGTAAGGATGTAATTACTAGTAACTTAATTTTTATACCATTTTGATAGTTAATATAATTATTAGTTCATAGTTGTGTTATTATTTATTAATCTCATTTAAAAATCATTAATACTATTTGTTACTCAACATCACTTATTAATGTTAGTTAATACCAAGTTAACTTAGTTAAAATTAGTTAATATAATTATTAACCCTTTCAATATAATCAATGGAATGTACTGGTATGTTCACACCCAGGAAACAGCCACTGATGTCTTGGGGAACTAAGTCTCTTTTGGATTTAGTTTCCTCTCCTGGAAAATGGGAATTCCAATAATATCTAACTTTTGGGCAGTTCTGTGGAGGAAATGATATGAATGATTGATATGCTATAAACTGCCTACATAGCGTAGATCCTTTATTGTCGATTCTGTTGAGCATTTTAAAATGACCTTTGTTTCTGCTACAAAAATAACACTTGTGATGTTAAAAATTAGAAATATACAAAGGTCACATATAAAAATAAGAGTCTTCTATAATCCTTGACATCTAACTTGAGCCACTAGTTATTATTTTACATATATCTTCCCACTCTTTTTGTATGTGCTACTATTATTAGCATTATTATTTTAGCAATTTGGGAACATACTGTTCAGAATGTTTTTGAATGTACTTTTCAATGAATAACTTACCACAAATATATATTTCTAGGTCAGTAAATATTTTTCCACATCTTCCACAACATCTAATTGCTGGATATAACTAAAAAACAGAATTTATTTAGGCAGTTAAATTTATGCTGACCTTTAGGTCATCTGTTCTCAGTTTCTTGTTTGGTGTTGATGTTGCAAAGGTACCCTGATGAGCACTCCTGCAGCGAGGTCACTGCACCGTTAAAATGAATTTCCAAAATCAGTATTGCAGAGTGCACCATATGTTTGTTCCTATGCTTTCGATGGCTGCTATAAATGAGTTGTATCACTTCATACCAGCTCCCCTCTCCCTTGTCACCCGCAGGTACTTGTAAGATGGGATCCGAGAGGAATAATATGTACATCATGCACATCCACACAACATCTTCCCTAATGTTCCTTTTGCTCTACTAAGAGGGAAGCCAGGGTGTTTCCAGGCTCCTTTGAGACTCCTAACCTTGCTTGTTAATAATGCAGTTCTTGTACAGACAGTGTGTGAGCACACGCGGCTTCCTTGGCAAGGCTCACCACATCCTCTTTCTGAGGACTTATTACTGAACAATAGTGGCCTGTTGACTGATCTAGATTTTAGAGAGTCTACTATAGATTTTTTCAGAATCTTAGAAGGTTGAGCAAATGTTACCTTTCCCAATCTTGGGTTTCTGATGATTTGCTTTGTTTAGAAGTAAGATATACTAATTTACCTAATGCAATTCAGAATTATGACCTTATTGCCTTTCGTGATGCCAAGTTGTTCTACTCAAAAATACTGGATGAAGAGATTTTTTTTTAAGAAAAGCTTTTCCAGCTATGCTTCTCTATGGAAACACATCTTCACCACAAAGAGCTAAAGTGCTGAGCAAACGCTGCGTGGGATGGCTTGGAGGCACCCCCTCCACTGGCCGGCGCCCCATGTGTGGGCTGATGCCATCCATGCAAGGAGGAAGTGCCAGACCCCACCGTTAACTTCACTCTTCCTCTAAAGAAGATGGCACCAAACTGTCACAGAGAGATCAGAGCCAATAAACCATCAACAAGAATCCTGTCTCTCACTTTCCACACAGCTAAGATAGAAAAAAATGACATCTCATACTTAATGGGGGTTTATGATGATGCCTAACACAAAGGCCTGGGCCCCTTGGTGGGGGGATGGAGTTTATACCCTCCTCTTCCTGAGCCTGTGGGACAGTTATGGACCCCGGTCAGCTGCCTCAGAAACCTTAGAGGAACCCCGGATGTCCCTGCGCTCTGTACAGAGCTGGTAGCTTCCCAGAAAACTGAAGAGACGAGATGGAAAAAGGATTCATGCCAAATTCCCAGGCAGTGGATCAGCAGAAGGGGGACGAGGAAGGAAATCTCTACTGCCCCCACTAATGGGGTTCAAAAACTTGGTGGGAGAACTTGAAAGTGAACATATTAAATTACCCATTTCGGTCCCCCAAATAATTCATTTAGCCATGTCAAAACTCATTATATGAGACAGAAACAAATCTATGTTCCTTTTAGATGAAATTTAGAAAAAGATAATGAATTTCAAAATAAATAACTGATTTAATGCTTTTTACTTGGAAGGCTGATGTGTTAGTATGCTTTGGAATTTCAATTTTTGGAGGCCTTTTTGGTCAAATGGAGTCAGCAAGAGTGATTTGAGGATATAATCACCAGACAGTATTTGCAGCCAAAGAGAGGCAGAAATTTGGGCTGTGATCCCCATCATACAGAGTCAGGGACCTGACACAAATTCATCCCATCAGCAAAGAGACCCAGAAATTCCACGCCATACAGGTGAATGCCCAGCACTGGGATGCATACCATGAAATGTAGTAGGAAGAGAATGAAGGCGGAGTCATCCGTGGGAGCGCCACACTGACACCGGTAGGTCTGCACACAGGGTCTAAGCACTGCCTGCCAGCTGGGGCTTCTCTTTTCAAAGACTGGCACTTTTTAAATAGTCAAGCCCTACTCCGGGATTGACACCAAAGAAGATCAGAAAGCAGAGGCCATGACATGGAAGGGGTGAAGAGCTTACAGGAAAACCACAAAAGCAATACTAATGAGTGAAAAGTTCTTACCGGGAGGAAAAACAAATTTTGCGCACGCAGCATCGCTGCCTGATTACTTGAGGCAAAGAGACTTGTGTTTGATGTATTGGCAGTTGGAGGGATTGCTTCTTCTGAGTCACTCAGGAAAAACTGCAAGGAAAATGTGTTTTCAGTGAATGAGAGCAAAAGAGATCAAAGAGTTAGCGGGTGGGTGCTGGGGGCTGTGTCCCTTCAGCACAGTAGAGCTCAGGAGGGCAAAACCAACATCAGTGTTTCCAGTGCTAAGAGCTTCATCATCTCCTCTTTGAAGCTTTGAGAATTTCTATTGAAGAACTAAATAACTGTTTATTGTTGTGCTTTGCATTCAGTGGTAAATTCCAGAATCATAGGATTGATGTTAAAGAAAACAGAAGCACTGAATTAAAAATATACAAAGCACAGGGCAGGGGGCTCAGAATCGCATCTGACACCATCATTATGCACATAGACAAGTCAGAGCCTTTGGGAATTTGTTTTGCATTATCTTCACCATCTCAGTTTAAATATTAAATGAGTTTGTGGACTTTCCTGAGTTTTTTTATTTTAAGAAATTGATTTTATGGGCAATGTGCAATAACCAGTGTCAGCCTCTGTCTCTTATTTGTGAGGGCTTGGCAGTTCAGGACCATGAGGATTAAAGTTGGAGAGGATGAACGGTCTTAGAACTTCAAAAGGGGGTCCTAATTTAAAAAAAAAGTATTCCTGTGAAATGAAAGATGATTAGCTCTTACTTGATGGTCACCAACATCAGCACCCAGAAGGAAACTGTCAATCAGTTAGCAAGGTGGGAAAAATTCCATCTCTCTCCATTTCTCGCTCTCTGTCTCTTTCTCTGTGTGTGTGTGTTTATCTCTCTGTCTTTCCTGGAGAAGCTGCAACACACACTGTTTAGGTGGCCAAGAATCAGTCACTTTTCCACACCATGGCTGAGGGTCAGAGAAGTTTCAATACAAGTAAACTGGAGAATCACTTGGGCCAGGTTCCCTTTCCTCAAAGAAGTTAGTCTTAGCCATAAAACAAGGTTGCGTTTTCTGCATGGGGATAACTATACATATTCAAAGTTTCAAAACAAAGTCAGACTTTCCTGTGCAGTTTCTACGGTAGCTTTTGTTTGCTTCTATTGATTTATTTCCTTTGATGGCAGAGTTCTTATCAAATACTTAAAGTAGTTTACTTAGGTAGGTCAGAAAGCATTTATTTAGTATATTCTTGGAAACATTCTTTCCATATTCCAAGAACAATACTGGATAGAGCATCCATGATACTATCCATTACATCAATTGGTAAAATGCAGCAATATGTGGACTTAAAAATCAAAGGAATGTAGGTTTCTTTATTTACTGTTAATGAACTTCTCAAAAATGTCACAACCTCTGGTCAAACTGCAAATGTGCTGATTCTTTGGGAAAAAATTTAATCAAGGAAAAAAAAGTGAGTGGAGTAATTGCTCAGCAAGCACTGGGCTCCAGACTGTTACAATTTAGATTTGACAGACCCAAAATACAACGGACTTAAATATTAAAGAATCCAGTAATGACAAAAGAAGACTGCTTAGCTTGGCAGGTTACCAGTCTTCAGCACCTGGGATCTTAAAATATTAACAAAAACTTCTTGATTATTTCATCATATTGAGAAGAAAATTAATTTTTGCTGTACGGAGAACAGAAATACATTTGGAGGAAGCCTTGTGTTGCAAGGAGGCTGTACAATAAATACGATGGTTTGCACTTGAAAAACAGCGAACTTGAATCACTATGCCCAATGGAGCTTCCTTAGCACCCTTCTGCTACCTTTTTCTAGTATTTATTAACTTCCCCTAAAATCAAGAAACTTTTCATTCTGTCCAGGTGGCATCATGCTGCAATATGGAATCTTCTTCTGTCACCTTAGTTTAAAATAACAAATTCATGGTACTGCCTAATTATAGCCAGTCAAATACTGGAGAGTTATTAATCCTTTGTCCCTCCCCCTTCCAGATTAAACTGCCACAACTTTCTCCACAGAATGAATTTCTCATGCTACTATTTTTTGGAGAACTCCTCTCTGTTCCCACTTCAATATTCTACAATGTCTGTCATAATAGGGAAAATGATATCCTTCTTCTGGATGTGATGCCCTCATAAAGTGCTAATGAATGCAGCACGTTCTGGTTTCACTTCCGTATTTCACATTTCCCAGGCAACCTAAGCAGCTTAAAATTATGGTTTCCAAATAATACTAAATAGAGAACATGCTATTTAGTATTGTGTTTTATGTCTGATGGCACCATTGCATTTTGTCGTTTGGCCAGAGTGAGAATCCAGATAGACTGCTAGTTAACTGTGGCTAACTCCTTGCCCATGTGGTTCACAAATGCTGTGCTAGTCGTAATATTCTCTGGGAAGTTTCTCAGAAGAAACTGCAAAATGATGGAGGAAATCACAGATGACATCATCAGAATGTCAGAAAAATATGGCAGAGTATTTGAGCTTCTGACTCATGATTCTAAACAGTCAGCTCAGCTGGAACTTAAGTGGAGCAAAACACACAGGCCATGTGCAATTTGGTACCCAGACCCTTATTAGAAAAAAAAATCTGATAACTGTTTTTCTCCACTTTTTATTGGGTGTTTGGTATCACACGGGTGAGCATTGGTTGTTCAAAATGTCCTGGTAAAATCTCACAATTCATTTTAAATAAAATTGACGTGGACATTTCATCATTTATACCAGTGTGTAATGAGACTGAAAGATGCCAGTCCTCTGAACACACTGTTCCTACTGGCTCCACTCATGTTAAATTTCAGGCTTGAATAAACATTAGGGACTGCGAATCCAAGCCGAGGCTCACGGTGGCATGGCCCTGCACACAGTCAATGGCAGAGGGAGGCGGTGGGCAGCCTCGGCCCTCCTAGCACTCCTACGGCAGCTCTCCTCCTGGAGGTAAAGAGGGTGCCAGCAGGTGATGACACAGAAGCCATTAGAAAGGGCTGCTTACCAGTGGCTGGAAAAATCCAGGGCAAACTGAGAGGTTCACTTGCTGTGGAGGGACTGAGCATCAGAGAGAAAATAAAACCTGGAAAACACTATGCTGTGTGAAATAAGTGTCACAAAAGACAGATATTGTGTAATTTCACTTACGTGTAGCATCTAGAAAAGGGACATTCATAGTAACAGAGTAAGAGGGGAGTTGGGGAGGGACTGTTTCCCAAGGACAGGTTTTCTGTTTGGGATGATGAAAATGTTTTGGAAATGGATGGTAGCGATGGTTGCACAATGACATGCACTTAATGCCCCTGAACTCTATGCTTAAAGATGGTTAAAATGATGAATTTTATGTAATGTATACTTCACCCCATAGAAAATGAACAAATGTTAAATACAGAAAAAGGAAAGAAAGTGGGAAAAAAGGAAAGCATTTTGCTTTATCCCTAAGAGAACACTTAAGAGTCACAGGAGATATACCAGGGAACCTGAAGGAGGCTGTGGCTTCAAAAAAAGTGAACTTTTCCAACAGAAAATTAAATTTTCTTCCCAGTTACTTAAGCAAGGCCTGCTCCTGAATGTACCTCTCTCACCGCCCCCAACCCCCAACCCCGGGTGCTGTTCTTGTTGAAATGTGAGTCCGAAGACTGGGTTAGCCTCATGGGGTTAACAATTGCTAAGAAATAGCACAACTACAAGGTGGGAGTGGGGCTCAGTAGAGAAACTGTGTTCCCAAGGGAGGTACTGGGACTGATTTCAAGAGTGATAGTGCTGAACAGACCCCCTCTAGGTTGGGGAGTATGCAGTGGGGCTGAAAGAAGGTGCAGAAATAGCACTGGGACCCTTTAAGTGCATGCAGTTAAAGCCTGCACCACACCCATGCCTCCAGCAGGGACGCCCTCTCCACCACAGTGGCCCTTGCCTGGCAGCCACTGATGCTCATCTCTGACCAGCGCTTCTGAACGCTGCCATTAGCAGCGCCGGGATGTGTATGACCCAGGGTGGTCTCAGCACCCTGCTGTGTGGCTGGGGACAGTGGAACCTGGGCAGTCACGGCTCAGGAGGACAGAGAGAGGAGTCATGTTAAATGTCTCATTCTCATAACGTGAATGTGCTGCTACTGGGCAAAGGGAAAATCGGTTCTCAGGAAGTGTATTTTCCTGGCTCTGCAGGAGCCTGGAGGAGTGAGCACACTCCTCAGAGATGGGAAGCTTAATCACAGCAGAAGGGCACTGTGGCAGTCCTCCTTGTTGGGGGAACTGAACACGCTGTGTTGGGATAGCTCAGGACTCCAGCCGCGCCTCTGCTGTCCTTCAAGTGTATCTGCTCCCTGTCTCTTCGTGGTGGCCCAACTCTGACCCAGCTGTCTCCTGCAGCTTTAATTTACCAAACCCCTCTTGGAGTGGTTGCTGTGCATTCCTGGAGAGCCAGATTCCCCAGAAGCAGCTGATACACAAAGCAGGCTACAAAGGAACCCATTTTAGGAAACACACTCATGTTTCACAGGCTCTTGCCACTGCCCTTTGGCTTTCCGTAGGTCTTTCTCCCCAGGGATGTTTTCAAGCGTGGTGATAACCACAGTATCTGTGCAGTAAGATTAGGAATCCTAATGGCTGGGGGGAGCTGGAGGTGGACTCTTCCAGGGGAGGGCCTCTGGTCTCATGTTAAGTCCCTCCTCTCCTGCCCCCAACCCCGAGGCTGGTCCTGCTCTAACAAAGAGCAGGACGGTTCTCCAGGGCATTCCTTGTCCCGGCATGCCACTGTCTTCTGGCTGACCCCCAGCCAGTGCTGACAAAGCCCTTGTTAGAATAAATGATGTCATGGTCCAGGTATGCCCGAGACCTGGAGGACGAGGCCCCCACAGTGGAGGGAGGTCTCACAGTCCCTGAAGCAGAATATGGGCCCCAGAGGCAGTGAAAGGAGGAAGAAGGAGAGTCACTTAGTGCCACTGGCTGACTTTACAGAGGGCAGGAGGAGGCCCGGGATGGTGGACCTCCCATGGCAAACTTACAGGGCAAGGGACCCCACACGGGGAAGCCAGGCCTGGGGCCAGCTGTCCCAGGGAAGCCACGCTTGACTGCTGAGCCCTATCCCTGTAGAAGTCACCAGTTCCCACTGCCCAGGGGACCATGGAGCGGCCCCTGTCCCGAGCTGGCCCTTGGGGACCAGCAGGCCGGGGAGGGAGTAGCTGTGGGGCTTCCTCTCACCGGCCTGTGCCTGGGGTGGCCCCCCTTAGTGCCTGACCTTGCGCCCTTGCTCAGAGCAGCTCCTAGAGGGGGTAAGGCACGTGCAGGTGAGGTGGGCCAGCCAGCATGCCCACCCTCCAGCTGCCGATGGGGGATGACATATAGGAATCCACAGCCCACCTCCTGAAGGGGTAGGGAGTGGGAGGGAGGCGGGCTGGAGATAACTTCTGCCTGACCCCCATTCAGGTATCCTGAACATGGACTTACAGGCAGTGGGAAGCCAGTGGAGAGGCCACCCAACCCCTGCCAGTGGCTCCCCAGCCTGGCTGGCTGCAGGTGTGCCTGACAGAGCTGCCCGCTGTGTAGGACACTGGTGCGGACTAATTCCACATTCAGGTATCCTGAACATGGACTTACAGGCAGTGGGAAGCCAGTGGAGAGGCCACCCAACCCCTGCCGGTGGCTCCCCAGCCTGGCTGGCTGCAGGTGTGCCTGACAGAGCTGCCCGCTGTGTAGGACACTGGTGCGGACTAATTCCACGTAAGTGTTCAAGGTCCTGACCTCCTCCTTCGGCTCTGGTGTCCACTACTTCCTAACACAGAGTTCTGCTCTCCCCCTAGCCCTAGATGCTGACACCCTCCCTCCTTCTCGGTCTTCATCTCCATCTGTGAACCCCTAGGCGTCCTTAGACTCCGGTGCTCTTCCTGCCCGCGGCCACCCGTCTGCCCGCCTCCGCTGCTGGCTCTCAGACTTGTACCGGTCAGCCCAGCTGTCTGACTCCCAGGCTCCACTGTGAGTTCCTGGAGGCAGACAGCTGTCTTTGGGTTCTGAGCATCTTGCAATGTACCAGACACACATTCATGCCCAACAAACGTTTTTTGCTGAATGAATGCTGTCTGATGTATGAAAACTACATCTTTATTATTTAACATATATGCCCTATCTCCTCAACCTGATTTTGTGCTTCTAGAAGGCAAGCACTGTGGCCCATGATTCCCTGAAGTTCCAACCACTAAGAAAGTATCCAGCACACGAAGGAGCACAGTGCCTCATGGTGGACGGCAATGAGTCAGAATAATAACGAGGATGGTTCTCAGTGCATTGATCACCTAGGGGTCTATTTTTAAGGCTTTACCAGTAATGACAACATTGATACAATAACAGTGACCATGAGTTAAATATTTACAAAATGCCTGGTGCTGTCCCAAGTGTTGTAGGAACATCAGCTCCCGCTCCCCCTAAAAACTGCCTGGGCAGAGAAGTGCCAGTTTGCACTTCTGAGAAGTAGAAATGCAGCCTAGTACTAGTTTAATGAAACCTCTTCAGAACCGCCCTGCTGGGAAGGTGGAGCTGATGTTCCACCTCAGGCCTTCTCAACACCAGAGCGGAACACGCTCGGTCTGTGCTCCCCTTACTGGGGTGCCCCTTGGCGATGTTCCCCACTGACATTCAGTGTCACTTATGCAGCTCAGAGCCTGAACAGCAAGGTGCTGCCTCTCTCGGAGTGGCTTCCGCAGAAAGCATCTCTCCCTCAGGCTGCTGTGGTGGTTGGATGTTGAATTTAATAGGTAGTAATTGGTGTCACCAAAGGAGCTACAGGCAAAGTCTCAAAGTTCCACCAAGACAAGCATTAGAAGTCCTGCCTGGTGGGAGGCCCGACTCACCATGTTGAACACGGCCATGGTCAGTATGATGGCCGTGGTGATGACCGTGAGGGAGATCCGTGGCCAAGGGCGGTTGGCAATGATGCCCGATGACTTCAAAAGCCACAGGAGAGAGGCAGAGGCCTTCTTGCTGCACTGCTGGAGGAGAACAAGAAAGAAGCATGTTGCTATTTCATGCACTTCCTCAAGTTTCTTAACAGTGCTAAAAACTGCAAGATGCACCAACGTTCTTCACAGATTAAACAAGTAGGACCTTTTGTGTACCAAGTCACAAACCTTATTAAAATTATGTGGGCATCACTGTTACAAATTAAAAACAAATTAATTAAATTTCTATGATGAACGTAGGACATGCTTGTATGTCCTTTAAAATAGACCTGAAATTATATTTAAAAAAAATGTTCTGTAAAGGAAAATGCATCAGTTAATTAAAGTACTCTTGGGGGTGTATGGGTTTCAGACCACAGCTCTGATGAAGCAGTTACCATAATAAATCCAGCCATTTAAGTAGAACACAGATCAACACTTAGCTAATCACACAACTGGACCACAGAACAGTTTGGTGATGGAACCTCCAAAGACGGCACCCCAAATTCTCAGGTGTGTGTCCTGGTGATGGTTTTACCTCATCCTGTCCTGTGAGGGCTTCTTCCCACATGGGAAGCTCTTTGTTATAATTTTTAATTGTGCTACAAACCACATAATAAAACCAGTTTTGAGAGCATAGTTCACTGGTGTTAACTCCATTCCCCTTGTTGTGTAGCAGGTCTCCAGAACTCTATTCCCATTAAAGAATGTCCTGTTTCTCCCTCTCTTCCCATTGGCACCGCCATTCATTCCCCTTCCTGACTAAGGGTCTGACTACTTTAGGTCACATGTATGGCCTCATGCAGCATTTGTCCTTCCATGACTGTCTCCCTTCAATTAACATCATGTCCCCCAGGCTTATCCACGTTGTCGCATGAGACAGGATTTCCTTCTCTCCATAAGGCTGATTAACATTCTGTTCCATGTCTAGACCACAGTTTGCTTAGCCATCATTTGTCAAAGGACACTTGTGTTGCCTCCAGCTTTTGGCTGTTGTGAATAATGCTGCAAAAAGTGTGGCTGTCGGCAAAGTTCTTCTGATACACGTGGGAATTGAGGTCTTTACAGAATGGCAGCCAGCACCCCTCACCATTTCCTGTAGGTCAAGATGGTTCTGTGGGATCTCAGCAGATGAGCTCGCCTCCCCTGAAGGCCACCTTCCAGGGAGATGCCATTGAGGTTCTCACCTTCGCCCAGTGGGTGAGGGCAGAAGCAGAGTGCTAAGGTTTGGGTAGCACAGACTCTGCCTGGGCCTGTTCCGCTGTAAGCTTTTACATGCCATCTGATATGACGAGCTGTACTTATGAGTTCCCCAGGGATCTAAATTTTAACCTTCATGCTAAGGCATTGTGATCCCAAGGCTATGAGTCCTGGAAATATTTGAAAAGGTTATGATTTCAAAAAATTCAGAAGGATTAAACATACCCTTTTGACTTGGGCTAGAAGTTAATATAATGGCAGAACTGCTATGACATCAATAAAACTCAAATAGCAAAAACTCCTTAGTGGCAGTAATAAATGGCATTTTTATTTCTCTACCTGTCACATTTTCCCTCTGCTTTATTCTTAAAAATATGTATCTCTTTACTCTTAAAAATGTAAATGTTGCAATGTATTAAATGCCAGTACAACAACGCAAAGAGATTCTATAATACAGGTTGGAGGAGGTTAGAAGAATTCAGACCAGCCCAGTGGCCCAGGATCAAGCCCTCACAGCCATGGTTTCTGTAAGCTAATTATTCTCTGACATCAGTGAATCCATCTCTAAAATGGGGATAATGATAACCTGCCTCCATGCTCTTTCAGAGGCTTAAATGGGCTACATAAGGTGCCAAGAACAGGACTCATGTTAGCTTTTCTTCTCATGATATTTATACGAAAGCATAATTCTCAGAAACATTTTAGTGATTCAAAGGGTACTTGCTTTATATCTACATGAACAAAAGCCCTCATTTTCCCTCTTTACCACCATAGTTTTTTCCTCCAGTTCCTAAGATAAAGAGAGGCAGAATGTTTGCCCACAGCACACAGCCCCCACTAGTCTAGAATCGCAGGACAACGTTCAGGTCTCACTCCTCGGGCTGCGTCCCTGGGTCCCCCTCTGGTTTCTGTCAGAGCCTGTCTGACAGCCTGAAGATCAGAGCGGCTCTGGGCTCCAGGGGCTGCCCGGGGCTGCACCGCTGGCTGGCAGCAGGGGGTGCACTTGGCCAGGCTCTGCAGAGCATCTTCCTGCCGGCAACGCAGGGGGAG
Organism: Manis javanica; assembly: GCF_040802235.1. Lineage (NCBI taxonomy): Eukaryota > Metazoa > Chordata > Mammalia > Pholidota > Manidae > Manis > Manis javanica. The sequence continues at coordinate 145,613,096 of NC_133156.1, forward strand.
CCAGATTTGCACCTAAAGCTTCTTCCCAAGATCAGGGTTTGGATGGGGGTCGGTGATGGCATTAAATCTGTCGTCCCATAAGATGCCTATTAATGCTCTGAACATGCAATATCTTGGAGGGTCATGTAGCACAGTACACCCTCCTGAGGCTGTCTACATTATCATGTAAGTCATGTTATTTCTAATATTATTAATACCACAGACCACAGTCGGAAGAGAAGCAATAAAATAAGTATGAAGAGTGCTGATTCAAATAGAATATCATTGTCACCTAGCTCATCATATCCATTAGGAAATGATGGCATTTGGTTTGATTATGGCAAATTAAGATGTTACGTGTTTGCATCCTAATCAACTAGGATTAGTGATTTATTTAAGAGAAAATTATTAAAACTGATGCTTTTGTGTCTGTGCAGAGAAATTATCAATGGATATGATAATGAAAATGTTCAGAGCAGTAAAAAAATTTTACTGCTTTAGGAGAACATTAAAACTAGCTCAGACTTCATACCACGGCTGGTTAGGTAAACTGTTATCTAGTTAGCACACGTATTACTGAAATTATAAAATTCAAAATTACTCATTTGAAGTTTTAGAATAGTATGTGGTAATAATCTTGCCAAATATGCTATCTTATAGGAATATGTTATATTCTGCTTATAGGCTGGTCATTTACTGAAACAGATGTGAGCAGACATGCATGGATTTTTTTCTGCTCCTGTGACATGATGGATAAAATCACCAATTGGTGGCCCTAGAAACCACTGCTTATGTGTGCCTCCTGAATATGAGGAAGGATGTCCAGGAAAACTGTCACATTCCTATCCACTTGTACAAAAGAGTAATACTTGGAGCTACTCACTCAAGAGTGTGGCACACACTGGGTTCAAGACAACAAGGGCCAGGATGCAACAGGTTCATTTTCTTCTGCTATTTAGTCTTTATGTATGCCTCAAAGAACCCCCATAAACTCATCTTTAAACTTATTGTGCCAAATATTCATTGTCCCCAAGGTCGGAGGGCCAGGCAGCCTTCCCTCTCTTTTCATTCATGCCACCAAGTATTGAAAACGAAATAAAACTGTTCCAAAATATGAAAACCGGTAACCATACTGGAAGCAAGGAAAAGAAAATAGGAGGTGAGAGAGATGTGCGCCCTGAACCACAGTCCCATGGAGAGCAAAGGGCAGGTAGATGAAGATGTTAGCAGAGCAGAAGAGACTGCACAGACAGGGGAAAAAGACTAATATCTTAAAACAGAAAGGATCTGATTAAGGGAAATGAGATGGATTCAATTGTAGCTCTGAATCAAAATTACGACTTGCATCTTGATGTGATAATTCAGGTCAGTTTATTTTGTTTTGGGTTAAGTATTCAAATGAAGTCCCTGATGGAAAAATAAGTTTATCAAAACTTGCACCATCCTAATGAAACATAAATGATAACATCTCAAAGACTGTTTTGGCATTTATTCAGAAGATGCTATTCATATGAAAATTAGAGAACATCCACTGTGAGCCCAGTTTCATCATTCCATTCAGTCTTTGGCATAATTACTGGCATGATTTCAGCCAAATCTGATTCCTCCCTTTCCTGATACTCAGCAGGTCTCACTGCATCCTATGATTTGACTCATACTTAGAGTGAACTCACTGTGGACCTTCCAGAAATGCTCTTAGCGGGTTATGCCACAACCATCCACTGACAAATACAGAACTGGTACAAAATGCAGTGGGAGATGTAAAAGGAGAAATAAAATACACTTACATGGAAACCTTACCATGGAGTTGGTCCTGCAGAAAATGAGCAGTATGGTTTATTAGGAAGGATGTCAGATGAAGATCAATGCTCTTCATTCGGTATGGGCAGAAGACTCTTCCCATAAAAATAAAATGTTCATACAGTGTGTTCGGATTTAAAAAAAAAAACCTCCTCCAAGAACATCCTTCCTCCCTCCTCTCCCCTAGACTTTTTCACTTCTTGTGTGTTTACCTAAAGGAACGCCTACTTTGGCATATCAATTGGCCAAGGACTGTCTTTTTGAATGACAGCAACAAGCTACAGCAATAATTACCTGTAATGTTTCATGTCGCAGAGACTGCCATGTGTACTTTATGTAATTGTACTTCAACTTCCTTCAGAGAGACTTCTTTACTTCAATCAATCATATTTTATAAAATGAACATGCTTCTTTGATACACCCTGGATGAGCCACATTCTGCAGTCATTGTCCACTGTGTGGCACTCACAGCCTGTCTCCATTGTGTTATCTTTGTTCACATGCTTGTCTCTGGCCACATGGACAGCTGGTTGAGGACAGTGACCACATCACACCTGTCTTTGTATTTCCATAGGTAGCACAGTGCTTGGCAAAAAGTAAGAACTGAACATATGCTTCCTTACTATATTAACTATCTTTATGATGGGCCTGTGGGATAGAAGCAAAGAAGGAGCTCAGTGCTAGTGGGCCAAGGGTATGGAGTTGGTCCAGGGATGTCCTGGAGGTAGACACAGGCTACTCCACCTAGAGGGTGGGCTTTTAATGCCTCCTGGGGAAAGATATTGCCTTGGGCCTGAAAAAAGTGGACAGCTGGGACTCAGACCCCTGAATAAAACAGCCTCAAATGGCTGTTCTGATGTAAAGACATCTAGAAGAACTCCATATGCTTGTTCAGAGATGTATCAGTAAACTTCCCATGACAAATTCAAACTCTAAATATGGATGTAAGTCCACTCCATATCTGATTCATAATGAGAATCAAATTGAGGGCTTATTGATTGGGCCAAAAGCCAGAGAAAGTCTTTGGAGCTCTGGCAGAACAATACTGCTTGAAAATGATACCTTACATCACAGGGTGTAGGGTGCATCCCAATTTGGGGTGTGGGGAGGCCGTCCTCATTGAACATAAACTCACAATAAAAAATATATATATATATGAATGACATAAGGTAATGGATGATATGAGGAAGAATCAATAGACATAACAGATGGTAGAATTAGCACTGCAGGATGTGCAGGTATGATATCATCTGAAATACCCTATAAAATAAGATTAAAGTAATAAAAGATGGATTAGAGTCCATAATGAATGAGCAGTAAGAGAAAATAGCAGATGCATTTTTAAAATGAGCACATAGGCTCTCTAGAGATGAAAACAGAGACACTGAAACTAAAACTCAATAGTCATGTTGAAGAGGGTAAGTAGCTCAGAGAAAACAATGCATAAAACAGCACAGAAAGATACAGAGATGAAAAACATGGAAAGGATGTAGAGGCACAGAAGGTAGAATGAAAAGATTCAACACACTTATAATGGAAGTTGGAGAAAAGTAGAAGAGAAAGACTGGGGAAGAGGCCAAATACAAGGCGATATCAGACAAAACTTTGTTGACCTGGAGCAGAACATGAGCTCTTTGTTTGAGGACACACATTAAGTCCCAAATGGGACCAATGAAAGGAAATCTTCTCCTGAACATCAAGAATCTACTGCCCATGACAGACAGAGATCAAATCCTACAAAACAACTAGAGAGAAAAGACATCTTATCTACCAAGCAACACAATTAGACAAGCTGTTGATTTCTCTTTAGCACATTAAAGTGCAGGAAAATATGGACTCATGTTTTCAAAGTTAGAAAAATTATCATAAATTACTACTCAGTAGGAAAAAAACAGACTTTTTAAATATGAGAGCTGAGGGGGTATATAGGCACAGGCTCTCACTGCAAGGATTAGAAAGGAATATTCTTTGGAGATATGGACACTGAGTCCTGGAAGAAGAAATTGGTACTCAAGAAGGATGAGAAATTGGTAAAGAACAAGAATAACTGTGACAATGAATAATAAGAGCAGTTTAAATTTAGAAAAATTTAAATAAGACTTTCTCTTTCTGTGCTCTTTTATGGGTTGTTTCCTCAACTCTTATCTTACCCTCTTCAACGTAACTAATGAGTTTTTAATTTCAAGAAAATGGAAGATGGAAAAGAATGATCAGGTTTAGAGGTTTGGAGCATGGTCCCTGTATTCTCAAATAGTACGGTAGAAATATTAATGGACTCTTACTCATGTGCATGTGTAACATGTTTTAAGTTAATCACAAGAAGAAGACACTAGACTATGTAACTTCCAAGTCACTAGAGGGAACAAAGGAGAATGAAGAAACTCCACAGGTTCAAAAGAAGTCAGAAGAGGAGGAAAAATAAGAAGCAAAGATGATACAAGAAGGATAATAAAAACAAAATAACACTAGCGGTAGTTATAATACATATAAATGTATTACACTTGCAGGTAAAAGAGAGAGATTGCTGGAAAGAGAAAATAACGTATGGCTGGTTGCTTGTTGACCTGAGACACACGTGAAACCTACAGAATGACAAGGAAAAGTTGAATAAAAAGATGGAAAAAAGGACACTGGGACAATACTAACCCAGAGAAAGCTGCTAGAGTTACACTGACATTAGAGAAAATAAGCTCCAAGAGAAAAACACCCCTGCGGTGTAGAAAGCTTTTCTATCGGCTGGTGTGTGACCTACTTTCCTTCCTCAGAGCAATCTCTCTGTATGCATGCTTTCACCTCTGCATGGGACAAGGTTGGTGGGCTGGCATCATATTATCTCTACTATTCAAAGCACAAGGCAACCACATGGGGAGAAAAATTTCTTCAGACATTTTCTAGCACTTTCATTTGCTGTGTCTGGCATACTTGTTCTAAAAGATGATTTTTAGGGTGTTTTCGGTGGTATTTTGGTTAGATTACTCCCTTTTTTACAGAGATGTAAGTCCACTCCAGATAGTTTAGAAAGTTAAATCTGGATGTAAATGTGCCCTTTTTTTATTACTTATTATTGTTATTATTACTACTTAATATTATTTATTACATAGTTATTACTTATTACTAGTATTACTACTATGACAATTATTATTATCCTTTATTGCTCATTGCAATGAAAATGTGAACTTGTATCTCTTATTTTATATTTAAACTTCCACTTAGAGAAAAAGGATTGTTTTGATTATCATATAAAATATATGGAAACACTCTGAAGGGCTCTCATATGTGAAAAGATTTTGCAAGGTATTATTAGTATGGGTACTTTCTTACTATAATATTTTAGAGTCTAAATCCACTCATAAATCAACTTTTGTCCCCCACATTATATCAAACATTTTTAAAGATGCAGTTATACTTTCCCCAGAATCCAATTTTAAATAAACTGGACCAACAGCTGAGTAATGCATATTGGGAGACTAGGAAAAACAGATGAGATTCTGTGAAAGGGTATCTTGACTTACCGATGTGATCCTGACCAACAGATGCTCAGCAGTTGCCACAAGGCAACCTCAGGGTCACGCTGGCCAATGACTGTGACAGGGACCCCTTTGCCTAGTGCTGGGTGCTGCTGGTGGCTCTCTGCACACACATCCTGGCACCCTCTGGAGCCTGCCTCCAATTAATTATAAGCCTGATTCCAATCCAGGCTCTACAACCTACTGTCCATACACCACAGGGAAAGTCACATGGCATCTGTGAGCCTCTGTTTTGTGGACTGTAGAATGGGCCTTCCCTCCAAGGACTCTTGTGAGGATAAATGAGCCAGCATGTATCAAATGCCTAGCAGAGTAAGTCAACATTTTTAATGTAACAGAATATTTATTATTTGGAAACTACAATGGGGTGAGATGCAGAACTACTCAGGGGGTCTCACCACCATGGCTGTTTATATTGATTCTGCAGGTTCTCACCCAAGGACTGGGAACCTCTGCAAGTTACATAGTCATCACATCCACATCTCCATCGTCAAGAGCTCTGCTTACTACTCCTGCAGAATATTTTGTGGAGGGGAACTTTTCTTCTAAATGATGGAAAATGGAGACTCACTGAAGTGCACAGCAACTCCAGAGTCCTGGGTCCCTTTTCCACAAAATGTGGGGCTGCACAAGGCTGTCCCTGGGTCCCGTTCAGCTCTCAAGTTTTACAATTCTGAAATGCTATCCAGCACCTGCTGTAGAAAGCTAAGCACCTTGCGAAGGAACAGTGCAGAGGCCCCTAAGGAGGTGGGACAAGTGAGGACAGGGCTGCTGGGCCAGGTTGCCGGAGGGCCAGGAGCTGGCCAGGATTCTGGTCAGGAATGTGGCGACTGAGCTGAATCCAGAGCTGCGAGCTTGGAATAAGTGGGGTCTGAGTGAGGATCAGGGATCTCTGAGCAGTGTGCCAGGAGGTTGTGCTTGGGTGCAACCCAACATTTAATATCAGGCTTACTGATGTTAAATATTATTTTGTGTTTCAAGTGCCTGAAGTGCTACAATGGACAAAACAGGGCTGAAGAGAACTCAGTGATGGTCTTTCCATCTGAAAGAACACAAATAATGATATGAAATAGGCAGACGGACCAGCAGGCCCTGGAGGCAGAAAGTGTGGCTCTTCAGGGTTGGGTTAGGAAGTTCTACTATTTCCAAATCCAGGAGACAGCCTGAAGCATGTCAGAGCCAAGTAATCACGGTGCATTTGAGAGGGAATTTCAGAACCACAGGACATGGTCACCACCTCACCATGGCTTCACTAGTTCCCACATGCATTGACACACAACCTGTCTCCCTGCCAGGGCACCCAGAGAAGGAGAGATGAGCGCTCAGAGCACACCAGCTCTGCCTGGCAAGGGTGGTGTGGGTGAGACCAGGGAGGTGCTCCACGGAGCCAGATGAGTGGGTGATGCAAAAAGAACCTCATGGATATGACCAAGAAGTCCATCAGTGCATACTGAGCACATGCTTGTTAACCCCATGTCTGTGGGCACATTCCTCCGGATTCACCAGGAGAGAGAAAGCAGGTGTGGGAAACATTCTTGTCCTAAAGAACCTGCTATACGTAAGGGGAAAGAACAGTCACACTCACCACCAAGCCAACCCAAACCAATGGAGTTAAATTGTTATGTGATCAAGTACTGAACTATGTGGTACGGACCCTACGTCCCACGGTGCTCAGGGAAGTTCCTCGGAAGGTGAGCACTCACAGAGCACCCCTTCATGGACGAGAATTTAGAGGTGGGCAACATGGGGGAAGGCGAGGGGGCACTGCTGGGGGGCACGCTTCGGCCGGAGTCTCACGGGGGGGCAGACGGCACTGCTTGAGGCTTCTCATAACAATAATGACCAGAACGAATAATTCCCCTGACATCTTCAGAATATGTCACTGAACGGAATATCTATGACTTCTCCATCAAGAGGAAAACAAATTGCATTTCATTAGGATTCTTACTTGGGGCCCAGCTCATGTGTCCCTGCCTTTTCAGCACAGCCAGCTGAGCAGCGACCCATCACTTGACTTACTTCTGTGCTCTTTTCATGTAATGGAGAGCAGCAAAGGGAAGGTTGGTGGAAGAGGAGTATCAGCCAGGCTTACCTTCCCTCAGAATCCTTCAGAGACGTGTTTTACTTTAATTCCTTGTACAGAGAATTCAGTACAGATACTATTAGCAGCAATGCTGCCTTTGGTGTTTAAGTTTCCAGGAGTTTAACTTATGTGGATAGAAGCGGAGTCTGGGATCTTAAGTACTCTTTCATCAACTCAGTATTTAATCCATAAATAAAAGCAAACTTGACAAAAGCTCATACATTTGGTAGATTTTTCAAGAGCCAGGGGATGAGCAGTTGGGATGTAGAGATACTTCTCCAGGGCTTCTGTGCTGTATTTGGGACGTACACTGTTTCTGACCAACTTTGGAGGGTAGACGGGGGAACAAGCCGGAAGCCTTCTTAGGTGGGCTGCGTTGGTAAGTTTGATGTTGAGAGTTAGAATGGTTTAAACAGCAAAAAGAATCTCTGTTGGAATGAGAAAAATCCCTTCTTGGTTTTTATCAGGATTCCGTGGGGACTGAGGATTAGAGCTGGCCACTGGGTGGAGATGCATTCACAGATCCTACTGATTTAAGTTAGGAAAGAGCAGATGTGCTCCAGTCTAGTCTCCTGACCGCTTTGGCAAAATGCAGGCTTCTTGCAAGGAGGATGCAGGCACCAGTTCATTTGCAGCCTTAAAAGGTTGTCTTTGAGACAACGCAGAGTTAAAAAGAACTGTCTAGCATCTGGTGTGTGGGCGTCAGGGTCTCAGGAAGCCCCTGGGAGCCAGAGGAACCAGGCACTGTGCAAGGCGGATCTTGCTCGCCCTGAGAGACCACAGCCTGGGCACAGGAGGGACCAAGGGGGGCTGTGGGAGGTTCAGGGACGAGGTCATGTCATACCAAGGCTGAGGTGAAGGCATTACGTAAGAGCAGAGCATTCCCTCAAGAGCAGACAAGTTGCTCTGGAGAATCCTTCCAGCCTCCAGCTCTGTTGTTTTTTTTCCTATAGCAACTTAGACAGTGGAAAGAAGAAAGTCAGCTGGAAACCTAAATATATACTGTGCTCCTCCCACCCCCTGGGGAGAGAAAACAAGAAATATGGATACTTAGGCTCAATGCTATAAGCAGCTTTAATTAGAACAAGCTTTGGATTTCCAACAGAACCACAAATGATAGTTCCTGTTCTAAAAACCTGAGACCTGGGCTGCAGAAGCCTTTCTAGAGCCAGAAAGACTGAGTGGGGAGCCCATGTGCTTTTCCACCCGAGGAAAATCTCAAGTGGAGAACCAGGCTTCCGTGCATATTCGCATTTTAGAGCTTGACATGGATTCCCATGTTTCAGTATCTACCCAGTCCTCTCTCCTCCACAAGCTACAATGTATCCAGGGGATTTTTAACAGATACCATGTGTGCATTTGAGGAAACTGGAAATCACAGTCCCTCTTTGGAGAGAGTGTCCAATCCAATTAGAAACATCTAAACTATGCGATAGCAGCTGCAACCCACAGAAGTTTGCACAGGTACAAGGCAGGGGAGACAGGGTGTCCCTCGGCCAGAGGCAGACACACACTTCGGGATCTTAACCCTTTTTGGCCAAAAGATTTCAACACATCAGACTGGGATGCAGTGGGTGGCTGGGGTTCCAGGACTGCCGTGTCTGGGAGCCTCTGATGAGAGGACAGGGTTTTAAGAGGCCATGATGGCTGTGTATGACACTGCCAGCAGTAGTAGCATGCCTTTTGCAAAGCAAAATGAGATCACAATGAAGAAGAGTGTAAAGCCATGCTGACTGAGGGGAGCACTTTCCCAGAAGCCAGGGTGCACCCTCACAGGTGCAGCTCCATCCTGACAGTAGTGAGGGGAAGCCTGCACTCTAGACCTGCCTCCTCGGCTGTGCCATCTAAATGGGCTTGTTGAAGTCCAATGGGAAGAAGAGATCATGATTGCAAATTTGTAAAAATGTGAAAAACGTGAAACTTCCTATAACCTCAGATACCACATAAAATGCATTTATTGGTAAATATTTTAAAGCTTATTCCTATTAACTTTGTATAAAAATGATTGTAATAGCGCAATTTGGATTCAAACAGTCTCTGAAGCATCTCCTGAGGATGACCTCTGTGGGAAACCTGGCTCAGAGTGGCCTCTCCTGTGTCAACTCATCTCCAATGAACAAAATTAAACAATGTCTCCTTTGGGGGTTTTTATCCTATTACTGGCTTTCCTAAGATGCTCTCACAGAGCTGGGGCCTGCCAACAACAATTACTTTAGATTTGAGAATACACTGACTTAATTCTTATATCCAGAACTAGCAGTTAAACCATAAGAGTTTACAATGATTGGCTTAAATTAAAACACTAATAAAATATGTTTTTGCATTTTCTATTGTAAAATGTTCCAAATTTTGTGTATGAAAAGTGGATATAAAAGGCATATTTGGTTTAAATTTATTTCCCCTTTACATTAAAAGCCTCAGATTTGTAGTTTCAAGCACTCTGAAAACTTAGAGGAGATGATTGCACATGTACTGCCTCAGTTTATATTCTGGGCCATTGACAGGGAGGGCCATATTGCTGTACTGGGTGGGATCTTGAAATCAACCAGTTTCCTCTTTTAAGTAAGAAACCAACTTTCATTCAATGAGCACAGTTTTCAGAGAAGTTCCAAATTTGAAGTACCTACCAAAAGCTGCCCAGCAAAGCAGACGAAAAGGATAAAGGCAAGTGACAGGAACGCGGTTCCAAAGGAAATCCCGAGGACAGATGTTCTACCAGGAAACAGAAAGGAACAGGTTAGTGCGGGGACAGTTTCTATTATTCTGAAAATCCATCAGTAATGTTTTTGGCTTAACTAGGACTTCACTGAGTGAGGACTTCAATACTCACTAATTTTTTGAAGAATGAAAATGGAGGTAAAACAAACCAAAAATATGTCCACAGAAGAGTGTCTATAGTTGCACCTGATAAACTTGCCATCCCTCATTAAAACTGCCCTGTAAGCAGTAGTTCTTATTAAAGAAAAGTGAGTGTTTATGACTCTAGTGTACAGCTCTAAGTCCCGTGTCTGCACTTGGCCGTGTCCACTGGGTGCCTCCTTCCCTGCTACTGACGTCCTGGCAGCCCTGTCTGATGCCCTTTAAGATCTCATGCCCCATCTTCCTCCTGTTCACTTGGAAACACTGAGTCCTCAGCCTCCTCAGTACAATCCAACCAGATTCAATTTCCTTCAATTCTGATGCAACTGAATGTTTGGTGAAGTTCCCCAAAGATTTCCCAGGCCATGACCTTTACGTTCTTGCCTGAGCCGTGCACTGTGATCCTGTGGAAAACGTGCCCCCTAAGTTATAATTCTGCTCCTGACAGGTTACAGGTAGAAAGAAGTATTTATATGAATTGGGTGTATTTCTGAGAGGTCCTTTAAATAATTAACAAATTCAAAGTCTCTTGAAACTTTTTTAATCCAAGGACTGAAGTATCTAAGGGCATCCAAAGAGCTGAACCATGGTGAATAATCACAGACGAAAGTCCAGTGGAACATCTGCGGAGAGGTCAGGCAGTGTCTGAGGCCCCAGGGGAACCTCATGCCGAGGTGGCTGGCCACACATACTGGCGCTGTGAGCCGCAACACCTGCCTGTCCATACAGCGAATGGCTGACTCAGATGCAAATCAGCAGCAAGCTGAAATGCTCAGCAGGCACAGAGCTAGGAGACCCGTGTGGCGGTGGGAAATAAAAGAAATAATCA